>NC_053459.1:13901034-14548256 GCF_015227805.2 Hirundo rustica
CCACCTAAGGCTGGAGCTGCTCCAGGCTCTGAAGAGAAGAACCTGTGGCCTGAATACACAAAACAGGAGTGGAAACAGGGAAGAGATGACTTTCCCACAGGCAGAGTGGGGCAGAGCTGGAGCCGCCATCGCCCCAGTTAAGGCTGTGGCCACCAGCTGCCTTGCCCTGGGGGCAGGCTCAGGGCTCAGCTGTGTAAACTTGTGGGGACCTGGGCAAGAGCAGGATGAGCCCAAGGAATTTTTGGGAGCTCAACATGCAGTGTCAGAGGGAGCCTAGCAAGGCTTTGAGATGTGACAGTAGGACAGAGACATCCAGGCAGCATGGTGTCACTACCAGCTCACTCAAGTCTTTGTCCCTGCTGCCAAGCAGAGCACCTTGGGACGTGGAACACTGCAGTCCTCCTCAAGCCTCAGCCTGGGAGTCTCCCCCATGAGAGAGGAAGGGGGTGGCAGGCAAAGGCATGGTCACCCTCAGCCTCTTCCTCCCTCCCACCACGTTGGGCAATGGTGAAACGCAGCAGTGACCAGGACGCGCCTGTCCTTGCTTTGGGCTCCCAGAGAAAAGGGACTGAAGCCACAGGTGCTCCATGGGAATGAGCACTGCAGCCTCTGCTGGGTTGGGAAACCGATGTTATGTCACAAGGGAGGGTTCACCTCAGCAGGGAGGTGAGGAGCAGCCCCCCCAGCCCAGCCCCACAGCCACTGCCCCAGGCCCTCTGCCAGCTCTGCGGAGTGGAGGCCCCGGCAGAGGCGGGCTGGGAACCACCTGGACTGCTCCAGCAGATGGGGCAATGCCAGTCACAGCACACTGTGAATCACCAGCCCCGGCCTGCAGCCAGATCCTTCACCTGGCAGGAGCTGGGTACACCTGGGTACAGCTCATTTCCTGACACAGGGGCCTTTCCCTGAGCAAGGGCGGGGGCTGTACTGTCTCCTGGCTGCAAGGCAGGGCTGGGAGCAACTGGACAGCTGAAGCCCTAGAAGATACTTTCCTGGGCCTCCTGGGAACCTACAAAGTGTTTCCATGGCCATGGAAACTCAGACCCCCAGCCTTTGTCCATGTGTGGAATGAGGTTCTGAAGTCAGCACAAAATCAGAAAAAAATACCCAATGCATGTGAATAAAAGCTTATGTAAGGGAAAACATTGCCTGCAAAGAGGGCACAGACCCTGGGCAGCTGCTCCTCCACTGCCATCCTAGGGAGCATGTGGGAAGACCCTTTCTTTCCTGCCCCAGGATCTCATTTGACACCTCTGGGTGCCGTGTCAGGCTGTCCCAGCAGCCCCGGTGCACTGGGACACCGCCAATCCCCTGCACCCCTGCCTGGCTCCCTGGGCAAGCTGGCCGGCCCGCCTGGGAAGTGAGCCTGCTGTTTGGCAGGAACAACTGTGCTGCTCCCCAGGCTCCCGTGCTTCCCCCAGGCACCAACCCTGGCCCCATGCGGACCCCACCTGTGCTCGGGGGAGCGCCGAGGGACACGAGGGGTGCTGGGGCAGCGTGGCAGATGCCGGGGCCGCGGGCAGGGAGCGTGGGCCGTGGGCACGGCGCCGCGGCCTGCGCAAAGCCGGGCAGACAAAGGGGAGCCAAACCCCCAGGGGAAGGCTTGGATCGCAGCCTGTCCCAGAGTGTTAAGCTGCTCGCACAAAGCTCCTTGAGCCCAGGCTGGCTCTGCCCCCTCTGCTGCCTTCTCCCTCTGCGGGCAGGGCTGGTGCCAACGTCGGAACCTGCTAATCAGTAGCTACAGCAGCCGCAGCCTCCCTCAAGCCTCCCTGCCTCCCTTCCCTCCCTCCCGCCTTGACTGCCGGCCAAGCGCGGCCGAGCCTGCCGGCGCAGGAATGTGTGAGAGCCATGTGTCACTCCTCCAGACTGTGGGAAAGTGCTGCTCCAGTGAACTCACAGCAGCTGCCCTGCCCCAGCCCCAGCCCCAGCCCCGGCCCTGGCCCCGGAACAGGAGCTGGGCTGGCCGCCCTGGGACGCCGGTGCACTCCCGCTCGGCTCCCCTCAGCGCGGGTCCCTGCCAGCCCCCAGCCCTGCGGGTGACAAAGAACATCTGAGCCCCCAGCGCCTGCCACAGCCGCTGCGGGTGGTGAAGGAAGGGCTGCTGACCTGGTTTTCCTTTAGAAACAGTTGTTTCCCTGCACTTTTATGTTGATTTTTTTTTTTGTTTTCCCCCTAGATGAAGGGAGCGGGGTGCTGAGAACAGGAGCAGCCACTCAGGGAGCCAGGAGCTGCCCCCATGCTGCACTCTCACCACCTGGCACTTGTACAAGGCTCTTCATCTTCAAAGCCCTGGGCAGACAATGGCCCCTTTCAGGCTGCGTGGTGCCTGCAGCCGGCCAGAGCCCTGGCCATGGTCAGCCTGCCTGGCATGGGCTCAGCCCTGGCTCCAGCACTGGACATGCCTGCCCTCATCTACAAGAGAAGGCAGACGATGCTGGGTGCTGGGGGGATGCTCCTGAACCCACATTCCAGCTGCTGGGGGAGCGGCCAGCCCCCTTCCTTTTCTCCAGTATCCTCCTTGCCCACCACAGCCCTTTCGGGTGTTGCAGGGGCCGTCAGCACGGCATCTCCCGGAGGAGCTTGGTGCTGGAGCATCAGCACGGCCCTCCGCTCTGAGTGGAGGGCTTGGCTGCCTCTCTGCGGGAGCTCCCACGCCCGGCAGCTCTAAACTCGCACAAAAGCAAGACCAAGCTGAATAGAGGGTGGGGAACAGCCTGTCCCCTTTTTCCCCCCAGCCCCCTGCAGGGGATTAATTGCCGACCCAGGGAGCAGGAGAGCGGGGCTGGTGCTTGGCAGGAGGGCAGCAATGCAAAGCACTGAAGCAGTGTGTTCAATGGTTGGCTGGTGCCTCTGTGCCTGCTGCCAGCCCTCCCCAGCTTCCTCCTTGCTGTGCTGGCCCCAGCCGACCAGGCTCTACAGACAAGCACCTATTTCTGCCCTCATTTTCATCTCCTTCTCCTAAGCCTGCCACGGGCTCTCATTAAAGCTGCTTGCTGGGGACTCATTAACTTGGCAGGCTCAGTGAACCTGGATCAATTAAAAGAAAGCTCCTTAGCTTCTCTGCCCTCTGCTTTTCTGCAGCGTTGCCCTGCTCTCCTACTCCTACTCCTCCCGAACCAGGTAGAACAAGGACAACAGTCCCCAGCCTGCAGCGTGTCCTGTGCATGTCAGTCCCATCTCTGCCATAGCTCCTGGCCCAGGTTGGCACCAGGGACTCTTGGGGAGCACGCTGGGTGAGAATCTCTTCTACAGGAAGCTGCAGCTCGCATTAGGGTGTCTGAGGTACTTGTAATAATCCAGGGTAGGATGGCTGCAGTCTGAAATTGTGGTATTGACATGCCCTTAAGCCCCTGCCACCACAGCTGGCTGCAGTGCTCCTTGATGGTTCCAATGCTGACCTTGTGCCTGCAGAGCCCCAAAACATCTCCCACCAGGTCCCCTTAAAGTAAGAGTGGTGTTCAGCAGCAGAGTCAGCTCCCCAGGCTCCATGGTGCCCAGGACATTTTGCTTGGCCAACAGGCATGCTCAGATGCCCAATTCACCTGAGACTTGATTCCACAGCTCTTGATACATTTGCACAAATGTTAACTTGGGTCCATTTTCAATGATAGCATTAAGGGATCACAAGAGAGGTAGACTTGCTCCTTTTTCACCAAAAAATTACCTGGATGCTCTGCAGCCAGTGGAGAGCTGGAATATCCCTGATACTGCCTTACTATTGATTTCTTAATGACTCCAGACTGCATGTTGTGCATCTTCTGCTATTTCAGAAACTTTTGGAGAGAGATGCCGACTATCTGGTCAGAGCTACTCAATTTCAGAGGGACAGGCAGAAGCAGATCTCAGGCTTTCATCCCCTTCTGAATCTTTTGTCCAAACCCAAACAAACTAAAGCTCTAATAAAATTAGCTTGGAGTCTTTCCTGGGTAGCATCTGTGCAGACTGGGAATCTGCTGCTGCCAGACAGATGATGATATTAGCGAGTACAGAATGAGGCCATGGGGTGTTAGAGACCATGGGCCAAGCCAAACACTGGATGCAAATGCTCCCAGGCTCTGGGAAAACCCTGACCTAGGCACTGGCTGGACAGCATGGCTAGGGCTTATCTCTGCAAACCGAGGAAAGTGTGGCCTCTCTAGCCCTCCATTCTGCACAAGCTCCAGCACAGTGAGAAAATCTGGGTCTCCAGCATCTTCCTGGCACCTTTTTCACTGCCTGGCCACAACTGTGGTGGCTCACATGCTTTCACATTGCAAGGGCAATGTCTGATGTGTCACCTGTACAGAGCCAGGCTGTGTCCACCCTGGGAGCAGAGGCAGACCTTGATTGCAAGATTGTGCCTGCTGCTCCCCTACTTGACTGCAAGTACCCCCACACGGCCTCTCAAGTGGAGAAAATATTTGCTGTCAGCATTAGGTTTAGACCTAAAGTTCTTGCTTGAAAGCCCTTGACTTGGGACAACTCTTATGAGGAGGAACTGTGCTTAGAGGCTCGAGGTCATCAGCTTTTCCTTGCCAGAGCAGAGAAAGAAAAGCAAACAGCTCCTGCAGTCCTTCTGGTTTGGGTTTTGTTACACTTTCCAAATGCATCAGTCAAATATTCATGAAGGATCAGCCAAATCTTTCCCAGGCTTACAAGCTCAGTTCCAAATAAGCCTTGGCCTTACTGACACTCCACAGAGGACTGATTGCGCTGGCAGGAGGAAGAAACATTGAGTGTGAGGTTTAACAAGCCCTGTGCTATGGCAGCTCATCATCTCTGTAGGGCTGGTCCAGGCAGACTGGGCTCCCCTTGTCTCTCTGCCCCTCCCCAGTGAGTCACTGGAGCACGGATCATACATGTACATAAGTGCTAATGACCGTATTTATGTCCTAGCTGTATTTGCTAGGCAACATTTGACTCTCATGTGATGCAAAGATGGGAAGAGTGAATTAGCTTTCCTAAAACCTCTCCTGTGTTCATGGAGGTCCCAGCAGCACCTAGGATCACCAATGCACCATCATGACCAGCTCTGCATGGCCCAGCTGGGCAGAGCCATCCCATGGGAAAGGCACTGGCTGTGTCCTTGTGCCTGCTGAAAGCAGCCTTCAATATCAGCTGAATGCTCTGAAATTAGGGGCAAGAAGAATGGGTAGTTTTTCTGTTTAGTAATTCAGGAGTTTGGGGGTGCTAGAGGTTGTTGGGAGCTCTAAAGATGAACTAACTGCTTTCCAAAATTCCTTCTCAGGGGACATCTGAGAGCTTTTTCAGCAGTAACACCCATCCCCTACCAGGGAACTGAGAAATGCTGCACTGTGTGTGTGAGGGCTGAGTTACAGCACAGATACATGGTGGAGCTGCTGCCTGCCCCAGACCCACTGCTCTCCAGTGTCCCCTGGCTGGCTTTTGCACAGCACTGGTGCAGCGTGTGAGGAGTCCTACAGCTGTCTGCCATCACCCAGTGCTGGGGTGATTGCTGGGGTGCTCCTGGACACTCCTCTGTGTATGGGGCCAGGGGTCCCCCCTTGCTGCCAGAGGTGCCACTGTGCAGGCTGACCCTGCTGCTGAAGGCACAACTGCAGCAGCACAGAGCACATCCCCACAGCTCCCTCCCTTTCAGCCAGCTGAGAGGCAGCAGGTTTGGCAAGCGGGGCAACAAATACCGTCAGGGGATTGCCAGCAGGCCGAGGGCTCCGGTAGCTTCCCCTTTGCTCTGACCTTAGCTGCTGAGCACTTGAGGGGCTCGTCGGGATAACGTTTCTCATCTCTGCTGATCCTGCTTAGCGGGCACATTGCTGGGATGGCAGAGCCACCCTGACCTCTCAACACCCAACGCAGCCCACGGCTCAAATTCAGGGCACCTGCTGCCATAAGGCAGCTTGGGAAACCTGGCCAAGGGGCTGTTCAGTTTGAGCTCTCAGCAGTGGGCCCAAACCCTCTGACAGCAGACCCTGCACTGCCATGTGCAGCATATGGAGTACAAGGGGTGGAAAGCAGCAAAGCAGGTTCCACAGCCCCTTGGCTACCCTGAGCTTGCAAAAACCAGGAGCCCTGTGAGGCACCCATGGGTGCTCAGTAGGGCATGGGCATCCTGTGCAGAGGTGCCACCTTGCCCTGAACTCCCATGCTGGGCTGCTGTCTCCAAGAGGCACGTCTTGTCTCCACACCAGAAGAAAGGGAGTGTTGGCATCCTCCAGCCCCACAGGTTTCTGCAGAGTCAGGACTATGACACTGTGAGCCACCTGTCACCACTGGCCCTGGGAGAGGTCTGGGGGTCTGGGGGTCACCATCACTCTCCCACCATGACAAGGGAGGAGCAGGATGCTTTCACAAGAACCCAACCCTGCCAAGTCCTGGGAGCTCTTGCTGCTTTGGAAAAGGAAGGGCTTCAGCTGAACTGGTCAAAAAGAAGCATTTTAGCCAGAAGTTTTGATTTTTAAAAAATATTTCCAACTACAGTTTCTAATTTAAATTCAAAAGGAAAAAAAAGCCTCAAAATGCTATCATTAAAGAAGTCTGGTTTTATTCAAATACTGGTGTAATGAAAATCAAAAGCTCTTTTGTGCTTGAAATCCTTAGCCTAAAAACAAACGATTTCTGTAACAATTACATTTTTAATAGAAAAAAAATTAAATCAAAACTAGTTCTTTGATGCTCAACTTTTATTTTGGTCAATCTTTGGTCCTATCGATAATCTGACTCCATCCAGGATGGGAGAAAACGTCAACATTGAGAATGACAGCAAGCACAGGAGCAGGGCATGGAAGGGAAGCCAGGAAAGCTGGGCTAGAGCTTGGCTACCTTCAACCAGATACCTCCAAGGGAAGGCAGGGCAGGAGGAAGACTTTAATAATTAGTCCTGGGCTTTCTGGAGCATTTCCAGTTTGCAAATTACCACTGCTTTATTAGGCTCTAATTCAATCAGCTCCAGGACACTGCTTGCAAAAGCCCTTTTGAAGATGAGGTGTGGGAAGTGCCTTGTCCTGGAGCTCATGCGTGGCCCGTGGTGGCACACCCTGGATGGTGTCTGCCCTGGCTTGATTCCACGCCTCTTCCCCACCCTTTGTAAGAGAGCGAAATGTGACCCCAGGGTTGCTGGAGATCCCTGACTGCATTAAGTGCCCTAGTGGCATGATAAATCCACTTCCATGACAAGATACTTATATTAGTGTGCGTGTATAGGATTAGGTTTGCTGGAAATCTGTGTCTTTTGGGCAGCCTGGGCAGTGATGTGAGGGTGAGGGGCTGGGGAGCCTGCTCCGTGCTGGGAGAGGGAAAAGGCTGAAAGAACAGAGATGCCCGAAGTGCCATCAGAGCTGCCCGTGCTCACAGCCCAGCCCTGCGTCAGTTCAGCAGCCCAGGCAGCCCCTCCCTGCTCCCCGCGGGATAACCTAAAAGCCTCCCGGGCTCCCTTCCCATGACCCTCGATGTGGAATAGGGTTTTCCAGCGCAATTGGTCTGGGATTACATCCATCTCCCGCAGGGAGGTCTGGCTTGCACAGACACGCACGCACACAGAGCCTGCAGCCTCGTGCCAGTGGTGTCCACAGCAACCCAGCCTCCTAAAAACTGCCTCCTTCCTCTAGCAGCCGAAAAAGTAGTCCTTAACTAAAACGTGGCAAGTCTAATTTTTGGGTGACAGCCCACGAGATGGGCAGTTTGACTCAAAACCACACATGAAAAGTGTGTGGTTGGACATTGCCACCCCCAGATATGCATTTTTTCCTGGAAGTGTGACCCCTTGGTTTGAAATTGGATGATTTTCATCAAAGGAGAGAAGAAATTGTACAACATCCTACAAGGGGACTAATAAAAAGTGCAATACTGAAAGCCCCTGCCCCTAAACCCTGAAAAAGGGTTAGCCTTGACTCTTTCCCCCACGCATGGCAGAGACCTCTTGTGCCTTCTGAGTTCACTTCTGAGAATGAAACGCTCTGGCAAACAGGGTGAAAGGAGAGGGTGGAGAAGAGGGAATGAAGAGGATGAATGGGAGGGATCCAGCCCTGTTCTTATCTGATGGCTGCTGAGTGAAGCATGATGAATTCCCCAGCAACAGGTCTGTTTTGTCAGAAGGCCTCTTATCAGATGGCACAAGCCCAGTGGTCTGGCCGTGGCCATTAATCACCCATCAGCAGCTCTCCTCCAAAGAGAAAAGTTTTCCCTCTCCTTTTCCCTGTTGGCCCCAAGCCCTGCTCCCATAAACTGCAGGAAGAAACTTCCACCCAGCCAAAGCCCCCCACCCCCAGAGGAGCACAGGAGATGGCCCCATGATGGGGATGGTAGAGATAAGGGAATGGAAGTGGGTGTGAGGTGTGGGAGAGCAAACCATCCCCACCAACCCTCTTCCCCTCTCTGTTGAGTGCCCAGGACACAGTGGCAGAGACATCCCTTGGGATCAGCTGGTGTCCATCTCTGAGCTGGAAGGAATGGCATGGGCCAGAACAGCAGGGTGATGGGGCACCCCAGACTTACTGACAGCCCCCTTTGTCTCATCTCTGCCTCCACAGCCCAAGCTGCAGAGCCTCTGGCACAGCATCACTCAGGGAATTTGGGGAGCAGGTTTGGTGGCTGGTTTGGCTCTCACAGCAAACCAGGAGCCCTGGCACCCCCCTTGCCTGTGTTCCCTAATCCCCAGCCTGCTGCTGTGTTCTCCCTGCACAGCAGCTGCCGGCTGCCCCGAGCTGCACAGGGCTCTCAGCTCACTCCTTTTTCTCACGGTGCTTGTCTGCAGCTGGTGGTGGATGACAGCTCTGTGAGCTGAGCTCTGGGAAGCCCTTTTTTTATTTTATAACCTGTCTTTCCTTGTCTTCCCTGGATTAATTGGGACTCAGGAGTGTAGATGCCCCCACCCTAGGGTGACAGGGGGACAGGAGGAGCCATGAGAAGCAACTTTAATGCAAAGCAATTTGTCAGAGCAAAGGGAGAAGATGCAAATGTGCATAAGTGTCATCTTGTAATGTATGTGGGCATATCAGAGCCCAAACATCAGGGTGGCCCCAAAAGGTGGGAAGATGCCTCATGATCAAAGATGTCTCTCTGCCTGTGTGACAACCCCTTGCAGCATCTGGACTGTGCACAGCCCTGGACCCCATGGGGACACCTGTGGGCTGCAACCCTGCAGGGCTGCCAGCTGCTCCAGCAGTGAGATAGTCTCCATGTATCGCCATGATGGCACACTGGATGAAAATGCTGGATACCAGCTCAAACATGGACACAGATCAAATCCAGGCAGGGGTAACCCACATCTCTGAGGGATCCCAGAATGAGAGTGGTGTTTGAAAGGCACCAGAGATGAGAGAAGCCAGGGGAGAGGGAAGAGGGGGATGGTCAGTTCCATCTGGCCACAGACATCTCAGCCAGACCAAGAGTGCCTGGAGTTTAGCTTTTTCCAAGCCATAGGGGTCACCAATCCACTGAGACATCTTCATGCAGCATGCAACTGCCCCTGTAAAACCTTTTGTATGCTTGAAGCATGCAGAGGTGAAGTTGCATGAAGGAGGCAGATGGGGCTTCTCTTCAGGTCATGCTGCCTGGAAGCAGAGCAGGAGTGTTCCTGTTCCAGTGCTCTGCAGGATGAAACTGGAGCGAGATATCTGCCCCTGGCTGCAGTGGGACTGCAGGCTGGAAAATTTCAGTCAGGAGGAGAAAGGAGGGGTCAGTGTCAGGAGCTGTCTGCGGTGTGTTGGTGTTCTCTTACCTCCCTCCACACCGTGCCAGGGCTGCCGGAGCCGTCTGCGTGCTTCGGGTCTGGTGCCACCAGCATAGAGGTGACATTTGTCCCTTGGTCACACTTTCCCCATGCCCAGATGGTGCAAAGTCCTCACTGTCCCTGTCAGCTGAGGCATGGAACTGGGGTGCCAAGTTGGCGGCTGACACTGAAGCAAGACGTGGGGGGGGTGTGCAGGCAGGGGATTGCCGTGTGTGGCTCCTGCTTCAGGGAGCTGAGCACATTCACCCTCCCTGGGAGATTCTAAAACTCGCTGTCTTTTTTCACAAAGGCAGCAAACAAGGTTCTTCTGTCTCCTGACACTCATTTCATTTTGTGAGACTTCACATGGGACTGCTGCAGCAGTAGGCCACTGTGGAATGGGATTTTTTGTCACACTCAATGAGGGATTACTGCCAGAAAATTCATCCTGGAAAAGCCAGTCTTCGACCCAGGGTCTGACTGAAGGTGAGGTCAATCACTGCATGGTGGCAATCTGTTTGCTCAGCTCCTGGAGCATCCTGGGTTGTACCAGTGAGGCCAGCACTGGGCCCCAGTGTGCCATGCCAACTTGATGTCACAGGAAGGAAAAATAGCTGTGAATGAGAGCTCCTGGCCGTGAGTAATGGAAAGCAGTTGTCTCTTGTAATGCCTGGCCATAAAATGTCAGATAGATGTAAAAGTTATAAATACATCACAGAGCAAATAATTACAGCATGGCTCTAACTCCTTGCTTCAGGAGGGTCGATGACCTCCCTGGGCAGTCCCGGGGAGATGAGCCGGGAACAGCCTAAGGATGGGACCTAAATATGTGCAAACTCCCTTTGCTGGCAAGTGCTTATCTGCCGCCTCTGGCAGTTTGGGTGGGTGCTGATGCCTGCAGGGGATCTCAGAGCTACCCAGTGAATTGCTGCTGTCTCGGGGTGAGATATCTGAGTGTGGCTGTGTTGAAGGACGGTGAGTGCCTCATGGTGTGATTAGCCAGGTGAGAGTCAAGGGCAGACACGTGCCCAGCTGTGCTGACCATGGGAGGCAGCAGTCTGTAAGGCTTAAGGGGGAGTATATTCTGATGGCAGGGAATTTCTCAGCATGTGGGAGGAACAGCCTCCTCTCAGCTGTACAGCAGAGCTCCATGGCTGGGGTTGTTCTTGTACTTCCCAGCAAACATGCATTGAAGGAGGAACAGAAAAAGACCAGATGTCTCCAACCTAGCCACCACTATGCAAATGACACTGGCAAAGCCATCTGGAGAAGGACTTAGGATGTTCAGCATCCCCTCGGTAGGTACCAAACTGATGGATGCCGCATTCCCAATGCAAGTGCCTGTGGGTACTCAGGAGGAGCAGCCAGAGCAGGGTCCTGCCGAGGACCAGCACTGTCAGAAGGGCTGGATACACTGCCCTCAGTGCCAAGAAATTACCCCCTGGTTGCTTGCAATTGCGGTGGGATGCCAGAAATTTCCCATATATATAAATATATATATTTATATATATATACACATACACACACACTCATACATCTATACATGGCTGTAACAGTTGAAGCACTTCCCAAACCCTTATAGAACATTCCTGAGAAACCTCTTGCTTCTGCAGTGCCAAGACTTCAGAGCATGGTTTCAGAGCTCCAAAGGTACGACTCAAGGGTGAAACACAAGCCTAGCATGGAATTCCTTCAGGAGGGTTTCACAGAAGGGCAAGATGCAGAGGAGAAGGAGGGCTCAGAGGAACAGGTGCAGGCAGTCTTGCAATGCTTCCCTCTGTCTACAAATACACCAGTGGAAATAGTGAGAGGAGCAGAGAGCAACGATGCAATAAATCTTTTAAAAGAAACAATAAGAGCAGGACAGCTGGCATAAAAAGGAACATGTTCCCCTGGCTACAAGTGGCTTTGGAATGAAAAAAGTGGAGTGAGTGAGGGACAATATAGTGGCAGGGTAAAAACAACTATCCCAGAGAAACTTAAATCCTGGGATCCTGAGAAAGATTCCTGGGGAAACTGGGTGCTTTTCAAAAGACTTAGAGGAGAGTTAGTTTCTGTCCAGAACACCATGTGAGGAAAAGAAAATCCAGAGATTGCAGTGCTTAAGCTAAATACTGAAAGGAGAATAGCAAAGAATATGTGAAAATTTGGGTGTACTGAGGAGGTATGGGAGGAAAGGGTGCTGAGGTAACAAGTGTGGAGGAAAGTCACCCATCTGAGATCATCTGGGTGCTTTACATTGGTGTTTCTTTCCAAGACTCATGGGGTTTATGCCTAACCTTCAGTCCCCAGCACCTTGGCCAGAGAAGCACCACTCTAATACCCAGCTCCAGCCTTGGCTCACTGATGTCTTGGGCTGAGTTTTCACTTCATAACAATCTTTCCTTCTCTGTCCAGCTGTGAATTTGCTACTATTTAATTTCTTTGCCTTACCCTCTTGATCTGATATTGCCAGAGACTCTAACACAGGCTCCTGAGCTCCCCCTGAGTCTCCCCTTCTACTATTCAGAGCCCCTTTCCAACATGAAATGAGAAGCAGCTGCCCCTCAGGCTGCCCCTGTGTATGCCTCCAGCTTGTTCTCTTGGCTACATTTCTGTTGAGGAACATGCTGGAATGCTAAAGCTGTGGTAATGAGTAACACACTTCTTCAGTGGGACGATGCTTTCTGAATGCACTGTGCTTTACGGCTCCCATAAATAATGAAATCAGTATTTGTAAACTATACTTTAAGGGATCCATTCTTTTCCAGAGATTTCAAAAGCGTGTCATTTTCCAGATTGAGAAGTTTGCCAGTTCATCTATTTTTAGAAATTCTCACTCTACTGATGTGGTCAAGACAGTCCTTAAACAGAAGAGGGTGGCTGCATGCCTCGAAGGTATAAACAGCCAGACATGTGATGGGAAATGCTTCAGAGGTGAGCCCTACAGACTCCTAGACATCAAAGTTGTTGGGTGCTGAAACTGCAGGGACAAATCAGTGTGCGGGCTAGAGAAAGAGGCACTGAAAAACATCTTAGAAATTACTTTTCTTGGAGACCTGAAGAGTCCTTAAAATAGTCTCACGTCCCAGGAAATGAGACAGATCCTGCGGAAAACTGCCAGCGTGGCCTCAGCCAGAAATGCACTTCCTTGGAATCCTTACTGTCTGTAAACATAGAAGTGGGAGGAAAAAACAAACATGAAAAAACCCACAGGCAAGCCAGGCTGTCTGAGAGGCTCCTCTGGGCTGTGGGGCTCTGCCAGAGCCAGCAGCTCCCTTAGATGGCTTCTCTTGCATCCCCCCATCCTTATCCCTCAGGCACAGCAGAGCCCTGAGGATTGCCTAGGGAGCAGGGACAACCCTGCCCTGAGCAGGTGCAAGCCCCACAATTGTGATGAGGGAAAACAGACCCAAACCTGAAGACCTCCCAGTATTGGATATCTCCCAAACTTGGTAATGTTATGGATACAGCTGAGTGTGATCCTGCCCTTTCCCCTGCCTCCAGTGCAGCACAGCACGATCTGGTCAAGCTGCTTAGAAGTTCTTTGAGAAGTTCTATGCCTAACTTGTTAAGTATAAATCAAATTTTTACTGCACTTAACATTTCAAAGATGCTCGACTTGATCAATTTCCTTCCTGTGTACGTGCTTTTTTTCTGTGTAAAAGCTGTTGATTCTTTTGCTTAAAACGCATGCATATATTTATTTGGTTACTAGATAACAAAACTGGGTCATGCCTTGCTGCTGCAGTCTTCTCATTTTGATTAAGATAACGGACTTCAAGTATTTCTCTATGTATTCAATCTAAAAGTTCTTGCCTTTATCTTTCACTTTTCAGGCCCCAACTTTATGTTCCCTGCAGGGAACAACAGCTGCACAGGAGTGTTTCTTCCACTCCGCAGTGAGTCCTCGCCCTTGTTTGAGATACTTTGGCCAACCCCTATGAGAAGGGGTAATCCTATGTAATTTCAGGTCCCCTCTTGGCCACAGACAGTGTCCTGTCTCCAGCTGCAACTCTTCTTAGGTGCTCCCAGGAAAGATGACAAGCCCCCTGGCTGCATAGAACCAGTGCCACGTTTGGAATGAAGGACCTCCCCGACTCTTGCAGGTGCTTCAATTATCTTTCAAACATCTCTCTGCGATGCTTTTGCCTCTCATTGCAGGGCTTGCCTAGCCAAGCCCTTTCTTGGCCTCTCCTTGCGTCCCCACATTCTCCTCCAGGTGCCAATTTCAGCACTGATCACTGCGTCCTTGCAGTTCTCCCATTCTGATTGTTCCTTCTTCAGACTCCTTAGGCCTGAGCTGGGGCTTGGACCCAGGGTGACTCCCAAGTCTTCCTTTGACCATCCCTCCCAGCCATGCCTGGCCTCCTGGGCTGACCATGCATCTGTTGGGGACCTGTTAGGACTGACTGTGACCCCATTCCTGGCTGCACAGAGTGAGGTGTACACCCTAGGAGCCCCTCTCTCTGCGCTTTCACACACCTGGAGGACCAAGCAATGGTGCTCAATACATCACAGGTGGGGACAACGCTACGCTGTGGACCCCAGGCTGCTGTGGCTTGATCCAGCCCACGAGCAGAGCTCACACAAGGGTTTGCAGCTCCCCTTGCAGAAGTCACCCCAGCTCTGATCTCAGCTGCCTGTCAGGACAGGGGGCAGCAACACACAAACGCCTCCCTGCATCCCATCTCCCTCTCAAATCTGTGTTTTTCAAACCATGAGACCCATCAAACCTGGCCCTGCTCCAAAGTTCACGCAGGCAGTGGTGGGGCGGGAGGAGGAGGGAAACAGAGAGCAATCCATAACCTTTGTAGCACTCTTGAGAGCAGCTGTCTGGCAAATGTCAAGCACTGTCTAGGGCTATTTTGGGCACTTTATTTTTATAAAGGATGCTTTGAGCTGGGGGAAGGGTGCAAAGGGGGTTTTCTCATTGCCATCACCTTAAAGAATAAAATCCCGAGGAGGAAAATTCAAACCCCCTCCTTGGTCATGTGGCTGATGTCACATCCCATTGGAGCATCCCTGGAGGCTCTCAGACAGGCAGGACATTGGAGAAGGGCCTTGGCTTCTCTTGTGATTGGAGACCTCCTGGAGGAGCTCAGCTCCTTGGGATCCAGGGTGAGGATGTGGCTCATGCTGTGGACATGCAGGTACCATCCCTGCAAGGGGACCAGCACCACATGCAGCCCAGCCCCCGGAGGACTCCGGGGTGAGAAACCACCAGCTTTTGGATCATCCTTCTAAGGAGTCTCATAAATATAATCTTAATTCTGGATGTTTTCTGCTGCTGTCCCATTGAACCCTCCCAGCCCCTAAGAGCCCTCAGACTCCTTCACTTTCAGCAAAGCCAAGACCCAGAGATATTACACAAGGAGGAGCAGAGCATCTGAAAGATCCTTGCCTGAAAGATGTATGGAGCATAACTGGAACATCCAACAGAAAAGCATTGCTACTGACAAGAAGGGATGTTCTTCTAAGAGTGAAAACAGTTGCAGAAAGTCAGGGTGTTAGTCTTTGTAAACATTCCTTCAGGTGAGCCTGGAGAAAAAAGTAGATCTCATTTGTAATAATTGGAGGTTTCAGTCCCTCCACAATATACCTTTTTATCCGAGACAAAAGTAGCATGGAAGTAGGAGAAACAATCCCTCAGTATTTTTTACTATAAAATGTTATGTGGTGCATTTAGTGTTTTTAGACTGGATGATCCATTTTAGGATTAAACTGGGATCACACTGCATGTGAGGGTCTCAGAGCCATCAGTAGCTGGGAAGATGTTCTCTTGGTAGCCCGAGACCAGCAACCACAGTACCCATCTAACGGAGGGAAAAAGGAGTGGGGAGCTACAAACCCCTTCCCATCCCAGAAAAATGCTGGCATGAATAATGCTAAGCAGTTTTGTGAGCATCTGGAAGTTAGCACAGAGATGAGTAATACCTGATATAACGTTGTCAAGGATGAGACATGTCAGGCCAATTTAATTTCCTTCAGCAGCGGGGTACAAGGAGCCCGCAGATGGCGAAGCAGCGGCGGCTGTGGGGCGGGGATGCTGTGCCTGCCCTGCTGTAGGACGGGGAGCAGGGCCAGGCAGGGTGCTCAGGATGGGCGCAGAGGGTGCAAGGGGCAGTTCTGCGACAGCAGCTCTCAAAGGCTCACTGTGGGGCTGGAAAGCTGCTATTGAAGCGCTCCCATTAACAGCCAGCATGGAGAAACAGAGAGAGTATTTATCAAATTTGCATGCCACGAAAGGCTGGGGCTGCAGACAGAAAAAGGATTGTGGCAAACTGGAGAAACGGGATGAAAAGCTGGGAGGAGGCTGAGGAGGAGAAGTGCGTGCTGAGGCGTGCTCCTGCAAGGAGGGGCCAGGGGAAGATGTCCCCTGGGCTGCTGCTGCCTGCTGCCACCTCTGCTGCATCCCGGAGCTACGGAGGCAGCCCCAGGAGGTGCTGCTGACCGTGCAAATGCAGGCAGGAGAGGTTCCCGTGCAGCCCTAGGGAGCCTGCAGTGCCGGGGCAAACACAGTCACCTGTGGGCACCCACCACATCTGGGCTGGAGTGCACTGGACCAGCTCTGACACATGTGAAGTGCCATCAAATTTATAAACCTTTAATTCACAGCACTGTGGTCTGAGCGATTTCTGTATTATATTTAATCGATTTAACAGGGGAAGCTGTCAGCACCAGCTGGGTGGCCTCCCTTACGGATGGTAGCGCAGGCAGGGTGAAAACCAGCAACAACTCAAACCCTCCTGCGCTGGTTCCAAGAAGCTTGTCCCTTGCAGGAAGGGAAGGCATGCTTAGGAACAAAACCCTGGTACCCAGCTGCAGCCAGCTGCTTTCTGCCAATGCATAAGGGGATAAGGGATGGCTTAAAGTGAGCTACAGAAGGGCACAGAGAAAAATGAAATATGAGTAAATGCATCTCCCTGCAGCCCTGCCTGCAATGGGAAGAGGAGGCTGAAGCAGGGATAAGACTGCAGGAAAGCTGGGCACCCCAGAGCTGAGAACCAGTGGAGCTGTGGGGCAGCTGCCAGCCTGGGCAGGGATGTCTTTCACCCACAGCAGCATCAAACAGAAATGGGAAAGAGTTTACTTCTCTTTTTGTCAGCCTGTGGAGCCAGAGTGGAAACAAACCCCCAGATCCTGTTTTTCCATACTCTCAGAAGAATGTAAACCTTTTTAAACAAAACCCAAACTTCTTAGCAAAGGAAAAATAGGGGAAAAAAAAAAAAAAAATAAAGCCGGTCCAAACTGTTGTGTCAAACCCCAGCAGTTCAACAGGAGAGAAACCCTGGTGGGGAGGCACTGAGACCTGCTGACAGTTCAGCTCTCTGGTGGGATGTGACCCCCTTCTTGCCCCGCAGAGAGGATGTGACATCCCAAACCTGTCCTCCCCCAGTCCCAGAGCAGGGGCCAGCCCCATCCCGAGCCCCTGCGGCCCCACAGGGCTCAGTGCGGAGCGCCGGGAGCAGGACCCCAGCTCGGCGACGGGCCGGGGTCAATGGGGGAGGCTGGGGCAGGGCAGGAATTTGCCGGCGGGTGCCGGCTGCCTGGCCGGTCCCCCAGCGCAAGGCCATGTGGTTTCCCCGTGCAGGGAAATAAAAGGAAGGCTTTGAAAGTTGGCGTGTGACGGGGCGTCCCCCCGGGGAGCAGGGCGGCAGCGAGCGCGTGCGTCTGCGAGCGGCTCTGGCCTGCCGCCACGCTCCTTCCGTTTATTTACGGTGCTTTATCAGGGGCTGCGGGCTGCGATAAAGCTTATGAAAATAAAAGGCATCTCCAGCAGGCCGGGGCGAGAGCAGGCCCTGCCGTTTCTTTCCCACACTGATTAGGATCTGGGCAGGCTTCAGCGCTCCAGATCTCCGATGAAAGCAGCAGGACCGGCAGCACTTCCCTTCCTGGCCCCCACTCAGGGCCAGAGGCAGCGAGAGGTCAGCGCGCTGCAGGCTGCGCCCCACACGGCACGGGCTGCACGCACCGCGCCGGGCACGGGGCACCGCTCCTCGCACGGGGCACCGCTCCTCGCACGGGGCACCGCGCCCACCACGCTGCCAGGACACGCCATGCCAGGCACTGCACCCACCACGCTGCCAGGACACGCCATGCCAGGCACTGCACCCACCACGCTGCCAGGACACGCCATGCCAGGCACTGCACCCACCACGCTGCCAGGACACGCCGTGCTGGGCACTGCACCCACCACACTGCCAGGACACGCCATGCCAGGCACTGCACCCACCACACTGCCAGGACACGCCATGCCAGGCACTGCAGCACCACACTGCCAGGACACGCCGTGCTGGGCACTGCACCCACCACACTGTCAGGACACGCTGTGCTGGGCACTGCACCCACCACGCTGCCAGGACACGCCATGCCAGGCACTGCAGCACCACACTGCCAGGACACACCATGCTGGGCACTGCAGCACCACGCCCACCACACTGCCAGGACACGCCGTGCTGGGCACTGCAGCACCACGCCCACCACGCTGCCAGGACACACTGTGCCGGGCACTGCACCCACCACACTGCCAGGACACACCATGCCAGGCACTGCAGCACCACACTGCCAGGACACACCGTGCTGGGGACTGTGGGAACTGTGCCAGGACACGCCGTGCCCAGCGCCATGGGCACTGTGCCAGGACACCGTGTACCAGGCCACAGCGCAGCGGGCAGTGCGGGCACTCTGCGCTGAACGCCCCACACTGGGCACTGCGGCACCCTCCACTGGGCGCCGTGCTGTGCCAGCCAGGCGCTGCGCACTGGGCACCACACCATGCACCCCAGCCACCGGGCAGCCCCCGATTCCCTGTGCTCCCACGCTCCTCTGTCGGAAGCTGGGGAGGATCCCTTTGAAGGAGCCCAGGCATGTGGGACAGCACCAGGGTAAGACATCCGGCCGGGATGCAGCTGGGGTTGGAGCAGGCCCATCCCCAGCATGGGCAGCCGTCCCAATCCTCAGGGTGTTGGCCAAGGTCGTGGCCCCTTTCCACCAATTGTTTGGTGGAGGCCAGGCTGTGGCTTCCTCCTGGTCACGAGCCCGACTCTCACCCTGGTGTGAGTGCCGGGGCTGGCGCCTCAGTCCCTGCTGGGCATGGGCACTTTCAGGACAGGAGGGCTCCGGGGAACGGAGTCTTCTGCACGCTGTACCTTCAGAATTCACTGGGCTGCACTGCCAGGCAGGAACACTCAGGACATGAGGAACAAAAGACAGGGAGATTTGCTGTCTGGAAAACGGGAGGGGTTAGGAGGAATTTGGGAAATGGCAGTAATGGAAGGTTCCATCCCCCAAGTGCTGCTGGGTTTGGAAATGTTCAGTTAAGTGTGGGTTTTGTGGGGGATGGTTTTATTGCCCCTTTTCACCTCCAGCACACTCTGGAAGAGGTGCTGGGAACCGAAACACTTAAAAGCAGCTCATGATGAAACCTCAAACCACACAAATCGTGCTTGGTCTGGGGTTTTCTCACGAGCTCAGAGTACCGGCATGGTCCTCAAAGGAGCCATGAATCTCTGAATGAGGCTGGCTCAAAGCTTGCGGTTTTAAGAGAAATGCAGCTCCTCCTCCCTGCCACCTATTCCCCTCTTACAGACTCTTTCCCTGCCTGGAAAAATCAGGTGGATCCTCAGAGCCAAACCTTGCCTTGGGTGGCGCAGGGTCCTTGCACAGACCCTCCTGGTGACCTGGCAACCCCCCTCACCACCACCCCCTGCAAACCAAACAGCGGGGAGGGCTCTTTCCTTTCTTATAGCAAGTGTCAAGATTTATGGGGCACTGGCAGCAGATCAAAAGCAAATTCAGTCATTTACAGTAAAATCAAAGCAGGCAGAACAATGAATATGAAGTGAGGTTAAAACACCTTGTTACAGGAACAAATTGTGCAGCTGACATCAAAATAATGGAATTTATGTCCCTGCTGGTTGAAGCCAAATTATTTGCAGTGGTATTTGTCTAAGCATGAGCACCAGGAGAGGTGCTTGATACTTCTGCTGAGATATTTTGGGGTCAGGCAGCAGCCTCACATGGCATGAGCAGCAGGGGAGGGCTGCCCACAGAGGCAGAGCTCAGGATCCAGCCCCTGTCAACCATCTCGCATCCTCTGGGGTGGGAGGATGTGGAGAACCTCTGCACCTTCCTGTGTGGTCCTAATGCCCTGGCTGTAAAGCCTGGATGCATTTGTGTTCCTGGCACCTGCCCAGGAGATGCTGCTTCCTCTGTAATGAATTCAGTGTGCTCCGTAGCCCCAGAGCTACATATTAGGTGTGATGGGGCCCACAAAACTCCATGTACCTCACCCGAGGTGGCCACCAGTCGGGGTGGCGGGCCAGCTCCTTGAGTGGCAGCTGCAGTTTCATCCCACCCCACAACTCCCTTGTCTTCCCAGCAGTTTGGGGCAGCAAGTCCTTCTTCCTTGCCTGCTGAGCCCTGGCTGTGCTCATGCATCTCACACTTGCCAGACCCCTGGGATGTCCCAACACGTGACATGGCTCTGAAAATCCACCCACTCCTTTCACCTTGCCCCTGGCACAGAAGTAACCCCACTGCCACCCCCAGGGCTGGGCTGCCCAATGCTTCCCAAGGGACAGGCCCTCGCTGTCCCCTGCCCGTAGTCCTGTGCCAGGCTGGCAGCCCCTCTGCCACCCCCAGGAAGGCAGGTGACACGAGCCACTCCAGCAGCTCTCCTTGCATGCAGGGTGGCTGGGCTTGTTTTGAAAATCTATTGTGAGGCACTTCATTGCTATGGAGATTTACTTTATGGACAAATAAATATTTGTCTGTTTCTCCTCCTGCTTTAAAAGTCTGTCTCTTCTCCTCAGTCTCTGTATCCTTTTGGCTCTGTGAATGGGTTTTATACTGCAAGGTCTCTCTGCTCCTTCCTCATCCTCCTCTCCTGTCTATGCCCCGCATCTCTACATGTCCTTCATCACCCCTCAGCCTCTTCCTCCTCCTCAGCCTACAGCTCAGTGTCATGGGACCCCTTCAGCATCAGAAAGAAGGAGAAACCCTCTCATCTCCATTTTTAAGCATTTGTGCTTTTTGTGAGAACGAAAATTATTTTATCCTCTCAATTCTTGTTATTTGCATCCCAGCAGCAACAGTGCAGCTGTTTTCAGCTTTTCTGGTCCCAGTGCTGTCTCCTTGGTTTGGCTCCACTTGCCACATCCAGTGTTTCTATCAGGATGGTTGGTCCCATCACAGCTGCTCCTCATTGTGGCCCCCATGTGTCCCATGGAATTTTTGGGGGGGTTTCAGGAGATCTGGGTGAAGATTTTGCTGGCACAAAGCAAAATCTTCACCCAACTCTACTGAAACCCCCCAAAAAGCCATTAAAAATAGCAACTGGCAAAGCAACACCACCAATTAACTGAGCAGGGGAAGGGGAGGCAAGACACAAATGAACCTCCTTCATTAATAAATCCTAGCAGCTGTGGAAAGTTTGAGGCAAGTGAGAGCACCCAGACAGAAAATTAAAAAACTAATAAAGTCCTCAGTGTGGGGGCACTGGCATCAGGTCAGCTTTACTTCTGTAGGCACCTCGTAAAGAGACATTCCAGGACACTAACTCATAAGGGAAAGCTGCAGGGGTCAAGGAGAACAGTGGAAAGCTAACCATGGTAACTCAAGCATACTGGAAAGGCAGCAAAAAAACAGCAAGAGTTGGGCTTTTTATTTTTCTCTTCTTTCTTCTCTCTCTGTTGGTTTTTGGGTGAGCAGAGCCTGCAGTTTGGAGTGTCTTGGGCATGGTAGGGCAGCCAAGCAGAGCCCCAGTGAAGAGCCCTCTCCAATGGGATAGCTGGGGATGGGAAGCCAGAGCACAGGCTGTTTCCAAGCCAGGAGCAGAAGCTGCTCACTGCCCTCTCCCCCACTCTGCCTGCCCCACCTGCACCATTCCTGCCTGGCATGTGCAATAGCTGGAGACCACCTGCTAAAATGCACAATACGCTTCAGTATTAAGTGTAAATCCACTGGGGATGCTTTGCTGTAATGGGGGTAAAACCTGAAAATAATTCCTTAATATTTTGGATTCCTTTTTGTGTCCCCAGGCTAGTGCTGCAGTTCTTACTCCTGAAGCATACTCCCTACCCTGCCGCTGCCTCCCCTCAGGATGGTCAGGGAAACGTGGAGCCTGGGGTGAGGTGTGCTGCCCAGCTGCAGCACCTCTGTGTGGAACCAGGTGCTCTCACAGCTGGGTAGGGGATGTGTGTGTATCCCCTGCAAGGGAGGTGTGTTCTGTGCCTTTGGGGGCCCAGAGCTGTGCCCAGCAGTGTGCTGGCCTCTCGTCTTTTCTAGCCTTCCCAGTGGAAAGAACAAGGGAAGAATATAGTCTTGCCTGCCCTGGGAGATCACGCTCACAGTGAAATCCCAGCCTGCAAATATTCTTCACAGCTCTTTAAAATAGGCAAATACATCTATCTCAAAAGCAGCTTTCCAGGAGTGAGAAGGGGTGGATGAAGGGAGGAGGGCTGGATGTGTGTTTGTCCCACGGCCAGGCAGCACGCCCCAGGAGCGAGCAGCCAGGCCAGGGTGAGATCCAGGCTCAGCAAGCTGCTGGCCAGAGGAGCCTCTTGTAGGACTCTGGCCGCTGCATAAAAACCTCCAGCCAAGTGCTGGGCTGGTGTCATTCCTGCGCCAGGGCTGTCTCTCAGGCACCTGGACCAGGATGCGCAGCTCTTGGCCCGGCTCCAGGGGAGGCGCTCCATGGGCATGGCTATTGCTGAGGAGTGTGAAGGGGTTTCCTGGTCCTTGTCTGGTGCCCAGAAGAAACCAGGACCCCCAGTCCCATACCCTCACCCCGCTGCAGCTCACCAGCCCTGGCTCTGGTGCCGTTCCTCTGGTTTGTCTTTTGGTAAATTCACCTCGTTGTTTGCATTGCCTCATCGCCTGTGAGCCCGGGATCCCACGGTGTGAGTGCTGGCCAGGCAGCCCTGCCCTGCCTGTCCTGCCCTGCCTGCCTGGGGACACAGCTCTCTCCCCGAGGCAGGCAAGGCCACTCAGGCTGTCTCTCTGGGCTTCCAGGGCTGTTTGCCAGGTCCTGCTGCCCACACAGCTTTCTGAAGGAGCCCCCTCGATTTGCCTTCCCAATGAGAAGCGATGTGCGAGTGTGGGAGCAGCTGCATCAAATATTTCTGCAGAAAAACGTGAGTTTCCCTGGCTTGCCAGAGCCCAGCCTGGAGGGCAGTTTCACAGCCAAGCTATAAACCTTGCAACCAGGGGTTTCTAATGGAAACATTGACATAACCTGTAGCTGACGGAGCAACAGCTCCGCTCACGTTAAGCCTGTATTTTCATCCCTAATCCCTGCAGCTCCTGGCCTGTCTCAGAAACGGACCCGTGCAGCTGGCTGAGCATCCCCAGGGATCCAGTGGACTGCTGGGCTAGCGGGGGGTCGCAGGGATTTGGCTGCTCCCCACCACGCCAGCCCCGACCTGCCGCATTGCAGTCAAGGGGCCGACGGCTGGGGAGCCCCTCTGCTGAGGCACGACAGTCCTCTGCCCCCAAAAAGGCGAAAGAAAATGGCAGAGTGGTTCAGTTGGTTGTAAAAATTAATGAGTTCAGATACAGACTTGCTTTATTCCGGTCCAGCTGCGTAACCACGGCGATTGTGTCCGGCACACCAGACAGTTACATCAGCTCCACACCCCTGTACAATAAGACTCTGTTTGATCTCAGAAACAAGATCAGACTCCTGGGCTTTGCACATCCTGCTTCCTACATATGTAAAATCATTTTATTACCAGCCAGGAGAGTTCATCTAAGCCGCTCTTGCTGTGCAGCTGATGTGGAGAGAACATGCCCCTGTCTGCACTTCTTTTACCAGATGGAGATCTACAGAGAGATTGAAGAGCTGCTACTCCTCCAAGTTTGTTTTGCTTTTCTAAATTCCTTATCTTAGATTGGAAACTCTGGGGCAGGACCTGAGTGTCTTCGTGTGTTTGTGCAGTCCGATCTCAGTGGGAGGTGTGTAAGGCTCAGCTCTCCTGAATGTAAGTGGTAAATAAGCAGCCATGTGTTTTTGCTTGGCTTTACCCCCTTTTTGTCCTATCTGCCCAGGAGAGGAAGTTCTTAGAAAAAGTCTGCTCTGCCCTTCAAACATCTGCTCAAATCCCCCTCTGTTTGTCAGGTCCATGAGGAACCGGGGAACGGTCAGATATTTAGCATCCTCCCTGTGTTCAAACATTTACCCTGCCCCACATGAGTAACCCAATGCCACCAAGGCAGTTATGAGTGTGCCCAAGCTGCTACAGGCTCAGCCTGATCTGCCCCAGCACCACGACTCTCTTTTGCTGATGACAGACCACTCAGCAGAGTTACAGGGCACTGGTTCCCCTCTGACCATGGCTATTCCTGTTACCTTGTCCCACT
This sequence comes from Hirundo rustica, assembly GCF_015227805.2. Taxonomy (NCBI): domain Eukaryota; kingdom Metazoa; phylum Chordata; class Aves; order Passeriformes; family Hirundinidae; genus Hirundo; species Hirundo rustica. Next base: position 13,925,045 of record NC_053459.1, read on the forward strand.
GGCACTGTTCTGCTGCTGGCCCCATGTCTCCCAGTGGCTGAGCTGCACACAGGGATGTGGCACAGCACTGGTGTGCAGGGACTGCTGTGTTTTAGGATGTGTCTGCAGTGCTGGTGCACACCACTGCATCCCAGGATGCCTCTGCAGCACTGGTGCACAGAGGACTCACCCAAATACATTCCCAAAGAAAATGCACTTTCCAGCCCAGGAGTCCTCTGCTGCTGATGTCTGCTGGGCTGTGTGGCCGGAGCTCAGTGACTCACTGCACACAGGTCACCCAGCAGCTGCCGGGTGGTAACTCTTATTTACTGCTCAGTTGTGGTTGGATTTAAACCAGCAGCACAGGGGAAGGGAGGGGAAATTCCCTCCTTCCCATCCCAGCCCTGCAGAGTCAGCCAGTCTAACTGGAGCAGCTACTCTTAAGTGCATCTAGTTTAGGGCTTTGTTTCACCCTGAGCTTCTCGCTCAGTTCTCCTGGCTTTGTTAAATTTCCAGTCCAAAGGCTTCTGGGTGCTTACAGCTTTGGATAAAGCTCTTGGAGACCTAACCCAGGTCACACACCCTGTAGTCCAGCAAATCTAACACCAGGACACAACTGTTCAGCAGCAGCAGCAATGAAAATTGCTGCCGGTCTGTACTCACTGTCCTGTTTGGAGAGGAGAAACTGTGGCCCAGGGCCCAATGTAGGAGCTACCAGCATGGGCACAGACATCCCCATCCCATACAGCCCTTCCTCAGGTACAAGGTACAGCACTGGCCTGCCTGAATCAGGCACAACAAAAGATGCTGTTGAATCCTTTTTACTGAAAGCCATTGCTAGCACATGTGCCAGAGCAGATTAAAGTTCAGCCTCCCTGTACATGTCCCCAGGAGAGCTTTGCTGATCAAATCATGTCGTAGGGCAGGGCCACCATTCTGATTCACGTGTGATGTCATCCCATGCCTCCCATCTTTGCCTCCATGAGTCAAACAGGGATCTCATCCCCTCATCCATCTCCTCTCCTTTCCCTCCAAGGCTTGGTTTGGAGAAACTGAGGCTGGCACTTGTGCAGTGAGAGCTGCTTGCAGGAGAGGAGGCTGTGGGAAGCTCTGGCCATCGGGGTGGACCAGCACTGTCCCAGCTGGTTTCATGCTCTTAAGGGTGTATTTATCCCATTGCCACCAGGATAATTGCCAAAGATTTCGCATGGAGCAATGACTTCCTCCTCTCTGGGTTGCTCCTCTGCTCTTCCAGAAACATTCCAGGCAATTTTTTTGCTGTGTCTTGTCTCTCCCCATCCTCTCTACATCCTGTTTTTTGTAAGCATATTTTGACCTCAGCCCAGGACCATGTGCGCGTGTTTTCACTCCAAGCAAAGTAAACCAAAAAAACCCCAAGTGCCTCTCCAGCCATTCCATGGCAATGCTGGAGTGCCTGCCATTGCCAGTGGCTTTTCCTGTTGTTGGTTTGTAATTACCTTGGGATGCCATTCCCCACATTGCTCTGACAACTGGGATTTAAGGCCCTGCAAAGAGCAGAGCTGCCTGATCTCCAAAGCCTCCCAGGTTTACAGCCAGCATCGTTCTCATCAATCATCTTCTGTCAGATGGGGAATTTGAGCAACCCCAATCCAAATCAGAATATGGAAGGGAGGCTTTCCCCAACCCACCCTCCCCTGTTTGACAGCTCAGCTCGAATAAACAAAACCTGAAAGGGCCAAGGCAGCTCAAAAGGAAACTGTAAACGATCCCATCTGTGAGCCTTGGCAATATCTCCTCCAGGAGGGGGGCGTGGGGGAAAGAAAACAAGCTGAAGGGTCTTTTTTTTTTTTTTTTCCTTTTTTTTTTTTTCTCTCAGAAGGAAATACCATTGTGTTCAAACGTTGCTACTGCTCCAAATGCCATTCCAGAGCCCAGAGCCAGGCTCCTCCTTAGACAGGTCTCTCAGCCAGGATGGTGGCAGGAGCCCTGGAGAGAGGCTGTCATTTGCAGAGATAATTAACACTAAAGGCAGCTCAATACAGGGGTTGAAGGTGCGGATCAGGGAGCAAAAGTGTTTTGTGAGGCAGTAAAACAACATCCCTGCTCACACTGGAGCACCCCGGTTTGCTGTGTTCCTGCCCATGACCCACAGGCACTGGTTCTCTGGGTGCTCAGCTGACCTTGGTGCTCCCCCCTCAGTGTCAGCTGGATGGGGACCTCAGAAAAGGCAGGTCCTGGGGTGGCAACCGGGAAGAGCAGCATCTATGTTAATCTGAAAATTTATCTGTGCCCAAGTTTACAAGTCAACATTGTCCAGGACCATCCATTCATCATCCTTTCCCCATTCTTGAAACTTGCCCAGTTTTCCCTTTTTCAGGGCTACAGATTGGCCTGATAGCCACGTCCCCCACCTCCCTGAGCTGTCCTAGGCAGCCTCTCTGCCTTCGGGCCCCAGACTCGGAGGTTGGGCTCAGCACTTTTGATAAGGGACATTGCAATTGTATTGGCAGCCTCGGTGCATGACAAAAGCACTGGCATCACAAAGCAGCTTTATCTCACCAGGTTCCCAGCTCTGTTCCCCAGTCTCAAAGGCTGGGATTGTGAGTAAGGGCACTTTGCATCTTCAAAGAGCAGGAGCAGTTTCAGGAGGAGCCCAGGGTGCCCCGGAGACCCCAGCAATGCAGCCCCGAGGGAGTCTGAAATGCCGGTCTGGGTTGTGGAGCGAGAGCCGCGTGTGCCAAAGGCAGCTGGGCAGAGCCTGGAGAAGCGCTCGGGAAATGCTCTGTGCATCACCCGCAACCACTACAGCCCCTGCTTGGTCAGTCAGAGAAGCAGCTCACCAGAGACAGACGCAGAAGGCAAAATACTCCAATGCTTTTGATTAACTGTTGGCTTTTAAACACGAGTTAATAGTTAATTGAGAATTCTCCTTACAAACATGCCAGTGAGAGTGAGGAATGAATGTTTAAGGCAGTGTTAATTGCACTGGAGATGAACTGAGGCAGGGAGAGGGACCAGCAAGTGATGGGTTCAGAGTGAGGACTAAGAACTTTCTGGTTCAGAAAGGAGGATTTGGCTCCAGCAGTGTGATACTGCTGTGGCTAAACACCAAGGAGATCCTGGGACACTGTTAGAGGAGAGAGCTTATCACCTTCTGGTGCTCACACTGGATAAGTGTGCTGAAAAGTTGGCAAGTGTCAAAGGAGTCACAAAAATTACTTGAAGGCAAAAATGAGCTTTCTGGAGCTTGCAGAGCTCAACCAATTTTGTACAGAAAAAGGATCAGGTGGTTAAACTTGTAAAAATGATGATAAGAAGAAGAAATAGAAGAATATTCAGTTTAGTGGGGAGTGTTTTAACAAGACTCAAACCCAGGAAAGGGATTCAGGGCACATTTAACAGGAAATCAGGCATTTATCTTTAAGGGATAGGGTCAGGAACCACTGTAACAAGCCAGGAAAAGGAGAAACACATGCTCAGTCCAAGGAAAGATGATTTGCTCTACCTTCCTGGGATCAGCTCAGGCATTTCTGGGGAAAATGCGATGCCTGTGAAATACAGACCTTCCATCCTGAATAGGTCCCACCAGATCCTGCAGTTGTAAGCAACACATGCTCATAGAACCAGGGAGAAAATGAGGGAAATGACATCCAGGAGCAGAGTGGGTGTGTGACAGGTGCTGGTCCTGAGCCCCCTGAAGTGGCTGAGGATGAAGTGAATGAGCACAAGAGTGTAACTGCAGTGGGAGGATGACCCTGTGGAGGGCAGGCAGCTCACTAGGTGCCAGGCTCTTCCCTTCCACTGCCCTGGAAGTGCCACCCCTTCAGCTCACCAGGCACAAACTCACCAGCCTTGCCTTGGGATGTGCAGCCTGGCTGCTCCCGATCCCCTCAGCAGGCAGGTCCCCAAAGCAGGGGGGATGCTGCTTCTGCAGCTCTGCCTCTGCTCATTAGCTAATGTGAATTAAATGCCTTTTATCTTCACAATCATTTTCTAAGGATAATAATCCCTTTTTGTGTGCACCCACTTTAACTGTTCCCAAACTGAGCTGTAATTGCCGATAGTAATTAAGTTAATACATATTTATAGCCATGTAGAGTTATAGAAGGTCTCCTGTAGTTTTATTTGAGACATTTTCTTTAACCTGCTATAAAATCATCAACAAGTTGTTCAGTGTTAATTGCCTCCAATGTTGATCTCGTCCCCTTCCTTCCAGACGAGGCAGGGCAGCAGATGGCTTCCCTGGACAGCCACTTTCTCCCTGCTCCCACCCTGGCTCTACTGCAAGGCAGAAGTGACCCCACCTGTCCTTTCTACCAGTTTTGATCCAGTTTTGGCAAGTTAATCTCTACGGACAGCTTTCCAAGCCATTTGCAAGAAGAGCCTTGCAAGGGTTTACATGCCCGTGTCCACGCGTGCCGTGAGGATGGGGCAGTGGGACCCTGGGAGAGCAGGGTCCAGCAGGACACAGCCCCTGCCTGCAGCCCTGCCAAGCTCTGTGGCAGCAACCCCCCCATGCTCCATGTTCTCCTGCTTGCATGTGTGCTTTTGTGCTCGCCAAGAGCCCCAAACCACTCGGCAAACAGCATGTGTGGGGAGAGATCACCTCGTGTAATCTCCGGGCGAATCCCCCCATTATACACTTGGCTAATTAACTCCGGGTACAGGGTCGGGATGAGCTATTGGCTCCAGCAATGTCCTCCCCAAAGGGAAGCAAATATCACTGCAAGAGCGGGGAGCCCCTTTCTGTGGCAGGGAATCCTGATAAAGAGCTTCACTCCATTCTCCTGCTGTTGGCTCCAGCTTAGCGTTTTTAAAGCTGATTCTCCCTGTGCTAATCTGGAGGGTGCATTCAGCCCAGAGCTCAACATCTGAGTCTGTTTGCGAAGTGTGCAGCTGTGTCAATTTGCAAAGACAAAGGAAAGCTCCTCTGTCAACAGGTCGGGGAGCTCAGGTAGCACGAGCGAATTGAGGGCAAGAAGTCAAAGTGGTTTCACAAACCATCAGACCATGTTTAAACCCCATCCAGACTGAGAGGCCAGGGCAGTACAAGGGATAAAGGGAGCGCAGAGGAGTGGACTGAAGGGCCAGGGCTACGAGGCCACCAATTAGTGCTATTAAAGAAAGATAATTAGATCTGCTCCATGGAAACCCCAGAGGAGGCAGAATGCAATTTCCATTTGGGCTTATTTTAATAAAGGTTAGAAGTGCCAAGAGGTGCCAAAATTGCGCTGCTGGTAATATGAGAAGGGCCCTCAGTGTGGGGTAGAAGAGTTACAGGGCAGCAGGAGATGACCACAGCTCTCCAAGGACACAGGCGACTGTCTGCCCAGTATTTGTGCCCAAGGGATGGCTTGAAAATTCTGGAAGTGAACACTTCCAGATAAAGAAATCCAACTTACTTTACAGGCTTTGCATATCCGGCAACTTTTCTTTCATCTCTGCACACCGGCAGAAGCCACGGAGATGCTTAGTGGTGACGTGCTCTGAGCTGGCAGCAGGGCTGGAAGCAGTTATTCTCAGGGTGCCCAGGATGGAGTTGTGTGGAAGGCTGGAGTCATCCTGGTGTCCCCTGAGAGGGCATGAAGAAAGTAATCATGGGGAGGAAATTGAACTTCTCACTTAAACCCTTAATCTCAGTGCCATCGGGTCAGGGAAATTCTTATCCCTAGTTCACACAGAAGAGTCTCAGGAAGTCAAGTCTGAGATTTCTGAAGTCAGCCTGTGGTTCAGAATGTGTTTTAGCCCTGTCTGGACACTCCTTAGCCACTGGCAATTGAGGACCATGGCACTGCAGAACCCCTTGGGCTGGTGGCAGGGACCAGCCAGTGCTTAAAGGGAACACAGGAATGTCTGTGGGACTTGTAACCTTCAGAGTTAATGAGAAAAGGGAATAAGGAGTCATCACCTAGTCAGTGTAGGAGAAGGTCCTAAGTCTCCTCATTTGTAAAAATCTAAAATACTTTCCTGTGATTCAGAGATCTACAAAAAGCTGTGTTTAAGCAAATCCATTTTGCCACTGAAAGCGTCCCCATCAGAAAAACTTCCACTGGACATAGAGGCAGCTTCAGTCTTTCTTTGGATTTTTAAGACAAAAAGTATGTCCCTGGTTCAGAAGGATTTTGCTGGAACTGTAATTCTGTCTTCAGGTTGACACTACACGTGGAAAGGGGAATTTCAAAGATGAACAGCTGGCAGGCTGAAACAACTGAACATGGCTGATTTTGGTATTAATCATGTGCTCCTCTCACCCCCAGCAGTTGGCCCTCCCTGTGCCTGTGGAGCAAATTTAACTTCAACAAGTCCCACTGGGAGGAGATTTAGATATTGTCCACTAGATAAATATTCACAGATGTGCAATAATAAACACCACTAAATAGCATTAGTGGATGGAGTTAGCAAAATATACATCACATATAGGTGTATGTCTAGTGAGCAGGGAAAACAGGTGAACTACCATGTTATTTCATGACACAAGGTCCAAAATGATATTCCGCCCACCTGCTTCTTCATTCTGACACAAATTACCAGGGCACATATATAGAGATGTATAAAGTTTGACTAGATTCCTCTTACAGGTGAGCATATTTATTTTGATAACGTCTAGCAACATAAAACCTGTAACTTTAATAAACACAGTCATCCCTTTCAAAAATATATATCATACTGATTTTTTTTCTTGAGATAATAAATCACATGAATAAACCATATTAATCATTTAAGCAGACCCTTAAAACACTGTTGAAAAGATTTTCCAACTCAAACACCTTTTAAGACGCAATGACATCATGTCTGTCGGGACATTGTTATGCAGTGAAGATTGTGAGACATTTTCTCCCCATAAAGTTGCTGTAATAAAGTTTGTTACTGCAGACATTAAATTCATGTTTTCTTCTATTACCTTCTTCCTTTCTCTGATGCTACTCATTGTTAGGGAGAAAGCTTGCCACAGTGAAAAATTTGTGGATCTAATCATGGAGCCTTCCACAAAGCAAAATACCTATTGGTTTCAGCAAGAGTTGTAATCTGTTTTACATTGACTCTAGGGGTACTTGGATCTTCTTGAACAGGTAGAACAAGCATGGAGAGAAAGCAGTAGGGAAGACCCCAAATTCTACCTGGAAATGAAGAAAAACTGAGGAAATTATATTGTTTCATGGAAGTGAACATCCTGGGAGGAACCAGTCCTCAGCAGAAACCTTCACTTGCACATATCCTGATCCAGAGGAGGGTGCTGACAGGTTCACCAGAGGCTTTGCCTGCTGAACATAGCGAAGGTTTGTTTGAGTAGGCTAAAAGAGAGAGCAGAAGATGAGGGTGATGAGTTTTCCCATTTGGAAGCTGCAGATGCTTAGGTGGTAGCAGCTTTTGAGTGAGCTGAAAACCATGATAAAGATATTTGCTGTCTCTTTTTCCTTTTCCAGGAGTTGAGCTCTGTGCTGCTTCGAGCAGGCGCCGGAGGGTGCCGCAAACCCTGTCCCAGCAGCTCCCCACGAGCTCACCCAGCTGTGGTGATGGCTCTTTGGTGGTCTGTGAAACCAAAACCTCAGACATGCCATCGGTGCCTGTGACTCAGATCCGCTGTGTGCCTCCTCCCTGGCCCTGCCCAGAGGAAGAGAAGCATATGTGAAAACAGGTTTTGGGTTTGGCTGCTTCCAGCAGCACCTCTCTGGGCAGATGGTCCCTTCTGGGAAGGGAATGCTGTGGAGTGTGTCGTGTCCTGCAGGTGGGAACGCGCGTCTGGCAGCACAGTGAGCAGAGCACCTTGAAGAGCAGTCTCAGCCTCAGTGTCTCAGAGGTGAAGGCTGGAAGAACCTCCTGAATGCACGCACAAAAATCCAGCTGAATCCAAACCCCCTGCTTGGCAGAAGACCATTCCATGTGGCAGAGCTGTGCCAGCTGCTGGGTGGCCCCAGTGGGGACCAAGATGTAGCTAAACTTGTCTGACCCAGCATCCCAACTGCGCTCCCAAATTAGTGCTCACACAAAAAAAAAACCAACCTCCCCCCCCAAAAAATCCTCCAAAACCAAACCAAAACAAAAAAACCCTAATCCAAGCTCTGAGCTAGCCCAGCTGCAGTCCCTGCAGCAGGTTTCCTTCCCAGAAGATACCCTGGCCAACTTTGAGACAATTCCCAGGGGCACACCTGCCTGATGCCGATTAGAAGCTGTCTCAGGTGCGCCGTGCCACCGCAGTGCCCGTGATTCCAGCAGTCTGCCTCTAGGAACAGTAGCACCTCCTGCCTAGGAACCTGCATTCCTGGCTGTCTTCCTTCTTGCCTGAAAACTAGTCAGAGTGCGCAACCCCCTCTAACTGAACAATTAAGCTATTAAGTAACTCAGTTAATAAATTCAGATTTTGCCCTAATACATTTCTAATGACCTTGTCTAATAAATTCAGAGCAATCTGGGAAGAATCCTTGTTCTTCTATTTTAAAGGCAAAAGTGATTTATATTTGCTGAGAGAACAAAGACAGCCACATGTGATTTATTACTATCAGTCACTGTATCTTTCATCTCTTTAATTATTTTCTCTACAGGCAGCTTCAGAAGTGCTCTTGAAGGCCGAATGGTGAGTGCCTTTCAAATTCAGATATTGCTTCAGTCTGAACTGCTGATTTTTGCCTTTGTATCTGTAGCTTCAAGTATTAATCATGGAAGCTGCAATTTAGTTTGCTTAGGTTGGACTTAATGCAAGAAATGATTTGCATGCTTGGTACCCTACCAGAGCCAAATGCCTGAAACCTCCAAGGCTTTTGTCCATCAGTGATATTTTCCAGCGTGAAAGCCAGCAACAACTACCAACATCCATAGGCTTATTGCGTTTATAACAAGGTTTAACTTTTGTTGTCAGACTATAGGCAGGACATTTGGGACCAAGTCTGAAAGCTGTTTTGGTTTCATTGGGCAAAAAGACTAACTTTTCCATCCTTCCCAGAGAGAGGATCTTGCTTGGCATTTGCTGTGCAGCCAAAGGAGGAGATGAACTAAGTGTTGGAAAGCCTGAAGCCAGAACAGGACAAACACAATTACATGAAGAAATCAATCTTGTTTCCAGAGGGAAAAAGACAGGAATCACCACTTAAAAGCCCCCCTTCTGTCCAGGAATGTGGGGAGATTTCCAGAAGAGCCGCATGGAGTTTGGATCCCACGTCCCAGGAAGATAGTGGAGCCAAGTTCATCCGTCACTCATGTCCTTCAGAAAGCCCAGCCTAGAGCAGCAAGGGAAATGATTTATATCCTTGCTCTCTTATATATGCCAGGACTTCCTAAGACTTGAGAAAATTGGATTTAATCTTTGTCCAGCTTCCAGTCCCTGATCAGGGCTCAAACTGTGGGAATTTTTTCTGCCAAGCCTGTCTCCCAGCCATTTCCAGGTAGTCCTCAAAACAGGCCTGGCTGGGATTCAGACAGGAAAAAAACATTTCTACAAGATTTTCTGTCTGGCCTTACAAGCCCTAAAGGTCTGGAGAATACTGATGAATCATCCAAAACCTCGATAAGTGCCTGCGTGACTCAGGGACAGAACGGACACTGGGGATGGAGGACAAGACGCGGCTGGGTCCCTGCAGGGAAACCAAAACTGCCTGTCCTGAACAGCCTGGGCTCCCATCACAGGCACTTGGGGAAGGAGCAGTTCCAACCCACCCAGGTCTGCGTGTTCATCTCCCGGCGCTCCCGTGGGCAGTGTCGCAATCTCAGGCTCGCACACGCTGTTTACGTGACACGGTCCTGGCCACCAGCATCTCGCTGGCTTCGAGTGCTCTGTGCTAAACATAACAGTAAGGAGCTTCCAGGGTTTCTTCTTCAAATCTCTCCAGTCCTCACTCTGCTCAAGCATACATCTTCTCGAGTGACATGCCCCGGGTTGAGTCTCTACAGTCGGAGGAAACTTGTAGCAGCATTTTTTGGGGTCAGCTTTTCATGACTGAGACCTAGTCATGCAAACAAAGATTTATTTTTCCTTCTGACCAAAACAACTTTAAGGAGAAAATTCTTTCCCATGACTAAAGCCAGGCTGGAATTTTTTAACAGAATGTCAATGCAGAAAGTTTCAGAGAAGGGGTCAGTTTGGGGCAATTTTACATGCACATTCTTAAAATGGGAAACCCCCCCCTAACTGGTATTTAGTGATTATCATGCAAATAAGTATCATGGTCTTTACCAAGACAAGAGTCCTTGCGCATTCTCCCAGATAGCTAGAACAGCTACTAACACTGGTTGGGATTGTTTCTGACAGCATTGACTGGCTTATGTGCTAGTTTTCATCATGAATGAGGTGAGCTGCCCAATCTTTGACAGCCAGTTGAAGCTCAGCCGTCCTGTACCAAATGCCTCAAAGCTCTAGAGGTATTTAAAAATTGAAATCATCACCACCCAAGGGCCAAGATGCACTAACTCCAGGACCTTGGGTTTATATTTGATTCAAAAGGCAGTGAGTTACTACCAGGGACACAGCACCTCCTCAGAGGAGTGTGTGAAGGGCTGTGTTCATCAGCCCAACTTCTGGCCCTGCACATCCCTCTCCTAAAGCCATGAGAAGTCAGATGGAGGGGCCATTTCTTCTGTGCAGCAGTGGAGGGTGTGGACCCACAGGCAACAAGGTTCAATATCTTGTCTCAAAACCAGAGACCTCTGCTCTGCTCATTCCCATTATTTCAGGGTATACAGAAAGCGATAATGTGGTATTTAACCAAGTTACCAGCACCAAGCCTTTGAACAGTCAAGCTTAAAAGGGTGCAGAACATTGCTCTTACCGTTTTCTGCCAGGATGCTGTAGCCCAGAGGCTGGCAGAGAGAGCCCCAGGTACTGCCCTGCAGGGAAGTACAGCCCTCCCAAAAGCTGCTCCGAAGCCTGGCTATCCATCTGACTGCCCAAATAAAATGCAGCAACAATGGAAACAGAATCCATTAAACTAAAATAGACATGATTTTATCCTTGTTGGCCTAACCTCAGCCCCTTGTACATAGAAACCTTCCATTTGTGGGCCTCGACATTAACAGATGAGTTATTAACTAGCCATGGCTAATTATACATAGCTGCATCACCTTCTTAAAAGGGAGACATTGTCAAGGCCAGCTAGGGCCAAGGCTGAGGTCTCATGGAGTTAATCTTATTGTAAAAACCACTCAATAAAAAATATTTTGTTTTACCTTCAGCTTCCACTGAAAATCAATTTTATGGTAATTTGAACAGTTTCCTAAAGTGTTTGCAAAACAACCATCAAAGCAGGGCAGAGGTAAAACAGGTTAGTCTGTCTTCATTGTCTGAGCTGGCACTGAACAGCGTGTATCGGTGAGAAGGAAATCATTAAGCCTTTAAACTTCCTTTCATTTAGATGATATACAATATTGTTAATGAACACAGTTACGGGCATTTGCCTTCCCCAGCTGTATGACTTTTTACTCAGTACCACACTTTTAATCTTCCCACAGACTTACAGAATTGTTATCCCTGAAAGGAAGCGAGACCTCCCTCACTGATGAAGATTTACTTTGCTAATGCTTTTTGATGAGGCAGGAACACAGCGTGGAGGAATTAAAGGAATAATAAAATAAACATTTCTACCCACAGAAAGAGGAACCCACCCTCCCAAAGCACCCCTTCTTCATGGGTGGGTGTCCTGCCTCAGGGCCACACCAGAGCCCGGGGTCCTCCTAAAAATACTCAGCATGGAGGGCAGAATTGTGTAAATGGAGAGAGGGGGGTAAGTTCTGAGGTGGTGGAAGCCAGTGTTAGTGCCTGGACCCTGAGCCAGTGCTGATTTAGCAGTGAGAATCAGGACCTCTCCAGAAAAATCTCCAAATGAAGACATGTGTGACATTAGCTAAGGCTTTCTAATTAATGGAGAAAACAAATCTGCTCCACCCCAGGCAGCTGCAGCTCCAGCCAGCATGTTACTTATTAGCTCAAATTATTATTATTATAAAAAACACTTGACTTTCTTGTTCAAAAAGTAAAAAGGGATTAGTGGGGCCTCTCAGACAGCTCTCCTCAGACTAACCTTCAGCATCTCAGACAAAGCCTCAACCAGAACAGAGGCTTTCTCAGGGCATGGACAAAACAGATCCCAAACGGCTGCAATAGAAAGTCAAAGGCAATACTTGACATGGCACTCAGCTCTGTTTGCTGACTTTTCCTAATGCATACAATAAAATTCAGCCCAAATATGTCACTGCTGCCAATTACCCAGGGCAACAGCCGGACCCTGGAGCTGGTAAATCAATGGAGACGCCAGAAAATGCTGCTTTCCCCAAACGTGAAGTAGGTGGAAGACCATAAATGTGAGAAGCACACCAGAAAGGATTAGGGGCTGCAGAACAAAATGTGCTGGGAGGGCTCCAAGTGAGTGGGTCTCCTGTGGCCACCACCCCTCCTGGCTTGGGCTTAACCCAGGGCTGCACAAACCTGTCCCTGGGGAGGCTGCACCCCAGCACACTCCCACCCAGAGACCAGAGAAAAGGAGGATGATTCATCAGCCAAATGAGGGAACCCTCGTAGGAAGCCTGAGCTTCAACAGCGAGGGGATGGGGCTGGCTGGAATGTCAAAGCCAGCTTTCCCCAAGGCAGCAAAGCCCCAGGCTGAGTGGGAGGGGGCAACCAGGGATGCTGTTGGCGTTTGATTAAAAATTATTTGATTGGCAAATCCAAGCTGCCTGGGACTTGGTAGATAACAAGCCACAGCTTAGGTGTGAAGAGCTTTCTTTAACCTGAAAGTATTTTCCTGTTAAGCAAACTGCATCATACACATCCCCATCCCTGCCAGCACGGCTCACAGACAGGCTGTTCCCATTTTTGGTGGCTGAAGCACTGAAGTAAGTGGAATACAGTATTTTTTTATGTAAATGCTGAGCAGCAGTTGGTGTTTTTCATCAGCCAGGCCCACCACACGTGTCTGGGTGTTATGTGAATGCAGTCCTGGGGGTAGCAACACCTTTTGGGATACAGGCTGAGTTTGGAAAGCAACTGAGCCTTCTCCACGGTGTTCTCCTCGCCTGTTCTTCAGTCCTTAAGGAGAAAAGCTGTGCCTCCCAAAGAGCCTGCAAAGGACTGCAGCGATTGCATCAGGGGGATTTTGAGGAGCCTGATGTCCGTTCTGGGCTTGGCAGCCCTGCGTGGTGTGTAATGGTCCAGAGAAAATCAATTGGACACTGCATTTGAGAGATAAGGGTTGGGATATTATTCTGAATAACCTGGTGACCCCAATCAATCTCTGTCCCCAAACCTTCTGAAAGTTTGATACTCTAGCCTGCAATTAAGCCTCCACAACCAAAAACTCTAGCAGATGTTCCAGTTAAAACACCTTTATTAACTATTTTTGATGAATATCATGAGATTCAAGCCAATGCAATTAAAGGCAGACCACAGGTTCTGCCTGACTGGTACATGGTCCAACTAAGATTTTGAGTTATTTTCCACCTGCTTTTAAAGTTTTCAGGTTGTTGTTTGGTTTTTTTTTTTGGTTTTGTTTTTTTTTTTTTTTTTTTTTTTTTTTTTTAAACTGATAAAACTAAAATAAACTGTGAAATCCCTCAAACTTCTCTTGTGATATTGACTCTAGGAGAAGAACTTAAGCCAAACTGTCACAGTGGAGAGAAGAGAGCTGGAAATGTGATGGGGTATGAAAACACTCTGTCTCCTTCTCCTCAGAGGGACCAGGGGTGGAATGATGCTGGGTGCACTTGAATCAAGCAAGAAATTATACCTGGTGGGAACTGCTGCTGTTCAGGGCAAAGCAGATGCAGGAGACAAAGATGAGTCTGGAGAACAAGTATTGAACACAAAGATTAATTCCTCAGATAATAACATTTCTGCTGAGCCAAACTAAAGCTCGCTTCCTGCTCTGTGATGCCTCTGGGACAGATGTTCCCTGCAGTATATGCTGCTGCTGCTGCTGCTGCGTGCCCTCCTTGTGTGCTTTTGGGCATGGTTAGCAAGGGATGAGAGAGGAATAAATCCTCTGCTCAGCAGGCAGTGCGAGGGCACATAAGGAAGATGCTCTCCAGGGGATGCACAGAAAAGCTCTTTCCCACAGCCGCTGTCTTCAGATATGGCCAGGGCACTCCCAGGTGCAGCAAATTCATGCACATAGAGCCATCCTACCCCAAGGGCTGGACCTTTGGCTCTGTACCATGCTGCAGAGCCCTCAAAAGCCCTTCCCTGTGTGCTGGCAGCTCAGCCAGGAGTCCCTCCCCATAACTCCTGTGTATCCATCAGCCCCACGGCTGGCCACGCAGGGTCTGATCCTGAAGTCCCCAGGGCCCTTTTTCCTGGTGGATATTAATGTTGGTGAGTGATGCCCATTCACGCGCCCTGCACAGCTGGCTCTGCCTACACCAAATCCCCCCGAGCCGGCCCGTCCGGGGCAGGGGGGAGAAGGGGCCTTTGGCGGGAAGGTGTTTTTCATCACCCCAAGAGCTGTGTCCGATGGCATTGTCAAAAACAGCAGGTAGCAGTGACAGGCAGGGTCATTCCCCTGCCCAGCCCCAGCCCCTATTGTGCTGCCTTTCAGTGCGAGCGAAAGGTCAGCCCTCAGCCCCAGCTCCCAGCCTTCGCTTTTTTGTTACGATTGTCACAAGGTAAATTAATCAGATTTACGGCATTAAGCCTTGCCGTATCTTGAGCCTTTCAGTCCTTTCTGCCCCCAAAACCTCCCTCGTATGAACGAGCTCTTTGTTTATCCTTGCCCATACAATCTTCATTTGGTGACGGGGGAGCGGTAGAGGGACAAAGACTGGAGGAGAGGACTGCTGCCCGCAGGTACCCGTGTCACAGTGCTCACCACCCAAAACACTGGTGGGTCCATCACTTCTAATATTCCTCCTGGCTAGCCAGCTGGGGAAGATCCAGTTTTCAGAGCTGCGGTGCCACTAGCACATCTTTTGGGAAGAGTCGCTGCCCCTCCAATCAATAAAAGGCGAGAGCAATTCTGCAGCAGGGGCAGGACGCCACGGCCGTGAGCACAAAGCACAATTTATGTCCCTCTAATGTACCTACAGCATATGGGACCACTTACACAGTTGTTTGCCATGGTCAATGGGCTGCTGAGCCATTGGGGAGCTGGGTCTTATTTCACTTTCCGACGGGGATTTGGAAATGACCGGCCCTGCAGCCAGAACAGGGTCCCCAGCCACGCTCCCAGCGTGAGCCCACAGCGAGGCCGGGGGAGGTGACAGGTATCTTTATCCCACCACCCACGAGAGCTCCAACGTCCTGCTGGCAGGAATTTGTCTGCAAATTTTCCCCCTTTGAAAGGAATGAGGTGGCTGATATGATCACTTGATTAAAGGGCAAGCTCTTCAAAAGACTGTGCTTCGAGGAATTCCCTTCCCTTTGGGAGACTGATCCACTGCTCCCCTCTATTTCTCACTCATAGGATCTCACATCTACAACTGCCAGTTTTGTCAGTAAGTCTTATTTCTGCAGAGTATACAGCTTAAAAAGACCTACACCCAATCCATCCATGTGGAAAAGCAATCTTTAAAGGAACAGCAGTGAAACTCAGAGAGGGTAATAAATGCAGCTGCAGTGAAACTCACAGCCAGAGTGGGAATGGATGGGAAACAGTATCAGTGACCTTATCTTCCATAGGTGCATTTGATTTTGATTTGATTATCCTCAGGGCAACTCATAACCGTGAAACATGAAATACATTAATGCATTTGTTTTGGGCAATGGCATGCAGATAAGAGGAAGATTATACACCACATTTCGATGCTGGGTTTGTCTTAACTTTTCTGCTTCCAGTTTTTTAACTTTTGCACAAAAAGAAAAAAAAAAAAGGCAAGATGATGGTGCATGCAGTGTACATTCAAATGACCTCTCCATAATCAGAAAACTTTTGGTGTGTATTTAAATTTAAAAATGAGAACCAGATTGATATCCTAAATTCTCATCATACATCATCCTTTGCAAAAAGACCTCTTTCCTAGAGACAGCTGGCAGGCTGACTGCCTTCCCTCCAAAAATAGGCAGCGTGGGTGAGTTTGCACATAATCTTTTGGCCTGGTGCTGATACACAACCAAAGTTGTCTGTAGCTTTCGGAGTGTGACTGGTGTCAAACTGAGTGAAAAATGAGACCTTGTGGTAAGCTGAGAATCCTCCGTGGCCCAGAGCTGGTCTGTGAATAAAACCAGCAGCATTGCTTCCTTCCCCTGCATGGGGGCTGGCCCCCACAACTCCTGGCCATGCTCCTCCTTCTGCAGCCCCGAGCCCATGACTCATTAAAACCGTAAGGACTTCAAATATCTGGGTTGGATCTTCCCAAAGAGCAGGAGGGTGAGCCTGGCATGAACCTGTAGTTCTGCTGAGTATCCTCAGCAGTGTGGTGTCAGCAGCAATTCATCCCTAGATAAGATTCTGTTGAGAGATATTAATGTTTTTTAATGAAAAACATAGGCCAGATTTGAAAAAGAGACAGATTGTTTTATTGTCACTCCCTATTGACACTGTCCCCCTGAGAAAGCTGCTGGAACTCTCCCCCTCTGCCCATCCAGCACACAAGCTCTACCTGCTTCACAGGGATGAGGTGCTTGCAACAGGTGTTGTTTGTTTGTTTGTTTGTGGTTTTTTGCATTTTCAGACTTAAAGAGCTTTAATCAGTATAACATATTTCCTAAGAGAAGAAAATAGATGTGAGTCATGCTTTCAGGCACAATCTACTTAAGTGTTTTGCCAGCGTACATCAGCTACAATCATCATGGTGATTTCCTCAAGATTAAGAAAAAGAATAGGAGGGAAGAACAGGCACTCCTGACTGTGCCTGAATTTTTAAAATGGTGTCTTCTTTTTTGGCTTTGTCATTATTTTCATTTCCCTCTTCTCCATCTCCCTTAGAAATTATTAAATCATTAAAATGATTTTAAAAATAGCGAAGCAGGTGTCTGGCCTGTTTGATCTCAAGCCTGAATATGGAAGAAAAAGGAGTCAAGACTCTGATTATGGAAAAAAAAATGTAGAAGAGAGGAAAAAATTCTAACAGGAAAGTCATGAAGGAGAAGATTTGGCTTTGATCTCTACACTGCACTGGCTTTGCTGGGCGGGGGGCTCTGCTGAGCAAAGCTGGGCTGTTGTGCGCCTGCTTCACCGGCTCACGGGGGCAACACTTTACACCATCTGTTCAAAGGAAAACAAGCCACTCTGAGCAAGATTTCCATCTTTTGGCTATGAGAAAGCAAGCAAAATACATATGTGATGTTTGCAGAATGAAGCTAGACCTCAAATCACGGATGCTGTTTTGATTTCTACACAATTAGCCTCCTTCAGCTGAAGGAGACTGATTAACAGGCTGCAGCCTTGGTTTACTTAATCATTTTAGTGCCTTATTTGGATACCCTCCTCTTTCCCTGCTGCAGGGAATCCAGAGGGTAGGAAACAACCATTAGAAAGCAGAGCAATGACAGCAAAGAGGGCTAGCAGGCATGCAAAGCTAACCTGCTCACACTGCTCCTGGTGGTTTTCAACAGCAGAAAGTATGCTGGGAACAACAAGGGATCATTTGTCATGGACTCACTGCTAACAAATTCTATGGGTATGTTGGACAGGGATTGAGATTTCAGCCACTTATATTTTCACCAGGTCTCCATTGGTCCTTTGCCTTTGAGGACTTTGTAATTTCAATCAGTTTCTCAAGGCTGCTTGAATTGCTTTGTATCTTGAAGGAAAATTATAAAATTATGAAGATGGCCTGAGAGTGGGACGTATCACTCAAATCCACCCAGAATTTGGTATCACGGCGTTTGGGATTGCAAGTTCCTCCAACTTCACAGCCCCACCAGCACATTCCAGCCCTTTACACAGCAGCACAGAGAAATAGTACAGAAACGATCTCCTGGACCTGATTTTGTTTGTCTGAGAAGCAGTCATACTCAGAGACTGAAGAAGACTCCAGTGAAAATAGTCCAGCCTTGCTCACCACACCTGCTCCTTTCTGAGCTGTGGGTTTTACCTGCTGCTTGCACAGCCACCCCTGAAAGTCCATCTCAGATGTTTCAGAAGGAGAAAGAAGCCTCACAAAATGTGGAGGTGGGGAAATCTGCCCCCCCAGGTCCCACCTGCATGATTGGCAGTGAGGGACTCAAGCTGTAAGGCATCGATCTTCATAAGTCTTCCAGGCTTATTTTAGGATTCAGCATCTTAAGGTTGCCATGTCTGAAAACAATAGATTCCTTCCTTTTGTCAGTGCAGCTCCAGGGGACAGAAGAGGCTGCTGTGATGTCTAGGGCACCAACACCCAATGCAACTTTTTTCTGCCAGCAAATCCTCTGTGGGTGGTAACTGTAGACTAAAGAGCTGCAGGTGTCTGCATCCATGTAGGGCTTCTGGAGAGAAATTCTTCTTTCCAAACATTTGTGTGGAGCCAGTTTCCAGGAGATGATGCTAGGGGAGAGTAATTCTCCTGCAGGATCCATATTATCCAAACTTTTCTGCCCTTCAGGTGCTGTGTTCAAACAGCTTCTCACCAGACGTGGTTGCCTCTTTGCCTGCTGGGAAACTTGCCAATAGCAGTTTGAATGAGAGCAGACCAGTCCTGACAATCTGCTGCTAGGAGTATACCAGGCATCTCATTTTCCAACTGGAAAAGTCTTTTTCCTTAGCCCTGCTGATGAAAATTAATTGAGGACACATGTTCACAAGACCCAGAGGACATCTGTGTAAGCATTCAGTAAGAAGATCAAGACAAACTCACACCAAGAAGCCATGTGCTTAACCATGTGCTTAACCATGTACAGCACCTGTACTGCTGGCTGCAAACATGCAGGAGGTGGCCTCAGGGTGCCAGGACACCCAGTTTTCATATCAGCCACACAGGGAACAGCCCTGACTGTCCCTGGGTAGGTTTTCAGCCATCACCTCCATGGAGATGCAGCCACCCCGGAGCAGACAGTGGTGTTTGCTGAATGACAGGAGCAGCCTCTGATCACAGAGGGAGCCCAGATCTGCTGGGACAGGCAACGGCACGAGCTGAATGCAACAGCAGGCAGCTAAGACAGAAGATGAGCAAAGCAGACAGTAACTGCAGCTACACAGAGCTGTATCAGCTGGGAGGTGTTTCCAGGGTCGGTGCGGGCTGTGGTGAGGCTTTCAGAGGGATGACACCTGGCAGCCTGGTCCCTGTGTTTGGACTGTCTGTCCCAGCTACGTGCCTTGAGAAGTTGGCTACAGCTGGAAGGGTCCTGCAGCCCTGCGTCAGCTGGGGAGTGCAGACACCCTCTGCGAGGTGCCAGCCGTGGAAAGGACCTTTCCAGAAGGTCAGAGCACAGACACGTGGAAAATGGTCTTTATTTAGCTTGGAAGGCTTTCCTTTGGAGTGGATCTAGCATAAAGGTGGGGTTCTCCCCTGTGCCCTTTCCAAAACAAGGCAGCAAACAGAACAAAACTAAAATAAGAAAACCTCAATCACACCTGATCAAACGGAATGTTTAACTCAATCTAAGAGAAAGGATTTTGTTTCCTTCTCATGTGTTTCACTAATGGTAATTTTGATTGGTTTGTATTTTTAAATTCTAAGCTTAGGTATTAATTTAAAAATAGTAAATTCAACATTTCACAGTGGGACAGCAAATCAACACAGTACACAGAACTTTCTCAATTCAAAGTATGTGTGTTATATTCTTTTTTTAATGTTTATTCTATATTTTTCTATCCTCCTTAATTATCCACTGAATGTGATCCTAATTCAGCCACTGTGAGCTTGGCCACACTGCCTTTCCACTGGACCAATGACCAACCAACTAATAATGTCAACCATTGTTACTGGTACCACTGCTGAAAAAAGGGATCTTCTGATATTTCACCAGCATCTCTGAGACTGTCTGGGCAATTTGCTCACTGACCTGCCAAAGGTAAGACCAAATTTTTAAAACCTGAAGGTCACAAATCAGACTTCTGGGCAGCTGAAGTGGATGTCCTAGGCTGTGAGGGTGGATGAACCAGCACTGATACACTGCTGTAGTCTCGGTCCTGCTGGTGGATGCTCCCTACAAAGGGACAGAGTAGGTAGAAAATACGGATTTTGCCTTATCAAGGCTCACCAGAGCTCATCTGGAGACCTCCTTGAGCAGTCCAAGGGAGACCTGTCTACTTTGAGCTAGTTTGCACATGAAGTTAAAGCAAGTTAAGTCCAAGTGTCAATTTAAAGCACGGTTGATCAAAGCGCAGAAACACAAGGCAGCATTACTCCGAGCTAAGAATTCACCCTGCTGTCAAGTGTCTCCTCAGCACCTCTCCCAGGCACTGTGATCTTTCTGTGGCTGTCACCAGCTGAGAGCCAGAGCACAGAGGGGATCCTCCACTGATGGTGCTTTTAACACACACCAGTGAGCACAAGTGTGTCTAAAACTGGGGAAGGCTGGGAGGGAGCACTGGATCCCTCCTCCTTGCCCCGTGGGCAGCAGGAACAGCCATCCCTCCACTTGCTGCTGTGGGGAACATGTGCTGCACAGACATGGCTGAAAAATGTGGTGAGTACTCATCCAAAAACCCAGTGCAAAATGAACTGCTTTAAAACTGAGATTTTAAGAAAATAGTTTCATTGCTTGAAAAGCTCCTAGTCCCAAAATATAAATCATTGCTCAGTTCCTGTTAAAAAAAAAAAAAAAAAAAAAAGGCAGTAAATGCATCAAATCCCAAATGTAGGCTTTATCCAACTATATTTCTATAGAAAACACTTCTCATTTTCCTGTCTGGTTTGATGCTGAAAACACCTGGTCTTACTCACTGACAAAAATGCACCTCAAAGACCACCTCTCACTTCCAAGGAAAACAACATTGGATACTCAGCCAGGAGCATCTTTGCACCTCTGCCTCCTATGGATTTTGCCACTGGCTTTAAGGGTAGCAAGAACCAGCAGAACACCCCCAACATGAGCATTTGGAACCAGTTTGCTCTGATCCCGCTCCTCACTTGTTAGGGATTAAGAAGGAAAGGCGTTTAAAACTGTGTGCTGATGTGATGAGCTGGGACTGCCTCTGGGGTGCAGGAGTGGCTGGAGGCAGCCCCAGGGAGAGAACTTAGAGACAACAGCACTGCTCCTGCCAGAAATGCGTCTCACAGCATGACATTATCCCCTTCTCCCAACGGTTTGTACTCCAGCTTCGTCTTCAGAAACCTCCTCAAATTGCAGGAGCCACCTTAGCCCTGGGCCATGGACAGCACAGCCCCTACTTGGGAAAGAAAAACCCTTCCACTGCTGACTGCTGTAAGGCACGAGAGTCTGGATATCATGCCACGGAGCTGCTGCTCAAGGCCTGTTTAATACCCTTACATCAACAGCTTCCTCCTGACTCTCACAGGCACGAGTGATGCAAATGCAGTCCAGCCCACGGCACAGGAGTGTGTTCTTGGCCAGAGCAGCTGCAAGTGGTCTCCCAAAGCACAGATAAAGCCTCAACCACTTGGACCAAAGCCATGAGCAGCTTTGGGAAGTCCTCAATATTGACGCTTGCAGCTGGGCCAAAAGTATCCTGGCAGCAGTTTGCTCCTGGCCCTGCCCCAAGCAGCACCTTCCCCAGGCAGGTCCAAGGGGCCTGGGATGACATCTCTGCTGAGCTTTGATGGGGTGTCTGGGGGCACATCACAGGCTGCACAGGAAGAAGTGCTCACCCTGCCAGGGTGACTTCTCCCCTCCACGCTGCAGGCCTCCTTTTGGGGCTGTAGAGTGAAAACCAGTTCCATCTCTCCATCTGCTTCTGCTCCTTCCTCACATGCTAGCAGCCATTCTGCCGTTCAAGGTGGCATCCGAGCCTGCTTCAGAGTTGAAGCGGAGGCATATGAAAGCTGAGTTATGGAGAGACTCCTGACAGGCTGGCAGCAGTCTCAGTGACTCACTAACTTGTGATTTCCTCTGTGGTGGTTTTCCAGCACAGCTGCTCCCGGCCGCAGCACATGGCGAGTGCTGGCAGAGTGAGCAGCGTGTCATTTCTCAGAAGGCCGGGCTATGTGGGCAACCTGTGCATTGCTCATGCAGATCCCCACAGCAAACTCTAGTAATTGCCTCAGAGGATAACAGGCCATAAATCTGGGCAGCTGCACATGTGAGGCACGCATGGTCTGGCTCCTGGAATCAAAGCGCGTGTGTTTTTGCTGTTTGCAGTGGCTGAATGTGTTTCTCATTCTGGATTCCCCTTTTCAGAGGAAACTCCCTCCATCCCCCTCACTTCTCTCATCCTCTTTACGAGGGGACGTCAGGCACTCTGGAAGCATGGGAGAGGTTTACACCACTCCTGTGAGACATCTCACAACTTATTCTTGCCATTTGACTCAAAAGGAAGCTGCACACAGTAATTTTTTACACAGAGCTTGCAGGAGATGCTGAATGAAGTAAATGATAATTTTCTGGTTTTCTGGCCCCGTATTTTTTTCTCCAGGTTTGAAATCACAGCATTTTTGTTGTCCACAAATTTGATTATGAAACACCCAGACTGCTTGGGTTACAAGCTTATTTGCAAACCTGAAACTTAGTTCTAGGGTCACAGACCTATTTTGTGCAAACTCAAGGCTAAGTTTTGAGCGAAAGAAGAAAGAAATCCTTTTCCTCACAACTCCATGGAGGAAAAAAAAATGAAATTTAAAGAGGCTTTGTCAAACAAAACCTAACCTGGCCGGTCCAGGAACCTCACACAAAGGGGCATTGTGCTCTGCTTAAGAAACAGCAAGTCCAGTCTGTCAAGACTGTGTCCTGCACTGCCAGTGCTCAAGAAAGGTGGACTCAGGTAGCCAAATAACCCGATGACTTCATGTCTGAGAGCTGGCTAAAAAGTGTCTTTCTGCCTCCTTTTCCTTCCCTCTTATTTACAGGGGGGACTCTGAGGACAGATCAGACTCAAACACAGCTGACAGGAGCAAGAGGGGACAGAGCCAGGGGAGGAGGATCAAGCACCAACCCAGCCAGCAGGATGGGACATGCTCACCCACCGGCATGGCCAACCATGAACATGGGGAGCAAGAGCAAGCAGAAAAAACCCACATGGTTGTTGAGATCAGCAACTGGAAGCAGAGCTGCACTGGGATGGTTCTGCCCTGGGGCAGAGCAGCCCAACGCTGCCCTGCTCTGTAGTGCCGCAGGAGCCATGCTGGGGGTGGCACTTGGAGGTGTCCAGCATCCTGCTGCTCCGGGGGGCATGGGCAGGGCAGGGTGTGAGCAGAGGGGAGATGAGTGCCTGGGCTGTCCCTCTCAGCTGCTCAGGGAATACACCTGTGCTCTCTGGAGGATGCCACCCTTAGTTCTCCAGGACTGCTGGGGTTTCCTGGCTTGACATGCTATTGCATGTCCCTCTCTCCTCAACATTTAGCAGTGCACTCTGATACATTTAATTTGCTGCCTGAGAGTAGAGGGCACTAGAACTCCCACAAAACACTGAGCAGGTGTTTTAGCAGGGGTTTGCACTTCAGTGCCACAGTAAGGAGCCCTAGGAATGGACTCTACCCCTTGGAACCAAATTAGTGCCTGTTCCCATCTGACAGCAAAACCAGCCCTATGGAATCAAAAGCAGCAGCTCAGGTCCCTATGCAGCACGTGTGCATATCACCTGTAGGGCGTTCATACTGTCTTTTACGAGCATCCCGGGAATCTGCAGCAGTCAAAGGGCTGCCAGCATCAAGATTTCCGTCCAGCTCATTGCAAAGACCTTCAAGCTAAACAAGCGACCTCCCAGAGCCGCATGTTGCACGTGGCCTGGTCTCTCCCTGATGTGCTCTTTTCCCATAATGTACCTGAGACTTCAAGCCATGCTTTAAATAAAACAGCTGTTCTGACCACTTACAAGAAGGCAGGGAATGCAGCCACACTTTTCCAGCCATGGAAACCACATGAAAAGCTCTCCAGGCATCTTTCTCCAGTATTCCCACTCTCCTTCACACAGACTAATCCCAAGAAATCTTGGCCAGTAAAAGATTTGCAGAGCTGTATGTCATAAATCCAGGATTTCACTAACATTTGCCAAAGGGTTTTCCCTCTTCTAGGAGGGTGTCTAAATCATCCTTGATGTGAAGTTAGGGAACAAAAACCACCAGGTCTCTATAGCCAACAGCATTTATTTTCTGTTTCTTCCTGATTAAACTCTTAGTTGGATTTCCAAATCCCTCAGAGGAGGAGCCTTCCTATCCCTTACTTTTCATTTTTTCTGATATTCTTCCTTTTTGTTTTCAGCTTTTGTTTTGCTTTTTTCTGCTGTCAAGCACAGCAGAAGTACAGTTTCATTTGTAGCTCTAATTACCTCCCTGGTGTCGATACAAGACTGTTGAGCCAGTCCAGTTTGTAGCCTGTGAAACGTCCCCTAGAACGCAGCAGGATGAAACCTGCAGGTCATACAGGAACAATTTAAACTGCCTAAGCTAAGCAGAAAACAAAACCTTTTCTACGAGGCTTCAGGAAAAACTACAGTTTTAACAGGGAATTCCATCTCCATGAGTGAATTAATAGGTTATTTAAAAAATATAGAAAAATAAGCACTTCCTGCCTAGAGATCACTGAAATTGAAAACACTCCCACCACAAGCATGGATTTTTTCAACATTATGCTATGGAAGTGAAAATGGAGGATGGCTTCTTGGAGGTGGGACATTTAACAGGACTAAGGTTTGGGGCTGCAACAAAACCTGCTGAGAGGTTCCTGTATCACAGCTCGAGTGGGCTGACTCCATAAGACAGACCTGTGGTGCCAAAGTAACCTCCAGAAGTTTTGGGAAAAAGGACTGGGGACACAAACAGGGTAGATATGGACTTTCTGGGCTTGACAGAGGCACAAGGGCACAAGGCATCCATTCAATGGAGCAGCAGCATGGCTTGAGGAAAGGGGCTTGATCCCTGAGGGTTTGTCCCATGGCTTCGGAGGACCCTGGGATTTCCTCCAGAATGGAGCCCAGTATTGGGGGCGGCTGTCAAGCTTTTGCTGCTCCCTGGTCCACATCCTGGCCACTTCCACAGCCATTTGCAACCTTTGTAAAGGACCTGGGTGGGTCCCTGTGGCCTTAGGGACTTCATTTCCTGCTGTGCCAGAGGTGAGAAGGATGGGTTTTGTTCAGCAGCTGGGCTGGCCAGGGTTGTGGGGCACACTGAGAATGGTGGGCTGCGGGCTGCTGTGCCCTCCCAGGTACCAGTCACCTCTCCTATGTCATTCTCTGCCACCTGTGCAAATACCCTGTAATCCACGTGGAAAAAACATCATTTGGTACTTTAATAAGGCCATTACCAAATGGTTTACTTCCTTATGCACTATTTGCTTTCTTCTTTGCTTTTTCTCTCTCTGGATTAAAAAGATTTGTTTTTCTGGTAGATGCAGTAAAATTACATTTTGTTCCTGGTCTATTATGTGGGCTTCCTATTTGCCATTAGGCCTGTTCATCACTTTTAATGGCTGTTCCTTTCTCTCCTCACAACAGGATGGATGAGGAGTGTGGCCATATCCTGAGTGACCAGAGACCTTCCTCTCAGAGTTGTTCCAGAACAGAGGCTCATCAGCTGCTGCCACACTGTGATTACTGCTCTGTGTAGGCTCATTTACCCCCTCTTGCCCCTTCCCACAGCAGTGCTCTTTGTCATATCATCTCTAGTAACAGAACCAGGGCTAAAACGCCTTTTTTTTTTTTTTCCTTCCTTTTTTTTTTTTTTTTTTTTTTTTTTTTTTTTTTTTTTTTTTTTTTTTTTTTTCCTCTCCCCCAAAGTGCTATTACACAAAGCTGGTTTCACATTTGGAGGCAAAACTCATTCTCTTCTCCTTGTATTTAAGTTCAGCTGTGAGGAAAAGCTGTCGAAGGTGGGAATGTGTGTGACATGGGAAAGTGTGACAGCAGTCAGGGTTATGTCCCCTGCAGCAAATCTGGCTCCAGTGTGGTCTCAAGCAGTGCTCAGCCCCCTGCAGTGAGCTGCTCTGCCAGGGCCAGCTTAAAGGATAGACCGAGCAGGCGTCTACCGACCCCCAGGAAAGGCCTGGGCTGCTAAAAAGCAAGCTTGCTGAAGTAAAAATATTTATTCTCAATTTCCTGTTAAATTTGGCAGGAACAATGAATTTTTTTTCTTGTAGTATTTTATTAGGAGATAGGGATTTAATGGGAAAACTCAGCAAAACAATCTGCCTTCCCAGGAAACAGGGTAAGTCCAGGGCAGCGTTCCTCTCTCACGGCTTTAACAAGGACATATCCCTCAGCTTTACCCTGGGACACTGTGGAGAAACCTCTGATCCGATGGCTGGAGGCACGACTTCACAGCCAGAGGGACCTTAGCAACAAGCCCCTCAAAAATACCTTGAGGAATGGCATTTAGGGAAATGACTGCCTCTGGCCAGAGCAGCTGCAGCACTAAGGTCACCACATGAGCCCACTCGCCTGGCACTACCCTGGTTTTGCAAGCGAGTCAGACTCGCAGCCAAAGCAGCATAAATGCAATCCTGAAACAGCCCCTGGCTTGCAGCAGGCTATGAGAGCAAGACACAGAGGCTTCTTTTCTAGTTGGAAAAAAAAAAAGCTAGTGCGAAATACCTTCATATTGCTGTGACAAAATTGGTAAATTATTTCTTTTCCCTACTTTCCTTTAAAGCACTAGAGTCAAGTTAAAATAGGAGTGTGCATCAGGGACCTGAATGTGACAACAGGCACTGGGGACCTCCCCACTCTGGGTTGGTTTTAAACCTAGTGCTTTGTATGAAATATTACAGTGTGATTCATCATAGAGTCAATTAGGCTTTAATCCAGCTGCAGATTTATCCACTCAGTGGTTAAACCTGTCCTGGTTGCTAATGACCTCCTAATAACACAGGTACTGGTGTTTTGTTCTAATTTAGAATGTTTAAGTCCTACCTCAAGCTATTAACATTGGTTTGTGACACAGGGAAGCAATATAAAGCTATCAGCGTTCATTTTGCATTGGGCAGTATGAAAACTGTCACACCATGCTACCACCACCTTGCAGGATGGGTCAGGGGAACAGACACTGCACGTACCCCCCAACATACAGTCCATCTCTGAAAAGCTTTTGATAGCTCCCTGCCATCTCTTTTTACCCAAGCACTTCACCTTCCTCAGACTTTTCTCATAGGAGCATAAGATCATTAGCAGTAGGAAAGGGCAGTGAGCTAGAGGCTCTGTATCTTCAGAGACACCCACGAGTCAGTCCTGGAGCAGACACCACCCACAGAGGTTTATCTCCATTTTCTGTTTGGAGCCTCTCATTAAAGTCAATCACTTTTCCGCTGCCCTGAGAACGATCTCAGAGACTCTCCTCTCACCTCCCTTTCTTCCCATGCCCAACACAAAAGTTTCTGGACTGTAGCCAAGGAAAGAAGCTCCCCTCCCCACAGGACCTCCCTATTCTCAGAGCACCCCATCTCCCTCCAGGCAGCAGGAGAGACTGCTCCCCTGCCCCAGCGGCTTTTGTAGCCAGTACAGCAGTAACTCACCCTTCTCAGGGGAGATCCACTACTCTTAATGCAGCATGCCCATGGGCCTTATTTTCTAATTTTGCAGTCCCTCTCTTGGTTTAAACACAGCTGTGCACACCAGGCACAGCCAAAGGCCAGTGAGATCTGCACATCTCGCCCAACACCAAGTGACCACAGAGCACTGCATGTCTGTGAAGCATCACCATGCAGGAGCTCACCCTGCTCACACTCTTCCTGCACCAAGGGCAAGCTCCTTACTGACCTCCTCAAAGATCCATCCCTTTTAGTTCAGCATTAGGAGGATGAATGCACTGACTACAGAGACCTTTTAGCAAGCAGCTGCATGAATACTGTGGATCCTGCAGGAAATTTAGGGAGCTCTAGCAGATGGATAACGTGGGGAGAGAAAAGGGACTCGCAAGGAACCAGGATTTACTCAGGAAATACACACCCATCCCTCTGGCAACTCAGGGGTGCTAAATAAAAGCTCAGTCTCTTACCAGGAAAGCAGCTGGCTTATGCACAAGGGAGGAAATCCTGCTGCTACCTGGGAGCTTTCCACTGCCCACCGGGGAAAGCAGTTAGCACATTGTGCACAGCAGGAGAGACCATCAGTGGGGCTCTCTCCTGAATTTCCAGCTGGCATGGCCTGAGCCAGCGTAACCCTGTTCCCCAGCGCAGCGTGTCTCCGTGGGTAGACTTGCAAGGTCAGGCTGTGCCACCCCTTTCTGGCGGCACTCCTGCCCCTGGGGACTGGCTCCAGAGAGGCTGGCTGTGCCCCGGGGTGCCACTGCCGTGCAGTCAGGGAGGAATTTTTCACCTTTACTTAGTTTGCTGGAAACCAATTGTGAATACAATGGAAAGTTTCGTGCTGCGCGAAAAACTCCTTCCCATAAAGCAAACATTTACAGATGGAAAGTTTTCATCCTGTCTAATGCCAGAGCTGGGAAAGCAGAGCTGTGCAGCCACACCAGGAAAGAAAACCCTGCAAGTTACTGTGCCCAGGATGCAAGGGAGAGAAGACAGGGAAGCAAGCGTGGTGGACAGAGACCACCCTGTGAAAATGCCATTTCCACTCGACACCCAGTACACCCCTTGTGTGCAGTCCAAAGTGCAGCTCTTGGTCTGTGTCACCTGCATGGGCTGATAACGTAGTGCCTTCATTTGAAAGGATCCCCCCTTTTCAACTTCATCGATTTTGTGTGTTTAATGGCTTCAAAGACGCTTGTGCTACCTGGTGCACAAGATAACCATCGCTGCACCAAAGCCTGCAGCAAAGTCAATATTGATCGAGCTGGCCTGGCTGTGTCCTGCCTGGCCAGGACTCCCAGGTGTGCAGCAAGGTTCTCCTCCAGGAACTGCTCAGGTGGGGACCAGCAAAGATTAAATCCAGGAGCCACAGAGTGTGTTAGACAGGAACAGTCTAGAGAGCAACGTGGGGTTTCTCAGTTTTCCAGACACAAGCAGCTCTGTTGGCTACCAGCAGATAGGAAAAGCTGTGCATGCAAATCACTGTCAGACCAATGTATGCATTATTGATTTTAATAATCAGACACAAATGGAGACAGCCATGGAGTAATTATTCCCATATTACAAGAAAACACACATAAGCCATGGGACACGACAACTCTGCTGATGGAAATGATCTGTAGCTTTCCTTTCTGCCTCATGCTATTTTTCACTTGTTCCTCAATCCCAAACACATGTTCATGTTCTAAATGCTCTGAGGCTTTCTATGCACAACTCTCAGGCCGAAGGGCCAGTCCTAGGGATGCAGCCAGTCCCACTGGAGCCAGCATCAGCCCTCAACCCAAACATAGCAACTGGCTGTTGTTCACCTCTCCTTAGGCACTCACACTGCTCACAGAGGTCCTGCAGCACACTGGGAATAAGTCCCCCAGGGTGCAGGAGGCCAGATGCACCCCAGCTCCCCAGAAGCATGTTGTGTGGTGCAGGGCTCTTGTGCACAGATGGAAAAGAAAGAGAGTGTTGGGTGGTTTAAGTGAGGGATCACGCATTGCAACCAGCAAACTTCCAAAAACGCAGCTGCTACAAATAGTTTGCAAGCGGCTTCTGCACTGAAACAGCACTTGAGCAGTCCTGAATGATAAATGTTGAAAGGAAAAGTCAGTTCAAAGAGAAACATTGGTCCTCCCACAGGAAAAAAACCCTTGGAGGGAAAGGGAGATAAAGATCACAAACAATTAAAGAGCAATGGTTATTGAGTATACTACCCCTGTGATTAGAGCTCCTGAATCTGTTTATCAGGAATGGGATGGGTGCAATGAATGCTCCATAGCCAGAAGCACCCAAATTGTTGATAAATCATGAAGGGCTCTGTCAAAACAGAGCTTTTGTACAAATGGAAATTCTAGTTTCCCAGCACTAGTTTGGCTGCTCCAAACAGGAAACCTGTAGTGTGAATTTCATGGTAAACATCTATCTCCAGCATTGAGCTCTGCCCTTCAGAGTTAAGACAGGAGAAGTGAATTTGTTCAGCCAGAGTGTTTTCTGAGTCCACCACAGAGAACAGGATTTGTGATGAGATCTGTTTTAAGGCTGGACTGAATGGTTAGGCATTCTGATTAATAAATGCCAGAAGGAGGAAATAACAGGCAAGTTAAACAGAAGAGAAAAATGTCCTCCTACGTGGCTAGATAGCAAAAGTTTACAAGAATTCTGTGTCTTGTGGATCATTCTCCCCAGCTTACTTAACAGTGTTTTAGAAGACATGATTGCAGCATCTCTGAAGTACAGAGGTGGTGGGATTTTCCATGTCAGCATGTTCCTGGAGGTTCCCAGCCATTTCCTTCTCTTTTCTCACTTCCTGGAGGAAATGAAAGATGGGACACATGCCAGTTGGAAGGAGTCCTTACTTCAGCAGTATTATCTGATGAAGGATGGTTGGTCATAAAACATTTTTTCTGTTCCTTGGGAAAGTGTTATATTTTTATCCATTTACTATTAAAATTTACCATTTATAAAAATTGAAAATCATTTCACAACTCCTCTTAGGAAGCACCTGCCATTTTTCCATCTGTGGCAGAAGAGAGACACCCAAGGACTTGACTTGTCTGGGTTTGTAAGGAGCTGAAGAGCTGTGTGCTGCAGGCAAAAGAGGTGATTCTAGGTATACACAAAGCTTTGGGGGAAGCTTTCCGTGCCTGTGTTCCACACTAACCCATCTGCTACCTTTATGTGAGGTTGTTTTTGAGTGTTTAGAAAGTAAAACTTCTGTTCTTCATGCTTGGGAACAGAGTTCCAGGGTGTTACACAGAGCATGTCTGAAGTGAAGGCAGCTGCAGGACTATGTGGAGATGCAGGGACAGTCGATGCTGTAAAACTCTTGAGCTCAGATACCATCAGGAGTAGATGAAAGTTCTCCTGGGCCATCTGTCCCATCATTACCTTGCACTTTGGGAGCTCTGGGCCACAATGACAAGCCCACTAAAAGCAGTTCCCAATTTCAAGTTACCCAGTGTTTTCACACACGTGGCCATCACGGCACTGCCTACAGCACAGATCTGTGAGGCTGCTAATCAGGTTAAAGTCATCCAGGTATGTGGTTACCTAGTCCTTACACACTGGCTTTCAATTTTGTAGCGAGGATCTCTGTATAAAAAGCTGGAAAAGCAAGAGGATAACATGAAACTGAGCCTTCTCCTGCTAGAATTCCTGGTGAGTTTAGACTAGTGGGAATGTGAAAATGTGCTCCATAAAATGGCAAAAAAGTCTGCTATTTCTAGAGATTTTTCTCCCCACGCTGCCTGCTTCAGCCTCCTCTCCCAGGCCAGACTAGCAGATGGCTTCTGGCTGATTCTACCCACTGAGCTGCTGAAACTGATGAACCGAAGGGAAGCCGGTGGGAAGTAATTCTGGGACTCTGTGGTCTATTCCTGCTACACAAAAGCCTATTGCTCCAGCTCCATCCCTAAGACAAACGCGGCGTGCCCCCTCCCTGCATCCAGCAGCTGCCACGTGCTCTCCCCACACAGAGGACGGTGGCTGGTGCCCGGCAGGCACTGGGGGGGACAGGCTCCTAGCTGGGACAGGCTCAATGAGGCTCTTGTCTTATTCAGCCGTGTGCTCAGCTGCATCCTGGAGCTCTGGAACCCTCTGCTCATCCTGACTCGAACCTGGGAATGAAAAAGATGACAAGGCACAGGAAATTCTTCTGTGTGAGCAGAAAGGATGTGGAGATTGTTACTGTGCTCTTCCAGCTCAGAGAATTCTACTAGAAAGGAAAGGATAGAAACTGTTTAAGAAGAATTGTTTACTGAGGTCCCAAATATCTAAAAATAAACAACAGTAAAGTCAAAAAGGCAAAACTGAAGGTATTTTCCTGCACTGCCAACTGCTGGAGTGCGTGGAGAGCCAAAGCTGGGTGTCTAACAGGGAGATTGACACTGACCTTTAATGCTGCTGACAAAAATAAATAAAAAAGCTGCTGAATAATAAGTTCAGTGATTTTTTTTCTTCAGGTATGTGAACAGGTATTAATTTATTCGTGTTTACCTATTAGAAATATTTCTGTACTCTGACTGAGCCTTGTTTTGGAAGCAGTCCTTCACGCTCAATGCAGACTTTTGATATTCAAAACTGGAGTAGTCTGGGTATGTTGGATTGGACATGTAAACCAGGTGTCATGATTTCTTTGGCCAAATGAATGCAAATCTTGGAAACACTTCAAATGGTCTTTTTTATAGGTTTCAAACTCACTTTAGATAAACATTTGCTAATGACTTCAAATTGACCATGCCAGTAAGCTCATTTGATAAAAAGGCAAGGGAAAATGCGTACAAAAGGATTGCAAGTACTGCAGTCAGCTCAAACACAGATCCAAGCGGGCTGTGACACTAAGGAGAGCCCTGTCTGGCTGCACAGAAAAGTTCAGAGTGTCCTTTCAACAGCACTCGTCATTTCCTTGGCCTGCCATGGCTACAAGTGCTGAAATCTGCAGCACGTCTGGGAGTCGCTCGGCCCCGGGCGCTGCGCAGCTCTATCAGCGCGGGCTGTTATCACCCTGGATGTACCCAGGAGCAGCCAGTAACACTGCAAACGCACTCAGCCTGCCACGGGAAGGGAGTCCTGCATCACAGCGTGCTCATGAACTCATCTGTCCTTCCAAACAAATGAATCCAAAGCGTTAGTCACTCTGCCAAAGGACGGATCTGCCCTGCTGCTGGGGGCACAGGCGTGCCTGGGAAGCGCCAGCTCCAGTCCTGCGGCAGTGCCTGGATGTCTCCTTGCAGGCTGCAGCACTTCCTCAGCATCCAGAATTTTTGCTGCCTGTAGCTATAAGCACTTTCCTGGCTTTCATTTCTGTGTAAAGCACCCACCTCACTAACGCACTTGCTGCGCCCCTCAGTCCCATGGCTGAGCAGCACCTACAACAGAAATGAGCCAGGGATTGCAGAGATACTCGTGCAGTGAATGAACATTTTACATTTGCAGCCTAAAATATGTATTTGTGTCAGAGTCCTTTTGAGGCTCCTTTCCATAAGCACTGTTTGCTCCCCACTGCCTGGCTGCAAGGGAAGGTAGAGAAGCTCCTGCAAACATGAGATGACAGGATCTACTCCTCTCTTACAGTGCTGCAGCTCTTCCATAAACACCAAAAAACCCTCAGACAACTATAGCAACTTTCCAATGACAGAAAATAAAGGAGTAGTGAAGCCTCAAGAGTAATGAAAATTTATAGAATCTCTGAATGGAAAAGCCTGTCCTCAGAGCCTTCACCCTGAACTGTCCATGCCCTCTGCGACCCCTCGGTCCCCAGCCCTGGCAGCTGAGAACAGCACTGCCAGGGAGGACAGTCCTGAATAAGACAGGGGATGCAGCCTGACCCCAGGCAGCCACCCTCATCCAAAAGGTGATGCTCAGAGCCCAGATGGCTCTGTTCATACAGCCCCTGGCTGGCCCTTAGTGACACAGGGCCAGACTCACCAAGGAGAGGAGCTGTAGGTGCAGCAAAGGCCACATTCACAATAAAATCTCCCAAGTGCCCATTTTATCTCTCAGTCGTAACATCAAGCTCCTTTCATTAGACACCTACTTTTTTATTTTCAGTCTATCTGTAAAAACATGATGTCTTTTTTTGTGACATGGAGGAAACGAGTCTGCGCACAGAGTCTGATATTTAAAGTGTAAGACATGTTGGTTTAATCCTGTCAGGACTTTAATGTAGATTATGTAGGGACAGGCAATGACCAGAGGGAGGGAGAGAGGTGTAAATAATCCAGAGGAGTGTGGACTTGTTGGCAGGGTGGATTTATGTCCCGTCTTAATAAAGTGTCCTTTCATCTCTGGAACCTGGGCTCAGAAGCCAGTCTAGACAGGAATTAATGGGGCTCCTTCTCCACTTACAGATCTCAAGGTTTCCCAACACTGAGACCTCAATCAGCCACGGATACTGTTTTTTGCAATGAGCTTTTAAACACAAGTTCTGACCATTCACCGAAAAGGGTCTGCTGCTAGGCCAGGAGACAAATTAAACTCACTTTCTACTTTTTTATGTGATTACTTTTTCTAGCTTTTTTATGTGATTACCACCCTAAGATGAAGCCAAGCAATTGTGAGCCTGTTCTAAAGAGATGGAGTAGGGGATGCCAAGAAGATATTAGTGTGCATTGGTATGGAGTGGGACTTGGTTCTGCCTGGAAACCCTGCCCAGGAACATGAGTCACTCAGAGCAACACAGCACTGAGGCCTGCAGATGCTGAGTTGTGTCTCCTGTGGTGAAGGAAAATTGTTGACTTCTTTTCTGCTTACAGTAAATCTTCCCTTCTGTTTATTTGGCTCCCTTAGGGGTCCAAAAGAGTAGGTGGGGATGGAACATTCAAAAGCATTTCTGCTAAAAGATCTGGGATTTCTCTGGAGTGCGCAGTCAAGAGAAGCAAAGAAAGATGTGAGCTTTCGTGTCCATGGGATGTACATGTCCAGTGGGATTTAAAGCATTTAAAGCAAAATTCTTTGGAGAAAGGTTTGTTAAGGATTATAATTTCCTGAATTCTTAAATTGCTTTTCCTAGGAAAAGGTAACATCTTAATCTCTCATCTCCAGCTATGGACAAGGGCCCCCAAATGCAGAAAGATTCAGCTCCTAATTTTACATCTGTTTAATCTTCAACAACAGAAGACAGGGAACAGCAGGATGCACTGCCAGCTATTAGGGAGCCCTTTTATTATGCAAAATTTGGATTTTGTCTAAGTACAAGGCCTCCAATGAGTAAAGACAGAGCCAGTTAAAGGAAAGGAATACGAGAACAAAGTGGTCTCCAAGGGCACAGCAAGAGGTAAGAGCCCACTATATGCAGTGATGGACAATGTGACAGGTTCTCTTCCCAGGGTATTTCTTCTGCATTTGGACAATACAGATGGCAGTGGCCGAAGAACTTCCTTCTGGGAGCTCAGTAGCTGCTGGCTAGGCAGGACTGTAATTTGTAAACTCTTAAATTAAGATATACAGAAGTCACAGGCAATATGTAAGCAGTCCTCTGCATGATATTTTATTCTGCTTATATAGTTTAGCACTCAGAGTGAAAAAAACAATGATGTCTCATAGTGATAATTGCCCTGGGCTGCCTGTGCCATGCCTAGGGCAGCAGGAGCCCTCTTCTTCCTTCTCCTCTTTTCTGCAGGGTCAGTTTATTACAAAAGATCACAGCCTTGCTCCGTGGGGATCCCGTGCCTAGGGAAGGAAGGGTGGCAGGACCTTTGTGTTTGAGGAATGATGGCTGCAGGACCATGAGTGAAATGCCCACCCCATTCATTAAACAGCAATTGCCCTCTTTGTCCCAACCCAGAAATCTCCTGGGACTGCCTTCCAAAGCAGGAGCCACTGCCAGAGAACGTGATTTAAACGAGCTCTGGGCCAAAATGCAAGATAGCTCCTGGCCCGGTGAAAACCCAGGTTTCCTTCCTGTGCAAGAACCAGCAGCGAGACCCCGGGAGAGGAAGCACCCAGGCTCATTTAGCTCACTTCAGGATTATACACTTTTTAACACCTGCTGAGCTCTGCTGCATGCCCCAAGAGAAGCTCCTCAGCTACAGCAGGAAGCCTTACAGGGGCTGGAAGCAAGGGTGTGGAAGAAGATCAAGGGCTGCTTTGTCATGCAGGGTTTTGCACTTTAGTGGAATTCATTAAAGAGCAGTAATAAAGTGCATTAGACCACCCTGCGCCTCCAGAGCTGTGCTGAGCCAGGCTGTGCCAGGGTGCAGCGCTGGGCTCTCCGAGCTCATATCTCAATCTGCAGCCAGAGCATAGCAGCAGTCAGGGAGATCCAAACCAGATGCAGCCTCTCAGCCTCGGGCAGAGCTAATATCAACCAGCACAGCCCTGTTCTCCCAGCCACTCGCCCGGGCCAGCCATGACTAAGCTGGAGCACAAAGCAGTGCAGGCAGTGAAGGCACGTGCAGAGTGACCTTTACCCCTCACTGCTTCAGTCCCAAACATGTGTCATCTCCATGAAGGCAGGCTGTGCTTCCTGCTGCCAGGTCCCACTCTACAGACAATTCATAAACTGGCACAGACTCTTCTGAGACTGTATTGTGGATGCCCTGGTGTGTTCTGGGCTCTGTGACAGCCCAAAGCTTTTGGTTTATGGCTTCAATCTTGCCCAGGACTGGGTGTTGCAGTGTGGAAAGAGCAGAGCCAGGGTGGCAGGAGAGCTCTGTGGAACAGAGAGCACCCTCTCCTAAGAGCTCACATGGCCATCTAAAACTTTCCACTCATGCCCTGAGAGGTAAGGAAGACACGAGAAGTGGATGGGCAGTGGATAGCATTTTGTGTGTTGGGACAGCTGGGCCCAGTGCCCTGTGGGTGGCACAGCCAACCACACTGTGTACAACGGATGAGGGTCTTGCTGCCACCCCCTCCCAATCTCACTGCCCTGCAGCCCCTTCCTTCCTCTCAGGAAAAGATGCTGTCTGGGAGATGTGTCAGTAAAGGACCAGCCTGCAAGGTCTCCATTCACAACTCCTTTGGCATCTGCATCTGTTCTCTGCTGGGCTACTGAAGGTGTCAGGGACAAGACCTGAGGCGCTTTTCCACAGCAACCTCTCTGCAGTTGTTGAGCGCAGTGACTGCCATTTCTGCGTGCACACAGGGCAGCCTCCTCCCCTGTCCATGCAGGGGAAGCTCTCACCCGTACTCCAGCATCACTGACACGTGTCCCCATCCGCCCCCACTGCCTGCAGCTTTGCCACTGCCTGGGCACAGGCTGAGGAGGGGCAGGAGGGGCTGGGCCGGGCTTTCAAAGGAGTGATTTGGGTTTATGGCCCCAGACTGCACAAGCAATTTGCACAACTGAGCAAGATGCCGCCCATTGTGGGCCAAAAGGGACTGGCCTGAGCTCTTCCTCCCACCTGCACTGTCCCTCCAGTGTCTTGCAGATGCTAATGGGCTGTGGGGGAGGCTGCCTCCAAACTCAGGGATGCCTGCAGTGAATTTTCCTGGCTTCCTTAGCTCTGACAGTATTCATGAGGCAAAACTGAGAGCCATGTGCCCACAGCGGCTGCAGGTGTTTGGACCCCAGCTCCTGTGTTGGATCCAGCACTGCTGGGCTCTTGGTGTACTTGTAGGGAGGACAAGGGAGGATAGGGAGTGAGGAAATGTGAAGACATCTAAAAAGTGTGAGCTGGATTGGATGGAAGGTACACTGTAATGAGGCACACATGGCCTGTGCCCTGGGGGGAAATCTAGCCCAGCAGAGGTGGCTGCTCTTGTCTAGGTTGGTCAGGCTCTCTCAGAAGTGAGAGGAGCTGTAAAAGCCATAGTGTTCCATAAACCATGCACACTCACAGCCCTCTATCCTATCAAGGTAAAGGGACCTGGGAGCAGAGGAGTCCCCTGTCCACTTTCTTTAGTCTCCCTTAACGCTTGTCACTTCAGTCCCACTGTGAGCTATCCACTCCCCTATGAGCACAGCCACCACTGACTCTCACTTTCAATCAAATGAGAGGTGTCAGATTGTGCCATGGGGGCTGGGTGTTCTCTGGGGGTCTCTTCCAGGCTCCACAAAGTGCCATTTCAGGGCTGGCCTGCTGCCTTGAGCACAGCATAATGACAAGGGAGAATCCCAGCTCAGGGAAAGGGGTCTTGGTTATCCTGGTAGGGAGAGACATGGGAGACCAGTGCTTGGAAAAGGAGTTGGGAGAGATGGATCTACCGTCAGAGCGCAGCAGTGGAATCTCCCCAGGTGGACCTGCATTCAACCAGTGACAACAGAACCTCTGGTCCCAAAGGAACAGCTATTTCAGGAGTTTGACCCAAAGCGAGCTGAAAATTGTCCTTAATCACTGACCCCTGTGATGCTGAAAGTGCTGCATTAGGGAGGAGATGAGTACATGAAACAAAAGCCTACAATTCCATTCCAACAGTGATTAAATTGACAGAGGTTGTGTCCTGCAATGCAGCATTATGGAAGACAAGGCAAACAAGATTAACGCACATTGACAAGGCATTTATCCATAGCTAAGAAGAGACCCACACCACAGCATCTCTGTCCCACAAATTTACACCAGCCCACAAGAGTCTAATCCCTCATGGCCTGTCAAGCTATTAGGCAAATCTCTGGCTCTCATTTGCCTAATCCAATAGCTCCCAGCTTCATAAGAAAGACCTCCTAAGGGGCCTTAACAACCATGTTTGTTAGGCCTTATATAAGTAAACAAAGCTCGTAAAGCCGAACAGCTTCCTCTTCCATATGGGATCTCAACACTGGCTTAACCTGAAGATAAAACCAACCACACTCAGGGAAGGAGGATGTGTTTATTACAGGTTTTCTGTCTCCACAATAAAGGGCATCTGGAGGATTTTGCCATCACTACCTCTACACCCAACACTCCTTGCAGAGTTGCCAGGTGCCTTTGTATCATCAAGGATTTCTTGCACAGCCAGTGAGGTTACAGTGCTCATTCCCTGTTCTGCTAGCTTCAGGAGGAATAAGCAGGGTTAAAGCATCCTTTCAAGAGCAAGATGTTTTGTGTTCATGTGTGAACATCACCAGGAGACCAAACACTTTCACTGGTTTGTATACCTGAATCTACAAATGCTTTATTGGAAACTCTCTGAATATAATTTTTCTGAATTCTACCACAGACAGTGATACCTCTGATACTAAACAGGGTGCAGATATTCACTAGTCCTTGAATTTGGGTCACCACCACCTCTGCTCTAGAGATATACCCCTCCCAACTCCTTTGGCCAAAGATCCAAACTATCTCCAAGCTCTCTGGATCTCCTGGGGCTGAGAGCTACTCTTATCTCTGACACATCCTTAACGGTATCCTGTACAATGTGGTTTGCTCCACAGACAGGAGAATCTTTAGGGAGGGTTCAGGCAGATGAATAGTTACTCAAGGATTGGCTGCTTACTTGTCTTAGCCAGGCTTCTGGGGATTTGGAAACTAGACTGAAAATAACACAGAAACAGGTTTCCTAAGGGGCCTTCCCATACAGCTCAGGTGAGGCTGAGGTCAGGAAGCCATAATCTCATTTTCTGCCACTTTCTCCACAAGGTGCATTTGCAAAGGCAGAGCTGAGAGAGCACATTTTAAGGAGAAATGCACGGCCAACAACAGAGGTCCAGTGAACAGGAGCATGAGGACAAACATCTCAATAAAAGAGGGGCTGGTACAGACAGTTCTCCACTGCCTGCCCTGACCTTAAGCAATCTGGAGAGGACCAGGCTGTGGAAGCAACAGAAGATCTCTGTGGAGAGGCCACAGGCCACACCTGAAGATGCAGGGTGAGCCTCTGTCATGCTGTCAGGACTATTCCATCTTCACCTTGCACTTCCACCATGAATGATAATGTCAAGGGACAGGGCAAGACTGAAAAATGAGCATTTTCACCTGAAAATATTAAAAGGCTTCAAGACGCTTTTTGGCCATTTGAACTGCCAGTCTCTGCACTTGCCCAGTCTCCAGGGATGCAAGTATGAAACATTACGTGTTTTCCATCAGTCTGGAGTGGAGTTCCCTTAGAGACTGGTACTGAGCAGGGACCTGATCTGGAACTGTAAATCCTTCACAGCCCCCAGCTGAACAGCTGTTCAGGTTAGGTCTCATTTATATGCAAAGCAGTTGAGCCATCAGCAAAGACCTCTAATGAAGCAAGTCAGTCGTGTGTCATGCTAGCAATGAAAGTCAAGGGAGCCCTTACTTGCTTGAACCCAGCACATTTCAGCAAAAGTGCCATTTAGTGAAAGAAAGGGGATTTTTACTGTGGAGTGTGGCCCACCACTCTCAGTCACTTTCCAGCTGAGATCACAGCTAAATCACTTATCTTTGCATTTTCATACAAATCTGATTATCCTTGAACAGCTAATTGTTTCATAAGTGCCACTTGGAAGCTATCCATTTCCAACACAAGTAAAGAAATTGCACTATAAAACTGTCTACCTTTGCCATGAGTCACTTTAGCACATCGGATGAATATTTGGCACTCTTCACTTCTTCAGATTAACTCGCATATTTATTTTGGAAGAAAAAAAATGGACTGCTTTAATTCCTTCCCATCAGAATTCCTCATATTTGCTTAGCTTATTGAAACTATTTAATAGACCTTACAGTATATATGTTATACAGTGATGCTGATGGAGGAGACATTCACATCTCCTTTCATGTAAAGAAAAAGCTGAAAAATATCTATGAGAGCATTTGATATTTCACTTAGAGAGTCAGCAAACCCTACAGATTATGTCACCTGCCATG
Organism: Hirundo rustica; assembly: GCF_015227805.2. Classification (NCBI taxonomy): domain Eukaryota; kingdom Metazoa; phylum Chordata; class Aves; order Passeriformes; family Hirundinidae; genus Hirundo; species Hirundo rustica. The sequence continues at coordinate 13,965,098 of NC_053459.1, forward strand.
AAGAAGGGTTTCATCCCTTTGGCTGAGGCCATGGACACATCCAGCAGGAACTTAAATTCAGTGTCTTCTGGATGGAGTACGTGTTTCCCTTCCAAAGAAAAACTCTAGCATGTTACAATTAAATTTCTTAAAGATCCATTCTGAACTAGGCTGGGAAAACCCCTGAGAAACAAAAGAGAGTTCTGGGCTTCAGAAAGCAAGATTTCCTCAGCTGTTCACTGCTGAGTGTCATGAAAAAGTAGTTATACACCTTTCCAAAAGGATGTTGCTTAGCCTGAGTAGAAAAATTCTATGTGTTGTCCCATGTGACCACATACATAAGCTAAAGTCTAAAAGACCAACTGAATTTAGCTCAGCATCAGTTAATTACACAGTTTATTAACATCTTTGGACTACTGTCCAAAACAAGAAAAGCAATGTTCTTCTAGGAGGGCCTGATCTAAATGTCAGATCCAGCAGCTGAAACAAAGAGTTCCGACGTCTGAAATGAAAAGATTTGCGTTTTGTCAACTGGAATCCTGCAGGGTGGAGAGACTGAAGGAAAAAGAAACAACAAAAGTTGTGGACATCTCCCAGAGTTCCATTGGAGATCCAGGACGAGGGATGTGTTTCTATGCTATGTATTCTTGGTCAAGTCACTTACCCCAGTCTGCGAAATGTGGCATTAATGAATGAACAGCCAGGGAAGAAATCGCAGAGCAATATAAACAAGTGGTATAGCCTTACGAGAAAACTTGTATCAAAGCCTAATATTTTTGTAAATGTGGGTGAAATGGATCTATGCAGTGACATATCCAAAGACTCAAAAGCTATAGGAAATCAGAGGTGCTGTATGCAGGCAGGAGCCCCCCGTTCTGCCAGACCCTGCCTCTGCGAGGAGCTGCATGCCCTCCATTCCCTCAGCTGCCAGGGGGGCTGGGGGTGCTCCTCCCTCCCCAGATCGAAGCCTAAAATCGTCAATTAGGAGAACAAATGTGGGTACGAGACACCTTTCTGTGAGTGTCGGTTCAGCAATCACTTTATTACAAGTAATTTTAGTATTGAATGTAGTGCAATTTCGGTAATTTAGCAAAGTACAATGATGGATTGAAGTGCCTGGTGATAGACGTTTATTTCACCTTTTGAAACACAATTATTATGCACTTTACTCAATAAGAGTATCTCGTTCCAACTAAAATACACATTTTGTAATTCTTTAAGCTGTAGAATCATAGCAATTAGGGAGGGAAATGGCTGATTAGGTCACTGATTCCAGGTTGCCAGCCCACAATTGTTCCCTGCCCTATATCAGCTAGAGTTTTTCCCTAAACTCCTTTCTTTTACATATTTCACTGATGATGATATAGATTAAAAAAACAAAAACAAAAGTGAGACTTCAACCACAGTTGAAAGATTCAGCCTTTTACTACAGAAAGTCCTGAATTTTCACAGTGGGAAGGGTGTGAGGGGTTTTTACCTTCTTATGGCAGATGGGTGAAATGCTTTAAGCCAGAATGCTCTTCAATGACCTTTTTTCATGGAAGCAGCTTTGCTGAAAAATTTCCCAGTTTCCCATCCAAGTTAAGAGTATAAATCCTGCTTTTTGGTCTGAAATTCCTCTTACTACTTTTTTTGTCTAATCACAGCTTAATATTTAGCATTTGCTAAAACAGAACAGAAAGAAAAATGAGCCTGGATGAAATTTTATTTGAGAAAAGCCACTGTTCCTGACCTGTACTGGCAGGTGGGATGTGGTTTCCACTGGCCTTTTTAGAAAGCTCACCTGCCCATCTCACTGCTTGAAGAGCAGGGACCATTCTGCTGTCAAATTCTGGCTTTGTGCCTTCTCTGCTTTTATCCATGGGTACTATCCTTAAGAGCAGATGCAACCTATGGAAACAACACAAATAAATATAAGAGAGCGTCTTGAGTAAGCAGGCTTTCAACGTGAACTCATGGAAACAGGTGGGCAGAAAAATCTGTGGAGTTGTGCTCTTCCAAACACTGAAGAGACAGACCAGCAGGGAGCTGCATGTGCAGCTGACACCCCCACGGGGTGGCCACCCCTTACAAGTGCGGGCCAGCCGTGGATGGGCCAGTGAGGCATGGCCAGGCTTGGCAGGGCCAGCAGTGCCCTTGGTGCCCGGGCAGCTGGCACCAACAGAATATGACGGGCTCTCCTGCCACAGATAGGCTCAACTAATGATGAAAAAGGAGAGAAATGTGTGATTCTTCCAGACAGCTCAACCAAGCAAGTAGAGCCGCAGCCTCTGTCATCCATCCGTAAGCGCAGTCCTCACCCCATCATCCAGCACGAGAAGCAGCTTTAGCTACTTGCTATTAGAGTCAACAGACATCTCCTGGGCTAAAATACTTTCTTTGCAAGCTGGTATTAAACTCAGCCCCATGATGTCCTTTTCCCCTCTATCTCACCAGCTCCCTGAGCCTTCCTGCCTGGTTATTGTCCAGTGAGGTTGTCCTGTATCTGAGCCGCACACAGGGACGCGAGTACAAAGATGCACTGGTACAACTGACCCAAAATTAAGCACCAAACTACTTCTGCTGAATTTCAGAATTTTCTGAGGCTTTAGCCACATAGTGAAGGCCTGTGAATCTGGAGACTGGGGGAAAAATTCCCCTGGTGCTACTCTTGGGTGCCATTCAACTCCAGCCATGAAATCACAACATTTACTTTGTAGGGCCGTGCCTGTGTCCTGTCAGGGGCACAGCCTCTCACAGCACAGGAACAGGCTCTGTTCCCAGCTCTACCACAGACTCCCTGCATCTGTCTGGAAAAAAATCACTGAGAAGCACATCTGAAAGAATGTTACACGCTCAGCTCCAGACATTTGATTCAACACCTGGTGTAGCTCTCAGCAGCACCGGACACTGCAAACACTGTTGGCCTCGACTGGGGCACTTGTGAAATCCAGACCTGATGGATGCCATGGGGATGGAGGGAACATCTGCTTCTTCAGTGCACTACACAGACTTCACATTAAGGTACCTTTTCAACGGAGCTGTGTACAAGTCAAACCAGTTAAACCAGCGAACAGTTGCTCTTTGTTCTGCACACATGCCAGAAATTAAAAGCTCTCACAGTTTGGCACCAAGAAGACAGAGACCCAAAGCTAGTGACTGTGTTTGGAAAGAGGAGACATAAACTCTTTTAGTTCTGTTTTCCCACGTGTAAACAGAGGATGCCAATTCCTGCCTGGTACCTAGGACTCCCAGGCATTTGGAAAGCACTGAGGGCATCCCATAGATGGCATAAAAAGCTGCTTGCAATACTTCTGTCTTTAAAAAGTTAGTGAGGTGCTGGCTGGACACTAGCAATGTTTGCTATGTCAAGCACAAAACAAGGTACTATTGCTCACACTGTAAAACAAATTACCCTTGAGCATGCTGAATACAGGGGCTGCTTTTTGACATTTCATCCTGCGTGTTACATCCTGTTCTTGACAAAGAATGAATGTGTGGAAATGGTTGAAAACTGGAGATTGCTTTAAAAAAGAGAAATACAAAACTGTTTCTCTGGCTTGCTGGATTTTTTTTTAATTTTTTTTTTTTTTTTCCCCCACATAGCTCTCCCTGTAGAAGCTCTGAGGAGGAAATTGCCTGTGACAGTGTTTGCATTTGACAGGTGCCTTGTTGGGGCAGCACACCTGTGTTGCACAACCACTACACACAGCAGAGCTGAGCATGCTGCTCTGCAGTGATGGTCTGTGGGAAAGGAGCACAGAACCTCATCCTCCAGCGAGTATCCACGGTCTGGATGTGTCATCCCAGCTGAGCAGAATATGCTGGTTGTTCACTGCCCATCAGTCCTGATGCCGTGATTTTGCTGGTGTTCCAGGAGCTGCCTCTTCCACTGCAGGAGACCTGAGGATGGCTTTGATGGGTGATGTTCGCTGGCTGGGGGGAAGAGCAATCTCAGACCTCCTCCTGCGTGAGGGTAATCGCAGACAGCAAGGGAGCTGCAGGCAAGCAAGGGTGCCTGTTGCTCCCCATCACCTCAGGGGCCAGTCAGGCAGTACATGGCCCTCACTGTCACACTCCACCAAGTCTGCTGGGACATGCCATGGCCAAGGATCACTCCTCATCAGGGCTTTTCCAAATAAGAAAAAAAAAAAAAAAAAAAAAAAAAAAAAAAAAAAAAAAAGTGAAATGTCAAATAAAATAGAGTAAGACAAGAAAAGAGGCATCTTGTTCTCCTCTTATCTTCTTCATTCCCAGGAGTCTCTGATGCCTTAAAAGAGTGGCAACCTTTCTGAAAGCAAACCTTTTTGATAAATGATGCAGTTACTTATTTTGCAGAAAGTTGAAATATGTCATGATGCCGTTCTCAAAGTAACACAGCATCTAACAAAGAGAATCATTGGCGATTTACTGCATGACACTCCATTTGTCTCAGAGGAAGAAAGACCTTGTTTGCACCTCTCAGGATTTGAACCTGTATTTCAACCAAACCAAAGGCTCTGAAACCTGAAGTTCAGCAGTTTTCTCCCTGAAGATACAGCTAGGTTTTCCTGTTCCCCACGAATCACTACAGCCCTGCAGGCTGCTGTGGAACATGAATTGCCCACTACACAAGAAACACCAGCATCTGTACATCCTGTCAGCAAGAGGTGACCAGCACAACTGTGCAGCCATCCATGCCACCAGCTGCTCCTGCTGATGGTTTCAGGTTGGATGCTGAGAATAAGAGAATGAGATCTGGCATGTGGGATGCCTGCTGTCTTCTCAGTGCTGCACACTTCCAAGTTGCTCCACTGTTTATGACCATTTCAGCTTCTCCCAAGGCATCTGACGAGCAAAGAGTTATTTTCATTGCCTAAACTCCCAGCTTTGCCTTATGCTGCCCCTGCTAGGGTATGCTGCAATGATTCACCAGGAGAAGTATGTGTGAATCCAGAAGCAACTGCAGGGGCAACCAGTACCATCACATTGCAGATTTTAAGCAGAAGATGACAAACTTGGAGCTGATCTGGAAGTCCCACTTAACCTAAATCCCCTCCTCCCACCCCAGGACCCTGGCGTTCATCCTGCAGCTGAAAATGCAAATAGACAAATGCAAGCTTTACAGCTTGGATCAGCACTTGCCTCCTCCAGGAAGCATGACCCCATTGCTCTGCCTGTTGGTTCTGATGCAACAGCCAGCCTTTGCACCAGCAAGGACCTCAGAGACAGCCCAGGGCTACGCTATCATTGTGAGATAAACACTCTGAATTGCTCAATAGATCCTGTGATGATCTGGGGGTGGAAGGACTGTGCTTTCGCATGCTGTTCTCCTGACTGTGACACCCATGACCAGCAAACCCAAGCTGACCCTAAAGGGCTGTGGTCCCTTGGGGCATGGCAGCCACCCTTGAGGGAGTCACCCTGAGCCAGGCTGTGTGCAGGATCCCCACGCTGCCAGGCAGGGCTGGCTCTGGACCCCCAGCTACTCCCCCAGCCACTGGCAGTACTGAATTGTGGCACCAAGCTGAGCACAGAAAAACTCTGGGGTTTCCAAGGAGAGAAGCCTGCAGCTGGTGACAGCATTTTCCCCAAGTGTTACCCAAATCTGCAATGAGTTGTAAGAGGCTTGTCATAAATCTGCACTGCCAAACTTTCCCTGAAAGAGTCTCTCCTGACACCTAGGAGGGCAGACCTGGGTGTCAGGAAAGGAGGGAAGGAGGTAGCTGAGGTGGGTAACCAGACACTTCTTCACTGTCTCTCCTCTCTGCCATGTGCTCAAAGCAGCCTGCCATGGGCACATTTTTGGAGGTCAGATGCCTTGGGAAGAAGGCTGCTCACCAGACAGGCTGTGGGAGCTGGGCTCTCTGCCCAAGACAAGGCCAGGAGAAAGGAGAGGCTGTCTCCTGCCCTGGGTGATAAACCCCCAGCTTTTCCCCATCTCCTTTGGGGAGCAGCTCAGCTGTACCACCCTCTCTGTAGGCTCATGTTCCATTCCCAGGGAGAAGTGCCGCCTTCACCCACAATTAGAGAGCAGCTGCCTTCATCATGCACATGGGTTGTTTTGAAGATCACACGTTCACACCAAACAGCTGTGGAACTGGGGAAGGGGGCCAGGCAGGTTGTACCAGGCTTTCCTGTACAAGAGAAGGAGGGGGGTCATGGTCAGAGCACAGCACAGGGAATTAGGACATCCAGGGTAGGATCTGTGTTGACAGACTGAGCAGCCTGGCAGTGACACGGCGACAGAAGCATGGTGACATCCCACGTCTGTGTGAGCTTTGCTTTGCTCAAAGCCTTTCTGCTGAGGTCTCCCGTGCTGTGCTGATGCTGTCACACTTGGAATAACATGTCTGTGGGGGATCTGCAAAACAGCTCCAAGAAAGTCTTATCTGTCCCACCAATTGCTTCACTTTTTACCATCACGCTGAACTACGACATTTCCTCGTGTTCTGCTTTGGGGAAATGACATTCTTCTTCCAATTTTAGTGTCAAAAGCACAGGAATAGCCAAAGAAACATAGTTAGCTCTCAGGAGATTTTTGGCTGGAAGAGGCAAAAAAAAAAAAAAAAAAAAAAAAAAAAAAAGGTGGCACGTTCCAAGGGCAATAAGAGGGGATCCAGGCCAAGCAGGGATCCCAGGTCAGCTCCCAGATGCTCCCAGGAAGAGCATCTCACATCCACACCAGATCTGAACTGCAGTTTTGAAGCATACATCCTGCCAGGCTGGTGCCAGCAGCACCACTCCCTCTCCCCTCTCTGTCAGCACCATCTGCCAACAGAGAGATAAAGAACGTGAATGCCTGCATCTGCCAGCCCACGGACCTGGGGTGAGAGTCAGCTGCTGTGACATGCCTGTGACATGTCTGTGACATACCTGTGACATGTCTGTGCCTGCCCGTCCCCGTCCCCAGCACTGCTGCCCACAGCAGAGCCAAACCTGATCACACTGGTTACTGACAGGGCTTTAGCAGAGGAAGAATTAGCAGAGAAGCTTTTGTGGCCTTGGATCTTAATGAGATTCTTTTCCAAATAAGCCCAGCATCTCATTGCAATTTCCAAGCAGAACGAGATCACCTGAGGGCTTTGAAAGGGAAAGAAGAGGTACTTCATTAGTGCCACAAGAGCAGAGCTCGGCAGGAAGGGAGAGCAGAGAGTTGAGCCCAGGCCACGCACGTGGCAGGGCAGTGTTTTGCTCCATCTGTGGCATGGACATCCGAGTGTGCTGGATTCCAGGTTAAAGGAATACACACTTGTGCATATTCTTCTATACGCAAGCGAGATGCCACTTAAAGGTCATGCTGAAGCTGGTCTCTCTCTGTGACTCCCTAGGAGTAAAATCGGATTTGAGGATATAATAATTTAAGAAAAAAATATCAGAATCGCTTTTTAGGCTTCACATAGCCTGGGATCTGGTTTCAGGGCCTTTGTAGGGACATTCCATGCCACTTCCAAAGACTCGTTAAAAAATACTTTGTAGCAGCAGAGTTCTGTGAGATTTTTTTCTTGCTAGTCCTGCAGGCTACCATGGGGAAATTCACTAGCAGGATTTCTGTAGGACTCTGACTCACGCAGGAACTTTTATTACTGCTTTTAAATATTTGACTGCCTTTTGGCTGCTGGCAGAAAAGTTATAAAATATTTTACCAGACAAGGCCAGAAACTCTTTATAAAAACATCTTGGCCTGGCCTGGCATAAAGCATATGTCTCTACTTATCTCTGTAGCACGTGCTCAAAGCTTTCACATGCCCCTGGCAGTGGAAGAAACTTTGGACCTTCGTGTTTCTAGGCTGTGGATAAACAGAGCATCCAATGTCCTGTGCTCGTGTGAGTAAATCTTCTGGTATGGAAATAGTCCCTGCTGCAACAGGCCAGATATATCAAATTTGCAGGACTGAAGAGGATGAGGCCCTGGTACAAACTCTAGGTTATGGTTTACACGCACAAGAGCTCTTCTTGCAAGTAGTTAGTGTCACAGGTTGGGTGGCATTTTCAGGCTGTGTGATACGCTGTTTCTTTGCTTGAAGCCCTTTCCCCTCCATGGTTGTTTTTTCTCCCTTCATCTTCCTCATGTAAATTAAGAGGAAACAAAGCAAGTGTCCCACAAACCAGAGCAGAGATGAACTCTGTCCCAGTGCTGCGTGCAAGAAAGCAGGAATAAAATCACCGCCTCTTTCTGTTTTCACAGCGGCAGTGAATCGGGATGTTCTGCTAAAGGGGCTGCTCAGCAGAAGGACTTGTGTTTGTATTTTGTTGCTCTGCTCCCCGATTGTTTTGTCGTGTGATACAACGATCAAAAGCAGTGAGTTATCACTAAAAGTGACCGCCGCTTACCTGCTTAGATAGCTGTGCTTCAGGAAAGCAACAAACGTTTCAACTTCTCGGCATCCCTCCGTGGGCATCCTGTAGCTGAACACGCCCGCGGCAGGGATAAAGGATCTGCAGGTCAGGGGTTGAGCAGGCGGGGCGCAGCCCCGTTCCCACTGCACGGAGCGGGGTGTGCCTCGCCTGCCCCGCAGAGCAGGGGTTCCCCCTAAGAGGAGCCGCTCTGGGGCTGCTGGCCGCCCAGCCTCAGCGGCTCGGGCTTGCGGGGGAGCTGCTGCTCCGGGAGCCCGGCTGCTCCAGGAGCCCGGCTGCTCCGGGAGCCCGGCTGCTCCAGGCTCCTTCCCACGCCGGCAGCAGCGCTGGAGCGGAGCAGCCTGGAGCTAGCTCAGGGCTGTCCCCGGGGCTTCTCTGGAGGCAGAGCTCGCACGTTATGCTGCTGTCAGCGAGCCTGAACTCCGCGGCAACGCCGGGGAGACTCGGGCCCAGGCTCTGACCCGCGCCGTGTCACTGCAGATTAACTTCAAATTCCACATTCCAGTGACTCCTGTCGGGGTGCAGATGACAGGGTCGGGCCTCGCCAGGCAGGAGGCGCAGAGTGAGGGCTCCGGACGGTGCCCTCCCGGGTGTGAGCCCTCCCTGCTCCCCGGTTCCCCCACACCCGCAGCAGGGCGGCGTGTGCCGAGCGCTGCCAGCCGTGCCCCGGACCGGAGCCGCCTTTGGTCCGCAGCCTGCTTCTGCCCCGGGGCCGCGGGCGGCGGGAGCAGCCCGGAGAGGCCGGGCAGGGCAGAGCCCGAGCTAGCAAGGGCCGCTGGTGCCCTCTGTTGTCACAAGAACGGCATCGGAGCCGCCGGGAGCACGAGTGGGACCCGCCACCCGCGACGGGAGCACGGCGCAGGGAACAGCCCGGGCTCGCTGCACCCACACGGGGCAAGAACGGCTGCAGATCACCCGCCTCTTCCATCTCCCAGTGCATCCCAGCGTGCCTTCCTGAATAGTCAGGGATGAGTCTGAAACACTCCATGAAAATCACAGCCAGGTTTCCCAGCTAGACAGTACATGTGCAATGGAATCTGCTTTATCTTTTAAAAAAGGGAGTGCAGCTTTGCAGCGGACGAGGGCTGATGGCTCAATACCTGCAGGGGCACCAAGGCATCTCTGCTGAGAGCAGGGTTCAGCCGCCGCTGCCCAGCTCAGGGAAAAGCTGCTGATTCGCCTTTCTCAACACGACTTACCGGCGTGTTCCAACACCGACTGCTCTGATCATTCCCCTGATTTGGGCACAGGATCACACCAAGTACTTGAAGGGCTGCAAAGTGCTGCTAGGAGTGACACAGTGACTTGTGATTTTATAGTCTTGGCCCAGAGACCCACAGTACGGGCTCTGCAGGCTGTGGCCCCAAAAGACGCATCTGACAATCCAGCCCGTAGCACAACTTTCCTCCATCCTCTCGAGCAGCATCAAACCTCCCACCAGCTTCCAAACAATAGCAGAGCCCTCTGGGCATCAGTCAAGTACAAGGTTTTGGGTTCTGTGAAGCCAGGCTGCAGTTTCCCACCTCATTCCCAGGGATGCTTACGTTCTCTATTCACGCACTAATAGAAGCCCAGCCCTGCTGAACAAGCATCTGTGTGCCCTGCAGAGTCCTCAGGCTCAGACTCATTTCAAGGCTTGCAGATGATATGATGATACAGCCATCACCTTAAAAATTAATATATGAAAACAGGGTCTTTAACTGGAGCAGACAGATTTGACTCTATTCAGAGCAGAACAGGTATCAGCAAGAAGTGGCTGGGTTCCATGTCCACAGCAATGGTCAGCAGCAATTTTTGTGCACATCACAAGAGAGCATTAGTTAATTATTATTTTAATACTAATTTTTTAAAGCACCTATCACAAAACACCCCCCCCCCCCCCCCCCCCCCCCCCCCCCCCCCCCCCTTATGGTCTTTACATTTTTGTGTAACCAAGTCTTAGCGTTAATTGTTACTGGAGATGAAAGAAAAATTGCTATCTGATCAACTCAGAAGAAATTTTACTTTTTGTGAATTATCTCTGGAAAGATGCAATTTCTCCATAAGTGTTATTAAAAACAGCTGCAACCACTGCAGCCTATGGTTCCTGTTAACTCCTTGCTAATGTAGCAGCTCAGGAGTTTCAGATGTAGCAATTACATGCTGTATTTCTGCTGTTTGAGGATGGTAGTAATGACGTACAGGAAATCTCTCCTAAAAAATTGCACTTCTTCCTCCAAACGCCACAAACACACCTGCCTCCAGAGATCTCATTGTGAATATCTGTGGGAATTGCAGGCTCAGGAGCCACAGCCACAGCTGGGGCAACTCACACAGCCCTGAGAATGAATATCAATCAAATACGGGGCAGTGCTGTGCCTTCAGCAGATGACCCTCCCTAGGAGTCAGAGCCTTCTCTGAGAGGGCAGCAGGACTCTGTTTTTCACCAGAGGAAAGCTTTTCACACAGGCAGTCTCAAACTCCACACCGTTGCTCGAGCAGTCAGTCACAGAGCAGAAATGCAAGGCCATAGGGTGACCTGGCCTGTTCTCTGGGCTCCAACAAGCACGGCTCAGAGCAGACCTTCCATTGCCATGCCCGGTTCCAGAGCCGACCCCGGCCCTGCGTCAGAGCCTCTCTGCACAGGCAGCTCTGCTCACAGCAGAGGCAAGCGCTGCCAGACTGTGCAGACTGCCCTTAGGAACTCCCAGATCAATGCTATTTTATTTAACAATCCCATTTCCTTTTCCTGAATTTCTGGAAAGAGTGTGGCATGGATCCAGGCTTTTCTCTCTAAAGTGCAGCCTATGTATGGAAATAAAAACATTCAGAAAGGCATTGGGCACTCTGATTGACTGAGCACCTCCAGCAGCCCTGAGATGCTCAAGGAGCAGAAAGGTGTGGAGCTTCACACCTTCTCCTGTAAGCACAGACAGTCTGTTTCCAGTGCCAGGAATGTTTCTTTGTGCATTGTCTTCCTCAGCTGCCTCTATCACGCTGTATTGATCCGCTGTGGGCAGGGACTGGCCAGACCTGGCAGAACTGCACACAGAGGGATAACGAGCCTTAGGAAGGATTGATTTCATGACAAAACCCATGTAGGAGCACAGCACACACAGTGTTCTGCCTGCTGTAGACCACACAGATATGCAGAACTCCTTGCAGTGGCCTCAACATTATTTAGACCAAGTAAATGTTAATATAATAAATAACAAGTGGCTTAACTGCGTTTTGAAGATGGGTCTGGTCTTGTAACAAAGCCTTTGTGGACACCCCCATGCATCTGTATAAACCAGGTAGGATCAGGCAAACTGTTACAAGGATCCTGTTGTGGTGTTACAATAACATCTTCAGGATGTTTGTCCTTCCATCTGGATCCACATCCCCTGAAAGTGCGTTGGAAATGTTTCCTCCAAAGGGCTCATCCATTGCAATACTTTACAGTGGGGAGGTGACAGAGGAGAGCAAACCCCAGGCTAGAACAGTGCAAAGAAGCACCCAAGTTGCTCTTTCATGGCCAGGAGTGCTGTCTGGTTCATTTGAACTTGTGTGGTGAGAGGGAGTTTGGAACTGTTCAGCCTGAAAACCAGATTTATTAATGTGTATAAATATCTGCAGGGAGGGTGTAAAGACACCAGAGCCAGGTTCTTCTCAATAATGCCCAGAGAAAGGACAACAGCAATGGCACAAACCGAAACACAGGTTCTACCTCAACAGAAGAAAATATATATTTACCGTGACAGTGGTCATAAACCAAACAGTAACCAGACGAAAGCCAAAAAAAAAGACAAGGAAGCTGGTAGTCACATGAAGCTGAGTGCATTCACTTCTCAGACTGCTTTCTTTCTGAATAGGACAGTCAGGCTAAGCTACTGCTAGAAATATATTTTTAGGATTATAAACTTGAAAATTTTACTTTTAAATTTATTTTTTAAAATAAATTTTAGTTATTTTTTTATTTTTAAAATATAGCCTTTGGTCATTATTCAGTTTGACCCTGTATTTCTCCTGGAAAGTAGGATTTATAGCCAAATGCAGCATTTTTCTGGGATTTTAGATTCACAAGATAAACACAGTAAAACCAGGTATCTTGCCTCAATGCAGATAGAGAAAAGCACAGATTTCTTGGCATTTTAATCACCCCATGAAGATCAATGGATGATTTTATGCTTTTTTGTGGAGAAAGGACAGGGACAGGACTCCACATATATTGATTCTCAGCCATCAGTGAAATGAATAATAGGGTGAAACATCCTACGTAAGTTCTTTGCAGGTCTTGTGAAAGCTGCCTGCCAAGGAAATGTAGCTGTGCATGTAGGTTGTGATTATGCTAAAGAGGCACTAAATTAGTACATTACATGCCCCATTTAGCACTACTGTGCAAAATCTGAAAGTGCTAATACATTTTGTTTCTAGGGTCAAGAATCATTAAAGAATGGATTCATGGTCATTCATTAGCCAGGAAATTAAAGTTTGACAGCTGCTTTTCAGTTCTGATTTCTCTTAAATGGCAGTGTTATATTAGAAGCCTTTTCAATTTTTCTTTTAAACCTTTGAGGCTGTAGAATGGTGTGTATCATCCCTAGAGCACTGTATCCCCAAGCCATCCAGCCAGACTTTCTTCACAGGAGTGCTGTGTGGCTTTGAGGATTATTTACAGGAGCTGCAAATAGCTGTGTGCTATTGAGAGCGGTTTCTTGCTTGGCTATATGGTTGTGAATGATCTGGGCTTGTAGCTGTAACCCGTCTCCGTTTGCATTACAAAGGCATCCTGCACTGACAAGCAGAAACAGGGCCCTGCAGTCCCCGGTGGGCCACCAGTCCCAGGAGGGCAAATGGCAGGTGTCCGAGTGTGTTTGGAGAGGATGGACCTCTTTATGAAAACAAAAGCAGCGAGTAAACGACAGTCCTCTCAACTCTCAGCCAGGCACGAGGTAGCAGAAACCCTGCTTGGCCACTAAAACAGGCACATAACATGGGAAAAGTCCTTGGTAACCCCGACAAAACTCCTGAGATTAGGGTCTCCATTCTGCAAAAGCCTCAGCACGTGAGATGCGCCCGTGAGCTCAGCGGGACATCTCACGTGAATACACAGCACAGCTCAGACACAAGTGTGAGCACACAGCTCAGCTCACGTGAATACACAGCACAGCTCAGACACAAGTGTGAGCACACAGCTCAGCTCACGTGAATACACAGCACAGACACAAGTGTGAGTACAGAGCTCAGCTCACGTGAATACAGAGCTCAGCTCAGACACAAATGTGAGTGCTTAACTTAGCTCACATGAATACACAGCACAGCACAGACACAAGTGTGAGTACAGAGTTCAACTCACGTGAATACACAGCACAGCTCAGACACAAGTGTGAGTACAGAGCTCAGCTCACGTAAATACAGAGCTCAGCTCAGACACAAATGTGAGTACACAGCTCAGCTCAGACACAAGTGCGAGTACAGAGTTCAACTTGTGAATACACAGCACAGCTTGGACACAAGTGTGAGTAGAGAGCTCAGCTCACGTGAATACACAGCTCAGCTCACATGAATACACAGCACAGCTCAGACACAAGTGTTTGCCCAAGTCCTGGCCAGCCTGTGGGACATGCAGCCCAAGGGACAGATTAGCTGACACTTGAGATGGCTTTGTTCCCTGCTCTGCATCAGCACCCACTGCAAATATACAGGCAGACATTCACCTTTACTGTTTTCCAGCTTGCTCCTATGAAATTTATATCAACACTACGAAGGGTCTGGCTTGCTCCACACAACAGACATCCTAATGGGAGCGCTGGTTTATACCTACATAGTACTCTTTCTGATAGGCCTAAAAGCATCTTGAACACTCCACCCAACACCTAAGTATCCTCACTGTCCCATGAAGTTAACCCTGATTTTCTATGTGAATCCAACTAGTTTTGTGCTCATCTTTCTGAAGAACTAGTGTCCCTCTCTGTAAAAAAGCAGTTCTGAAATGGTAGCTTTGCATAGAAGAAAAAGATGAAGCAAAAACAAAATTCTCAGAAAATTTCTCAACCAAAACATTAAAACACGCTCCCTCCCCCCCACCGCCCCAAAAAAAAACCCCAAAACACCAAGCAGCCTGGAGCCTTCTATTGATCAGAGCCCATGGGCTGCCTTTGATTAATAATCTCTGCATCAATACTGCAACCAATATAATACTCAAATATGTTGCATTAAAAATGCCAACATCCAATTGGATTGATCTGGTTATTTGTATTACAAGAGACACTCAGTTCCAGTATGAGGAATAGTGATATGAACATCTGTATGGCTAAAGAGGAGAACTTAAAAAAATCAGTTATTTCTCATTCTACTCACTACAAAATACTGTCCCTTCCAGGCAAGCCATCAAATAATGTAAAAAAAATTACAAAGTACATCTGAAAAATTGGGACACTTAAACAGCAGAAACAGACTAATTCAATAATTTATTCATTAGAAATTATTTCCTCCCTTATAAAGCGGTAGAATTAAAAGGCCATATTTTAATGATAAAGCATTGCTTAGTTCTAAAGATCCTGTGCTCTTTGATAAATTTATGCTGAATGCATTTCCCTTTTTCTGAAACGTTGCTGTCCCTAGAGAGCACAGCAGGAGCCATGGAGCACTACCAGTCTGACTCCAGACTTAAGCGCTCTACCAGTCCTGTCTTGAAAGTTTTCTACACCAGAACAACTTGCCACTATCCTTGAGGGTTATTCAGATGCCCTGGTGCCCCTTGCAATTACAGTGCTCCCAGCCCCAGGGTGATGTGATGCTGAGTCTGGGTCTTGAGCTTGGCCTGGTTAGAGGAGCTGGGTGGATGCATGTCTCTGCATGATGTGATTGATCCCAGGCTACCTTCAGCGCACACCTCACAGCCTTCGTGGTGTGCCATGTGTCTTGGACCTCTGCCGTAACCAAGTGACTCCAGGAGCTGGAATCCCCCTGAGAACACATGAGTACCCAGAAAATGTTCAATACAGCCAGATCCTCAAACCAAACCACAGAGAGCTGCTGACACGTAGCGTTTGTGCTGGCAGCCTTGATGGTGTTTTGTCAGTCCCAGCTCAACTCCCTGTTGTATTGGCTGGTACAATCACAACTGAGCAGAAATGGGGACCCAAACAACCCTGTTGTCCTGGGACCAGCCTGCACAGGTCCACAGTCAGGTACAGCCATGTTGTGCCCTTTCCTGCTGCTGCTGGTCCCATCACAGCCATCCCACTCCAACAGCATCTCTGGGCCATGTCTCACAATGCTGGTAATTATTCTCTTGCCAGGCTGTGAAAAAACAACTCTAATTAGTGTTTTCTGGAGAAGGCCCCTCCCCGCCACCCTAGAAAAGATGCTGCAGGAGGCAGATGTGCAAGCACAAGGCAGCGGGGCAGAGAGGAGGGTGCTTGAAAATACTCCATGAGACTCCTGGGCCAAGTGTTATCTCCTGTTTCCTTTGAGAGCTCACAAGAGACGGCCTTCCCAAAGCAACCTCTGAGGTGGCCCGTTCAGCCTTTGTCTCTCTCAGCAAAAAAATTTCTGCCCCAGCGGCTCTGAACAAGGCTTCCATTAACTCCGTCCCCGTGAGGGCAGCACGTGGGACAAAAAGCCCAACACTGCGTCCCAGCCCTCAGACAAGCCTGGAAACAAACGTTGCAGGAATTTGTCAGAATAAAATCACCCGCTCGGTGTCACTGCATAAATTTACCTACCTCAGCGCCTATTCAGGGCCCTTCCAAAGGGGCAATATTAACAGAGAGGGATCGGACACCATCTCTATAGCAACACCAACCCGGAAAAGTTATGGCTTCCCCAGCAAAGGGAATCCCTGTTTTAGGCACACCACCAAGTCTAGGGGTTAGTCTTGATTTTAAAAACAATTCCCCTTTGATTTAGTTTCGCTCTTTGCAATAAAATGTATTGAAGCAACAGGAGCACAGCAACCTGAGTGGAAGGAGAGCAGCCAGAGGATGCCCAGCACAGAAGGGATGCAGCAGAGGGATGGTGTGAAGTGCTGCAACACACACACCTGTCAACAACGTAAATCACCAGCCGCTGCTGTGGGGAGAGCTTTTCTGGTGCTAATAAACTCACAGCAAAGCCCAGGGTACAAAAGTTATCTGATGTCACACCTGAGAACTAGGATCAAAAGCACTGGTCACAGAGTTCCAGTTCTCATCAAATTAATAATCACCAACTTCTCATTAAAAATGTTCTTGAAATTAAATGAAGTGCCTTTAAATTGTGGCAAAAAGAAAGGTGA
Organism: Hirundo rustica; assembly: GCF_015227805.2. Classification (NCBI taxonomy): domain Eukaryota; kingdom Metazoa; phylum Chordata; class Aves; order Passeriformes; family Hirundinidae; genus Hirundo; species Hirundo rustica. Next base: position 13,981,635 of record NC_053459.1, read on the forward strand.
GAAAGCAAAGAAAGCTGTTAGAGAGCATGAACTGGTAGGGGAAAGTGGGACTCATTGAAATGAGAGCTTGATCGATCCCGCAGAGGATATTAAAGCCAATGTAGCCAAAGATCCTTTAACTGAAGGTCTGCTCTGTGTGGGGTGGAAATGAATGAGAATTTAGTTATGTCCCAGACTGGATGAGCATGGTGCCCCAGTTTGTGCATACAGAGATTTGAGCCTGAGAGCAGAGACCGGGTGTCTAATGGGAGCAAGCATGAGAAACAATGTCATTTGGGGAAAATCAGCCCATACAGGTTATCCACTGCAGAGCCAGCAGCAGCTCCATCTGCATGCTCTTTATGCTTGTGGCATGATCCACTTTTTAGCCTCTGGTAATTCCAAATGCTTGGAAGCTTGGGTCTCAGGTGATGAATTTCTACATTTGATATGCAAGAAGCAGTTTTGGAAGGCAGCATTGCAGACACTCTTACTTCATGATTCTTGACACTTTATGACATTGATCTGCATTAAAACCAAACGAGAAAGCTTGAAACAGCCCCACAATTATGCTGCAGAGAAGCCTTAGGTGACCTTCCATTAACACCTGCTCTGCTATAAATGTTGAGCATCAATTCACACCAAGATGAAAACACAGCTGGGTTTAGCAGGTGCTCAGCACCACATGGCTACCCCGGCTGCAGGTTTGTCCTCCTGCACACCAGTATCTTAGTGAAGGTATCCCAAATAATGGCAAAGGCTCAACAAGCTCTGCTAGTGGGGGCTTTGGGTGGACAGCTGGAGGAAATATCCTGAAGTGCATAGCTGAGCTGTGGCTTCACACACCATTCTCCCATTGAAGCAAAGACTTCTAGATCTGGAACTATCATAACTTATTGAGTCTAATCTGCCCATCCAAACTCCAGATGCAAAGTCAACTTGCCCAGCTGAAATACCAGTGGAAAGATTAATGCTTAGCAAATGCATGAAGTGCTGGGAAGGCAGGAGCTAAGACAGTTCAGATAAATAAGGGGAAGCATACTTCTTAGATACATTTGTACAGTTACATTTCAAGTATGCTTGCCAATAATGTGTACTGTGTTATGACTTCAGTAGAAAGGATAAACTGCAGTATATTTGCACCTGATGGTTTCACTAGGAACATCATGCAGAGGTGCCCTCCCTTCTCTCACAGATACACCACATTCCTCCCTTTGCTTGCTCCTCCTTCCCAGAGCTCTGGGCTTCCCCAGCTCCACAGCATCGAGCTCAGCATCAGCAAGTTGATCCCTTCAACATCTTCATAAATGACTTGGACACAGGACTGGAAAGGATACTGAGCAAGCTCAGAGACAATACAAAACTGGGAGGAGCTATTGGCTCCCTGAAAGGCAGGGAGCTCTGCAGAGACACTTCAACAAACCAGAGGGCTGGGCAATCACCAACCATATGAAGTTGAACAGGGGAAATGATGGATTCTGCATGGCATAACCTGGGTGTTTGGACAGATTGGGAATGAGAGGCTGGAGAGCAGTGCCACAGAAAGAGCCCTGATGGCTGGAGAGCTGAATGTCAGTCAGCAGTGCCCTGGCAGCCAGGAGGGACAACCCTGTCCTGGGGTGCCTCAGCCACAGCCGGGCAAGGGAGGGGATTGTCCCCTCTGCTCTGCTCTGGGGCGGCCTCACCTCCAGTGCTGGGGGCAGTTCTGGGCACCGCAGTGTAAGAAAGACACCAAACCACGAGAGAGCATCCAAAGAGGGCTGTGAATGGTGAAGGGCCCTGAGGGGAAACCGTGTGAGGAGCGGCTGAGGGCTCTGGGTGCGTTCAGCCTGGAGGAGGCCGAGGGGAGAGCTCAGTGCAGCGCCGGCTCCCTGCGGAGGGGAAGAGGAGGGGCAGGCGCTGATCTCTGCTCTGTGCCGAGCAGCGACAGCGCCTCAGGGAGCGGCCGAGCTTGTGTAGGGGAGGTTTAGGTTGGATATTAGGAAAAGGTTCTGCCCCCAGAGGGTGTTTGGGCACTGGAACAGGCTCCCCAGGGAAGTGGTCACAGCACCAAGCCTGGCAGAGCTCAGGAAGTGCTGGGACAATGCTCTCAGGCACATGGTGTGACTCTTGGGATGGTGCTGTGCAGGACCAGGAGCTGGAGTTGATGATTCTTGTGGGTCCCTTCCAACTCAGCAGATTCTGTGATTCTGTGAAGCTTCTTTCCTGGAGCTCTGGGATTCCCCAAGGAGAGAGAGTGGAACGGGTAAGAAAACACAGCAATAGAAAACCCCACTGCATGGCTCAGTAGACCTCATATCCATGGCCAATACATAATTACAGTTTATGACAGGAAACAACCCTCTCCAGATACCTGCCAAAAGCTTTTAGAGACCAGTACTGTCACAAGAGAGGCTCCCTTCTTGGTCTCTTGTTTCTGCCCTGCCAGATTTACTGGATAACCTTCTCTGCAAAGTAATTCTCTCAGTCCCAATGGTAAGAAATATTTAGAGGCCGATGCTGCTTGTGATAAACAGCACAACCCCTGGCAGCAGTAAACCAGAGCCTTCTCCTCAGCTGTGACCACAGCTTCTCCTTGTTAAGCTCTTTATGTCATTAAGTGGCCCCACTGGGAACAGCAGAAAGCACAACTGGGACCATTATTGAAGATCTACAGCATTACAAGAAAAAGCTCAATGAATCAATGCCTCGTGCCTTATTCCCATGGCTGTGACTGTCCCCATTAGTAACAGGAGAGGGCTTGAAATGGGAGAGATCTCCCCTTGTCTTTCTCCCTTGAGAGGTTTGTGCTGCTCGGCATTGATAGGTGCAGCCAGCAGAGGCGACTTGTTGCCCTCGTGCATCCCTGGTGTTGGTCCTCACAGCCGAGTGCTGCAGACACCAGCAGCTGGCACCAGCACTGGCTCTGTCACACGCCTCTTCTGTCAGCAGCTATGCTCACTGCAAAAGCAGACAGCCACCTTCTGTTGTGACAAAAATGTGCACCAGGGCTCAAAAGTGCAACCAGCAGGAAATACGCAGCAGAAAGGGAGGATTAGGAGATTTTTTTTAGGCTGCTTTAGGAAAATCCAAAGAGCATGCATAAGACAGCGGCTTGCTCAGAGGAGAAGCAGTTCTAATGTCCCGAAATGAAGATCTGAGGCACAGGTTCAAAGTGTACCACAGGAACCCAGGTGCAAGGCCAGGGGATTAGGAAGGGGCTTTACACCTGCCCACATTCCTCACAGCTGGGTTCATGCTCTGATCAAATGGCTCAAGCAGCAGGGGGGATTGGGTGAAGGAAGGGGTCAGGGGATGGAGCTTCCTGACCATTGCACAGTGATTAAGACAGACCCAGGTCTGACACAGCCACGAGCTGTTGTGCTCTGTGAATGCCACCAGCACCCCTTGTCCAGGTCCCCAGCCCTGCTGCACAGCCCTGTGGAATGAGGAGTGCTTTAAGGGCTCCTGCACCCACAGGGACTTTGTGCAGAAACAGATCTGTACTGGGTCACACCATAGGGACATACGGAATCTATCTGCAGGGATGAAAGTTGGTGAAAAACTTGGAAACTTTTGTGTGATATTTACTGTACAACTGTGGCAAATAAACCAGAAACCCTGAATTGCTCAACTACATTGAATTCCATACTTAGAGTAATCCAGCCACAGACTAGGGAGATATATGCATGGACCTATCCATGGCGCAAAAGCAGCTCCAAGGCTGACTGCGAGGAGTTATTCTGCTACACAGACCCTGGTGTTCCCTTGTTATTCTTAGTACTTAGTACTGTATTTTTTTTGTCAAGTGTAGTAGCAAGGACTGTATCAAATGAAATGAAATTTTACATTTCTTTGCAAGGGATTTTTTTTTGTGGAGGTAGGAGTCTTCTCTCCAGCGATGGTGATATGAGAGCTCAGTGTTCATGCAGGACAGCACTGAGGGCACATGGGCTGTAGAAAGTCTTATACTGAGGGTAGATCAAAGGATCTCTGGACTTCTAGAGCTTTCAAGCAGGCTGTGCAGGAATCTTTACAGTGCATTCAACACAGGTTTGGGACACTGATAATAATGCTCATGCTGGTACCAATCAACACCATCAACCTTTCCCTGAGACACTGCTTTCTTAGAAAAAAGGATTAGCAGTAACTGTTGTCATGGAAAGGAAGGAACAAAAATTTGTGGTTTTTCTGAGATCCCTGTGAATATATCAGGAAGTCACAGCAGTTCCCTCTTAGACCTGCCTTGCTTCTGATTAAAAAAAAAAAAAAAAAAAAAAAAAAAAAAAAAAAAAAAAAAAAAAAAAGGGAGTTGGGTCCTGTGGCTGGTGTGTGGTTTACCCCTCTCAGTAAGGTAATAATTTATCTGTGAAAAGATTAACACTTCCCCACCTTGCTGTAGGGGGAAAGACTTACCCCTTCCCTACCTTCCCTAGGCACAATCCACAGCTCCTGCTCTCTCCAAACCCTTCTCCACCTCAACAACCCACCAGTGCATCTTCTTTCTCTAGGCTTCTCTCCCTGGCTCTCATGTGTAATCAGCACCAGAGGTTGAGCCTGATGAGGGCAGGATGTGCTCCTGCCACTTGACCCAGTGTTAGTGACATGGTGGCACGTCTGTTCCTTGCAGGAGGGCTTTCCCCAGATCACGGCCCGGTGACTTGCACAGCCAGGATTAGGGAGCTGCAGTTAGGGACAGGCTGGTACTGACCTTGCCACCAGGCAACTGAGCCTCAGGGATTTAAAACTGTAGAGAAGGTCAGCCAGACAGTAACTTTCCCTCAGACTGGAAAATCCTGGAACAGGACAGTGCAAAGAAGCCCCTTTCAGCAGACAGGAGCTGCCAGTCCAAGAGGGCCACAAATCTCCTTAAAAAGAGAGGACATAGAAGAGACTTCATCTATTTTGGCTTCTCTGCTGAAAAGCACAACGAAAGAGCAGGTTAGGAACAGCTCACACTGAAATCTGCCTGTCACAGCACAGCAGTGACCAGTGGTGTTAGCAGTGGCTCCTCTGACCTTCAGAAACATTTGAATCCAAAGTGCAATGCCAGGCCTGGGAGCCCAGCTCCAGCTCATGCTGCCTCATTATCTTCTCAGCCTTGTTGAGTTTTTGTCTCTAGTGTAGATGGTAAACTCTCAGGGGCAGTGACCATGACTCAGTTCACTGAGTGCCAGACAACTGCTGGAGCTCAGTTAATGACGAGACAACTCCCATGGGCCCATTGTCTTAAGTGGGAGTTTTGGCTAAGTGAAGACTTCAGGGATTTGCCCAATAATAAGTTAGTAATTCAGGATGCACTTAAAGACACATTCAATGTGCCTTTGCAGCAACATCCTTGGGAAGTGAGCATTTGTACTCCAGAGCACAACTGTGAGGAAGTCTAATATTAATTAGGAAGCAAACTCAAGGGCCCTGAATAAGCCCTTATAACAAAAGATCTTTTATTGAATAACTGTAGAGGAGTGCAATGCCAAAGTTTCCATGCCAAAGTAACAATAAATGAACTGCAATTAATGCTTTTAAGGCCAGTCTGTATATTCAATCTTAGCTTAAACAAAACAAGGAGCTTCTAAAAACATCTTGTAAAAACAGCAAGAGGGAAAAAGAATGAATATAAACTTAAATAAAATACACAGGTTGATTCAACCTGTTTCAGCTGATAAACGGCGTAGTACTTGTTCTGTGCCAAAGTGACACTTGACCTCTATATATCTTCTTAATGAAGTCAGCAGAGAAAGACACCCAGTGAGCCTTTGTAACACTGTAAGCAAGTTGCAAGCTGGGCTTCACTAATGGGAGCTGTCACTTGGTTTTTTCCAGGTCACAAACTAAGAAGAGCAATTAAATCAAATTGGAGGCTGTACAGATTGGAGCAAGCCTCAATAGACCAGGTACCTAAATCATTAAAGACATAGTTCTTTTCCATGATAAATTGTTGAGGAGAGTGAAACATGCTGCTGGTCATTAATCTAGGCTAATCAGCTTGAAAGCTGGGTTGTTTTATTTAGTAATTAACTGGTTATTTGAAAAAAAAAATGATACATGGCCTATAGAGCTGCCATCCAGCAGATAATAATGCAGAGCAGTGGGGAATCTCTTGAGGGCAATTCATGCCTTTTCAATTATAGCCATTGGCAAACTCTGAAAAATGGCTCTAGGTTTGTATTGACACGTAGCAAAGAAAAACACTCCAAGCAACATAGCAGGCATCTTGTGCATGCTGGTAATTGCTCTGGCCTGCCCCTTACAGACTGTACTAAAGCAAACCAAACATTTTGGAGGAATCCTTCTTCCCATCGCTTGGATTTAGCGTTTGTCAGACCTTCTGCTGGAACTGGGGGGAAAAGAGCTGCTGCCTGTCGATGGCCAGCTCTGTAATAAAGGGAGCCCAGCCTGTGCAGGTAGGGGCTGCATCTCCCACACCAATGCACAGTAACCAGTCTGGACCTCACCAGAAGTGCTCTGTGGGTCCCCAGCTGGCTGAGACCAAAAACAGTCTAGGCAAAGAAGCTGAAGTTAAATGTCTGCAGAACCTGCTGAGCAAGGGCACCAGCTGATCAATCCTGCTGTCCCACCTGTTTATTGATGGGCAAAACACACAGGACTGGCTGCGCTACAGTGAGAAAGCATCTTTGCAAGAACACACTCTGAGAGGAGCCAGTCAGGGCCTCCTGCCATGGCACTGAAAGGTCAATGTCACTCAGAGCCAGCCACGGCTATGACAAACTCAGCCCTTCCACTCATTTTGCATAGGGGCACGCAACACCTTTGCTCCAGCTATGGATGTAAAAATAATTTTCCTTTGGTGACCGAGAAAGGTCTTCTAGCATCATCAATAATTGCATCCAGGTGTCCACAAAAAGCCACTAAAATGCATGGATCACACAAGTGAACTACATGTCACCAGAACATTTTTTATCCTTTGTTAAGTTATATTGAATAACAGCTCTGGCTCAAAAAGCTCCTAACTGTGAGCATCATGCACACTTGTCTTGTTTTTCACTCTACCCTAGGTATGTGTTTCTGGCTAAAGTTGGAGGCAGGATACTGGGCTACCCAGCAGGACTGCTCTTTTCTTCGGTACTTTCTCTCCCTAAGATTCAGAGGAAAAGAAATGTATGGCTGACACAGCAGCAGTAAGGATCTGGGCTGGGTGGAAGGGCAGTACCCTTGGCAGGTGGGTAAGCACTGTGCAGATGGATGGGCTTGTGGCTCAGTCACTGTATCTATCCAACTGTAATGCAAAAAATATTTCTTCTTTTGAGAGTCTTTGATGGAGATTTGAGAGGCAGGAGGAGAAAAGAAAGAGCCTGATCAATGAGGCAGGAAGCAGCATCCACTGTGCAGAAGCAGCATCCACCATACACACAATGCTTGCAAATACACGCCATGCAGGGTTATTAAACCTGGTTGTGGGGGTCAGGAGAGCCCCCAAGCCAGCAACATCCCACAGAGCAAGCAAAGCAAGTTCCAACCAGCTTAAAAAAGCACCCGCTAATGAAAAACTTTACCAGGAAAGCAGATCACATCAAGGCCACACAGAAGCCTCAGATCCTTTAAGCTGCACTTTGAAGACCAGTGGTGACAGACTGACAGATAAAGGCAAGGTCACAGGCCATCGAGACCCCCTCCAACACACCGTGCAGCTGAGTTGAAAAAAAGAAGAAAAATCATTGTTGCTATTTGACTAAACATTATGAACTAAAAATAGCTGAATATCTCTGATTAGGAGAATTCCAAGGGCTTACAATCCTTGCCACTTGGGGTCCAATTTTCCTCTCTTTTATTATGGGCATTAGGTTTTGGACAATACCAGGGCTACACAGGGCATATGTTAAGTTAGTCTAAGCCGGCACCACGCAAACCTTTGCACCCTGTAGGCTACTTTGCCGAACATTTCTGTCTCCAAATGAGCTGTAAAGGTTGCAGTTTTTCTGGCAGCAGCCAGCACAGTTCCCATTAACACATTTCATGAGTATAATTTTCAACAATATTAATAATTGTCCTCATAAAAGTCCATGAGAGGAACTTAATAGACTAGACTGTTTTATTTCCATGAAATTCCTGCTTTTTTTAAAAGCTCTCCATGCCTGGAATTAATATTTTCTACTTTCAGATCTCAACCAACTGTTTCCAGGCATAAACTTTCCTACTTCAAGTGGGCTAATGCCAAATGAAAAGCAAAGTGATCTAAAGTTCTGCCAGACCCCGCAAGTTGGGTTAAAAAAGTCAAAGATGAAAGGGGCTGAACTGCCCCAGATGACCAGGGTGGGACTTTGGGGAATCATTAGCGCTAAGAAAGGATTTTTTTGACTGCACTGAAGACCTCATCAACCTTTGGGAATGCTCACTGCAAGGCCTATCCCACAAGGATGGCAACAAGCCAGATATGGCCACACAAATGTAAAACCATGATCCAGTTCCAGACCAGGACCTTGGGCCTGGGATCAGGTACTGGAGGAGCAGCAGCCGGGATTGTTGAGCTGGTTTTGCATGTTTGGCTCATGCAGCAACTCTTAGTTTCCATCAGCAAAGCAAGGTACCACTTTCTGCAGGCATAGAACACTCTGAGCATTGAAAATTCTGGCAGAAGCTGGGAGAGTCTGCATGGAAACCCAGCTTCAATACCTTTGCTTAGGCTAGGAGGGAACAGAATAAGTAACCTCCAAGTTCAGCATCCAGTCATAATTAACGCTCCGTGATAACAGATCCAATTCAAGACAACCCTTAATGCACCCGATAAAAGTCAGAAAGAGAATGACACCTCAGTGCTTGAAAGTACAGCATAAACTTAGACAAAATAAGGTGGTGTTCTTTACCAATGACTGTAATAAGCTTAGCAAACTTATCTGGTGACAGGATCCATCACGGAGGATTGTTACATTAGCCCTCGATGCTTTATTGCAAGTCTCCTCTAGCCCAGCAGAAGTTTGGTGCAGATGATCAGAGTGACCCATTCTGGTCTTACCACCCAGAAATACCAAGGAGTATGAATGCAAACACTTGTTACAAACTGCTTACAAGAAGGTAATGGATTTTTATTCTCTCCTTGACATCTCTAAATTCCCCAAAGACAATCTGTTACAGGAAAATAAGGAAAAAAAATCTCAGATGTAGAAATAATTTTCTTTATGAAATGTTTACCTTGCACTGGAAAATTGCCTCATAAAACAAAAAATCAAGTAAGCAAAAAGCAAAAACGCTGGGTCTGGCTCAAATATTTCATGTCAAGAATTGCTGAACTCCTTTGATTTCCAGTGTAAGTGGAAAAAAATAGCAGGAAAAACTTCATTTAAGTCAGTGGACCCCCACCCAAGCAATATCAAACGACCTTGAAAATCCAAGATTAATGCTGACAGAAAGAGCCCAGATGATCATTGGTATGCATTATACCTCAGAATCTCCTTTTGAACTAAGCAAACAACTCACCTTACATCTGTACCTTGGACCTAACAGGTCGGTTTTCAGCTTATTATAAATGAAACAGTGTTATCTTGAAAATGTTTACCTGAAATGTTATACCTCTCACTCCTTAACCCTGTTGTCTTCATTATCACCTAAAGCCCTCAGCTTTGCATGGGGGTGTTTGACTGGGACAATCTTTTCTGAGGTAATTCTGCCCTTGTTCCTCATTAGAGTAATCGCAAGCAAAATGCACAGCACTGTCCCAGTGATGACCGAGGAAAACAAAACTAACAGGAATGACAATCTGGGGGACCTGAAAACTGGAATAATGGCAAAATTACTGAAAACAAAAGGGCATATATGAACTCTTGGGAATTTATGCCATAGTTCTCCCAAAAGGTTTTGACTTAGACTTTGCACACGCTATCAGTCCTCTGTCATCTAACCTGATGTGATTTCAAGGCAATCCTTTTGTCTCTTGACTACAAATTAAGCCCTACATACAGGAAAGCTATTTCCAGAAGGACTTGGAAGCAGGGGATTTCAGGCACAGCATATTTCAACCATGAGGCATTTACAGAGAAAAAGTCTGTAGCAAAGCAATAGTTTTAGAATTTTAACAAGCAAAAAAGCCACCCTTGTACTTCTCATCATCCACGTGGGTTTGCACAATTAAAACACAATAGTTTCTTCCGTGGCTTTGTTGAGCCTGGAACAGCCCTATGTGAGTGTGCAGTGTGGCATACCATGCCCATTCTCTTCTCTCTGCAGGTCTGTCTGCCCAAGGCAGCTCCTCTGCTCCTCTTTCTCCCTAAATATTGGAACAAAGTTGTAGTTTGTTGAGTTTGAGTAGTGTTTCTAATAATGTTTAGGATCAGGTGTTAGTAAACTCCAGGAAATACTCAGTTCAGGTCACAGTGAATCCTTTGTTCAGGTGAGTGTTTCCTTAAATCTGAATGCAATTTTCACATTAGCATTTGTTCTAAAATTATCAGGCCAAATGAACCTGAAAAATTCTGGGAAAACTCTCCTACTATACATGAACAAACATTTTGAGAGACAAAAGGTCTTATTCAGGCATTATTTTCATTCTAAAATCAACTGTGCAGGTAAAAACTGGTGCAGCCAAAAGTTCCAAGCTCAATGCTTACAGTACACTCCGAATACAGCTTAATGCATATTTCCACTTTTTCTGAGGTGGAGTTGATGGATTCTACTTAAAGACTGCTTGTCTCTTTTCTATTATAAATTCTGATTATCAGCGGCTGAAAGAACCATTACCAACATATAATTGTTCACAATAACATTTCTTCTGCTGGTTGGTTGGTTCCAGTTGATTTCTTTGTTGCTCTTGAATATAGAGTAAAAAGGCTGAGAATTTCTGGAGTTTCTTTACTTAGGAACTAGACTTCGAATTTATTAGAAGTCTAGTTTTCAAATATCTTCTTATCTAAAATTTTGCCTTTTTGGGGTTAAGACATGGTTTTGGAAAATTTTGAAGAATACATTTGAAGACAACAGTTTCTGAAGGAGCAGAGTTAATGAACTGACACGAGTCCATGGGGTACTCCCAGGCTGTCATACACATACACGCAGTTTTCAAGGCGAGCACAACCAAACCTGTGAAATAAATAAGATGAGTATTTCAAATGGCAATATAAAATGTTCTTGCCTTTGTTTAATACAGAACCAGCTGTCCATCTGTACAGGAACAGTAGTTTGTTACCATGTCATAAGTCCAACTCCAAAGCCTCAGCAGGGTGGAGAGCTGCTGCCAGCTGTATTTGGCCTGATGAGCTCCTGCTGGGAAGGAAGCTGGAGGATGCTGCCTCACACAGAATCCAACTTATTCATCAGAAGGTTGCCATTCCCCTTCCCACAGGAACTCCCTACTGTCTTTACTGAAGCATCAGGCTGTCTTTTCCCCCTCTGCTTCCTTCACCCACAAGTTCTGGCTGAACCTTTCTGGGAACTGCTTCCTTCAGAAGAGAAGCCAAGATCTGCAAGTTAGTTGCCTCATTACTAGCATAGAGTGCATATAGATATATGTCATCTAAAAGCAAAAATCACATGAGCTGAGCATATTGTATAAAAATGAGCTTTAAACTTGTGAAAAACTCAGACACCACAACTGGGTAGCAGCTGGGAAATCAGTTTCTGCTGTATCAAGCTTTGGCTGGCTCGGCCAGAACAGCAGCCACTTCTGCCGTCCACATTTGCAGGTGGACAAAAAAATATTGCAGCTTTATGGGATGGTCAGGCTCATCTCTCTCACAGGGCTGATGGCTGCTTTCTTTGTCTACTTCACAGCTATTGCTGGGGAAAAAAAAAGTACTTGCTTTTGCAAAAGCAAGAAACAGGTCTGACTTCTCCCTCCTGGCTGGGGTTTCAGTCAAGGCAGCACAGTGAAAGCCTTGTTCTCCCCTGAAAGTTCAAGACAGTTTTGTTTAAGGGAAATAGAGGCTTCACCAGCTGCTTTTTGGTAAAAGGGCCTTATAGACAATAGGTGAATCATACCCAAAAGCAGTCACTTGACATCAGCCACAAAAGCTTCCAGCCTCATGATCAACGAACCTCTGAACTAATATAGGAAGAATTACGATGGCATTCTCCTGAAGCGTGCAGCTTTGTCTCCTTTTTTGCTGGGTACACAATCACAATCCCATCTCTCATTCCCTTCAGCTCTGAGTGACCCAAGACGAGTCTGAAATGCAAAATGGTCATAGGACTTGTCCCATCTCAGCACCTGGTAGTGAAATCTATGCTGGCCTCTTTCTTTTTTCTAGGGCCTTGAATTTCTTTTTAGCATGTGACTGCATTAACCTCAAAGGCAGAGCTGTTGGTTTTTTTCTGAGGCAGAAAGGAAAAGGAAGCACCAGCAGCTCAACCCAAGAAGGCAACAAACAGCATATGCTGTCGCTATCTGTGTCTCCATCAAGGATATAAAAAGCTGTGGATTAATTTTTCAATACTTCTGGGGAGGGGACCAATCCTCTAAGCTGGTTGGCACCACTCTAGAGCATCAGAATCCGACTGGCTGTAAAAGCTCTTTCTTGAGATTTATCTCCAGTCACTGTTTGGGTTAATGTTTCATATGTAATATCGTAACTACAGATGTGCAGCTACACACTTTTCAAACAGATACAGTGTGATAGAGGCTACCATTATAACTTACAAGCCGGTCTAAATAAAGATTCTATGCACTTCACATGCAAAACAAACTAGGTGAAAGTGAAGACGTGAAGCAAAGGAAGGGCAGGTCTGTTTTAATCTTCACCCTTGACCTAAATATGAAACAAATAACAAAGATGTAGTGAAAAAAGACCAAAGGTAGCAGGGAATAAAATAATTGTGAATGACACCATTCCTATGGGCCACATCCCCACTGAATCACACACAGCTGAACTGCTCCAGTCTGAGCCACAGGGCTCACTCACAGCAGCAGACGAGGGAACCCGAGAGGCTGGCAAAGCAGAAGGGAGAGACCGTGGGTTGATGCAGTGGGTGCTGGGATGCAAATGATCCTGGACCTTCACAGTAGTCAGGGGAGGTTTAATTTTGGAAAGGAGGAGGCAAGGAGCAGTGCTCTGCTCAGGTAACAGGGTGTGTATGACGGAATTTTTTCAGCTGCATTTTGGCTCATTATTCTTTTGTTTCTTCTAACATGCTCTCCTGGAAAAGAAAGAATTGACAGTGGACTTGAAACCTAGCATGTCCTTTCCAGTAGGGTTAGTGTTAACTGTACAAAACCAGAGGGATTTTTTTCTTTCAAGTATTATTTTTCAGACTCTTGAAGCCTAGTCTGGGCTCCTCAATGTAGATGTGCAATGTAATAAAGGAGGGTGGTACAGATAGCTTTCAAAAAGAGAGAAGGGCTTCTTCAACAGCAGTCACGCTGTCACCCTCCAGTGTTTTCAGGAAGAGAGTGGATTGTTTCAATATCAGTTTGAAGTAACCATGGCAGAGACAGATGTTTGGTTTTAGAGAGCAGGCAGTAAGTTTATATTGTCAGAGCAAACACTTGGGACTCCAGAGCACAACATCCCTTGTTGTTTACCAAGTGTGTTATGCCAGAATCAGATGTGAAGATGCACTTCATGGTGACAAAAGAGGACAATGCTTTTATCCTACAACTGTCAACAGTGTTACAGTGCTGAAGACTTTAGTTCAATATTTGCCGAGCAGTAAAATGAGCAATGCCTGTCAGTTTGTTGACCTAGATGCATCGGTTACTAGAAAAACTATATTGAGCAGACAGCAGTTGAGTTTCCGTTGTTGGGGATGAAATTCCAGCCACAGAACTAAGCACTATTAGTTACATTCAGATTAAGAGAAAAAAACTGTTGAAGTATTGTTTTGAGGCCGTCACAGGGATACAACAAATAAACACACTTATCGGTGAGACACTAAAAGCAAGTTTGTAACCATAGTTTTGTCGGAGCCAGGCACTACAGCTCCTGCAGACTGAACTTCCAGGAGGGATTTAAAATGATGTTACCACCCTTTCTGGAAAGACTGAAAATCTTAAACAGCTGTCACCTTTGCCTTAATGCAGAATAATCACTATGGCTTCATGATGTCCTGCAAGCATTAGGCTACAGCAAATGTTGGCGTGAGCCATTTAACCAAACCATAATTCTGCAATCACCTGCCTCAGCACAGCCAGAAAGGCTTGAGCTGACTGTCTATCCCTGCTGGGAAGGCTGATGGGCCTGGAAAAGTGCCTGCCCTTGTCATATATCAGGGCACATATAGGGAGGATTAGTACTCCAATTTCACTGAGTCCTGGAAAAGTGGCACAGGCCTGAGGCTGACAGCAGTCTAAATGTCCTGTGCTTGCATTCACTGCAACACCTCCCACTGCCAAATCACTGATCTATAGCTGCAATCCGTGTACAAGAGGGTCACAAACCAGCAGAATGGGCTGACACATTTCTGCAGAGAAAAAGCAAGTAACAACACTTAGTTGAAGCGAAGAGCCAGCATGGTCTCCTCTGTTTACCGTAGGCACTGTTTCAGGCTTCAAAGGGACAACAACACCTAGCCTTCAGCTAAAGAGCTGACAATCATCCCTACCCCACCAGGCTGAACATGCAACTTACTGCCTGCAGGTAAAAGCTGTCAGAATCAGGACAGGATCAGCCTTTGTGAGAATCCCTCTTCACCTACATCACAGTGAGACAATTTTACAAAAACTTGATTGATGAAATCTGCTACAGAATATGCCTTTGTGCTGCACTGGAGAAAAGCTGGCAAAATACCTTTGCCCATCTTGCCCAAGGAAATCTCTCTTTCACAGAGCATCCCCTGCCACTCACTGGCCTGGAACAGTGTCCTGTGTCAATCACATCCTGCAACTCCTTCCAACTGTGTGAACTCTACACACGGGTGTTTACTGACTAGCAAGCACACCAAAACAGGCATGACAAATACCCAGTATATTAAAGGCAGAGGCCCACAGTTGGCTCCAACCCATGCTTTTCTAAGACAATGCACATATGTCACAGAGATTCCTCTCCAGCTTATCCAAGCTCTCAGAAAGGCTTTTCATTAAGTTTTAAAAGAGGCCTTGGATGCTAAGATACCATTCTGCTTTCTTAAGTAATGTCACAAGACTTCTGGTTTGGCCACACAGTTGCTTTTTAGAAATGAAAAGGAGATTCCGTGCTTCTGCTTGGGACAAGTGGCAAAACCACTGCAATCTTATTTATAAAGAATGGAGGCGAAAAAAAGAGGAGAAAAAAAAGGATCAGGAACTGAGTTCAGTCACTCTGGGAACCCAGCCTTTATGTACTGTTTACCAAAAGGATGAGCTGGGGAAAGGGCTGAGGGGCAATAGTGTGCGTTAGGTCTCACCTGCTGATTCTCAGGAGTCATGAATATTCTCATAATCCCCATCTCCTGGCCCAACAGGCTACAGCCTTTTCATCACAGAGCCTGATTTCAGTGAGGATCTGTGAGCTGCTCTAAGCTTCAGCAAGTAGTATAATATTCCCTTGTTTCCACATGAAAACAACCTCTTGCCAGGAACCACTCTCCAATGTTTCTTCTCTGTTACTCATCTACTAATGGCATTTGTCTTTCAGACTAGATTAGATAAATTCTGTTTTGGGCTAGGCAGAGATCAGTCAGCAAGTCATGATTTCTGAGGCAGTCATGCTTTTTTTCTTGGACAATTATGCATATGTAATATAAATGTTGAGATACGGGAATATTTATAAAATGTGATACACGCCTGTAGATAAAACCAAGACAGTGAAAACAAAAGTTAAAAGGGACATGAGCAGTAGTAGAGAAATTCTACCATATATTTTCAAGACAGATTATTGTAAGCATCTGATGAGACTTTTAGCACCTCCCAGACTAGAGGATGTCACCTGATGAGGGCATAATTAGCATGCCCCTAGGGCAGAGAAGGATAGGGAAGGAGGTTGTGCTGGCAGGGAAAGCAAACAGGGCGTGCAAAAGCATCCCACAAAGCAGAGTTCAGAAATGAACCTCACCAGATAACCTATGGCTAGCTGTACTTCCTTAAGCTTTTCCAAGGAAAATAAGGAATTCCAATTTTCAGGCACTAGGCAGTGGAAAATGATTTTCTTTTTCTGGTAAGTGATGTGTTATTCCTCCTGCTGAAGGGATGGACTTTGCATAAACTGACAGGAGGGAAAAAAGGACTGTTTTAAAGGGAAGCCCTTACTCTTCTTACAGCAAGAGTTTCCAGTGGTAACGAGTCTTGGATCATAAAAGAAACATTTAATAGCTTAAAAAATGCTTTCGTGCAAAAAGATCTAATTGATCAGAACTTCCAGATAAAAACTAATCTTCTGACCATTGGTGAGAGCAGAGGTACAATAAGAACAAGAGGGGTAACATTGTCTTCCTGGTTATTGTTGGAGGATTAAAAAAAAATTAGTTATTTGTATGTATTTTTGAAGGGTCTTATACAGATAATATTCCTGTTGATCTTGTTTGTGAGATAGTAAGGAAGGTCTACACAAAGCTATACATCTGCAATACTGGAATCTTGTGAAAGCATGAAGTGTTTTAGCAAGAAATCCAGCAAGTGGGGCAGCTATTCCATTTGGATTAAAAATTTAGTCCATAATTTGTCCCAGATTACAAAATATGTTTGCACATGCAAATAACTTTCAGTTTAGGTGGGTTTGAGATTACAGCTGTTAGATGAACTCATCCTGAGATACATAAACACAGCACAGAGGAATCATAAATGAAGCATGAGCAGAGCTTGTTTCGGGGATGCCACAAATCCATGCAGGATGTGGAAGTTTACTTAAGTCAAACTTAATACTACTTACTCTATAACATGTCATTATTATTAGTCTATAACTATGCAGAAAATATGTTAATATGCATAGGCATCTGTGATAGATAACATCCCTTATGCTTGCACTTTCAAGCTATAGTTTCCCAACAGAAAATCATTAGTATCTACGTTTTTTAAGGCAACGTGGGGTATGACCATTCTCATTCATTCCCTTTATTCCTCTGTCTTTTGTATCAACTCTGAGGCCTGATTTTCTTACAGATTTGTCCCAATGTCTGTTTTGGCCAGTGGAAGCCTCCAGTAAACGATACCTGCAACACCAAGGGATGGGCTCAAATGATTAACAGGCCTCCCACTAGTTTGTGCTGGGCTAAGGACTCGAACTGGACACCTCAGACATGGCAAACTTACCGTGTACAATTAAGACATGGATAGAGCAGTAATTTTGCAGGGCCAGAAGCTGTGCTTCAATGATCCTTGGGGGTTCCTTCCAACTCAGGATAGGCTATTATTCTATAATTTGTGTTCTGTTTGAGACCTTTGGAATCCATTACGCAGGAGGTATGACCAGTCCTCCAGACATCATGGCATTGACAGCGCAGAGGGCAAATTTATGACTCTGCAGGACAGCTGTATTCCCACCTCATGTTTTGTTACTGGTCACATTCCTCTGGCCCTCTTTCTACAAAAGTAACTTCAAGGATGCAGAGCTCAGGCAACTCTGACATGCAGTCTCACTGCTCCTAAGATTCAGTCCTGGCATGCAGGAAAGCTTCACCTTCCTTACCATCAAAGACATGATCCAAGATCAATCTCTAAAACAAATCTGACTCTGTTCAAGAAGTGCTGTGCCAAATTCAGACATCAGTCTGAAACACTCCTTTGAAAGCCACTGGTGTTTGGTGTGTGCTGCAGTCAGCTTTTGCCTCAGCCTCACCTCCTTCCCCGCTAAAACACGTAACACTGGGCTGTTCAAAGGTCATTCTTTGTTTGCTTCTTGACTGCTCTTAAGACAGATATTCCAAGGCACGACAGAGGATATAAACACGTGCATCCTGGGGGGAAAAAAAGGTGTCCAGGTGTTTAAGCAATGCCAAATGTGAAAGAATTCCAATTCACTGCCTTCTCCTTTAATCAGGCAATTCCAAGGGACCAAGCGTGTCACGGCTTGTACCCAGAGCACTTTCCGCTCGGGTGAGTTCAGACAAGGTCTGCATTAACTCCCCAACCTGCGAGAAAATTATTTGAAACAAAAAGTTCAGATAGGTCCTTTTCCCTCCAACAAGCCTGGAAACAAATGGTACAGGAACAAGGTCAGAAAGGAATCATCCGCCTACCATACCACTGAATTCATTTACCTACCTCAGAGCCCATTCAAGGAAAGGGGTGGGATGGGGAACAAGGGATGATATAAAGCAGAATGAAGCTCTGGGGTCGCTCGCTACATTACAAGATTTGACAGGCCTTTGCCAGCCTTCAGCTTCTTTGTGTCTTTCACATAATAGAGAAACACAAACTGAGCAGCCTGTGATCTGGGGGTTGCACTATTAGATGGAGCAAACCCTTTGCAAATGCTAATAGTATTGTAGCATCCTGTCAGGCAGCAACACAAAAAAAGGATGTTGATTTTCACATGAACCAGAACAGACTCATTGTAAGGAAGGCTGCAATAAATGTTCTATCTCTAAACATCAAAAGCTACAGGCAATTGGCCTGTGGACATGAGGCAAACGCTGCTTCCAATGTTCCTAAATATAGGGGCCATACTGTTACCTTAATACTTATTTCATGAGGCTGGCAAAGAGAGGGCAGTTGCTTCAAACAGAAGTGAAAATGGTCTTCAGTTATGATTTCTGTAGTGAAATAATATCTAAATCTAAAGAGGCATTTATTGTGAAATTTACTGTTTTCCAGCAGTCTGGAAGAGATGATCCTTTATGAAACATGAATGTGCAGATTCAGTCCAAGGTAGAGTTCGTGTCACTTCCAAATTGTAAGGTTGGTAGTAATAGAGCACAAACATGCTTGTTCTTTGCAGTTCTAAGGATGTGGCAGCTGTCAGTCCTGTCCAGTAATGCTCACACGGGTGTTTCCTGAAAAGGCCTCTAAAATGCTACAGAGGATGTAACGCTCAAGCCTCTATTCTAAAACACCCTTTGAATTCAAACTTCACATCTTCCCCTATATTAATAATGGTATAAGGCAAGGTGTTATTACAACACACTAACCTTCTTGTTGTCCTTTGGTGTGAAAAACCTGAACAAAGCTCACCTTGCTGGTTGTCACTACCCATGGATGGTTTAGAAAGCCATTTTAAAGTCATATTGGGAAATCACCACTACTCTGGAAGTCCTCTTGGAGCCTTCAGACTCCCAAGAGCAGCAAATACAGTCTCCTAGCAGTGTTCTGCAACACAAACATACAAGCATTTGCAACTATATGCAATAAACTGCTTTTCAGCAGATAGGACTAGAAATATTTCTGGAATTGGCACTGGAACAGCACCTAAAGCCAAACCCAAGAAACTTAAAAGAGCCAATTTCAGAAATGTTTCTAGATGAATTTGTTAGGCTGGCTCTAGAGCTGTTTCAGCAGTACTTTCAGAACTACTTCCTGAATCACTACTAGTCAAAACCAAAATCACGTCTCTAACTTTCAGCACTTCTTAAAGAACAAAAGCCTGGATAATTTCACCTTCTGATGTGCTGAAGCACTGAGGTGATGGCAGATGCAAGCAAGATTTGTATACACAGAAACAGGCATGGGTTTTCCACTCCAGCACCACAATATAAACAACCATTACAATCTCTGTACCATTTCTGCGTCTTCCCATCCTTTCCATATAGTACTTTATACTAAAAAAATTCCTGGCAACAGCCATATGCTGTGAAAGCTCTGTGATAACAGCCATCTAGTACTCACAGCACTTGTGAAACTATAGCTTTAGGAGTTATCTGACTGTGTGGGTCCTATCTTGCAGGGGTTTTACAATGCATTTCATTTATCTTACTGAATAAAAACTAGTGATTGACCACAGTCTATACAGATTACTGCAAGGGAAGATGGATTACTGAACTAATTAAAAAATAGAACAGGATGCAAGAATTTTAAACTGACATTTAAAAAGAAGTCATGAAGATGGTAAGTTTTTTCAGATAGCCATTAATGTTAAGTTCTTGTGAGGATATTCCCAGAATCTGAGTAAACTTCACCATGTACATCCCATCTGTGCAAGGAAGCATTGCTGGAAGATTTTACTGAAGCACCTCAGGATTCAGAAACACATTCCAAACAGTCAAAAAATATCTCCTGCTGCAACTCTGCAAGAACGCAGAGGTATCTGCAGTTCATCTGGCAATACCTTCCCCGACATAAGAACACCCCACAGACCTCTCTGGTACCAAATCCCACGGAGAACAAAGAGTTCTAGCTGACTCAAGGTGTCCTGGGTCAGGGTTAGAGATCCCAATATTTCGACATTTCAAGTAATGAAATCTCTTGCACCTTTTTTAATACAATTGTTAAGAATTACTAAGCTACATTTAAGATACATGAAAATTTGCTAAAACTTAGTCTTCAAAATATGTTATAATGCAGCTTATGTTCAAAAATATACTCAGCAAAGAACCAGATTCATGTGGCTTTGATGCTGAAAGAGCACACCGGGGTGTTTGAAATAACCAAGAACTTCATTGATGTATTCACCCTCTATGTTTGGTTTTTATACTTTAAGTATTTTCAAGATTTTCTCTCATGGTCTGATAACTTAGGATGAGATTACTAGTAACTACTGAGAAGGAGTAATTCTTAAGATTTGAAAAAAACACCATTTGTATCTTTTTCCTGAAAAACTGTCAGAATACCTCTTGGCCATTACTATTTAAACCTTGGCTCATAAACAGTTCCTTTTATAAAAAACAGAAATAACTTAGCATATCTGCATGATAGTAATGAACATGCTTTGGAAATGAAATATCCATTTATGGAACAACAGTGTTTACATTTGGTGATTCTACTCCCTAAGCTCAAAAGGTACTGAAATTACAGATTAGTCATTGCTCCTTACAATACATCGCTGTATCCAGAATCTGAAGGTAGCCTATGAAATACAGAAAAATATCATGAACTTGTGCAAACCAGTTTGGAATAACATACTCTTCAGTATCACATGAATTTTAGGCAGTTCAAATAATTGTGTTTTCTGTCTCAAAACTGTTGTAATATTCAGCACATCCTTCTTATGCTGCCTGACACAAGATCTATGTCTAAACGTATTATATAAATGGTACATTAATTTATACAGTAAAGATAACAGCTGGTACAGTCACCACTAACCTGGTGTTGACACAGCTCTTTTGACTCAGACATTTTGACATCATTACCATGTACTGATATCATTAATGTACACCTGTTCACAACTTAAAAAACGAGAAAAAGAAGGTCAAAGTGACTTTTAGTTAGGTGCAACAGCACCGTGTTCAAAACCCACATTTTATTATTCCTTCAGTTACACTTTTATTCAATAAATACCTAGTTTCCATGGAATACATCATGCTAAGTCTTAGATGAGCAGCACAGAGAAGTTGGAACTAAACCCATAGGAACATCACACTAAAAGAAATTAACATTGGGCCACTGGATGCAATATTTTGCAACATTTACATTACACAGAAGTTTCAATCAGTGATCTCAAGATAAATGCGAAAGTTTTTGTTCGTTTCTTCGTTTAGTTTGTTTTTTTTACAAAGTACAGACTTATTTCACTTGCTATACACAAAGGTGTCTGCCTTCAAAATTGTGCAAACTTATATTTCTGAAGTTATCTTCAGAGGATGGTCACGACAGAAGCCATTTTTTCATTTTTCAGTTCTCAAACACTCACTTTCAGGAATTAATTTTCAACAGAAAATCTCCAAACATTCAGTTAGATCACCCTGAAATATTTAACCTTTCAACATAATTTTAAGGTCTGCGTTAGCTTTTTGTCCACACGGCTGAATTTATGTCCAAACATTTGGGGAACGTCTTTCCAAACTTTATATTGTTTCCTCTGAGGGCAAACCAAAACAATATCTGTTGGAAAACATTCGGATTCTTCTCTTTTAATTTCAACATATCAAAATCAATTGCCTTTTCCAAAGGGAAAATAAATCTAGGTCAGTTTTTCAAGGTACATAATCAGTCAACTGCAACACAAACTGCTTCAGGCCTAACACCTTCTTAGCCACAAGTATTCAGAAGCGTATCCAGATCATTTGTGGCAAAGTGTGGGCAGAGAAATGCGGTGGTGATTAACCACCAGGCACCTGGGATAGCTTGTGTCATGCTTCAATTTCTCTCAAGTACCATTTCTATGGCAAAACTGAAAGGCAGTTTTCAGTGCCTTACTGGTTTTTACTGAACGATAGACATGAAGAGGGTGTGGAAGGACCTTGTGCATAACATTCTTATAGAAGTGATTTTGGTCTTAGAGTAGCTATTAGTAAAAATGAAATTAATGTCTTTTTCCTTTAGTTAGGAAGCTGGAGAAGTTGGAACTGTACATTCTATCTTTTTACATTTCACAGGTATTCCACCAGGTTACTTTGTAGCTATGGTAAAGGGAGGAGTTAACAAGGAAATCTGAGTCTGTGCAATCCCAGAAATGAAATGTAATCGGCTGACATTCAAGAGTAACAACATATATCAAGAAAGAACAGGTAAAAGGAGGAGCTGCTGACTTTATTTCCTGAGCCTAAACCTTTTAGGGTGTCACTGAACAGCAGTCTGTGCTTTCAGGTGAAAGAACTACAAAAATTGTTTGGCTGACATCTCTCAGTAGTTTAGGAGTTTAACAAAATCCACCATTTCCTCTCAGGATCTCAATACAATGTTTTTAAATCTGTACCAAGTGATCAGCAAATGCTTCAACACAGAGCATAACAAATAAAAACGGCATTACTTAGAAGGGCATTTTAATGTACATACAAATACTAAAATGTTATGTCAAACTCCCAGCATCATCTGCAGGCAAGAAAATGACAACAGATAAAATCATTTTATGAATCTGATCCAGCTCTACCATACAAGACACATACTAAAAATAAAAAGCTTTTTTCCCTTTCAGGAAAAAAACCCATTCAATGTACAACTTCAGCAAGCTGACAAGCTATTTCATTAATACAGAAATCAGATTCTTCTGTGCATGTAGCTTCAAAAATTAAACCAGCAGGTGGATTTTAACTGAACTTCTCAATCCCTCAAGACATTATTTTCTTTCTCCTTCAACATTTCAGGATGCTCCCCAAAAGACAGGAAACAGAATGGGACACAAAAGCCATTTAAATTCAGTCTTTGTGCACGGTATCCTGGAGAAGACTGCATTCTTGTGTAAAGTTGCTGTTGAAACAGAATGACAATTATTTTACATATGTACAAAAGTATGATGGCATTTGGGATTATGGATTTGAGAATCAACAGAGATGAGATTTGGAAATTATCTGCTTGCAAATATTATTGATAACAATAAACAGTGTCTTTAAGAAAAACAAAAGAACCGAACTGCTTTCATAGAAAAATGTTCCATTAATTTTGATTCCAGCTAGTTATGCTTTCCTCTCTTAATACAGATAAAAATACTGAATTGAGCGTAATCAAATAGCCTAAAGTGATTCACAATACTTAAATAACTGGTCAGTAATTATATTTTTACTTTACTGTTTTATAT
The DNA here is from genome assembly GCF_015227805.2 of Hirundo rustica. Lineage (NCBI taxonomy): Eukaryota > Metazoa > Chordata > Aves > Passeriformes > Hirundinidae > Hirundo > Hirundo rustica. Next base: position 14,004,992 of record NC_053459.1, read on the forward strand.
CTGCTCGTAACGTAAAAGCAGCAAGTATCATTCTGCAGATTAGAAGCAAGAAGTAGCAGCAGCCAGACAATGGAATAAAACTAATAGGAATTTTCACAAAGTCTGTATGAAAACATGCATTTAAATGAGATGGATAATTTTATATAGAGCAATGAGATAACTGTAGCAATCTTTTTATGATGAAAACATGATTACCTGCTCGAACAATCTACTTTTCTTGATGGAGGGCTTCTATGAAGGCTTCAAGTTTCTCCTGGATTTCCCGAACTTTTTCTGGTAGAAATAAAAAGGTCCCTGTTCAAATACCTATTACTATTAAATACCTGAGGACATGTACCAAAAGAAAAAAAACCCCACATAAAAACAATGAACAAAACCATCCAAACAAAACCAAATATTAATGCTTTCATCAATATTACCCTAAGCATTTTGTTTTTCAATTACCAAAGTTTACAACCTTTTTCTACATCAGAAAAAAAAAAGAAATCTGATCCTGTCTGAAGAACTCCTACAGATATATTTTATGATTATCCTGCTAATTTAGTAATTCAAAAATTAACTGAAGGAATACAATACTAGAAATGAATTTCAGAAAACTGAAATTTCCATCAGATCACAGACAGCAGAACTACTGTACACTTGTTACATGCAGGGAGCTGTTAGGTTTTAAATAATGCCCACTAGCCACTTTCTCCTTTAAGCAAACATCCTCATTCTCCACAGCAAGTGTAACAACCACCACAAATCATTCTAAATAAAGTTGAAAGCTCATGCCCTTGCACCCAGGAGAATTTCAGGGAACCACACGTCAGTACTCAAGACACTTCCTCCAAAGGGCACACACTATGTTAAGAACGTTTAAAACTCGCATTTTATTTTCTTGCATTTCAGTAGTAACCAGGTGGATGTGCTCATTTTATACAAAATCTGAATCTGGGGGTTTACTTCCCTACCAAAGCAACACTTGACCACAAACACAAATAGTTATTAGGAATTAAAAGGCAAAACTGATTGCGAAAAATCCAGGGGTTTAGGCATTTTCCCACTTTTTTCTCAATTCCATATGACACTTGTCATCATATAACCTATCTGACTTATTAAATTGCTTATGAAGCAAGATTTAGAACACAGCTGGAATCCAAAGCCTGTGAGATTTCCTGCTTCTCTCTCACCACATCCTCATTTGAATCTTCTTCTGTGTGTGATTATAGGCATGAAAAACACACTTCAGAAATATGAAGGAATGGGGGAGAGCAATGGGACAGACAAAAATAAGTTAGATGTGCACAAACACAGACAAATATTTTTTTCCAAGCTAAAAATACTATTGGATTAAAGCCATATGTTCTCTTGTCTGAGATACAGAGTTTGAGCTTTTTAAAAAAAACTTTTATGTTTTCTTCTCTTTATCAATACCATATGTTATCAACTTTGCTGAGCTGAAGTAACAGCAGAACAAAAAAGAAAAATAAAACAATCAGCTTTAAATGGCATATGTAAGCATAAGCAGAAAAAATGACCTACAAAGAAAACACTAATGTAGCTAAGGGAACTCAAAGTTTAATCTAGCAAAATGACAACCCCACAAACAAACATAAAATCCATTTTAGAGGATAGCAACTCAATGAACTGCAGTCCTGTTCTAACAGAAGTAGAGAATTTTAGTTAGCATTTGAAAAAAAGAATATGGAAAATAGCCCGCATGAGTATGAAGAAACCTCAACTTCAGTCTTTATCTTGCAATTCTTAGGTGATGAAGGGTAAGCCACTGACACTTTCAACACTGCAGCGTGCCCTTCCTCAGTGGTGCTTATCTACAAACAGAAGTACAGTGAAACTGAATCACTCTAAGTCCTAAAGAAGACACCAAAGAAGCTTCTTGAATTTCAGCTTTTTTTTTTTTTTTTTTAACATACTGTGATATTAAATGAAGATTACAGTTGATGTGAGGGCAAAAGCTGTATCTTGGAAATTAAGAAACAGCAGTAGCTGATTTTTACCAGGTTAAAAAAATATTCAGCTCAGTAGAGTCTTTGAAAGCTGTCAATGAAAAAAAAAGGTAGTCCCATGATCACTTCTCCTTACTGAGCACATTCAAAGTGTTTTCACTACTATCTTTTTAAATGAAAAAAAAAAAAAAAAAAAAGAAGAAAGAAAAGAATATGCACTGAATGTCAGTATATAAACCTCTAGTATATGGAAAATGTTATTTCTGTGGCATTTATTTAGGCATCTACTTAGCTCAGCTTCCAACACTGTTGCTCTATGAATGTCTACAAAATTAGCCTTTGGAATCACATACTGTTTTGGACAGAATTAACAAATTTTTTGACCACACCATGCTGGATGATGCTTTGACCAACCTGGTCAAGTGGAAGGTGCCCCTGACTGTGGCAGGGATGTTGAAACAAGATGATCTTTACTGTCCCTTCCAACCCAAAATATTCCATAATGATTCTGGATTTAGAAGTTATTAATCCTGGAACCTGCTCTCCAAAATGAACAGCAGCAGTTGCCCATGATAACTGGGGATGAGATCTCACGACCCCGATGCTCTCTTTATGTTGTGCTTTCAGTGGCTTTCTGTGGCACTTTTTTCCCCAACTGCAACATGTTTTCCCAAGTGTGTTCTTTGTATTGATCAAGCCATTAGACCCAGTGAAAGCAGGCAGATTTAGCAGTATTAAATGCAAGTATTTTCCTTTCTCAACCTCTTGCTAATGAAATATTCCAGCTCTGAAAATTAATAGCATCAGCAAAAACCTGTAATTATTATTTCACCCTTAAAAAAGGTTTGTGCCAACAAATCTATTCTAATTTTCTGATTAAGGCATCTTAAAATAACAGGATAGCAAATATGTATTCCACCAGAATATACTGAATCAGCTGTGTTTGCTCAGAGAACACGTATACTAAAATTGACTGCATACTATGAGCACTTTATTAGTTTTTATACTTGGACTGAATTGAAATGATTACTTAACTGTACTAATTACGAGGTCTTGAGGTAATTTAATACTTTGAAATAATATGCTGGCTATTCTTAAAAAAGAACAGCTACAATGAGTGCCAGATAGCTGCAATTATTCATGCTATGCCCTGTATTTTTAGCCCTAGTAAAGCCTTTTGCAGCAGCAGATCCCAGGCAGCCTGTAACATTCTCCTGCAAGTCCATTCTGTAGCACAGAGAAGCAGTCTGCTGATTTAGCTCACTTTCGAAACAGGTTGAGGGCAATGCATAACTCTGTAAATGCAGAGTTATGCATTTACACAACACTCATCTTAATAAACTAGTAAATATAAGTGCTGGCATAGAATTCTAATAGAGGAGTGCAACTGCAGCCCTGCAGTTCTGGGGTAACTAGCTACAGTTTCATCAGCACCATATGACTTCATATGTGGAACAACTATTCATTCTCACAATTCGAGAGTGAGTTGTTACCCAAATTTAGGGAAGCTCTTGCCCCTGTGAAATGCCCAAGCTCTGTACTCACATTTGTAGGGTTTTGACTGACACTTAGATCAAACTATCAGTCGTTTACACTTGTAAATTTCAGTACATTCTGTTTTGAGGAAAGTTAATCAACATGCCAAACACAGAAAATCATCTGGGTTTCCAGTAAGAATACGTTTTGCAGAAATAAATTTAGGGGTAGACAAAAGTAACTGGTTGCTCTGTGTCTTGTGATACTGTGTTTTTCCAAGGATAAGTAAACCACAGATTAAAAAAATTTATCTTGCTAGCAAATTACTTTGGTAACTAGTTGAACTACCCAAGCTCTTTTATACAACGCTCCCATGTCACAAAAGGGATTTTAACAAAGTACTACATTCTTATTACAAGGTACTGTGTAACTTTTAATGCACATATTGCTTACACTGGATTCTAGAAAGATGATGTGCTCTTTGCTAGCTCTAATGCAGACCTGAAGTTACAAATAAGCAGCTCTTCCAGCACCTGTTAGACACTGATCAAAAATCAAATTACATCAATGAAGAATAACTGTAACTAAACCCTTGCTTCCATCTTAGAACAGTAAAATTCACAGGCCTAGGGGCCATGAATGGTTATTCTATTTTCCATTTACCCCATGTTTACCTAAAAGATAAGCTGGTTCATACATCAACTCATTATGCCTCTTGATCTGGTCATGAATATTCCCATAATCCTCCCTCCATATCCCATAAAACTTCACTGACAGAATGAGGAAATTCTTTATTCAGATGTCTTGAGATCCTCATTCATGCTCAGTCTCTCCTTATCTCCATATGAAATGATATTGCTACTTGCTCATTTTCTTTTCATTAATCCTATGATCCCAAATCTAAAAGGCTCAAAACCAGACTAATTGAACTGTAATGAGGATTTGGAATACACTATGAATGCAGAAAGACGCAGGCACAGATAAAGTTTGCTTTCCCTAGTATCATAAGCTGGTCAGAAGGGAACCCCCCTGAAATACTCAGTCTTACAAGCAAGGTTTGCTTTCTGATTTCTGCCTGAGATAACCAAGCTTAGCTAGCAGTAAACAGTGATAAAATGAAACAGCTGAAGCAGGTTATCAAGCAAATCTCCTGAGGTGAGGCCAAATAATCCCAAATAGTATCAAACACAAATTACAAAAGCAAAGTATATTACTGATTGATTTCAAACACACTTCTAGAGGCAAGAAAAGGTTTTCTTGTATTTTCCAGCTGTGTTAATTGGTTTTCTAAGAGATGTGGCCTCTGCCCACAAAACCCGTCTTGCTTATGGTTCTAAATTTATTTTGAGACATTCAAATACATATTTACCTGTAAAGAACCAATGATGTTAGCACAGAATTTTAAAGATGTTCATGTCTGTATATGCCAGAAGATTTCCCTTCCAAGTTACAAAAGTGCACATATCATATCAAATTTCAACTGCAGTAACAAAAATTCTAAAATCTTTCTGGACACAAATCCATTTCTATTTTGTACTTTGATGAAATCTACAGTATGAAATGACCACAAAAAATGTGTTAGTATCTTACTATAAATCCTTCTGTTGTACATTAAAGTGACTTCTATCTCCAACTAATGTTTACATGGCTTTGATATTTGAAAGCTCATGGATGGTTGTTGCTGCGTTTGCTCTGGATTGTGTTTAGACTTGAGTTTTCCCCCCCCTCCTTTTTTTTTTCCCCATCTTCCTTCCTTTCTTAATCCCTTCCTTGCCTACAAACATTCTCACTTCTTGCTGTGCTACTTCTATGCTATGGTTAGTTAACCACAGAGGCAGAAATTCGGAATTTACTGCTGTGAATGCATCATCTTTCCCCTAGTATAAAGGAAAGCCCTGTCAGTCAGAATTCATCACAATGCCCAGAAACACACCATTAAAACTAGAGATGCCAATCCAAAGTTTTTTATTGAAAGCTGATTTTTACCTTAGGGCTATCTAAGAGACAAACTCCGGAGTTGTATACAACCCCTATGAACAGTCAGGTGGAGAAGGGAGGAGGAATCATTTCTTTGGAGTTCAGCCTTTTGTGCCACATTCCTTGATTTACTAAGGGCTATGCAAAAGCTTTACTTGTTAAAATGGCATGAGACAGCACACTCCCAGGCATTCCAAATAATGCCTCAGAAAGCAGACTTCCCAGCCACAGCTACCTGCAGCAACACGCTTACTCATGCTTTGTGCAAACACTGCCATAATTCCCTGATCACTGCAAGGTCATGTGCTGCTGAATTTTAGAAAATCCTTTGAAACTACCTATCACATTTTTCCTCTTGTTTCCTCTTGTTCACATACCACATTTTCCTCTGGATAAGGCTGAGAGGAGAGCCTAAAATTTTAAGGGGGGGGAAGGAAAAAAAAGCTAAAACCACCCAGGCTGCCCTTAAAGACACAGAACATAATTTGTCAGCTGCAAAGACAGATTTATAAGTAGAGGGCCCCCTCTGTTCCTTAAAGGCTGCAAAACAGATGGGAAGTGAATGGACAGTCAAAGGGTCAAGAAAACACATGGGAGGTGCTGCTTGTATGCTGTATGTATGTTCCCAGCAAAAGAAAGAGGTCAAGATTGTAACTGCATGGCTGGGTGCTGGAAAGGCCTTTTCTTTAAGCTGTTACAAAGACAAACGCTGTTCTTCATCCTGCTGTCAAACTGCTATAAATATTGTTTGTCAAGAGAGTTTCAGCAGCTAAAAGTTTTTTTTTTTTTTTTTTTTTTTTTTTAAAGGCTGAGCAGGAGGATGAATCATGTGAATGATTCTTAAACAATTAGCTCATTAGTGTAATAAAAGCACTGCAGAATCCTGAAAAGTTTAAATGGAATTATAATAGTTCATATAGTAAATCCATGAATCATTAAAAATATACAGCTTTTAAAATGCAAGCTTGCAGATCATAGCGGGCATGGTCATTCTTTATCAGTAGTGAGATTGAATGAAGATGCCAACTGATGCTACATTGTATTAGTTCTCCTTTAATGTTATGTTTCTTACACGTGTTGCAATGTATCATGATTTCAATTTACATTCCAGTTTGATCTCCTTTTGCATGGCCATAACACGAGAAAACACCAAGGAGCCTGTTTCCTACGAAGATACACTTTTGTTTTCCCTGTTGTAGGCAAACCCTGTTCTTAAACAGGAACAGATCACCCTCAAATTGTGTATTTAGCCTGATGTAGAAACATAACAAAATTAAGAAAAAAATCTTAGAAAAAACTCCAAGTCACAGCTGCAATCACTGAAGTTACTTTGTTGCACATATTACTATCAAATTAATTATTAATCCCTTCATAGCACACCTGAGCAAAGCTGTCAGCTGCCTGTAGGAAACAGTATTACCTTTATTTCACCAGGCGGCAGCAGAAGACAGCTTGTCTGAAAACACTTCAGTTATTTTTGCAAGCTACTGAGCACTGCAACAATATTTTAGCATTACTAACAATGAACTTTAGCCCCAGAAATGGGAACTATGTATTGTGCTCTTGAAATACTAGATTACTAATCAATGTCTTGATCTACAGCTGCTCCAGATTCACTGGCAAGAGCTCTCAGTTTAACGGAACAGTTTTGGCCATGTGTTTGCCCCCTGTTTGGTGGAACAGAACAGAAACTGGCTGAGCTTCTTGGAGCAAACCCTGGGGCTCCTCAGGCTGGTAAGCATGAAATCCTTCTGTCTCTACAGAGCATTTCAGAACTGAGCTATGGGGCTGAAGTAAAACTGACAATTATATAGACTACTGACTTTATACAACAGACATTTCCATGAGCTATTCATCAGTCCTGCTTGCCTACAGAGAGGAAACTAAATACTACCAAACTGTGATGTGAGCTCACAAACTATTTCTACACTGTCATTGAGGTTAGCTTAACATATCAGTGATCATTACTGTGTTAAGTTGCAAGTTTATGAGAGTCACGAGGTTTGCAATATCAAGGTAGGACTTGGGCATCTTTCAGCCCTCTGTCTCCATCTCAGACTTTTTAATTAAAACTGCTCTAACAACTCGAGTCTTTCAACAGAACTTAGCTGTGCTGCTTAAAGTAGGACAGCTGGAAGGATCTTAGTAGCAGAATGACAAGACCTTATAAAACAATCCCATACTTTGAATCAGACTTAAGGATACAGGCAGATTGAACTTCCAAGTCAAAACTAACAAACTAGAATGAATCAGAATGTGGTGATGCTCATTATTTTTTGTGCAAATAGTGAAGAGCATGGAAGCAAACCAGAAATAATACCCAATGATTCATCCAGTGATGTAACAGAAGATTAACTTTTCCTTATGCAGAAAGGACCCACACAGTGATGAAGATAACTATTTATGTAAGGCTACTGTAACTTTAAGGCTATAAAACTGTAAAAAGACTTGAACATAAAAAATAACTGATAAACGTTGTTTCTCCACCCGAAAGAAAACATTATTAGTAATTAGATAATGAAGTAATATACCAACATTTAAGTTAAAGGCTCTCTAAAATATGGCAGAAAATGAAATGGTGATTAGATAAATTTTTAGATCATAACAATAATGTTTATTAGTCAAAAACTTAAGTCACCACATTCAAATGGTTCTATTATTTTTTCTTTGCTATTCTTCCTATGGGCAAAATGGAGCCTATGACAATTGACAATGTGCAACATACACGACACTGACCTCTCCAGCTTTTGGAAATGGGAATGTTACATTCCACAGCTCCATACTACTTTAGAACAAAAGCCTATATTGGTCCATTTAGAAGCCTGTCATTTATACCAATAGTAAATCTCTCCATGATAAGTACTTAAATTTTGATTAATAAGTAACTCACAAGGAACCAGTACTAAAGAGAAAATAGCATCCAATTAGATGTATTGATTCTTGCATGATTCAGAAAATTTTAGGGAAAAAATAAATTCAGCAGACACCACAATGACCCTCAAGTACAAGAGACATGGGTCTAGAGTAAGATTAATAGGCATTAAACATGTCATTATTCATGTAGCAGTTTATCACTATTTTTCAATGTCAACTTTAAGTGATAGGCTTCTTTTAGTCAGTGACAAATGTGGTGAACTTTGTAAGGATCCATTTTAGGACCTGGACATCAGTGCCTAACTCTTCATCAATAACTAAGAAATCACAGCAGACAGGCTTTGGTCATCTGGGATTCTTAAGTTAAGTAAACCATCACTCCATCACAGGATGTCTACAAGTGATGTATGTTCTCCCTTGAGGATTACTTCCCTCTGTGAGAAGATGCAGCTTTCTAAAGCACTTTCTGCCATGACACAAAGCAGGAACTACCTTATCTGCACTTTGACACACAGACCATCCTACACATTCTTCTGGTTTTAATTCATTAGTTTCATGCTGCTGCCCCAAAACTCAAGTGGAAAAAAAAAAAGACCTTGAACATTTAACTGTCTTTCACATCAAAGTGTACTTGCTTGGGTTTGATTTACTTAAATTATCTACATGGAATTAAAAACATGATAGTCATGCAAAAATAATTAATTTGCATTCTAACAGGAAGTTTGCAAGTCTATTGTGAAATATTGCTTTGGTTCAAAATTAGGGGAAATCAAAGACATGACCATACAGACTTCAAGCACACTGTCCCCCAAGTTCCAGCATCATGGAGCACCAGGACCTGTGCAGAGCTCAAAGGAAGCACAGGAGTCATGCTGCCACCAGCACATTGGTGACACCAGCACAAGCTTGAACTCATTAAGAAACACACAGCCCACACTTTGTGACTGATTGAGATTTGGGCAGAAATGAATGTGCTCTAAATGACAAGCAGCCTCTGATAAGATACAGGCCCTACTAACGTCCTCAGGGAAGCCGCTGGCAGGGGACTGTGATGATAGCAGCCACCCTGCACATGCTTAGCAGAAGTTGGAGATCTGCTTGGCGATTCCCAGAGGGAAATGGCTGTTCTGCATCTGTCTGGGTAGAAGGCCACACCATCTTGCTGGTGTAATATTCTGCCAGTCCAGGATGAGATGAGAGAGTGCTCCTCACTGCTATGACCAGGTGAAAGGAGAATGCGATGAAAGCGAGACTGCTGACACCTCTGGAATTGTCTTACAACTACAAAGTAACCATATTTTTACATAAGTAGCTTCTAAAACTGCAATATTTAGGCACTGTGAAGAAATAAGAGCACAAAATAATCCTAATTCTTCAGATTCCAATAAAATTACCCCTCCATTTGCATTTCCTAAGATGCTTTCCTCTTTCCTGTATCTGTCTTTGGGTAGCAGGGGTGACATTTGGGCACTACCATCAAATATCTTCAAACTGATACCTTTTTCCTATATCTTGTAAAGACTGAAAAACACACGGGTTCTGATTTAAGGACTACTATCCACTGGCTTTTGAGCTATTTTGTCTCCCTCTAGTTTCTATGGGAAAATTACCTATGATCTACTTATTTGAGAGATCTTTCCCCCTACAGCTGAGCTTTGCCCCTATGAAACACTGTGACCTTTAAAAAAAAAGTTAAAGCTCATAATAGAAGAGCAAATGGAAGCAAAGGCTATAGAAAGCCAAGTCAAAGCCTGATTTTAAGGAGCACACGTAATCAACAATGTCATGAAAGATAGAGGTCAAATCAAAACTCAATTGAAGGAACTGAAATTTAATTAGGCTACAGTAATGACCACAGTATAGGATTACTTTCACACAACATTTTTGTTCTGCAGCTAACAGCAATGAAAGAAAAAAATATAACTACTGAGCAAGTAATTATATGCAAAGTACTCTTCACAGACTTTATCCCCAACTTTGCATAAATGCATAACAAAAAAGGGGACTCACATGGATTACACCCAGTTTGTTACATAGAACAGACACAACAGATCCCACCCAGCTTAGCCAGATCACAGGAACTTCAGGTCCTGAGTCAGCAACTTGCATATGGAAGTGCCAACCTTAGCTTTCTAACTCCATTAAAATGGCAAGTTTATTATATGCCTATATGATATTAAATCATTCATGCTCCAAGTTGGCAAATGGCTTACATTCAACAAGAGAAAAAGTAAATAAAAAATTTAATGCTGTGACTTCAAAGCAATGACTTTAGATATAAAACTTGAAAGTATTTTACTGTAACTCTGGTTTGTTTAGTTTTTATATGTTTTAGTCTTTACAAGAAAATAATTAAGTTCTGCAAACTATTACATTTCATAGCTTACAAACGTATGACAGAATTGAAACAAATGGCCCTAAGCTCTATTTTCTTCATGTGAGGGCCTACTTCTCAAATGTTTCAAGAAGCTTTTGTGCGGGATGAAGTCTCAGCTAGCCCATGACACCTGTACAGGTGTCAACATTACTGACAAATGAACTCTGAGGCTGATCCATTCACATTCATACCTAGCAATTTCGGGATCAAGTTTCCACAGGCATTCCCACCTCCTGCCAATGACTCTCCCATGCACATGGTTTTACTTATAACTTGGTGAAGAACTGGGTTTTCTTTTCCAACTTGTGAGGACACAGGATATTGGATGAATAATATGCTGACCTAGGAAAGATGCTTTGTATGTACTATATTTCGTTTATCCCGTGGCTTTGCAACATTCATAGTTTTGCTGTCCAAAAGGACTAAAAGGAGAAGGAATAAACGAAGATAGGCCATGCATATTTCTTTTGGGTCTGTGAGATTTCAACTCTAGTGAAGTGAATGGCCAAGCTCCTGCTGGCTGCCTGAAGTCTGGATTCACCTGAAGCATTCAACATCCATGTGCACCACCTAGCACGCTCTAGGTGCTACTACAACAGGGACAGATAGCACGAAGCTTAAAGATAAGACACTGGAAGACTCACTTCCCTTCTGATTAAAGGATTCAGCTCCTAACAGTTTATTTTCTTAATAAACTTACTAAACTAGTACTCCCCATATAGCTGCTGACCAGAAACGCACAGCTGAGTGAAAAAAAAAAAAAAGACCGTCCTTTACAATCTTCATCAATTCCACGTCGTACAAACAAACCAGAAAACTCCGAGGGGAGTGGAACACAAGGGACAAGGGGGTAAATGCACCCGAGGGACGAGGACAGGTAAATGCACGGTCTCGGTGCGGCCGCTCAGCGCCACCGCGCGCCCCGCAGCGGCAGCGGCCCCGGGCACACGGAGCACGGCCGGCACACAGCGAGGCGGCTCCGGGAAGCCTTCTACCGGGAACTCAACCTTTTCAACAGTCACCACGGTACAAACAGTCCGCAGAAAGGTGAGATTTATCCACGCGCTATCAGGTGTTTCTGCTGAAATTACCAGTCTGGCATTTGCGTTCAAAATAAAACAGCAGAAAATACGTAATTCATGTCGAAATTGAAGTCTTTCAATTATGTATTATTTTCCAAAAAAAAAAAAAGAAAAAAGTATTGGCTCAAGAATGAAGAACATAATTAAAAAGATACCGTTCTAGGGAAGGTGTAACTTCAAATAATTATCTTTAAATAACCAACCAAGCTGCCATTTTAAAATACACATAATATGTCAAACATTCAGTAACTTCAGAGGCAGCCTGCATGAATGTTCAGGAGCATTCACGTGGGAAAGTTAAACACAAATACAGGAGAAAACAGAACGAACTTGCAAATACTGCAAAAGATCACTGATAAAATTAAAGGATATATATTGACTCATCCATTTTCAAAGCTATTGTAGAAATAAAGGGTATTTAATATCTTAAAAAAAAAAAAAGCAAGTGGAAAAGACTTGTGTAGAGCTGCACACACTTGTGTGTAACAGCTGCAGGAATTTGAAGGGACTGACTTGCCACCATTGGATTTTCTCTCCAACTCAAAGCAGTGCTTTAAAGCCTGCAATACAAACAGGGTAGTCTTACCAAGAGGCTTTCCTGTGAAATTCTACTTTTAAAAATTAATGTTTATCACTGTACATTTAGCTCCTTCTATCCCATTTTATTTCTTATGGAACACAGCATATTTAAGATAGTGATGTAGTTAAGCAAATATTTAGTTGTGTGGAATATAAATTTCAAATCAAAGTATTTTGTCCTTCAGCAATGAGCACAATCAAGATGCAGGCAGCTATTGGAAAGTAAACGTAATTCCTCCTATTACTGGTGAAGTTATCCAAATCAGGGCTGTGTTCTGCAAATGGCAGAGAACTTTGGTGAAGAACTTCCACAAAAATAATGCCCCAGAGTTGTGAGGGAGGTTGTGAACAACTGCATTAAAACAGGTGAATATCTATCTGCTGAATAAGCCTACAGTACCCAGTTGGACATGTAAGAGACAGATAGCAAATTACTCTTGTTTCTGAACCCTCATAATAAAATACAATAAACATATCTCAACTATACCTAAAGCTTTAAAACATGACAAGAAAAATATCATGGCTGTCACTTTTCACACAAGAACTTGGGAGTAGTAGCAGGTAGACCACTGCAGCATCAGCTCACTGTTCAGTAACAGGCAAAAGAGGAAAAAGACTGCAAGGAATTACTGTAAAAACACCAGGATAAAGCCCAGAAAGCATCATAACACAATCGTATAAATCCATAATGTAGATACATTTCAAGTATTTTGCGCAAGGTCTGCTCTTTCACCTCAAAAAGGGTTTAGTGGAACTAAATAAAGAGGAAAAGAGTGGCAAGGCTGATTGAAACCAAGAAACAATGTCCATGCGAAGAGCAGCTACACCACGAGAACTTTTCAAGTCAGAAAAAAGAACATCAAGTGCAGGTAGCATACACATCTGTGAAGTCATGAATGGCAAAAAAATGAATAGAAAAAGATTACTGAGTGTTTTTCCCAGTGCAAGAACTAAGGAGAACCAAATGAAACTGGCAGGTGGCTCAGAAACAAACAAAAGGAAGTACTTTTTCTCACAGTGTGTAGTTGAACCCTGGAACTAATTGCCACAGGATGTTGCAGATGCCAAAGTTTACATGAGTTCAAAAAGCAATTAGAGAAATTCACAGGAGGAAAAAAAAAAAAGCATGAATGCCTATTAATCACAAAGATATTACCTCAGGATTAGGAAATCTTGGAACCACAGATTGTGGGCTGCTGTGGGAGCATAACAGGCAAGTACTACTGTATGCTTATGCTGTTCCCACGCCTGCTCACCACCAGGGTCAGGACACTGGGATACATCAACCACAGGTGTATCTTTCAGTACAAGCACTCTTATAGAGTCATTGCATTTTAGGACATTTTTGAAGTCAATTTTCCCAATTCAGCTGTTAATATTCTCCTCTGCCCTTTTTGCACCTTATGATCCTTTCTTCCAAAAGGACTCTAATCCTAGAGCATCTTTACTTCCATAAACTTAGTAGCATTCACTGGTACAAGTATCATGATAACATTTATGTTAAGGAGTACATTTACATTACATTTAAAGCATATTTCTGAAGAAAAAGCAACCTTCAGTACATTAGAAAATTAATAATTTGTTTCAAAGATCTGTTTACACTCTTTGAAATACCTAGAATACACCTTGAGATATGAACAGTGAGAAGCAGCAAGATTCAGGGCATAAATGTCATATTTGTAAAGAATATTCGTATATAGGATTAAAGTACCGTTCAAGGCTGTAGAACACAGACAACAAAACCCACTGAAGTAAGTTTTGAGTCCTGTGTGAGCTCTCATCATGAGACTTGGTCACCCATGTTAGTAATAGCCATTAACCAGTATCCTGAATAAACAATAAAACACTTTCAGTGCTTCACCATTAAAAGACTGATATAACAGCAGTGAGACAGTGTTCCCATATAATCAGCATCAAGAGGAGGCATCCCAACCTCAGGTATATAAATAATTTACATTTGCAAGTAGAGTTTCTAATCAGGAAGTGAATCCCAGCCTCATATATACAAATTTAGGCTGAAAAATAGACTGGTTATTTGTAACCACCAGAAGAATGACATCCTGGAACACATTTTCAGTGTCAATAGTGAGCCCTAACAAGTAACTGATTTGAAGACAGAGCTCAAGATATTCGAATCAGCTGGGTTATATAAACACAGCTGCATGGAATAGAGAGACTGGACTTTGTGATTCAGGACACCACTTCCCTTCCTAATTAAAATACCAACACTTAATGAATGTGTGCCACAGGAGTCAGGATTTTTTCCTTTAGGACAGTCCTGAACTTTAAGTGCTACAAGAAGGAAATCACCGAGTTCAATGCTCTATGTTATCAAAATCTGTCTCAGGGGTATAAAAAAACCAACTTCTGCACCTTAGAAAAGCATTCTATTTACCAAGGGAAAGGCAAAGAAACCCCCTTTTCCTGTCATATTCCCATAAACATCACTTAGCAATAAAAGCATGCAGAAAGAACACAGCTGATCTGAGTACAGAGGTAAGCAGCAGTAGTTTTTAAAATCCTCCCACAGGTACAATAAAGCAGAACATGTCATCATGCATTGTTTTGTATTGAGTAACAATTATTTCTTTAGAATAATGTGTGTGGGATCTGTGACCTCCCGAATTTAAAGAAATACAGTGCAGTGACATGTTTTTGCTACACAGTAATTTATGAAATGCAAGCTACACGCTTGAAGCATTTATACCAGTGCACTGACACCTCAGGTTATGAACACACACAGGCTGCTCCTACAGGTCTAGGCTTAGTTTACAAAATAATGACCTCAGCTGCCACTGCTTTGAAATGGGAGCCTGTTACTGAGGCTGGGGAAAAGCAAAGTTGCCAATGCAAAAATTCGAAGTCAATTTCAGTGCAAAATTAAGACACAGCTAATTTAAACATCATGGGCATGTTAGGGTTTTTAAGTTCTGTTTTAAAACATGGAATACTTGAAGATAAATCAAAATCACCAAGGTTCACTCTATACCAGTGTTTGCACAGGAAAAAATACCCCCAATAATCAGCATCCAGCTTCAGAGCAATAAAGCAACCAGCACTGCTTGAAAAGGAGAACTTCCTCAATAAAAGTCTGATTTCTACTATGCAGCTACCGCTCATTTTACATCAACATTTATATAGAGAGGAGAACCTCTTATGCTGCAAAACACATTCTACCTACACTAAAAGTATGTTCATGTAAAGGTTGATACAGGATTTCAAAAGCAACACAGGATGTTTGGAGAAAATTACGTACCTATCACAAAAATTAAACAGTCATAGCACCTGTTTCAGAGATCAGTCAAGAAAACCTAGACAATTTGCCCTAGATCACCAAAGCTCCTACTCACAATTCCAAAATGTTGTCATATTTTATAAAGGACAGCAAATACAATTCACTAGGATTTCAATAACAATACTTCCAATAAGACAGTATTTTCAGTGTAGCCAAACCAGTACTATTAAAAATAAATTGTTAGATTTTGAGTTTATTGTAAGCAAAACATTTAATTTATATTACATTTTGGATGTAAAAAAATGAAAAATATGATTCGTACTTAGGTAACTAACAGCTATTGCAGCCTTCTCTGTCCCACTGAACCCTGGATATAAGAACTTTCCTAATTACAAGAAGAAACACTGATCACAAAATCTGTTTATTCTGAATTAAATATCCCAAGTCGTATTTTAAGACAAAAAATAGTTTCTACATCAAACACAAAATAGAGGTCTAAGAAAAATGGTCACCTGTGATGTGAACATGCAGGTATTTATGTAACTACAGGAACTTCATTTATCAGTAGCTTTTTTTTCTTTTCCCTTTTGCACAGCACTGTTTTTTCCCGTCCCAGACCAGGTGCACAGCTGGGGTTTAGGTGGAAATCTCACAGAACAGCAGAATGCTGCCAGAAAGACAATGGTATGTGTGCAAGACAAGGCCCATCAGCTGAAAGTCAGTCTAAACCCTACTGGATGTGCAGGCAGACAACAGGAAACAACCTCAACCTGGACTGTCACCTTAAAAAGCTTCACTGTGTAAAATCTTATTATATTAATCATAAAACCCTAATGGTTTTTGAGCACTTTTTGAGTTACCCAAAGCAACTGTAATCCCTCTGGAAGGGGATTCTTACTTTAAAGAGTACTCTGTTTTAACTACATTTTTTCAATGTATTTATTTAAGTGAAATTACTTCTAGTGTAAATTATATTATCACACTATACTACCCAGAGAATCAGTAAGATCTGACCATATTTAAGAAAAAATCTTTATGATATTAAATAAATACCAGCACACCAACAACCCACATCACACTGAATATTCTTAGGGACAGTGGTCAGAATTTGCTTCATTTCAAGTTCATTCCAAAACACTGTAGAGCGGCTACTTACTGAGATCCTCTGCAAGCTGAACTCTCTTGCCAGTTAGGAGCATCACCTTTTTTTCATTGTCTTCAGCAAAATCTTCAAGCACTTCCTTCACATTCTTCTCCAAGCGCCTTACTGAACAACAAAGCAACGAAAAAAAAGTGAGTGGCAATACTTTTGCAACTCCAGTGACAAAATTCTGGGAAGGTCTGTTGGAGACACAGTATATGTTACCATACTTATTAATCTGATGGGTAAAAAGGCAAACTTCTGAACACAGACGCCCCTTCTTTGGGCCTTTTAAGAATGGAAATTCTTTGAGAAAGATTTTTAAATTTCAAAGGGTATTTTCTCTCTCAGCAAAACTATTATTGGATGACTTTTTTAGTAGGAGATAATTTTTGTTTCAAACCCTTCCACTGCCTGAGCCTTACCTTCAGTGTTAGTGAGCTGCTGCCTCAGGGTGTTTGCTGTAATTGCCAGCATTCGCTGTATTCGCCAGAAGAGGACGATGTCATTACATTCGAGCTGGAATGACAGAACCTGTGGTGTCAGACCTCTGATGTCCAGTGAACATCCTACACCCACAAGAATGTCTCTTTACACTTTTAGCAGCAACTCTAACCTCATATCCAGATCTCCACAAAAATCCCACAGAATTACTGGTGTAGGTAACAAGGAAACACATTAAAAATACTTCACGAGAACCACATCAGCCTTATTCAACGCACTGCATCACCTTCCTGTCTGCTGTTTTCAACAGAAGAGCTGTATCATGGGAAACCATGGAATAACAATTGGCACACACTTGATGCAGGCTGGGGAGTGTAACCTAATGCTCACGGGAACACCACTGCTGGTAGCAAATATACTGAGAGACAACAGCTGTGCTCCAGGCTGTGACTCCCTGCATGACAAATGCTTCTGAAGACAGGGCTGGGCCAAGGGCTGTATTTGTTAACAACAGAAGAGTTTCTACACCTGCAAGGATGGTAGGAGGGAGCGTTAAGTTCACATCAGGACACCTTAAAAAAGACAGTAACTTGATTAGGAGCTTAAGTTTCATGAAGAGGCAGCTCTCCACATGGTGATCTCATTCTCCCTTATCTCTTACAGGCAAAGGTGTTTCTAAACTAACAAAGATTTCCGGCTTCATGGCTCATTAAGAGAAAAACAAAGTGAGGAGCTCTGCCTTTCCAGCAATTTCCCTTTGATTTAAAATATAATGGTAAGAAAATAAAGTATTCTTTGTGTGACTTGAAGAATACTGTCATTTATTGAACAAGCTTGGGTTCACAAAACTGCAAAGTTATTTATAAAGACCTGGTTGGAAACTCCATAGCTGTTATTTTTTTTTTTTCCCATTGAACACACACGGTCCTAAGCGCTAACTATAAATATTTACTGACCACAGTTTTCCTATAAATCCATAGGGATGCTTTCTGAATTTTTTTGTATAAGTGAAGTAAGTAATTATCAATGGGAAAGCAGGAGAAATGGCTATCAACAACATATCAACAGCTGTACACAAGTGGTTTTAACCATGCATTTTGGATACACATTGATTAGAAACAGATGTTTAGGTCATGGCTGATACCTAGTGGTCATTTTACATAATTGCCACCAGCATGGCATTTTATCTATTACAAGCCTTGTGTAAAATGTATCTGAGATCACCAGTTATCTGGTCAGGCTACTTTGAAGTATTTTTAGAATTTTTTTTTCAACTGAAATAGAAATATTAAGGCAAAACACCAGTGTAGATGAAGAACATCTGTTCTTCAATTTACCTCCGAGTCCACAAAATGCCTCTGATAATAATAGAAGCCTCTTCGACACAGATTGCAGTGGTTCAAAGCAGACTTCAGGAAGTATCTTCTATAAATTTGGTGCCATGTGTCTTTAATCTAGGAAAAGAATATTTAAATTTGACTAAATAAATAAATACATGCACTCACTATCGTGCTTAGATTAATGACTGCATTTAATTTTAAAATGTAACTCCAAATTCCACTGTTGCTATCATGTAACATACGTCTAAATATTTCTTAGCAATTTGTCTGCAACTGGGACGTGATTAATGTGCTAGTTACACTTGGCAAACACTACAGATGACTTGTCAATTTAAAAACCTACTCTTCCATGCACATGGCTGAATGCTTAAAATTCTGTCTGCAGCCAAAACACGTTTAAATTAAATACTACAAAACATTCTTTATATTAACACTGAGAACACATTTTTGAGTTGTACCCATTAATTTACCAATTAAACCAGATTAAAGCGTAGAGAAATATTTAATGGGTCTTACGTAAACAAACATTTATAACTTTTCTTGATTAGGCTTATTATGTTTCGATTCTTCAAAATTACATATGTGTATCAAGATGCCTCTCTGGAAAATCCATAAAACATAATTAGGAAAACCAGTTGCTTAGCTAGAAAAAAACCTCAGTCTGCACTCAGCCACCTCATGCAGAGGATGTGGATCACTACTGTGACCTTTATAAAAAATGGTAAGTGCTGTACAAGAAAGGAGTAGCAGACAGTATAAAAACTCCTCTTCCTAGAAGAAGTGCATGTATTAGTGTGCAAAGGTAGCCAAAGTTACTGCAGAAAATAAACCACTGCGATAGGAAATCTACATCTCTTACTTATTAATGTCTGAATTCTCATTTATTTAAAATCTCACATTTAATTAGATAAGAGGTCTAATTACCCTTAAGGGACTTTCACTGCAATAAGATATACCATTTTCCAGAACATTACAAATGTAAAATAGAATCCCTTGGGACACTCTAAAAAAATCCTGCCTTTTTCTAAGTATTTTTTTAAAAAAATCTGTCTCTTCATTGTACCAATGAACTGCAAACTTCACATACAAACACACTGAAAGCTTTAGGATAGTATGTTTTTACTGTAACTTGCTCACAATGGCCTTGATTACACCTGAACAAAAATTTCTAACAAGCTTTGTTACAACCTAGGCAAGACAATCTGCTCAGCAGATTCTGATTCCAGTCTAAACTGACAGATTCCAAAGTGCTGTACAGCCTTTGTCTGCCAGCCAACAGAAGTGTGTGAATCGCGTGCAAGCAGTCACTTAGTGATTTCTTTGGAAACATCTGCATTACAAACTCAGGATTCAGATGGAGTCCTTTCTTTGCCATCTAGAAAACACTCAAGTGTTCACAGGGGGCTTCCATGTGTCTTGTTAAAATTCTGGATCTCACCAGACATGGATCCACTGCTACTCCTCTTGCTTCCAGATTCTTCCTGACAGTCGTCACTTCATCATTTGCCAGATAAGCTGGATGATCTTCATTGCACTTGATTAATTTCTCAAGTTCATTTTTTGTTTCATTACGAATATTCTAGGATAGGAATGATTAGTTGGAATTTATTGTTAGAGACTCAGAGATCATCAGCACCTCCTCAATAAACACTCTTATTTGCTTAATAAGCAAGGGCTGAAAAAACCTTTGACGCTATTAACTGTTACTTTTAAGTTACTTCAAAAGGAATTTATGCAAAGATGCATCAAATACAGCATTTTTAATGGATGATTCACTGTCAATTTATTTTTTTTTTCCTTTTCATTATACACAGAAATACAGAATAAGAATAGAAGGGTGGGAAAAAACCCTGTAGGTATTAGACCCCTTTCCCCTACATGCATATCTGCTAGCAGGGTTCACCACTTGTGACACTGATGAGAATTGTAATTTTTGCCTATTAGCTAGCAGGAACTTTCCATGGATTCATACCCTTAAGCTGCTGTTCATAAAAGTCAATTAATACGGGCTGAAGTCACTACCTTGCTCCAATAGCTGGCTGCAAATAGCCGACTGTAAAATTCCTTTCTCTGAAACAATTACCTCTTACCCTATCCTTTTAAATTCTGCTTACTTCTTTAAAGTATGAATCAGTTAGAGAAAGATCTAGAAAAATTAATATAAAAAGCCCATCATCTCTGGGCATCCAGCAAAAGGTGCAATTACAATTCAAAGGAAATTTCCAAAACGTATGAGCAAATGAAAGGAGATGTTATGAATATGGCCAATCAGGAGATACAGCTGTGACTGATGTGCGTGATAACGCTACCGCATACTAATTGAATAGAGTGCGACAGGAAACTGCATGTGACTTCTGTTTACAAGGCAGGCATGAAAAGTATAGAAGAGAATAGCCCAGTTTCCACCTGCTTCCACTGATTTCTTTCTACTGCAAGAACTTCAACACACAGGTCAATGACATAATAGCAAAGACGTAATTCAGCTGAAAAATGGAAAGTAGTTTCAAAGTCACTCTGTAGATGGAGCATGGAAAAAGTATACTAAATTCTCCATACTGTTTAAAGAAATGACAAGTGAGATTTTTTTGTAGCCATCTAAATAGTGTGAAGACAATTGGTAGTTTAGAAAATTTATTGAGTAATTATCAAAGTTTCCAAAAGGTAACAAACTATAAATTCTTTACAATTTTTTTTCCTTTTACCTGTTCTTTGGTGCGGCCTACCCAGTACAACCATCTTTTTTTCCAGCCTGGACCCACCATATCTTCAATAACAGATTCAGCTGAAAAAGGAGGTATGATAGTATCAAACAAAAAATATGCAACCAGCCAAATTTATACTTTCAAAATTAGGTACATGAACAAGAATGAACATTTTGTGTTGAAGAACATAAAATACACCACATTGAGTTCCATCAGGTGTTTTTCACTTCAAACAATGATTGATGTGTTTCACTAAAGTTTTAAAATGACTTCCAACCAACAGATACTTCAAGTACATAAAACCCATATCTCTCTACTGAGACCCCCCACCCCCTTCTGGTTTCCAAAGCATGCATTTAAAGACCCCTCAAATCTTACTTTGGCTGCAACTTGCACCAAAACTGATAATGCTAGAAACCATAAACAGAGCAACCGTTTTCCATGGATTTATCCTGTTCTCCCACACGTGCATTTAGACCATTTTTTGACTCTACAGATCTCTACTGCTTCTCATTCAGCTGCCTCATTTGAAGAGCAAGAGCGTGAGAGGCTGTACTTTACTAAATATTTCTATCAGTATCAGTACCATTGCAAGCAGTCATCACTGTGTCAGTTGGGCTGATACAAAGGCTGCACTTCAGTGAACTAGATCAAGACTGGCTCAGATTAATAAGGGAAGAAGAGTGGAATACATGACACCACTCACTGTCTTTGAGCCGACTCTGGAGCGTCTCTTCCATGAAATGAATGGCTGCATCCCACTGCTGTTTATCAGATATTGACCGATCTTCTAAAGCATTGTGCTGGATCACCCGCTGCAACACAGAACGTCACTTCAGTACACAGTAAATCATTTATTCAGGGTTTAGTTAATAACCCATTCCTAGTATTCTTTTCAATTTTTTAATGTCTGCTGAGATTATATTGGACATACATAAGATATTCAAGAGGCACCTTTCAAAGCACTGCCAAAATTATTTCCGTGTGCCTCTAATTCTTTTCTACAGCCTGCATAAAGAATGGAAAAAAAAAAGGCAAAAGATACTAAATCCCTCTGGATTACAGAATCTATAAAGATGGAAATGGAATTATGTTATTTTATGTGGCTACACTGAACAGAATAAATAAGCTGATGCTAAGCAATTCTCGCCAGGCTGCCCTTGCACAGCCAGTGGGTTATGGAGGATGATCATGAATCAAGCAAAACAGTTTTATTAGATACTATTTAGGGCAATAACTAATAGAAGAAAATAATGAAATTAATTGAGAAACACTGAATTAAAACACTACCTAGAAAAGGTGAGACAGACACAACAACAGTCATTTTGTGATTATAGAATGACTGTAAAAGACTGCAAAAGAATGCAAAAATACTGATTATTCGACTGGAATAAAAACACTTCAATGCAAAAAAACCCACTACATTATACCAGGCTATCCTCTGCTCTCTCATTCCATTTATGTCGCTTAAAAGTTTCTTCTTTGACAGCTTGCTTCAGTTTATCAAAGATATCATCATGCTCTTTTCCTTTTTTCTCTGTCATGAAACGAGAAAATTCTTCTTGCAAAGTCTCCCATGCCACCTGGAAAGTTACGAAACAATTCCTCCTGAAATGGACCATTATACCATGCACCAGCTGATAAAGGCACATTTATTACAATTCTTCCAAGTATGAAAATCTGAAGACTTTAAGAAAAAAACATGCAAGCATAAATCACTGACTTTTCCTTTGCTGCCTTATCCAGTACTAATAAAAGCAACAATAAACTTTGCTTCACTGTATTGTAGTAAGCAGAATCCCGTTAAATTTGCATAAAACTATTAAATGTGAAAATACCTACTTGAGGGGTTTGTTAATCTTGCAAAATTAGGTTTTTTTTTCTTTCATAGGCAAAATTCACCAAAAGAGCAAAATACAATGTTTTTGCTCCACATGGTTCCAGGACATCAAGATTGTGCCAGCCTTTTCTGCCATATAAGCTAGTTAAAAGAACTGCAGTCAGCTATTCAAACATCACCTTCCTTCTCTGGAGTTATGCTTTCATTTTAAATTGTAATTTTTTTTTTTAAATCTAAATAACTAAGTTCTCACCTCTACTGCTTTATTAGGGAGTTGCTTATCAGTCCACTGCTTCAGTTTGATGTCCACAGTGGTGTTAAATGTCCCTGAGTTTGCAGTCTGTGCTGCTGGCAGGTATATGTTCTCAATCACATGAGTAGATACCCTTTCCCATAAAGTTTTCTCAAGCACCTCCTCCCTAAAATGAGAGTTGTAACACATGTGATGGTTTCCAGTACTCAAGTGATGAATAGGTGCACATTCAATTTGTTAGGAACACAGAGAACAAGGCTACAGATCACAGGAATACAACACATTGTCCAAGAAAAACAGTTTCTTGCTTATATTTGAAAATGTTGTTTACTATAACTCTATTTTAAAGGCAAACTTCTCCTAATAAATTTAAAAACAGAAAAAATTACCATACCAGTGCTTTGGTGTTACTTGAGTCAAACTTATGACTTCATCAAGAATCTCATTCTTTGCTTTCTCAAACAGTTCATTCTGTGCAAAAGGAAATAATAAGAGTAAGTATAGTTTGATCATGTTTCCATAAAAAAGATTAAAAAATCCAAAACCTTTTCCTTAAGGCCTTTAAGCCCCAAATGATACCTCCTGGTCATGCTCTGAACAATGTGTGTGCATATCATCAGCTAACCCTGGTTTACCATACATCCTCCCCCCTAACCTCTTGCATGCCTTTGTCCAGGCATGGCATTTCAATATTCAGGATCTCTATAAAAGAATTAGAAAGTGAGATCCCGGTTTTTTTGTTACTCTGTTTGAAAGACCAGGGAATGTAACTTCTCTTTGCCAGTTCTATCATGATCACAAAGAAACACTGATCTAGCCCAGGGGGCAAGTTAGGTCAGGTAGCTGTACGCTAGAAGAGTGAAGTACTGAAGTGCTGAAGTACCACAATTTTGAAGAACAGCATTTCCTTCCCCTACAGTCATTTACACCATCCTAACATTTTGAAATGTCAGTACTTTAGGTTAACCTTAAGAAACCTTTACAAATGAAATTAAAAGCCATAAATTTTAATTCATAATCTTCAACCCTTTGTAGCACACCAACGAAAGCAGTAGTGTGATTTACCCTGTCAAGCTCTCGCAACCGGGGGTAATTGTTCTTCCATTCCGTCTCAAGATTGAAACGTGTGGCTGCAAAAATCAGAAACAGGGCCTTATTTTTTTGAGTTGTCCACATGCACCTCGTGACTGCCTTAGAAGTTCAGCAGGTCTTAAAATTGCCACGAATCTTGTTTATGAAAAATTCTCCAAGAACTTTAAGTGTGTCTGCAAATGAGCAGAATTTTTTTCTGTCTATGCCAAGATACTCCGTCTACAAATTGCAGAATTAACGCATTAAAAAAGCATGTCATTCCGTTTCCAGCTCTGCACATGTCAGCCCTGCTCTGGCTGACCAGACAGTACCTTTATCCAGGAAGCTATTTCAAACATCTTAATCCAGTGGAAGAACTGTGTTTTGCCTACAAAAAAACCCCCAACTTGATTTTTGTTCTTCATACTTATTTGCTCCTTTGGTTTTAGAGCAAACAGTACTTTGCAAAATAAATTGCTATTTTAGTTTTTTTTCTAAAAATTACCTGGGGCAATTATCAATTAATGGAAAATGCTGATCATATAACATGTATGAAACAATTGCCCAAGCGTGCTGGCAGAACAGTATAATATGCACATAAAAGAAATGACTGTTTAACAGGAAGTTGCTATTTCCCTCGCTTTTTGAGTATATGCTTACCTTTAAAAGCATCTGCTTGCTGCTCCACAGACTCTCTCACCATTTTCCAAAAGCAGTCTGACACAGCAAGACTTAAGTTCTTGGTTGTTACCTGATGTGCTTTCAGCATACTTGTCCTGTAAAGAAAGACAGCTAGAGGAAGTTCTTGGCACACCCATGCTTCTAGGCCCCCATTTTCTCCTCTCTAGAATAAAGCTTTGCTTCTCAGAGCAGAAAATAACATGTAACTGTGCACCTAACCCAAATTCCAGTCTCCTCCTCTGATCTACTCAGCATCGATCATCAAGCAAGGGGAAAAGGGCCCCACAACAAAACACAGTAACAAAAAACCCCACCCTAAATAAATTTTTATTCTAGAGGTTGCAGTGCAGGTACTACAATCCCAAAGATCATGTACTGTACTCTCCTAAGGAATACCAGCCTGTGAAATCGAAACTCCACTCAGTGAGCTTCCTCAAGAACAACAAACTAACCTTTTGAATACAACACGGTCACACCAAGACAACTGATGTTTAGAAGCACTAAAACTCACTTCTGGGCTGGATTCGCTCCTCTCAGCTCTAAGTGCTTAGACACAGGCTGAAACTTAGTTCTCATAGAGCCAATGGAGATGGAGAGACATACAAACCTTGGGAGAGTGGCCCAGAACTGCAGTGGACTCAACTGCTGGCTGAAGATGCCTGTCTGTCTCCACTGACTTACAGCAAGCATTAGGAAACCAGGATAAATTGGTCACCTCAACATGATACTTAATTTAAGCATACTAAATCTCAATTAGTGTCTCAATTGCAATCCTTTTACATTCAGCAAGAAAAACTGATGCTAGCATTAACCAACACGGGCTCATTTTTAATAGAAGGAATAAAATAGCAACATACTTTAACAGCTTTGAATTTTGAAAAAATTCCTCTTCATATTCTTTAATGGATTCAATGCTTTCACTGCTGTTTCCTGCAGAAAGGAAAGAGTGCTGCAACAGTTCCATTTAGACAGCTTTCTGGGCTACCAAGGACAAAATAAGCAGAACTAGAGCTCTCTTTACCTTTTCCAGTAACAACTGCAAAATAACCCAAAGCTTTCATTGGGAAGAGTTTCCCTTCAATAATTTGCTGGATCTATGAAAATAAAGGATTAAAAATAAGTAATTAACTTTGCACAGAGACATTCCTTCCTTCAGCACAGTTTTAAGGCCAGATCTAGTCATATCTATGCATAGACTACAGCAGGAAATAGTTTGTCGTGGGACTATGAGTTCTACTGAGATTGAAAACAAAACAAATGAAAAAAATAAAGGCATAAATCTGATAAGGCATAACACAGCAGAACAAAATCACAGCAAAAGTATCTATCCCAGAACATCCTTAAGCCTTTTTGGGAAATGGAACTTGCTCAGGTCACGTGCATGAAAAGAATCAGTATTACAGAAGCTGAGACTGAAGTCACAAAGCTGATCAAAAGCAAGGCCTGAGATTAAAACAACAACCACCAAAAAAACCCCATCATACTTAATACAGAAATAAGCACTGAAAACCATCTAGAACAGGCAGGTGAGGTCCAATATCTGACAGCACCTCAAATATTTTACCATGTGTGACTTCAGCCAGCACAACGTGAAAAAGTGTTTCAACTCACCCTGTTTGGACTAGCCACATTTTTCTCTGCAAGATCAACCTTAGTCAACACAAATATTGTCCTTTTTCCTTGGGGATCCATTTGGCTGACTAAGTCTGTGACAATACTGCGTTCTGCATCCACTGACCCATCTAAAATAAATACAAAGTTTATTTTAGCGGCTATGTAATCTAACACACAGTAGCCATCAAGTAAGTTTCCTGTTACAAATTTAACCCAGTAGATAAACATAGTGGAAAAATTTCTTTGTTCCCAGAATCAAAACAAACCAGTTTGTTGTAGTTCTGTAAGCTTTGAGGAAGTACCAGCTCACTCAAAATATTCAACATTATATTATACTCAATATAATTGCATGCTACCTCCAAAAACACTTTTGTGGAAAACTTCAATTTTATTATTACCACCATTTTTCTTTAATGCTAAGAAAAAATCTACGCAAAAAGTTGCTTTTTGCCATAGATTTTGCAGATTGCCATAACAGACAAATAAACAGACATCCCACATCATGCTGTTTTGCACACTACACAAATTATCACAAAAGGAAAAATACCATCAGAACAGACTCCTGAGTAACATAAGAACCATGATTAAAAATATAAATTGATAATTGTTTAGACTCTTAGTACCTTGAATACAGAGGATGATGGCATTAGGATTCTGCATGTAGGCCCTGCTGATGCTAAAGATTGTTTCCTTTGTATCTGGAGCCATACCTGAAGTCACAGTCTTTAATATGCATATGGAGATAAATTTTTGAAGAAAAACAAAGAAAAAAAAGATGTTAAAAAAATCCCCAACTGCTAATGTTCTCACAAGTAACACTACCTGATTTCCATGTGTTCATTTTTTAAATTACTGCATACTTACACTAATGACTCCAGGTAAATCAACCAATACCATTCTCTGCAAACCAGGACCTTTCACATTTAAGGAAATGGTCTGTGAAATAAAATCAGAATTAGAGGTTTATACACCACCTACTTTGAGTGTAGTTACACAGACAAACACACATACATAAAACTATATGAACACACACACCTATGTTTTAATCAGTAACAAGCTGTCATTTTAAACAGAAACTGCAACTTTTAATGCAAGTAATTGTTGTATAAAACTGATTTTAACTGTTTTTAAGTCCAAACACACTTTGTATACTGCAAAATACAAAGTATATGCACACTGGATTCACCAGTCTCCCAGCTGAAGAATACTTACAAAACATATCCACGTACAGATATTTGCCATTAAATATTTGACAAGGCTTACCTCAGTGCTAACAGTGCACCCTTCTTTCACACTATTTCTCATTCTGATTTCTATTTCATTTCTCAAAGCTGCAAGCTGTTACAAGAAAAGCAAAATATCAAACACAAAACTTTGTAACTGTGAAAGATGAAAAATTACCCACACTGAAAGATACTTTTATTCAGGGATGAAGATCTCAGTTTATAAGCATTATTTCAAATGCAAGTTTAGTAAGTTTGGTAAAATGGGGAGGGCACTAAACAACAGAGTGACTTCATGCTTCAAAAAGTGTCTTGGCACAGGGAGCACTCTACATTTTATCCGTTTCAGTACCAGCTGAAGAGATAATTTAATAACTAATACAATGCCTTGCCCCACTAAACATCTTTCACTCTAATTAAACAGGGGCTTAAGAGATCACAGAGACACAAAATTATTTAGAGAATTAATAGAAGTCTCATTAACTTCTAGTCACTTTATTATACTTACATCCTCCTCTTTGGTCAGATCAAACTCCCGAGAGCTGTCTTTAAATAAAGCCACGTGGTGGGGACCTTCACTAAGGGTTACCTAAATGTTAAAAGCTTTAATGAGAAAGTATAGCAAATCCAACACAAAGAAACATGAAACTTACATAGCATATGTACACTTCCCCCAGTAGAAACACAATTTTATGTAATGCTTATTCAGCACAACATTACTAAATGGTATTGCTACTACTCAGACAGTACACATGGATCACACACAGACCTGCAGAGCTTTCGTCATTGGCTGAAACAACTCCTTTGCTTAGAGGCCATTTTATAAACCTGTATACACATATGCTTCAATCAAGGTCATAATCAGAAGGAGAACAATAGAGATAATGCTGATTCAGAGCTGATGATGTTTCTTACCTTGACAGGGGAACGTGTCATCATCTCCCCAGATCCTCGAGGGAATATGCGAGCCTGGGCGATCATTTCTAACACGCTGGTTTTTCCTGCACTTTGGTCTCCAACCACCACCACCTTAAGTGAATGTTTAAACAGCCATTGGCTTTTGGAAGGACATTTTGGAAGTTCAGACAAAAGCTGACTAGGAACACATGACTCTGTATCAACACCAGCTGTATTCTGCTTGATAATAAATGCAATGGTTTAAAGATGGAATCTTTGAAGAAATATTAGCTTGTAGTCAAGCAAAAAATTGATCTGTGCTTAAGACAGCACAGTCCACAAAGCACCCTGGCAGGGCACCTAATGAAGAGAGGAAGGGCTTGTTGCTCTCATGGCACGCAGCTCTTCTCTTCTTGCACAAAATCCTTTCAGCAGGCAAAACATCTCATCTGGTAGATCTACTACTCATCTGGTAGATGCTGCATTTGCCTGGAAAGAGCTGAATCCTAAGCTTCTCCATCTTAGCAGCTTCCTACATGCTACAGGTGGTGGTGAAAGCAGGAAGCATTCCTGGCTCACTCCTACAGCAGCAGTCAGGCTAATCTCTTCCCAAGCACCCCCACAACAGCAGCACTGCTGTGGGGAGATGGACAGGGCCCCTTTACTCACTCACCCCCAAGTCACACACACTGGGAAACAACAACCACTTTACAAAGCTGAGGAGAATGCGGTGCACGGACCAAAACCATTTAAAATGAAAAGCTGAGCACAGCAGTAGTAACTGAATCTAGACGGGGTTTATCTAAGAGCCAAAACAGGCTTAGCTGGGTTAAACTGGTTATTTTCAAAATTATTGCTTTAAAAATAAAATACATGTCTTAAGCAAAAAGGTGGGGTTACAAGAAAATAGCCTGGCAATAACTCTGGATTGTTCTGGAATATAATTAAATGCTCTCTTTAATTGTAAAACTGGTGTTCAGTAAAAATCATTTAATTTGTTATCTACTTACTCGAGGTAGGTGATCTTGAGTGTTGTAACTGGCATCATAATCAGACAGGATGTCAAGTACTTCAGAATACATATCAATCAAGGACTTCTAAAATAAAAGTATATAGAGAAAACACAGCTAAACCAGAGAACAAAGGTTTCAGACTACTTCTTCTGTAAACTTGTGTAAAAAAGTTTTTCCTTTCTCACGATGGTTTGAAACCACAGCTGTCTATACAGCAGATCTTTGTTCTATGAAATACAATACCAAGTAAAGTCACTCCCTGACTCCTGTGGATGAAGGAGGAAAGTGAGAGCTCCTATGTACAGCATAAGAGAACCGAGTGCAAACTTCACAGCTTTCAAGTTACGCTAAATTGAGTTTCTTCCATTAAGCATCTAGATTTACTTAGTTTGATTAACAATAAACATTTACAAGGATCTAGAGTTATGAATCTTATTTTGCACAAGTAAGATTCATCTTTCAGTTACCAGAGAAAAGAGCAAGATCCACATTGGTTAACAAATGACACAGAGAAACAGAAAACATCAATTTTTAGAATACTCAGGATGTTGGCAGACAAAACAAAAGCCAAATGATGTTCCCTGACCTCATAACTTACTACTACCAAACTCAGTGAGACCCATGTCAAAGCACAAAAGTATCAGACTGTGTGTTCAAGAAGAGTTGGAAGCAAGATTATCAGAAAATACAGAGAATCTACATGAAAAAACCAAGCCGCATTTCCCAAACACTTAGGTAAATTATTTAGTTAGACATGGTAACTCCTTTGTTTTGTCAACTGAAGCCACTTCCAAAAGTTACACGGTTAAAAAATAAAGGAGGTATAGAAGTCTTGAAGACTCAAAAAATTAACAGAGGGATCTTTAAACTAATGTTAGAAGTTTATATATGAATCAACAAATGGAATTTAGAATAGCATAATGGAAAACATGGCATAATCATATTTCAATGCGATTTTGTAACACATACCTTTAACTTCCTCTGATGAATTCCCTTGTCATCTCTTTGCAGCACCAATTTTCTTAATTCTTTATTCTCCTTCTCTAATCGCTCAAGCATTCTTTGGTATTTAAGCTACAAAAATAGTACAAATGTATTCGTTAATTATGGACATAGTAGATTCCCATGAGCAAAGTTCTACATATCAAAAACTTATAATCCTTCAGGCAGGTCTTTCAAAAATATAGAAACCTTTGTGATCACCAGTTATTAGGAATACGAGGTCACCAAGAGAATAGTGTTAGAATTACTTTTTTTTGCAATGCAACTCCTTTGCTTCAAAACTTTTTATAGGACCACACTGTTCAAACCTCAGGACACAAAGATCAATCTTTAAGCATCTTATGTATCATTTTCAAAGAAGCTACACATACAGAATCAGATAGAAATCTGTGTCAGTGGGAACTGGCCATTCAATCAAAATGGAGCTTGAATATAAATATGCAAGCCTCATTTAGACCTTTCCTTCAGCATAAAACCTCAGATCGAGACACAACTGTACCAGCCTACCCCTGTTTAGGAGATTGCAACAGTACTCTGAAGATGAGAGATGCATAGAGTTTTGACATCTACTCTGAAAATGTTTTTCTACAACATTAAAAACAAATCAAATTTCACTATGTCCTTAAAAAAAAGGTAAGTAATAAATGCACTCAAAACTAGCAAACATATAACGAGGTTAGGAAAGCCCTTGTAAAACAATGCAGCTGAGCCAAAGAGACAATCAATTTAGAAGCCTGCAGAAAAAAGATCAATTGTACATTAACATGAACAAGTAAACCAGAACACTGACAAATATGACTAATGTGCATCATTCCTGAAAAAACCTAGCTTACAAATAACTAGTTTCTGCCTTGCTAATCAAGGAGAGATTAAAACTTGGTTGGAATGAGGTCATGCATCAGTAAGTCACTGTCAGAGAAGAACAGACTAGACGGATCTTTGGTCTGTGCCAACACAGGGGACTCTGCATTGATATATTTAGAGACTGAAAAAAGCACTGCATTTTTACCAAATATATTTCAGGTGTGCTTTTGTCTAGTAAATCTGAGTCAGCTGCACATAAATCACTACTTAAGGCATCAATAACTCAGAAAAGTCACCTGAGTGCGTAGAAGTTCCTCTTGAAGTTGATCGATCTTCTCTTTGTCAGAAACCTACAAAGAAAAATAATCATGGCTACCATCACTTGTTTAATTTAAGCACTCTAAGTAATCAAATTAAGAACTGAAAGCTTCATTCCACATAAGAAAAGTGACTTGACATGCATTTTACAGCCATTAAAATTCTTCACTTAGCATTTGAAATTTAAAGCTGATGGAAAGCCCCATCTGCAAGAGGAGGTTCACATCAGAGAATTGTCTGAATTTCAGTACATGCAAATGTTAAAATTAACCCTTCAAGACTTAACACTGGGAAAGTGGGCTTAAGGAAAAACAGCTCCATATGCTGCTGAGATTTCTGGCCACTGAACTAAATGTAGTTTTAGAGGTCAAATTCTCAGGATTTTGTATATTCATTTTCTGAATTAGCACCATCCTAATGTCATAAAATCACTGAACATTTGCTTGCTACAGAAAATACTTCTGGGTGAGTATTCACTATTTATGAATATTTTTATGCATTCTTATTTCATATTTGTTTGTCAGAATTCTAAATGTGCTGCACAACTTCATACATTTTAGATCATCAGGACAGTCGTGAAGGGTTATTTCAAAATAATTTAAATTACATTAGAACTGTAAAAATTAGGATATTATACTTCAAGAGATCTTGAGGTTCAGGGCATTAATCTCATAAGATCAAGCATTAAGAAACATTCTAAGCCAAATGTTCCTAAAACGTGTTCATCAAGTTGCAGTAAACAGTTGATTTAAACAATCCCCTTTTAGTAACACAAAGACAAAAAGCATAAATGGTGGAATACAAATTCTTATGAAGTAAATATTTACAAACAACAAAATCTAATAGTTGACTAATGAAATATTCAGCTTAAAAAAATTAAGAACCTAAACAATTACTGAGGGTGTCAATATTTAAATAAAGTTCACATGATTAAGCCCGTGTGACATTTACAACTCAAGCTGGCTTCAGATGAGAAAGAGCATATTATCTAATATGCAGAGGATAACTGTTACTTGACAGAAATTAATTTCATTACTAAAACTTTACAACAGTTGCTACAGACTAAACAAGAAAAATCCACAATTATTCATAGTGATCAATATCATTTAGCTGTAAAGCCCGAAGAATTGTGTCTGCACTTTATAGAAAGAAATCCAAGCTGACAATTCCACCTTATTCCAGTTATTTTCTTTCATAAAGAGCAAAGACAAAATGTTGTAAATTAACTCTTCATTGTTGTTAATTAGTTCAGTGGTAGCAAAAGTACATCAGAAACAGGGTTAGTTGAACAGAGGACTTGATGCATGTAGCCAAAAGGTGCTATGTGTAAATAAACAATTACATATACACACACCTCCAACACCTCAGAGATAGAAGGGGAAAATAAAACCAGGAAGGCAAAGAGAATGATGGGAAGAGCCAAAAGAAGAAAGAAAATTTAGGAAAGAAAAGGAAAACAAAGTGTTTTCATGTGCTGAAGACTTTCAAAGGAGATAACATTTTCCTGCTCTCTGCTCTTCTCAAAGGACTTGTGGCGCCATGATGCACCCCTGAAGCACTTCCCTACAGACAATGTCTGTGTGAGCTGATGCTTCTGTTCAACACAGAAAGCCAAAATATTGCACAGTCTCAAGCTGCAAGACCTGAAGCAAAGAATTATTTAGCACTAGGTGCTTAATTCTAAAAAGGATGTTAGGCAAGTTATGTCAAAACAAACAAACAGCTCTAGAATGATGTCATTGCCTCAGTGCTCGGTACAGGTGTGATTTCAATGTTAGTACATACAGTATTTTGAATATGTGGTCCATAATATTCCTAGAAATTTTTAAGTTGCCAATAAAAGCTAAAGCATCGATTTGAAGTACTAACAGTCACATAAGACTGATCTCCAATTTCTATCCCCCTTCCCCCAAAAAATCAACTATTAAAGTATGTTTATACAGGCACATGAGTATTTGTTTAATCTAGTTAAATATGGTTTGTAACTCAAGATTCACCCCTTTCCCCATTGCCACTCTAAACAATTATGAGAAAAGAATACTGGAGATTTATTTTTAATCAAGGGCCCTTGCACCGAGCTATCTGTTCACTAAGATGTCCAAAAGCTCATTATAGAGTTACAAATTTTGCACAGCAGTTGCCTTCCAACAGCCTTTGTCGCATATTGCATAAAATAATTATGTGTATCTGAAAATCCAGTACCTTTGAAACCACAGTTTTTGTTCTTGCACGTTCTCTAACTTGACTAATTTTAAATTGATTATGTGCAGAACTACAATGACTTCCAATAATTTAAATGAAAATATCAATGCCCAGACAAAAGGCATTCAAGCAGCAATGGACAGCACAGCTGTACCAGACTAAATAATTTTACTATCGACAGGCGGCCCAAAAAAATCAACAGGAGAGGATTAAATTTTTGTTTTTAATATCTTCTCTTGATTGTGAGATGGTTTTTACTGTTACTCAATTTACAACTGCAGTAGATTTAATACTGAGTAAATAAATTAAAATGGAAAAATATGCAAGTAAAATGGGCAACCAAACTTTCAAGAACAGAAATAAAATAGTCACGTCTTCCTACAGACATGCAAGCAAGCCAGCTCAGTTAAAAAATAAAAAAGGTTAGTTTATGCCCTGCCAGAAGGGCCTGCAATGACTTAATGACAGCCCAAATTTGTTCTTCCAAAAGAGAACGTGGATCAGTGATTGAATTCTTTGACCCATACCCTCATATCAAGGTATTAAACAAAATAGTTTACCATCACTTTCAAATTGATTCAAACATAAAGGTTAGCGTGACAAACAAGACTCATTCCTCGCCATAAAGCATGTATGCCAAATAGCACACTGAATGCTAAGTGAAAACTTTCTGTACGCAAAGGAAGGTAGACCTCCAATCCTCTGAAAACACAGTACCTGACATGGAGGGCAGGATAACATTTACAAAGATAGCCCTTGCAGTTTCTTCACAGCTTGGGAATTGTGGAATTAGTTACAAAAATTACTAACAAAGCAGACTCTCAATCAGAAACAAAGGTAGTATCAAGCTCGTTTTTCTTCCTGATTGTGTTTATTAGGCTGGTAAATTTTTATGTACCAAATATTGTGTTGTTTTTCCAGCAAATTTTACAAGTTAATACATTTTATTATTACTTCAGTCTACTATTCCATACTCCAGCTCTCTCAATAAACTGTATACAATCTGACAAGTGAGTTTGTAACTCTAAACCATATAAAATAATATGGCAAGAAAGTAAAACACTGAAGTACTACTATACTTTCTGAGAACACTGATTTTCCTCTGTTGATGGATTAAAAAGCATGACAATTACAGCTATGCAAATATATCTAAAAGTTTCATTCATATTTAGAGCATTCCTCTTTCTGTGGGATTTATCTTCAGATCAAGTTCTGTATTCAGGGCTCAATTCCAAAGCTGTGGAAAAGCAGGACCGATCAGAAGGCTTTTAAGGAGGCACAAAAGCAGCTAACAAAGCAATGTGGTCAAGAATTACAGATTGCAACAGATCAGACAACCAAAATATCTCAATTTAAGAGGAATTTCCAACCAGCCATATAATAATTAATGAAATGATCAGAACTTAAATAAGGAAAGAGAACTGCAGCTGTTCAACAAGCACAACAAATCAGTAAACATTCTTCTTTAAGATGGAAAACAGACAAGGGACTACCACTGATGAATATACAGTAGATACTGTTATTACCAGCAGTATTCAATTGTCTGTGCCAAATTATTACTAAAGAGCTGCTGTCATTTTCAGATTGACAACAGTATAAAGCAGGGGAGAAAAGTTTCCAGAGATATATTCCCTGTAAATAGCTACACTCTTACATGACAGAGCGACCATAAACAAGCAACACTACTTTAAATAACAGTTTTATAGAGGCAGAGATAGTACAATTTCAAAGTAACACAAAATACCTGTTTTGCTTTTAACATCATGCTTTAAACGCAACTTGGTTAAACTGAAACAGGACTACACATCTGTAGTGAAGTTGGCCAATTATTCGTGTCCACAATTTAATTAGTTAGACTTTGCTAGCTCAAATGCAGGGAGCTGAAGTATTTGATTAGAGTGAATGCAGAACATATCGTCCCTTAAGCCATCACCTTTCGCTTCTGCTGGGAAGAGAAGCCAGAGGCTCGGCGTGCTTCCTCTTCATGCTGCTGGATTTGCTGTTGTAACAGAATGAGCTCCCCAAGCAGGCCCTGCCGTGAGTTTATAATAAAAAGGAGAGGAAAAATTTGGGGTGTAAGGAAAACAAAGTTAAACCAAAAGGCATGACAAAGACAGATGAAAATCAGGTATGAACAGGTCAGTTCAAACAAAAGTGAAATTTCATTAGCAAGATCTCTTGCTAGCTGGAGTGGATAGAGCCAGCAAAACCATGCATTTTGCAAATCCATGTAGAATAAAGCAACCAACATTTAGCAACATTTTACAATCATATTCAACTTTAACTAAGCATCTAAATATTTAAAAAATTCTATTATAACTACCCTAAATATTATCAAACTGTTCAGTTCAGCTTTTTCAGTAAAAGTTCTTTAGGGTTTTTTTGCTTAGTTTTTATTCCTAGCAAAATACAGATAGTTTATAAAAAGGTGATTTTGCCCGCTACTTAACTTTCTCAAACTAGCAGAAGACAAATAGTTTCTTGAACGTAAAAAAAAAATCTCCCTCTCCACTTCTGTAACACACTGCAGTTTAAATTCATGATGTCATAACCCTTTCTGATCATTCCAAAACGCCCTAAAACTTGATGCTTATTCTTCTACTCATTCAGCATTTCCACAAAGCTCAGTTTTCCACTCTTCTCCCTCCACAACAAACAATCCTATAATGGTGAGCTGTCTTTCAAAATGGGTTGAGAAAGCATCTACCAGAAATTTATGAACTGTTTATCTCATAGAATGCAGAGAAGAATATTAATTAGCTACTTAAATAAAGCTCTTCAAAAACATATTCTAAGAAAACATTCAGTGAAATTAAATGTTTCAAAAATACACTTTAGGAATCAAAACAAGCTCTGAAACAGAACTTTGGTGTAAGAATTCAAGACATCCATCATCAAGGTATACATTTGTTGCATGAAATACACACACAGGCATGTACACATAAGGATAAACAACACAAGAGAATGGATAAAACGAGGGACACAATCAAATGACCAAATATAAACATTTGTTAAACAGTAATTTATATAATTTGAAGCATAGAAAAATCTTCTCATTTGCATTTTACTGAGCCACTTTCAGATTTAATAAATGCCTCTAATGCCAGACCAGCAAATGCACTAGAACTGTGCCAGGAACTCAGGCAAAATATTTCATTACTACACAGCAGCAAGCAGAGGAAGCCTCATGGCTACATTTAGTATTAGAAGAACAATATTAATATTTTGCCATTTTTCAGACAAGGAAACTCTTGGTATGATCCAACACATTCCCTTTAAAGATTATGCTATGGGTCAAAAAATACAAGAAAAAGCTATGAACAAAATCTGCCACGAAGGCCTTTCAGCATTTAAGCAGGAAATGTAACAGAAGTCTACAGTCATCAAATCTAATTATTTAATGAACAATTACTTTCAAAGACAACTGGTACATGTCACTCTTATTCCACAATAAAGTATGAAAAGAATCCTTTCCAACTACAGTCACACAGTTTAATAAAATATTCAAATAAAAAACCTGATCACACTAATTAGCAAATTAACAGTTAAATTATCTCTTATCAGATATAATTATTAGACCAGACAACATTTTCTTAATCATATTTATTTAATCTGGTGATATTTTCCATACCACAGTCAAAGTTAAAATGCAGATGTCACTGCCTCCAAAACAAGCACAGGATTGTAACAAGTTTTAATGATATTAGTGATATTCAGAAAAGGTGTCAGTTATTTCAATTAACAGAGACAATAAACTAAGATGGCCACTTCCCCACAAATCAACAGCAAGGTGTTCTTTACATTTTACACAGTGAAACCTGTGCTAAGCAATCACTCTGGAGAAAAACACAGTTTACAGACAAAGGGGAAATAAAAAGCTAGGTTAATTCTCATGTAAAAATTCATCACTGTTCTACAGGGGGGAAAATTGTTGTCAGATCTGAATTTTGTACATGTTTCACTATGTATTACCATGCAGAATTAATATGGATAAATGTATACATGCCTGCATATACAGAAAAGTTGTTTATGGAAAAGCCTCAGTTACAGTCCAGAAAGTTTCAGTTCAAAAATAAGTATATGATAATTTACAAATTCCCTGATATATATTGTTCTCCTTACACTTTTGTAAAACAATTTTTAAACATAAATACAGGAAAAGTAAGCCTTTAAAGAATGAGCAACATGACAACTTAGGAATTTAACAGAAATGTTCATGAAAACAAAAAAAATAAAATTCACCTTCTTGACTTCAAGAAAAAAAGTGCTAAAAACCTTTACGTTTTCAAAATATAGTAACATTATTTTCCAGAGAATAGTAACAAAAATATGCTGTATGCTTTATTTAGATAAAAAACATAAAAAACAGACTACTTTAAGTAATGGATATTCTTTAAGTCAGAAATTCTTAAGTAACAATTACAACTGTGAAAATGAGACTGCAAGCAGAAATGCTTAAAAACAAATGCCTAAACCAACTTCAGTAATAAGTTATAAACTCAAGTGCCATGGAGACCATGCCTTGAAAAACTGCAAATTCACATAACAATATTTAAAATCACATTCTTATTACAGACCAATTTTCTTAATAATGCATTTACTAAACACTTTCACATCTGTCTTGTATTTCCTTATGCCAAAATGTTATCACTGCACTACTTTTATATAAAAAAAGCAGTAATGTATACTGAACTAATTTTCAACAAAAAATTATTTTCAAGCTGCTTCGAATGAACTTCTGCAATGGGCTACTGCTGCACTTTCAAACTAAAAATACCTGTTTATAAAGACATTTTCAGGTTTGCAAGTGAGTAATTACCTTCTTGAACTGTTTGTCACTGTCGTATCCCTGGTCAGTAGCCCGGAATGCTGTTTCTCCTGGAGAACCTAGGACACAATTACAGAAACTAACAATAAGATGCAAAAGGCACTTAAAGATTCTCTAACTATACCTAACAGAAAATTAAAGCTTCAACCCCTATGAAGTTCCTATAAAAAAAAATCATCTTATGAAACTGAAGAAGAAAATCAGTTTAAAACCCATCTGAAAATTCTATATCTAGTTATGACTTAGATTAGTGATATCACAAGGGAGGAGGCAGCTTCAATAAGACTATTAAAAGTTCTCAAAATACTGTAGAATTCATTTTTGAGAAGGACAGAAGGATAATACAAGATCCATTGATGTTACCATACTGAGAAAAAAAAAATAAAATCTTTCCTATTGTAAATACAGGCTTTCAAAAGAAGCCTCTGGAACAAGCCTGAAATAAAAAGCATCTGCTAAGGACTGTGACAGATGTATTAACTGCTCATCTATTCATTCTTACAGGGGAGGAACGTAGGTCAAGAAAAGGTTCTTCACCCAGAGGGTGGCTGGGCACCAGAACAGGCTCCCCAGGGAAGTGGTCACAGCACCAAGCCTGCCAGAGCTCAAAAAGCTTTTAGACATTTCTCAGGCACATGGTGGGATTTTTAACATATCCCTGAAAAAGGCCAGGAGTTGGACTTGATCCTGATGGGTCCCTTCCAACTCCGCTTATTCTGAGATGCTGTGATTCTATGAAGTATTTTAAAAATAGTTGGAAAGTACTTGTAAATCCATATTAAGTTGCTGTAAATAGTTGTATTCATATTGATATTCACTCAATATAGTAGTGCTTTAACAGTTTGCTGTAAAAAGGCAGATTAAGGGCAGGAAAAAGGGCTTTTACACACCTAACAACAGAAGTAGATCAGAAGCTCCTATGACTTCACTAACCAAATTGTAACCTGTGAAAAATCAGCAGAAGAGGGGAAATAAAAATTATAAACACAAAACAAAATGCAGAATAAAGATGAGGGATCTTTGTTTCATTTGGAGAACCACACAATCATAAATGGCCACTAAGCCAGTGTGAGTGTAATAACAAGTAATTGGCGACATCTCACTATCAGTCAATAACACAATTTTAAACTGTTAAAATTTTAAACAGCTAAAATACATAGGAGATTGTAATCTACTTGTCACTCTGCTGAAATTGGCCCCTACTTAGATTCTCGCTGCATTTGTAAGATCAATAAATTAATTCTGCCATTGACAGTATTTTAAAGAAACAAAAAAACCCCACCCACTTCTTATGCACATTGATATGAAAATATTTTTAAACATACTTAGAAAAATGATATAACCCCACACTGATAGAAGGTTTCATGAATACAAATTTATGTGGTTTCATAATTACTAAAGTATATAATACAAATAATCTCGCTGTTCATTATAAGAATGAATGAAGTTTTCAGCTGTGTTCATCAACAAGTCAGATATGATGACCAAATCTAATTGTTCTCACTTTTAAAAAGCCTAGTGATAGAAATGTCTCATTTAAGTCTGCCAAAACCTGAAAACTGTTAAGCCTGCTACTGCCTGGATACACTGAACAGACAAACCATCCCTGTGCCTTTTCTGAAGGATTTAAAACTCTTGCCTGTTCCTTGGAAACACTGCCCCACCAAACCTAAATCTCCAAGCAAATTTTCCTGGGTCCACGACCAGAGGGAAAACACCATTCAACCCAGAAGAATACCTTTGCCTATTTTGTAAAATCCCCTATTTTACAGGCTTGCAACATTAAGAACCTTCGCTCTTAACAATCCAACTCTCTTCTCCTGTAACAGCTGTGATATTGCTATTGTCCAGTGACATTCTCACCAAGTTCTAGCTGGACACATCCAGCTTCTCTGACTCACTGAAGAATTGAGCTTTCAAGCTGGAAGTTTAGAGCTGTTTAAGAATTCTGGTTTTATATTCAATTTCACATTTTACTTCTCTGCACTTGCTACTAGAATTCTCTCTTTTAAAAATAAATTACACTTACTTGTGTCCACAACACTTTCAGAAGAGATATTCAATGCAAACACAATTTAGCATCTAAGGACATACTTATACCCTCATCTTGAAATAGGTTCAGCTTTTGAAATTAAAACTTAGCTTAAAATTTGTTCTCACCAGGAGAAAGAAATCCTTTCAGTGAAGCAAGGCTCTCTCCAATCTTGTCAAAGTCAGGCAGAAGTTTGGCAAGGTCATCTGCATCAGGGAGGGCTTTGACAAGTTTTTCTAGGAAAACAGTACAAGAGTTAGTGAGTCAGGCCTTTTTCTATTATTTTTGTAAACAAAAATAGCTTAGGCTATAAAACTTAGCAACTGTTTCAGGATACGGCTTTTAAAAATTTATTTTAAAAATAATAAAGACGTTTCTTTCCACATGCACCTCCCCCCACTACTGTTGGGAAAGACTTGTCACATCTGAAAAACCACTCGCTTTTTTAGACTTTGAACCTCCTGATAAGTTGGCTGCCACAGGTACTTTACAATTGCTGAAAACTTATTGCTGCATTTTACCACATTTCATACATTATTCTTTCACATACTTCGTAGAGGATGTTTTAAAATTATGTGAAACCGCAACTGTGCTCATGTCTTGAATCATTTTAAGAAAAGCTTAGTTTTCAATTTCATAAACAAGCCAATTTTGTGATCCTTAAAAAGTAAAAATGATTAGCTTCAAAGTACTATAAAAATGTAGTGTCCACGTGCAGCAAGAACAAGAAGAACTTGAATCCGTTCTCAATCTCTGCAATTATCACATGGCATGGAGGTTGCAACTAAGTAAATTCCCTCCCAATCCAAGCCATTCTACTATTTCATGCAGTAAAATCTTCATAGAGATGATTTTTTAAAAAAAGACCAGATTTCTACCCTGCATATAAAATATAAGTCAGTGCTTGATTTGCAGATCTGTCTTTCATCTAAAAATACACAAAAGCCTCTACTGCAACCAGAAGGCTCACGAAAGCAAGTCTCTATTTTTCATTTTCTTCAGTATCTTCAAGATAATTGTGTAGATAGGCATGTTCACTATTCTGCATTTTCAACTGGTCTTTTACTCACATATTTTTTACTGATCTATTTATATCTTCACTTGTAAGTCATTCATATAGAAATAAAGACTTTTCTGCGTAATACTACCAAAACCTGTGTGAGTGTCCTTGATCATGCTGCAACTCCCCTTTCACTAATGGCATTATAAGGCTTTAGGAAATGACCAAGAACATTATCAAATGAAACGACGCATTAGGGAATATCCACACTAAACAGAGCTTAATTTCTTCTTACAAATACACATCAAACTCCAAAAATAAAAGTCCACTTAAATTACATCTGAAAAGTTACTGGAATGAGGCCCTGAGGACCTACACTCCTATGTTTAAAGCTTTACATATGACAGTCTTTAGACAGAGTAACATCATAGTTTGTGATACCGAAGTCAACAAGTTCATCAAGCTCCCAAATGAAGTCAGGAACAATCCACTTATAGTCCTCGAGATCTGGCATCATGTCCTTCCACTGCTCATATGTCTAACAGAGAAGGGAAAAAAATCATGGTAGAAATAGAAAAAGAAATGTACAGAGAGGAGTGTATGAGCAACTACTACCTACACATAAAACATAATAACCCACCATCCTTAGATATGAGTAGTACTTGGATCTCTTAAGATATATAGTAGTTTTCTAAACAATGTCTTCCATATTCACTTATCTTTGTTATCATCAGTTAACCAGGCAATGGCATCTTGTATTTTTGTGGCTATAATAAGAACTTGTGTTTTGAAGTATATAATAACAAAGACAAAATGGATAAAGTAGATTCCAGAGACA
Source organism: Hirundo rustica (assembly GCF_015227805.2). Taxonomy (NCBI): domain Eukaryota; kingdom Metazoa; phylum Chordata; class Aves; order Passeriformes; family Hirundinidae; genus Hirundo; species Hirundo rustica. The sequence goes on from NC_053459.1 coordinate 14,047,784, forward strand.
AATACCTTCTTAGCTGTGTAGCCACCTCCTACTGCAGATCCTAAGATGAGATAGCGAACTTTGAGAAGCCTGGAGGCTAATCTGGCCAGCCAAAAGTTCCTGTGGGACTGGTATCCATGTTTTACATTTAAAAGTTTTGTTTTGTGAAGGGGAAGACGATTCAGAGAAGAGAACTGCTGAACGGATATCCTTAATGGAGGTCTCTGGAACTTTGAACTTGGATAGCAGGGATGATGTATACTTCGGGAAACAAGATGCAGGTTTTGAAGCGGTGATTTTCTCTTTATTCCATAGCTGCTATGTGCTAGACTCCGGCAGATGACACTAAAAGAAAGAAATAAAAACTTTAACTGATTTCTTCAACATACCATTAATTCAAACACCTCTTTAGAAGTAATCCACATTATATTTTAGCTGGTTACAGATAATCTTATTACATCACTCCGAATGCACAATTTCCAGCTACTAGTGCTATGCTTATGAGGAAAATAAAAAGCTGCAAAACCATGGTTAATGGGTATAGTATTTGCAGTGATTACAGACACAAAACCTTAACTACAAATTCTGAAGTGTGTTATGAATTACATTTAACTTTCACACTGCAATAACGCACGTAAATGTGTGGTAAAGCATCATTTGGGATAAGAGTCCATAGAAGACTTGCAACACACAAGAAAACTTAATGGTTTGGCCTGTCTTATTCTCTAAATGAACTTTTAGAGAGCACTAAGTTAGTACAGGATCTTCAAACTTTAAAAACCCCCAATATATAAAAGACAACTCTTTGTAGAATACGTTTGTCCTTTTTTGGCCGAGCAGAGTCTCCTTTGAAGTATGTGCTAAATGACATCTTTCAGTTCCTTTCACTTGCTGTGGCTCTAGGATTACAAGACTATGGTTTTGTCTTGGGTCATGCATAGACAACATTAGATCTGGAGATGACTGCACCTTGTGCATTGATGCCTTCAAGAAGGAATTCTGACTTAAGAGAGAAAAGTCTGGAAGCCTTTACACTGAAAGCAGAGCTCAGCCATGAAAAGCACATGTTAAAATACAGGAGCCTTATCAATCCTGCCTATGTTAGGCAAACACATAGCCTGGAATAAAACTTGTGTACTTTTGATTACACTATCTGCACACTGCAATGTGTTTGAAGTAATTTTGTTAGTTTAGGGAAAAGACAACTAGTCTGAAAAAAGTAATTTCTTCAGAAATCTTTTGGATGTACCATCACATCAGAATGGTTAATATTAAATAATTTAGTGAATGCAAAATAGATGTGAAGTTACAGTCTTGAAATTTTAAAAGTTGAAATGAAAGCTTGTCTCTTGATGCTTTTTTCAGGGTTTTCAATATTATCAGGTGCATTTATTTCCAACTGGGAGAAATAAAAAAATAAAAAAGAAAGTGTTCCATATCATTGAAATGGCAAATTATTAATTCCATAGTCCTAAAACATTTAAAATGAACAGATTTTAACAAGAACAAGTTAATCATACTTAGTAGAAAATACTACTACTTTCTATACTTTCTAATACTTTCTAATAACATGCTCTATGACAGTTCTTTGCCTCAAGATTTTCAATGTACTAGAGATAAGAGGCAGGTTCTTCATGTCCAAAGAAGTGAAAGACTTTGTCATAAAAAGGAGTTTTAATCCAGAAACTGAGCTTTTGGAAGTTAACAATCAGAATTCAGACATTCTTCTGTCTTAAAGACCAATTTTGCTGACGATCTAAGTTTAAAAATTTCGTTTAGTGCAATGGAAAGCTCAGTAAAGGAACCCCAGAGACTGCTCTGCAAGTCCTCATTCCTAAATCCCTACGGCAATGAAGGACAACCTTTGTGCTATACTGAACTATCTCTGCAAGGCTGGGCTTTGGCAGTAAGAAACTTAAAACCTGGAAAGAGATTAATAAGCAGGAACAGAACAATCCCTAAACCAGTAAAGCATTTCTCCTCTTGGACATGGAATTACAAGAGGCTCAGAAATTAATTACAAATAGAACCAATACAAAAGTAATTTTCTCCACACTTGAAATGTTTTATTTCCCATTTTTGAAGCCAGGTTTTTAAATCACTGTGTGATAAGCCTGTACGAAGCATGCCAGTGACAGGGTTGTTCATTATTTTGTTTTGCAGTCATTACCATTTCACAGATATTTATTATTTTTAGCAGAGACCATGTGGTAGCACATGGCAGTCACTCCTCATTAGCTGTCTTCACCTAAGCTAGAAGCATTTTGTGTAATATTATGTAACTTTCTTCTCGTGATTTTTCTTTTAGACCACACTGTGTTTTACAGCATTCAGCCTGTGTGTTTAAACTGAAGGAAAAATTGAATTCCATTACAGTCTTCTGGCAAAACCTCAATCCACAACTTCCTTTTGAATATTTGCATATTTCAAACTCAACTTACTCAACTGCTTTACTTGCACATCTGAAATCTTATAATTCATTAAACCCCCCATTATTCCTCCATTACAACAAAACTTCCATTTTCTATTTCCTCTCTCCTCCTGCTGCTAAGCCTCCTGATAAATACTGATCAAAAAAATCACCTTGAGATCTTCAATGAGAAGTACAATGAAAAAGCTTGAAAAGGATGGCAAAATAATGCTATTAAATGAAGTCCTTAATGAGTTCCGAATTTCAAGCCTCTGCAAAGTTGGTTTTAACAGTAACAAAAACTATCCTTCCAGACACGAGTAGCTCTGCCTGATTACAGGCCTGCAACACTGCACTGAAATTACAAATGTCTTGTAAAACACAAAAAAGTGGCCTGCTATGCCTGTGACTACAAACCAAACGTAACCCAACAAAAAGCACGGCAGCATTTTCTTTCTCATTCAGCACTAGACACCGCTTATTTTCCTACTGCTGCTCCCACCTAGGAGTTGGAACTCGATGATCTTCACGTTCCCCTTCCAACCCAAACCATGCCATGACTCTATGAAATTTGCCAAGGAACATCGTGCTATTATCCACCACTCACTGTCATTGCTCCAACCTGAAACGGTGAAGCAGAACGCTGGAAAACAAGCGGGACCCGAGGCAGCTACTGGAAGGAACAACGCCTGGACACGAAAGCGGCCCGAGGTCCCCAGGGCGAGAATGCGGGAGAAGAAGCTCCTTCTACGTTAACCGCCTCCCCCCCGTCCCAGGGGAGCTGCAGGATGGGAAACTGCCCAGCGCAGGGGTACCAGGCTACCGCCAGCAGCAGCCTCCGGCCCAGCCCTGCGCCACTCACACCCGCACCTCGCTCCCCAACCCGCTGTGCTGCTCCGCCTCCCCCGCGAGCGCCAGGCCCGCCTGCAGCCCGCCGGTACCCGTCCCGCTTACCAAGCCGCTGCCGCCCGTGTCCGCCACATCGTAAGGGCCGGGAGGAAACGGGAGCGGCCCGGGAGCCGCAGGAACGCGGCCGGGCCGAGGGCAAGGGCAGCGGCAGCCGCTTCCGGGCACCGCGGTCCGCGCGGCCCGGCCCGCCGGAAACCGCACCTCCCCGCGCGAAGGTTCCGGGGTCGGCAGCGGCGGAGAAGGGAGGATTTAGTGGGAGCACCGGAGGGGGCTGGTCGGCCAGGGGCGGAGAATCGGAGAGTGCGGGATTCCTCTGAGCTGGAGCACGGACCTCCGCACCGGGATCAGGGATCCCTCACACTTGGATCAGGGATCCCCGCACGGGGATCATGGATCCCTCACACTTGGATCAGGGATCCCCGCTCTGGGATCATTGATCCCTCACACTTGGATCAGGGATCCCCGCTCTGGGATCATGGTTCCCTCACACTTGGATCATTGATCCCTCACACTTGGATCAGGGATCCCCGCTCTGGGATCATGGTTCCCTCACACTTGGATCATTGATCCCTCACACTTGGATCAGGGATCCCCGCACGGGGATCATGGTTCCCTCACACTTGGATCATGGATCCCTCACACCGGGGTCCTGGATCCCCACACCGGGCTCTGTGCCCCTCTCACACCCCGTGATCTCCTCGGGGCCTCGCCCCTGTGCCCCTGGCTCCTCTCGGGCACCCCAGCGCGGCCCGGCAGGGCAGGGCTGGAGAGGGCCGTGAGGTGAAGCCCAGCCCGGATGGTGGTACCGGGGTCTTCCACGCAGTTACAGATAAGAGTCTGATAACAGCTGTTGTTGTGCCTGGGGAGTGCATGACATGGGTGGCAGCATTGCCTTGAAAGCTGGAAAACACAAGGTGTTTTCTTAGTGGGCTTCTGTTGAGTTATTGGGGTTTCTTTCTGGCCACGTTGAAGCAGGAGGCAATGGAGGCACCACAACAGCTCATCAGCTCCATCCATCTGCCCTCACACAGGATCACCTGGTTAGGTCATTTCTGAGCAGTGTATACCACACCTGTCCCTAAAGACCACAGACATTGGAATGTTCACCTGGCAATGCCAGTGCTTGCTTACTTTAATAGAAAGTATTCCCTTGTGCCTGATCTGAATCTTTCTTGCAACATGTCCACAGTGGACATGGATAATATTACACATGGATAATATTCTCCACTTACATGTTTGAAAACTGTTGCTATGACTCTTCTCAGTCTCCTTTTCTTTAGACAGAACAACACTAAGTACCTCTTCCATATTTTATGACTCCTTTGTCATTCTCTGTGCTCTCTTGTGGACTGTCACCAGTTGATTCACAGCTTCCTTTCTGTAATGTGGCCAGAACTGGGTGTTACATGCTGAGAAACAGAAAATGAGATTTGGGGTGCTTTAGAGGTCAGGTTTCTGTTTATATTGTGAGATTTTTCAAAGCAAAATAAATTGCATAAGTATGATGTAATACATACATGTACTTTCAGGACTGAGAAAAGTTGTTGGAATGAGGTGAGGCACATATTTTTGTCTCTTACTTCCCTTAGTTTTGTGACTATTTATTTGTAAGTTTAAGGGACTATATTTAAAATCCTACTTTGCTTTTATATTTTAGCTTGACCAGTTGTTTTAGTAATTTATGTATGATTTTTTAAGGCAAGTTTCAATTTAAAAAGATGAATGATGATACTCCATAGGACATGCTAACAAATAACTTTTTGTGAATAAAGACCATGTAATTCTTACTCCAAACAGTAGAGAGCATCATATAACTAAAGGTTCCAGTTCAGGCTGCTTTTTCTTCAGGTTATGGTGAACGTGCTAAAGAAAATTAACAAATCTCACCATCTTCTTTGAGTCTAGATTAATACTGTGATGAATTATTATGACAGGTTGTCAGACTATGGAAATGATTAATGTTTTGCACCTTTAACCTTTTTTTTTTCTTTGTTTTCAGTTGTGAAGGTATAAATACTCCTACAAGGGTATTCTCTAGGAGTGCAGAACACCTTGGAGCTGGAATAAAACTACAAATAGTGAAAAGATTGTATGAGCCTTTATTCTTCCCTGGAGACCCTGCTTTGGTGGGATGTCTGCATCTCTCATCTCTGTGCCAGAGCAACCAAGGACTCCTGCTGCACCTTAGTCTGCTACAGACTTTAGAAAGAGCAAGGGTGATGTTTGGCAAAGCAGCAAAAGCTGACCAGGCAGAAAAAGCGTGTGTGACAGTCCTGTTTTTCAACCCTGGCACCTCCCAAAATAATGAGTCGTTTCCCGAAATCATCAGCCTGATGGTACCTTAGAAAAGGTACCTTTGCGGTTGTTTCCTGTCTGTTACAGCTTCTAGATAGCAATGTTCATTTCCCCCATGTAATCAGGTTTATCAGAAATGGAATTTAGTATGTTCTTTCTTTCAAAGTTTTAGTTTGTACTGTTACTCTTGTATAATAAATAGAGTTCCCTTTGCTCAGTCTCAGAAGAATAAAATGATAAGTTGAGAGGCTCAGAGAGAGTTGCAGTGGGACGAAAGAGAGGGTAACTCTGAAGTTGAGTCTGGAGAGAACCTTGATCTTGTGCGATCAATCACACTTAGACAGCTTGGTATAGATATATCCTTGTCAGTCCAGCCTCTAGTCTGGGCTCCTTTTGGAAGTGTGGTAGGTGTCAAGGCGGAACAACTTGGTTCCAGTGCTTATCACCAGCATTTTCAAACACATCTGTCCCTGTGCTGGGTGCATATCTGTTTGTATTAACTGACCTAATTCCTTCAGTTTCTCTTCTCTGTTTCCTGCATTTCTCCTTTCAGTTTCTCTGAGTCTCTCCTGCTGGAGGATATGCAGTGGTCTTTCTTGTTGCTTGTACAAGTCCATGCCTCATGGCAGCAAAATGCTGAGGAATAGGAACTGACTTGGTACCTCTTGATCTGTTTCAGTCATCCTAGAAGTAATGTTTTTGTTTCTTAACATACTTGCTGGAAGAACAGGTTTGCCTTTCCTGACCTCACTCCTAAAATATTTCTTGTGTAACTTCTTAAAAAGTAGCAAAGTACAAGGAAATAGTAGTGAAATGGGAATGAATCACAAGACTAACCAACAAATGCAGCCCAAAACAAAAAAAAAAAAAAAAAAAAAAAAAAGGGGAGGGAGAAAAAAAAAAAAAAAAGAGGTGGTAATACTCAGTGTTGTTTTCTTGCCAGCTTCCTTTTGGCCCTGATTTAAAGGTCAGAGACATCTAGCTTACTGACATCAGTGGGAAACTCCAGTTTTCCCCAGGAATGAGTAAATAACCTCAGTGATGTCTCCCAAAGTTATATGGCAAGGTCAGAAAACATTCTATGAGGAAATTCTCAATAATGAATAAAAGTCCTGATCCTGCCTGGCTGAATCCTGACACAGTCAGTACATAAATCCACCTGCATGAACTGGGCCCTTTTTTACAGTACCAGAGCTTGATTTATTTTCCATGGCATATGTGGGGATCACTGCTGGACACTTAGTTCAGACTGGTTGCTAAGAGTGTTAACAAGAGCAATGCCTATTTTGTTTCTTATTTGGACACACTCCTGGTCTCCAATGATTCCATAATCTCTTGAAGAAAAATACTCGCCTCATGCCCTCCCCTAAAAGTTTTGTGCCAGCAGCACTTGCTTGCAGCTACCAGAGTTATGCTCTGGAGTCATATTGTGGCAAACACTTGTAAGATTGAACGTTTTCTTTCTTGCTTTGTTTTTGAGTGAATTCTGCATGAACCCTCACAACTGCAAAACTCCAACAACAGAATGGAGGGAGGAGGGATAAAGTGTTACCTGCTAACCCCAGAGAGGGAGGAGCTCCCTATTTCAAACATCATCAGAATTATAAGGAAGGTGTGTACTTAGAGCACTTCCTCAATGTAGAAGTTCAAGCACACTATGCTGAAGACCTGTCCTGAGGGTGCTGTAGAAAGTCTCCAGAGGGTCATTTCATGGGGGAAAATCCTACCAAGAACCATTATGCACAGCTTAACCAGGGAGAAGAGAATGAGATGGTGAGTTGTATCTTTGTCTAGGTCTTTTTCAGCTTGAAGCAGAAAGTGGCACGTGTTCAGCAACAAAATGCTTCAGATTCTAATTGAGTTATTGCTCGTTGGGGTGTTTCCTTGGCAGAAACATACACGTAGAAAGGGATATAATTTTTTTTTTTAGCAGAAAGAAAATAAGGTTGGTTGTGTCCATTCGATTTAACTGGTTCTCCCCTCCAAAAGGGGATGATAGCTCAGCAGATTATTCATGTGGTGTTAAAATCCAGATGGAATTGGTTTAATATGAGCTTGAGGGATGGGCCAGACCAGCAGCCCCAACCATTTAACAACTGGATCTCCAGGATCAGCTCCAGTTAGAGAACTGGAAACCTTGGCTTTCTCTAAAACATAAAAACACCTGTTATGTTTGCATAAATTACTGACAAATGCAGTTTGCTGAATTGCCAACACTGTCTCAGAAGATGGGATTCCTAAATACAGAACTTCTTTTCAGAGTTTCCCAGGGAGAAATGTGTTTGCATGCATTTTGTAACATCTGGAAATAAGTCCTATGTTAACACAAAATCTCTGGTCTCCCACATGGCACTGCTCTTAACTAGTAGTATCAGTGCATGATTGAAGTGAATTCAGTGCTTCTGAACTGCTTTGACATTACTATGTGTTACGAGTCAGCTATTCACATGGATTCTGTCCCTCTATAGATTCTGCTGGAGATGCAGCTGTACAACAAGAGTTCTTAGGCGTATCTGGTAAATGCAGTGCTTCTCAAAATTCCTGTGCGGCAGAGCCACTGGGGTGCTGCTGTGAGTGCCTGCAGGATTTCAATAGCAAAGCTATTGAAACACAGTCACTTACAAGTTGACGCACTGCTCACTTTCAGAAATCCTGGAGAAATCTTCAAAATCTCCTCACTGAGATTCCTGTTCTAGTGAAAGAGACTGTGTCTTGTGCAAATATGGATACCTGTTATCTTGCAAGGAAAAATGTGGATTTTCAGACAGCCCTCTCAGCCATCCAGGGAAGGGGAGATGCCACATTTTGCGTAATGCAAACCTGGGGAATGCAGTAGAGAGTCACCCAGCAGCATCAGCTGAGCAGTGCAGGAAGCACAAGGCACTGGCTCCGAGGGTGGGGAATAATTAACTCCGTGCAATGCAGAACCCAACTGGCTCTGCCACCCAGTTACTAAACCTGCTGGCAGCACCCCACTCCTGGCTCTAGCCCTGGTGCTGATGTGCCACTGCTCCCCAGCTCCAAACAGCTGCTGGGTTTGTGCCTCTGCTCCACCCTGCCCTGTCCTTCTAGGACTATAAACGCCCTGTCGTGTTCTCACCACTATTAGTGCTGTCTCTATCAATGCCAGAATTGAGCTGGAGCTAATTGGGTTTAAGTGGATTGTCTGGTGCTGTGTACAGTCACACTATTGTACCCTGAATGTTCACTTCCAGCTGTGCACTGCTGGGACACCAAAGCTGTGCTTGTATGGAGCCAGTTATACCAAGGATGTTCTTGTTTCTCACCAGTATCATACTGAGCCCATGCATCCTGAATCTGGTGCTTAGGGGTCTGCACTGTGAATATCTGGTTTTCCATGCCCAGCACGGTTTTCCATGCCCAGTGTTGAGTCAGTCTTAACTATGAATCCAGAGTGTCTGGATGACATGGAGAGCAGTTGCCATGCTCTCCATGCTTGCAGTGAGTATGATCAGTGCTCTTTCACCTGGGGTTCCCAAATGGAAATTGAACAAAAAAGACTTGTAAAGCACTTGAGTAGAAAATGCAATTAAAACTGTAGCCAGATTATGCTAAATTAGGCAGGAATGCATGTGTGTTTGTTACATAGATGTAAGAGAGAAAAAATGTATGAGGTAGAGGAATATATTCCTGAGGATGTATGAGATACTGTAAGAGGATGAGAAAAAAACCAACTTGTGTATAGAAAAAGAGAACAGCTAATGTGTGTATTTGTGTGAAAGGAAAAAAGAAAGTAGTATAAAACTGAGAGTAGTAGTGAAGAAAATGAAGAAGGGTCCCCTTAAGTAGAGTGAAGAAGAATACATGAAGTAAAGATAATTACTTTTTTAAAAATTCAAAGCCATGGAAAATATTTTGATGTTGTTTTCAACAGTCAGTTTATTCTACCTGAACCAAATTATTAACAAGCAGTTCTTGACTTCTCAAACAAGATCAGATCTCTTGTTCTAATAACATAACAGCTGACACTGTACAAGTGCCAGTTCTTCCAGAGTGGAATAGTTCAAGTAATCTGAAAGTATGCAAGTAATTAATTTGAACTCTGGATGTGCGATTCTTCCCTGCGTTGAACCAGCTGTCCAATTTGCAGAGGAATAAAAAGAAATGCTTTGAAGTTTTCTTCTGTGTTTCCATTACTTGGTACAGTTGAGGTGCTAGGTGCTCCTGAATTTAAGAGTAATCACTCTGACTTAGAAAATCTAACCTTATAGATCTTTGTATATCCTTGTGTATATCTTTAGGATTACTTTAGAATTGTTGCAGAACATTTGCTTGAATAAAAGTTCACTCTTCTGCTATGCAGCTAAAACTTAGCAAAATATATTCAGAGCATGAGATAAACTCTCCATACCCATTTGTAGTACCAGAAGTATCTTAGTAGTGTGAGAGAACTCTGGACACAGCAGCTTGCCTCAGAGAGGGCTAATAGTATGCTTCCCTTCAGAAAAATCTGCTTGAAGATTTTGAGAAGAAGTGCATTTACTGTGGAATACGAAGAGGAAGGAAAAACACTGCTTTATGCTCTCTGCTGATTTGATGTTCTTCTCTGAGCAGCTTGGGAATAATCATTCCCCTTGCACAAAACCTAAAGTGTGAAGCTGAAGTCTTGCAGTGCAAAAGATTGTGATAGACTGACTGGATACTGCTTTGGGAAGGATTTACCAGCAGGCTGTCTTAAGCATGTGTTCCCCCATTGCTTGTGGCTGAAGGAATGGGAGAGCTGCAGTCAGTCAGCTGGTGAACCCCAGTTTGCTGCTGCATCTTGGCAGCTGTCTGCCTCCTTTGAGATGCCATAATTCTGAAGGGAATCTGATACAGGAATTTTATATACTTTGAATTTGAAAAATGTAAGTTTTAAAATTGAAATAAAATCTGAATGTTACAATCTTGTTGCTAATGGAACAATAGTGAATGTCATTACTGGTTTCAGAGAAAACGGAAACAAACCTCTGATGAAACAGGTTCTGGTTGGTAAGAATGAGATTCAGTTATTAAATTGCTTGTGAAACTTAGCCAGTCTTTCAAGTCTAATCCTATTATCTGTTGTTATAGCAACAGGTAGTTCATAATAAGGTACCTGGTGTTGGGGTTGCCAGAAATATGACCATTCACTACCACTGTTTAGGCTCCCTAACGGTAGCTACAAGCTTTGTTTTCATCGAAGAAAGAGGTGCCTGAATTTATTTGACTTTTGCATTTAAATTCTGCTGTGCAGATGACCTGGCAGTTAGAGGCAATTTTTCTTTTAAACAAAGTAACAAAGACTTGCTGGACACTAGAGTGATAAGCCCTTGAATGCTGGCTTTGTGTGATTGTAAAAGCAGCTAAGAACCTTACTTGCCAACTGAGCAGGTCTGGCAGCTTTTTCTGTCCAATAATCCTGGCCCCTTCTTAGACCCTTCACTCACAAGTCAAACCATTTTGTTACAGTCACTCTTCTAACTCTTGTAAGTCTCAAGAAAAATGAGCAAACAAAATTTTACTATACACTACAATTTATTAAAAAATATTCTATAGAGATGAGATGAACACTGTATACCAGCTTATTTTGTAGATGATGTTACTTCTTATGAGATGATGAGAAGCCCTTTGGAGTCTTACAGACAGCTTATCTTTGCTTTGTTTTCCACCATTTCCTAGTCTGGTGCACTCAAGAACCCAGATTATTTGACTGTGACCAGTTTTATATGCCAAATGCACTCACTAACTCTAAAAACTTGTTCATGCATTAGAAAATTTGTCAAGTTGAAAATCTGTATTCATCAGACCCTCTTCAAAAGAAACATGTCTGCACCAGCACAATGAAATGAAACACAGAAAAAGTTATTTCCTTAACAACATAAAACTAACCTGACAGATTTGCTCTCACTGCAGTCCTCTCAGCAGGACTTCTGCCAGCCTTGAAAATATTGTTTGCCATGGTGGACATGCATTTGCTTGGAGATCTTTGTAGCAGAGGCCGAGGGAATCCTAAATAAGCTTCAAGAATTTCCAAACCATAATTACTGTAAGTTGCTCATGTGACTAAACAAACCTGCGCCATGTGTGTACCTGTTTCTCCCTTCTTCATGCACATTGTGGATATCTGTTATGGGTCTAATATTCACCTTTTTTGTGGAAGATAATAGTTTTGGGAATTCTTCTAAAGAATTTAATTTTGACTTATCTGATGAGTGAGAAGTTTCTGCTTCAACAAGGAGTTATTCATGTATTATTTTTTTTATGAATGCAGCATTCATTGCTATAATCCTTCCAGCTGAATACATAGGCCCAGAAAAATCTCCTCAACCTAACAGAACATTCTGTACTGAAGTTAAGCTTGAAAGGTTCTGGCTCAGGGAACTTTGGCACAAGTCAGATTTGGAGCTCAGTCTATTTCCCTGCCTAGCTTTACTTCTCAGTGATGTGGGCCAGGTGACCTGCTCCAGATATTTCCAAACTGTGGGAAATGATTTGCTTTGGCAACAGATTCCTCCATGGACATCTAGATGCATCAGTTAACATCTGATGTTTATTTTTTCCCATCTTATTCCTTGTAGAACTCCTGAACAGCCATACTCAGAAATGTCAAACTCATCAAGACATGAACCAACAAACCTGAAAACCAACATCTGTATTTTTATGGCAAATCATACCCTTGAAGGATCATAACAGCTCAATGGTGTCGCTCTATCTGTCTGTCTCTCTGCCTGTCTCAGGAAAGTCCCTTGAGAGAAGCAGCAAGGTCCAGCACACAGCATAATGGATGTTTTTTTCTTCCAAGATGAGCTGGTTTTTTTTGTTTGCCTCTCTTCTGTATTTCAAGATGTGGAATACTGATGCATGCTCGGTTCTGGGGAGTGTCTTGGAATCTATGGATTCAAATCACTTTTTGAGTTAAAACTACGCTGGGAAAAAAGGCCTTAAAATGTATGCTGGCATAGAGGGACTCAGATACATATTTTCATACATTGGTGTATGGTTTGCTAGGCAAAAATACAGAGAAATACAGTTTGCTCTAGTTTTGTGGTTATGTTGTTGTGCAGGCTTGGGAAACCACTGAACATTTCAGTGAAGAACAGTGCCAACAGAAGATGATCCCAAATGATTGCCAATCACATGCAGAGCATCCACCCTCTCTCTTTTTAATTCTATTAGTACAGCCTTGCTGACATCTCAGATATGGTGTGTAAGACACAAAATCTGAAAATTAAAGGAGTGATTCATGGGCAGAAGCAAGATGCACATGACAGCAATCCTGTTCTTCCCCACCCTGATATTCATGCCCATCCCAATTCAGAAATACTATTCCAGTTATTCCAGGCCCATCCATATACTGAAGGAAGTCCGAAGGTGTGTTCTTTTAACAATTCTTCCCTTAGGCTTCTCTGTCTCCTTGGGACATCTTTTGTATTGCTGACAAACTGTGAAGTCTGGATCCAAGCATCTGGATCCTGCTACTAGGCAAATGCTGTGAAGAGTAAGTTCACATTGTCTTGTGTATTATTCTGTATGCTGGTGCTCACACTATTTAACCTTTTTGTTAAGGTTACAGCTAGAGAGAGTTGAATGGAGACCCTTTACCTGTTTGTAGGAACATGTGAATACTAGTTGCACATGACTGCCGCACCAACTACCTCCTTGCAAACCTCCCTGTCTGCTGTCCTCCACAGGCTTCCTTCTGTCTGCTGCAGTCTTGCCTTATTCTCTGGATCTGCTCAGAGATTATAGAAGCCTTTGAAAATGCTGTGTGTGCATCTCACAGGTGGTATAACCAGGTCCTGTGCGGTGCAGGCCGCTTTCCTGTGTTGTTTACCATACTTTTTCCTCACAGTTGCCAACTTCTTCCCCTTAGAAACCTCTTGGAGATTGCTTAGGATGACAGGGTCTGTCTTTTGGAGAATGCCACAGAGCAGGTGTGCCGAGGCAGCGTGTGGAACCACTGGGCAGGGCCTGCATTTCACGTAACAAGCAGAGACACCAGTACAGAACCAGGAATTATGCGTTAGTCATCCTTACAATTACATGGCCTTTTCTTCTCACCTTATAAATGGATCTTGCAATATCTGTGGCTGCAGATATCTGATCCTCAGAAGCAGATTGCACAGTTGCTGCAGATATACTCAGAAGAAGGGAATTGAGGAACCTTAACCCTTATGTTAGCAAATTCTCCTGGTCACTGAATGTAATTGAAGCCGTGGAATCTCCCATCTTAGCTTAGGCTGCATCTCCTCGATAAATTCACTGTATACATTTCACTTCATGTTTACTAAGTCCCTGCTAGCAGTACTGAGAGGAAATTTGGCCATGGTACCAAGACTTGCAGCTCTTGAAATGTAATGCTGACAGACAACTCTTTGATGTTTTGGGCAAGTCACCTTGCCTCACTGTAACAATTTCCCCAGCTTTAAAAATGGAATAATAATACCTACTCATACAACTGAAATGAGTAGCTTCCTTTGGCCCTCTGAACATGTAAAGCATTCTCCAAGTGTTCATTAGTTGTTCTTACTAACAGTTATTATTATTATTATTATTAATAATAATAATAATAACAACATCAACAATAATATTATGTTAGGCCAATGGCACATTGGCAACCTCCAAAATCCCCGTACTGGAGCTGTGATGGAAGAGGGTAACAGCTACAAAAGCTGTGTCTGTGCCAAGTTGTGCACAGCAGTTCCAGCTGGTGCAGGCACCTAACGCTACATATGGGAGAGCAGTGGATGATAGGAAGGTATAGTATTCCAGGCATTTCTTTAGGAGAAATAGTAATGATTTTCCTCTTCTCTTTGCTGTACAGGACATATTTGGCTACAAAACTCAAAGCTGCCGAAAGGCCTTGTGCATTGCTGGATACATCTTGTCCTGTGGGGCTCTGAGGCTGCTGTTTTACTGGAAGCCAGAGTGGGATGTGTGGGTAAACTGCATCCGATGCAGCTTGGAAGAAGCGGATATTATTCTGCTTAGAACAACAGTAGGTGCCTATTTTAATCTTTTAATTAGTCTCTAAGTAGGTAGCTATTTGGAAGGTGGGTAACTGTAAGGTATCCAGTTAGCTGAAATCTCTTACATTACTGGTTTCCTGCAATCATATCTTATGTGTACCACTGTTGATCTAAAGAATTTCAAAGTACTCCACAAATTATGTATATGATGGTGATGGGAATGGAGGGTAACAGCTGATCGGACAAGGTGAGAGACATTGGGTTGATAAAACCTGTAATATCTGTTGTTTCAAGGCTGTCGTTTGTTCTCAGTCCTACCATCCCTGTGCTTTCTACATTGTAGCCTTGTGCTCCAGGTTCTAAAGCATCTGTTTGTTTGGAGGTATCCAGCAGATCCTGTTTCCCTCACTTGGCTGTTCTGGTGAAGATGTCCCTCTCTGCCGAAATTTATCTACTGGGCCAAATTAAAGATTTGTCTAGCACTGTCCCCAGCAGTGTCCAAGTGTGGCATGAGGGATCAGTATACAGAAGAGGCCAAGCCTGTTCTGCTTGTTTTCTTGGCTCTATGTTTCCATTTTCCACCAGCCCTTCCCCATGTCCAAGGAGCTTGCAGTCCTGCAGTTAATGCTTTCAGAGGTGGTACATTTTGCTAGTAGTTTCCTGATACAGGTCTCTATCTGTTGAGGACTGTGCTGTAGCACTCCAACATATGCAAATCCTGGTTTTATTTCATGGAAGTTACCGCAACACGAAAAAAGCAAACTGAGACTTAGGTCTGAATCCCAGCTGAGCCTGAATACTCCAGGAGCTGGCAGGGTTGGTTTACTTCCAGAAATTTGATTTGTTCTGCTTCAAAGATTTCTGAACAATGACACTTTCAATGTTTGCAATTACAAAATGGATCACTCACTGCCTCTGTGTATGAGCTGCCTTCTTAAATGAGCAGAGCAGTTTGCAGTTAAAATCCCAGGTTTGGAAAGCCACAGATCTGCCTGTTGAATACTTTATAATGAAGCAATCTGCATCCTAATAGTCTGGGGTATGTTTTTTCTTTTATCAAAAACATCATATTAGGCTTAATATCCTTTTTTAATCTTCAATTCAGTTTGCATTTTTGATTACTTATTCTTGTGTGTAATTTTAAAAAGATGTGCCATGCCAAGCACTTTTCAAACAAATGAGTTTTTAAATGAGCCTTTGTGTAACTAAGCAGGAATTGAATCATATTGTATGTTCTTGTTATCAAGGAGCTTTCTCAAATATGCTCTGGGTGTTTGAAAATTTAAGATTTCCTTCCTGATTCTTTGTGTTAAAATGACAGTTTTGTTTTGTTTTGCTACATTCTGATTATATCAGTTCTCAAATGTGATGGCTACTGCTAATGAGGATACAAGTAATTTCATCAGCATGATCCTTGGAATTATGTCTTGCTTCACATAAACCCTTAATTCTTAAGTCATCATTATCTCTGCATTTGCAATATAAGAGCCTATTAACTCATTTTTGTTATTGAATTTTGATTCACTTTAGTTCAAATGATGAACACCTGTGTTATTCACTGGTTCCCATCTCAATCTGCATCCCAATATCTACTCATTCTGGAATCTAAATTAAAGATATCAGAAAATAAATGTTATTCTACTCAAAAGACCAGTTTAAGAAGAAAAACAGGCAAATAAGATATGTAAACATTATTAAAGTCCTTTTTTTTTTAACACTTAAATTATTCCAAAGCACTTATATTTTGTACAAAAATCTTTTTTACTCTTCCCTTTTCCAATTAAATTTTCATAACTGCAAAACTGCTCACACACAAAATGTAAGTCAGTCTCAAAGTTGGCCTTAAGGTATGCAGTTCAGTGTTTGGGACTGCAATTTAGCATGAGGCTACTCACTACAGTAGTTGCTCTAATCTCTCAAGACTAACAACATTTGTTGTCAGGCAGTTCTAATGTTCAATTTACTTTATAAAAAAATGGGAAGGTCATGAACTCAGTTTGTGGTAAAAGCTTATCTAAGGTGCTATAAGTGCTGACATACTTCTTCCAATGAAGTGTTAACTCAGGAGTGACTGTGTAAAGGTACTGGCACTAAACATCCATTTTGCAGCACAGTGCTGTGTTCCTTTTGATCTTCCCTTTACAGCACGGTCACTGCATCTCAGACTGTCCTGTGCTGTTTGCCTGTTCTAGATCTTGACCTGGGTGTTCACATTCCATCCTTATCAGCCAAACACACCAGACCTGTGGTCAATGAAGTATTTGCAGTACTCACATTTTGACAGGACAGTGGTTCTGTTCCTATTCTAATGATTTTTCTTTAAGTCACAAGGGTTGGGAGGCTTCTGTTGATTAATCCTTAAAAAAAGCCAGAGCAGTGCTCTAGAAAGTCTACTGTAACCATTGACTCCAAGGTGAAAGTGAGTTTGGTCTGTGGGGCAAATTGTGACACTTCTCTTCTGTACTCACTTAGGATGATTTTCGGATTTATTCTCGTAAGACTGTGACATGGATCTCTGTGTCTGCCTTTATCAAAAGTAGACCAGATTATCCAGCCACTGAGGAGGACTCAATCTTCAGCAAAGCCATACTGAAGCCAAGTTTGCATGTAAGTAAAGTATTCCCTGCAGCATCTGGGAGATGATGGCAAATCTCAGCCATGCTTTGTGGAGTGAAAATGACCTGTGAAACACATCCAGCTAAGTATCTTGCATATTGAGGAGCACAGTGAACTGTGGAAAAAGAAGAGAACTGTACTTGGTGGTAGTTTCCTCTGTAAGAAACCTCTCTTTTTCTGAGGGGGATTATGAAATGAGAATTCCCACTATTTATGACAGAAAACCTATGTTATACGTAGGAGAGCTTCAGGAGATGGGTTGGCAGTGGTGAATCAGAGTTTAAAATAAATAAATAAATAAATAAATAAATAAATAAATAAATAAATAAATAAATAGAATTCCTGCCATAGGAATCAGGGAATTTAGGGATGACTGTGTGTCTGAAAGGAGACTGTGCAGAACTGAACGCAGCTGCCCCAGTAACCTGAAAACAGGGATGAATGCAGCTGATGGGGAATAAAACAGAAAAGTGCCTGAGCTACAGCAGCGTTTCCAGAAATGTTTCATCAACACATTTTGCTTCCTTGCCTTTGTATGCACCAATTTGTTCTTTAAAGTGCATTTGCTGGAGTCAAGTTAACAGGAGACACTATTAACTTTTCTTGCAAAAATGTATCCTAGTCTTTGCCAGTTCCATAGATTTGAGATCCCGGTGAGACACTGGGGAGAAGGTCGACAATGGATTGATCCAAGCAGATCTCCATGTCCCTCATGAGCTGAGTAAATGTAATTATCCCATGTCTAAAACATGTACCAGACAGTTCAGTTATGTGCTTTGCTTGGCATTACATGTTGAGTTTGTGTGAGCAGTAGGATTGCAAAATGACACATTTGCTAGTATCTGGCTCTTGATTATAGATACTAGAGCACTGAAAAGAGCTATTTTCCCTTTCAGGAAATAAATTTCTAACTTAATAGAATTTCTTTTTTATATCTACAACAATTTTTAGTAAATATTTTCAATATAAACCTGACTTTAGCTGAGCAAAGCTGTTGATATTTCTGCTGTGGACATATATTAGTGTACCTGGGAGAGTTTAGTGCCAACTAGTTTAATCAACTGGCACAATATGAAGAAAAAAACCCCTAAATATAGCCTCAAATAATAGGCCCTTTGAACATCACTTTCATATCAATCAAAGCATCTAGATAGAAAAGACCAGATTTCAAAAGCAGCGAAGATAGAACAGTTCAATTATCCCCTAGCAATTCAAAAGCCCCTACTTACAAGTCAATCATAGAGTGTTTTTGCCATATAAGGTGCCTAAGTCCACTGGGTTCTGTGTAGTGCCCAAGAGCTGTCCAAGGACCTCTTCCAACAGAGAGCTGAGCCCCTTACATCCCACTCCAGGTTTTAGCGTTGCATATATTGCAGCTCCTACTGCATAAAATCCTAACTTCAGACCTCTTGTTAAGTTAATGACTGTGGTTATAGCTCCATTTTGAGTCAGTGGATGAGCTGAGTCTAGATTTCATTGGCCCATAATAATTCTTATTGAGCTGGGTAGGGAGAGTTCCCTGGAGCTGACTTCTTTATCACTCGTGTGTACAGGTGTATAGCCCTGCCTTCTGCCAGCTGATAGGAAGTGCCATTATCTCTAATAGACTTTGTTATTGTTGTGCAGGACAGGACAGACTCCTCTTGCAAGTTATAAATGACAGCGTGTGTTCCTAATGGATAACTGCTCTGCAAGGGCTTAGCATTAGCAGTGACTCAGTATCCTGGGATGGCCTTTCTTGTCTGCTGGCACGTCTGTTTAGCTGAAGGACTCAGCACTATGCTTGGAAATGGCCCAAAGCCCCCTGCTTTCTCCAAAACCAGACAGAAGACAGGGGAGTTGTTGGCTGAATACAGGCTTTTTCAGATACTTGTGTCTCCACCATGGCATCAGTGATCTCTTACATTCATTCTGTGAGATCGGAGTAAAGATTATTCCTTTCTTCACAAAGAACACTGCTTTGTACTTGCTTGACCTAAAGATCTGTAAAGCTTACTGGAACCTGCACTGAGCTGGGGATCCCCATCTATAGTTCAACTAGGGGATCAGTGTATGCAATCCTGTCTTCTCTCCCTTCTTGTCCCCATAAAATTTCCTTTATCTCTACCTGACCCCCGTGAGGATGCCTAGCTGAGCTCTGTGAGCAAGTCTCAGAGTATTTTTTTTGCTGTGTTGCATGTTTTGTTGTCCCTGTTTTGTTTTCTAGGTGAAAACTATCCAAGTACAAAAAATCCGCTATGTCTGGAATATCTATGCAAAAGAGTTCCAGAAAGTTGGGTGAGTTCACTGCACTGGTTGTGCAAGTCTCTGAAGAAGTCAAGTGTCTTTGTGAATAATGTCCTAAGGAAAACACTCCCTTTCTATTTTAGAGTCCTAGAAGACCACTACAGTTGCTCGGCTATACATGATAAATTTGGTTCTGGTCTCACCTGCAATGAACAGAATGTCAGGTACACATTTTAAAACATGAACACTCAACATATGGACTTCAAAGATATGTAAATTCCTTCTGTTGGTGCACTTCCCAGGAGTTTTTTGTGTACTTAATAATATGCACATAATTTTAGATGAAACAGTCATGCATGGAAATATTGAATGAAAGGGGCTAGAGAATGTTGTTTATTCCTTGTCAAAGTTTTTGAAGTGTCTCTATTCATCACTGTTGTTCTCAATCAGAAAATGACTATGTCTGGTAACAAACTTGAAGCAGTTCTTATTTGGAGCAAGAGAAAATCTCTGTGAAAGAGTGCAGATAAGTTGTGTGTTTGCTTCTACACTGGGGTTCCAAATTGACTAGTTCTGGTCATTTAACTTATTCTTATAAATTACTGTATTATTAAGCAAGTTACAGAACATGTATTTATGAAACTGCTAAATAGAGAAGTTATCTTCTGTTGATTGAATACTAAAAATCCAGCTCCTGACCTTAGCTCATGTCAAATCTTACATTCAAATCACTCTTAATTTTTTGCAAAATTATTTGGGTTTGGATCATTTAGTTTTAGATGCAGAATTCCTTTGTTTATGGTGTCTCAAAGTAATTTTTGTGTGACGGAAACATTTGCCTAGTAAATTGTGTTACATCTCTTGTCTGCATAAGTAAATGACACTGGTACAGCCATCTTTTCTGACATAAGCACTGTAAAAACATTTAATTTTTTTTTCTTGAAGAAATATCCTCCCAGCCTTTAAACTGGGATTGAAAGAGGCTCTCAGGACTACAGAAATCTTCATTTTTTTGAGCGAGTGACATTGTCACTATTTTGTCTGAGTGATGTATCTCTATCCCGTACAGGAGAGTTATATGTGGGCCAAACACTATTAATGTTCCAGTGATCCCTATTTGGAAACTACTCATCAAAGAGGTTAAGCATTTCTGTTGCTTTTGTTCTAAGCTGCTTGGGAGGCCATGTGTGCATGCAATTGATTCTACATCTGATTTAGCTTCCTACTACTCACTCTTCAAGCACATTTCTTTCTCAAATCCTATTGGAAAGGTGTTCCATGAAATCATCATAAATTCGTTCACTCTGCCTTGTTCCCTGTGCTCCATGCCCATGCCTGTGTGTCTGCTTGGTATTTCTGTGTATCTCTGTCCTGGGAGCTCATTCTATTTGCCTTCTGAGGGCCGCTGAAGGTTTCCAAGCTGCACTGGAAGTCAAACCTTCCAGACAAGGGCTGTCTCTTAATCAAGAGTGGTTAAGTGAACAGCAGTACCTGGTACATGCCTACAGCTGCAGAGAGATCCAATGAGTTCATGATTTTGGGCACAGCACCACACGAAGCACCAATATCTCTTTCAGACTGGAACAACCTATATGTGGCCTAAACAGGGTGTTTGTGGTGGTGTGCTTATGGTATGGGAGCTCCATGCTCACAGCACAATCTGCTCTTCTCTCACCTTTGTTACTTTTTTTGTAAGAAGCAAACAAAATGAGGATTGGGCTGAGTCATTCTCATCCCAAATAATATCCTATTGGTCTATATTATTTGACCTTTCTGTCAGATGAAGATGGTCTGATCTGATTAAAGTGACTGCTAACAAAATTACAAAGGTGTCAGAAGTCACAATACTTAAAGTCTCTTCTTTCAGACCTTTCCCAACAGGTTGGACTGTCTAGATACATGGGGGCCATTTAAATGTGGCCAGCTCTTTACTATTGCTGTCTCTCCAAACAGGTCCTAAATCCATTTTACGTGTTCCAGCTGTTCAGTGTATGTCTGTGGTTTGCTGAAGATTACATGGAGTATGCCACTGCCATCATAATCATGTCTCTCCTCTCAATATTTTTGACTGTGTATGATCTTAGAAAGGTGAGACACCTCACGTTTTCCACAAGGCAGATTTATTTCTAATGTCTGGGAAAGGTCAACCTGTTACAACATGTACACAGTGCTACGAGACTTACTCAGAGGTTTGGGCTTGTGACATTCTGTAGTAGCAGGTGCAATGGCCTGGCCTCCTAGTCATCACAATCTCTATGTGGTACCTTATCCACATCCTCCCTTCCCCATTCCAGTGCTTCACTTTGTAACATTTTGTTATGCTCTCAGTAATTAGGGTGGGGAATTTCTTTCTCTGTGTGGTTGTATAGTTCCTGGTAGAGGCGGAACCCAGTTTCTGAAGGCTCTCATAACTACAAATAACAAAAGAAAATAATTGTTAGTGGACAAATTGCATCATGTAAGTAAGATGTAACACATTTTGTGTGTTCTTCTTTAATTTATAGCAATCCATTAAACTGCACAGACTGGTTGAGTCTCATAACAACGTCATGGTCACTGTCTGCAGAAATAAGGAAGGTGACTCCTCTATGCTTCTTTTTTCAATGTGTTTTATTTCTATTGCAATTTATATCAAACCCAAGCATATATAATAATAGTTTTATTCCAAAGTGGTTTTCCTCTTCTGTTTCTCAGCTCAGTTAACTCACTTCTGCACATCGAGTTAATTTGACTTAGAAATATGTTGTGGCACATCAAACATTAATAGTTGAGTGCAGCCTTAGCAGAAAATTGTCAGAAAAATTAAGTAGTTTTTCTTATAGCAGCGTTGACATAGTCAACAACATGCCCATTAAATGGCTGTGAGTCCACCTAATTGCTCCATGCAAAGTCTGTTCATTGTCAAGGTATCTAGAGCACAAACCAAAGAGATGAAGTCAAATAAAGAAATATAGATCCAAGGCTTATCAGTTAGGTCGGTGCCTTGGAGTAATAATCATTGGTTAGGCTCCTGGGTAGATAAGGAAGAATTCTACAGATGGAACTTATGCCTAGGCTTTTCTTAAGTATTGGAGGTTATATACTTGGGTCTTACTGCGGCACTTTGTTTATCAGCCATTATAAAGAATTCTATTCAGCGAATACTTCCTTGTATTTTTTTCCCCCTTGTTACAGAGAAATATATGAAGAACACAAAACTTGCATTACTTGTCACTTTCAGGTTTCCAGGAGCTGCAATCACACCATCTTGTTCCTGGAGATATGCTGATTTTGAAAGAGGGCAAAACCCTTTTGCCTTGTGATGCCATCCTGGTCAGCGGGCAGTGCACTGTAAATGAAAGCATGCTGACAGGTACAGCTCATCCCTCCTAGGTTTGCCACCTGAACCCCCATGGCTTCAGCCAGTGACACAGGACAGACTGTGTTATCATGTACATTCCTTTCTGTGAGACAGTCCATAGCTGGCCAAGAAGGGGATTCTTTCAGTTTGATATCATAGAGTTTGAATTGTTGTCAATTGTCTAAACAGACAATATGGACTTTAGGAAGGGCAGTTTATCATTTTCTACCATCCTGGGGTTCAGCATTTAGGAAGAGGTGATCTGATTAGAAGGGAGAGAGTGGACAGTGGAGTGAGAAAGACAGAAGAAAATGGATATGAAGCAAAGTTGTTCCTAGACAGGGCCCATAGTCCACTCTAGCTGCAGGGGTTTCTGTCACTCACTGGATGTCTCATTGCTGCAACATCTCTAACCTGTTGAGTGTCTGTCTAGCCCTCCAGACACTTAGCCTCACATTCCTGTGAATGCAGTGAAGGACACACCAGGTAGGAGAGGTCACTGGAAAGCAGGATTTTTGGTGCAGGAGGAGGTCACAGTTCTATTTCTTGTTTGTTGTTGTTGTTTGTTTGTTTGTTTGTTTGTTTTAGTTTGGTCTTGGTCTGAATCAAACTGAAACTGATAGTTCTGAAATTTCATATAAATGAGAAATTCCAGAAACACCTTTCATTTAGAAAATGTCAGCTGTCACAAAATATTTCTTCTTCACCTTAGTGTCTGCTGGGACATAAATAAGGTATTTTTCTCCTGTCAAGCACTGAGCTAAAGGCCCTCCTTTTTACCTGAGAGGAAAAATAAGGAATATCATGTTCCCATCTGCTTGAGGGAATGTGTAGTGACTGCACAGGAGATTCAAATTAGGTAAACAACTTGTGGCCATTCAAAAGCAGTCATGCAACACCAGTTCAAGCCTCTTTTCAAGTCTCCACATCTACAGCTAGGGTTTGGAGTCCTTGGACTGCTTTCAGTTCTCAGACTTACACGAAGTTGCTGTACTGATGCAAAGGAAAACTCTTCTCTGGCAGTCTGTTTGCTAGGCTTTGAGCTCTATTCACTGAAAATGTCAAAATAGAAAAGTAAAATTGCTGTAAACTGTTTTCTCTAGTAAATACTCACCACCAAGATGTCTAGGTACCTATTTGAAAGTCAGCAGGCTGTTATTAAGTATACTGCAGTTTTCCTCATCTGAGCTAATCTTCCCTAGGAGAAAGTATTCCAGTAACAAAGACCCACCTACCCCAAGCTGATAATTTCAAGCCCTGGAGAATGTACTGTGCAGAGGATTACAAAAAACATGTCCTCTTCTGTGGAACAGAGGTCATCCAGACCAAGGCAGATGACAGAGGAGTAGTGAAAGCTGTGGTGCTGCGGATTGGTCAGTCAACATTTGAGTTCATTTTTCCTTCCATGATTTTTCTCACTGAAACAGTCTGAGAATGTATCAAATCACATTAAGTTAAAGGCACTAATCCATATTTACAACAGACAGATAGAGAATCATTATCCTGGGCTGGGCTAAGTTACTATGCATTGTTTCTTTTTGTTTGGCATAACTTCTACAAAAACTGCCAGGATATAATTATGAAAAAGAATATTGTTATATTGCTTTGCTTCTAAGACACTGAAAAAATCCTTCCCCCTTAAACAAAATCCCCTCTTTACTATATTCTGCAGATAAGGTCACATATACTAAAATGAAACACCTGGGCCTTCTTTCTTAGGCTGTAGAAACTATGAATAATTTTGAAGTCCCCCATTCTTTGCAGAGAATTGTTTTGAAATATTTTCCGCTTGGAATGATTTTGAATTGTCTGTCCAGGTTTCAACACAGCCAAGGGGGATCTGGTGCGGTCCATCCTCTACCCTAAGCCCGTGAACTTCAAGCTGTACAGAGATGCCCTCCGGTTCCTCATGTGCCTCATAGCATTTGCAGCCATTGGAATGATCTACACAGTGTGTGTATTTGCACTTAATGGGGTGAGTTACCAAATTCAGGAGAAATGTGGAACAGTTCACTCCTTCTCATACATCAGCTTATCAATGTGAGAAGAGTTGTAGACTATAAACAGTAGTTCTGCAAATTTTAAAGCCTAACTGATTTAGAACTTCAGAAGCTTTCAAGAAATCATTTCATGCTATGATAATTATCTACCAATGTAAAGTCCAAGTCATGGGTTGCATGGTTGATTCTGTAATTCATCTTTGAATAATTTTTATCCTGGGGAATAATCTACAATCAGTTGGCTCAGAAGATTATTTCTCCTTAGGATATCAAAGAAAGTGTGTTTAAGAACTTATTCTTGTGTCTGCTTTGCAGTTGTGGGTTTTTTTTTTTTTTTTTTTTTTTTTTTTTTTAAATTTAACTTCCCCATTATAATATGTAAAATACTTGTTGATGCTATCTCAGTCGCTGAAATTGTCTTGTCAGTCTTCTAAGACTGAATCACAGGATGTACTCAGTGCTTTCTCTTCTGTGAGGGTTTAGCTAAAGGTGGGTGGAAAGCACTTCATTGTAACATAAAATAGATACAAAATATCATCAAACTGGTGTGTTCTGGCGTCTGAGACAATATCATGGAGAACCAGAACATGATGGAAATTCAGCACATCAAATGCAGCATGATTTGTGGTCCAAGTCCCAAGCTCAGAATTAGTCACAGAAGACCTCATGATGGTTTTCAACTGTTTCTGAACTGCAAATCTGATTTAGTTTGCAGTGTCTCAGTCCTAGGACCCCACTTTGAAAAGTTTTCGGTTCTTTAGCATTCATATCAACTGCCCAGAGTAACGGTGCCCACACTCAGCATCCTGGCAGTCACTTTTACACTGACCTCTAAGCTCCCAAATTACAGACTGCTTTTACAAATGTAACTGTTACTTCCACATCTTTTCCTGCAGGCAAAACCAATTTTCTTTCACAACTCCTAGAACATAAGGTCAGAAGAAATCATTAGCTCATGCATTCTGCCATCATTTTCAGCGCCATCCCATGTGTCTCACCTGTCTCCTTAGCATGGAGTCCAGAGCTGTGCCTGTAGGCATTTGGATGAATGCCCGTATAAATAGCAGGTTCCTGTGTGCTGTGTCATGGGAAAATGGGATTGACTGAGGGTGCAAGGATCTAGCTGGCATGTTTGAGCATGTGTTTTGGAGGAGGCTGTGAACTGTACTTGGCAGGTTTGTTTGCATGGAGAACGGGTGAAGGCCTGGAGGCTGCTCTTTAGCTGTGTTGAGGCTTTAAAGCCTCTGGTTAAATTAAGCCTAATAATTTCTTATGGAGATGAGTATGGGATAGACCATGGGCAGAAAAGTGTACAGCCCGGGGCACCTGCAGGGGAGGGGAGGAGGGATGAAGAGGGCTACACCCAGTGCAAGCAGCTCTCCTTGCCACTCTCTTCCTGATAACTGTCCTTGTTATTATGTCAGGAGGAGGCAGGAGAAGTGGTGAAGAAGGCTTTGGATGTTATCACTATTGCTGTTCCACCAGCTCTGCCAGCTGCCTTGACAACAGGAATCATTTACACCCAACAGAGGTTGAAGAAAAAGGGCATCTTTTGCATCAGCCCACAGAGGATCAACATATGTGGGCAGCTGAACCTTGTCTGCTTCGACAAAGTAATGGCTGTGTGCTGGTTATGCCCTCGTTGGTAATGGGAGCCATTGGGTGGGAGGCTGGGGTTTGATTGAGCATTTCCATTGTATTTTAGAAACACAATGACCCGCGCTGTGCACTTAAGTTCTTGGTGTCTGAACAGAAGCTGTGGCAAATTCTTTTTTTTCTTGGAATCTAGGAATTTTCTGGCAGCCCTTTTGCTCTGCACCTTCCTGGTATTTTCTGGACAGTAACTTCTTAAAATAAGTGTTGCTTTTTATTCCTATTGGAGCTCTCATGTGGGAATTTAATTTAAATGTACATTTTAACCTAGACTGGCACCTTAACAGAAGATGGCCTGGATCTTTGGGGCTTTCTGCCCTGTGAAAGAAGCTGGTAAGGCTCCTTGATATGCCAATGACATCAAAATTTGTTGGGGTAGTGATTGGGTTTTTCTACTAGACAAAGGACCAAATCTGAAAGACAGTTATTGTTAAATAGTTAAGCACGTTCCCCATGTTTAGATTTTAAATTTTATTTCTATATCCTCTGGAGAATGAATTGTTTGCCTTATCCCAGGAGTCCTGCTCCACATGAAAAGATGCAGCCATTGTTGGCCCGGATTTGGAACATCATGTCTGGGCAGACTGTGTTCAGTAAACAGGCTGGGTTAGATCTAATAACTTCAGTGTAACCCCAACCCTTTATGAAAGGAAGTCACTCTTACCCACAAGACTGACACTCTGTTCTTTCAGTGGCCTTGATTTTGCCCATTGACCTTTCCAGAAATGTGCATACTCATAATTGCTCAAACTTATATCAGCTTCAGAACTCAAAGAATCTTTGCACAAACCTCAAGGAAATATTTTGTAATAATCTGTTCCTCTCTTCATCTCACTGGACTCCCTAACTAGGCATAACACACCTGGTTTGAGCATGTGTATTCCAGCGTGGAGAGGTGCATGAAGAGCAGTTCATGGGGGAGGACAAGTCCCCAGAACATGCATGTGATCTGGTCTCAGGGTGGGACTTTAACTGTGCCCAATTTAGGACTTCTTTCCTGTTAGTCTTATGTTGTTTGGTGTTCTCTGAGAGTAATGTTTACATTCTCTTTTGCTTCAGCTTTCAGGATATCCACAGTTTCCCTGCAGACCATGGCCTACCTTGGGGCCCGGTGTTCAAAGCACTGGCAGTTTGTCATTCACTAATTGTTTGGGAGGGCAAGATCCAAGGAGACCCACTGGATGTGAAAATGTTCGAGGCCACAGGCTGGGTAAATCTGTGATTTGTTGTTATGCAAACAGTAGGAAGATCACCGTGCCATCTCAGGTTTAGCCAGACACCTGTCAAAGTTTTGAAAAATTCAGGAATTCTGTTAACTAACTCCTGTGAAACAGGGATAATTGAGTTTCTTTTGACCCCAAAAATATTTTTGGTCCTCACAATTATGTTGTGATGATAAAAAAATCCAGATGATTTGTGGAATACTTCAAGAACAGAGCTTTCTTCATTAATACAAATGTTTGTGTATTACTTTCTCATTTTTATTTAAGTGTGTTGTAATGAATAAAGGATTTATTGTCAGTGAGAGGACATAGTTTATTTGCTGTACAAGGGCAAAGCATTGTCTTAGTGAACCTGGTGAGGCTTTCTATTTGATTGCCAAGAGAGGCAGTGGATTTTCCATTACTGGAAGTTTTTATTTTGACATCAGACAGACCCCTCCCAGGAATGAATAAGATACTTTTTTTAGCGGCAAGGAAATGGTCTAAATAGATCCTTGAGGTTCCTTTCAGCTATACTGCTGTTGCAGTCTGAAATATTTTTTTCTCTCAATATACAGGTGATAGATGATTCCAGCGGACACCAGATTGAAGGTCAAGGATCCACAAATGCCACAGTTGTTAGACCTGGACTTAAAGCCACCACTGTAAGTTATTTGCAAGTTTCACATCCATGATCAAGTTATACTGTCAATGTAAGGGTTGCCTTTCAGTATAAGAAAGCCTGGGTGTCCTTGTCCAAGAGAGCTCTTCCCCACTTTCCTGTACTGCCTGCATGGAGATTGCCTTGCTCTGTCTGATTGCAGATGCCTGGGGAAGCTTGCTGCTCACGCCAGAAACAGGGGGATGCTGGATTAGAGATTGTCCAGCTCAGAGGTTTGCCTGTCCTTGTGGCTTGAGACTCTGTCTGAACTCAGCTGAGTGGGGAATGCAGTGGAGTCTGGTGGCTGATGTCAGACCCTTACTGGAGGCATACACTTGGGGACAGTGGGACAGTGAATGTCACCAGCTCTCTGATGACCATTTTTCCTTTGCAAGACCAGTGTAACACCTAACAGAGTCTTACTGAAGAAAGAGGACTAGTAAATTCCTATCAGTAAATTACATTGAGTAGTCTGTCAGTGAATTTTCCTACTGCTTAAGCTAAATATTTCTGCACAAATTTAATCTCATCTTTATGTACTAGTCATTTCTATCTAAGTGTGACAAATTTGCCCATTATACATAGCTAGCTTCTTACGGTGGCCCAAAAGACAGACCTAAAAATCTTTGGCCTGAGTTTAAAATCTTTTCTAGAGTGTGTAATCCACTTGCTTTTCTCCTAGGCCCCAGTGGAAGGAATTATCATTTTACATCAGTTCCCATTTTCCTCAGCCTTGCAAAGAATGTCTGTCATTGCCCAGGAAATTGGTGGGGATCCACAGGCCTTCGTAAAAGGGGCTCCTGAAATCGTAGCCATGCTGTGTAGAGCAGAAACAGGTAACAAACATTTATAAATGCATCCTAGAAACAGATATGTATAAGTGACTTTGGATGGTACAATGAAATTTCTGTCTAAGACTTTATACTAAAGCCAGAAAAGTGTCTCTGTTGTATTCCAAGTCTACAGCTAAACTCTCACACAGCTCTTCTCAACAAAGAAGGATTTTGAGAGAGATAAGAGATGAAGGTAACTACCAACTCCTGCACAAGGTGTAGAGTCTCTGGCAGAATAGATGTTTGGAAAAGTTGTCTACAGATCTGCCCCCCCTCAAAAAAAGTTGGGTTTTTTTCTCCAAACCTTGGGAGGGCAGCTTGAGAAGCACAGGTCCTTCATGACACTCTGGGAGAAGTAAGTCTTTGCAGTTTAGGACCTGAGTTCAGAATAATAAAGGAGAGGCGAAGATTTTCTTATTGAACAAAATTAAATTCAGCTCCTTTCTTTGATGTGCTTAGCCTATCAGCAGACTCCAGGTCTCCAGGTCCTCTGGGACCTAAACCTTCCCTGCTCCAAGGCTTCCTTTTATTAGAAAGCAGTTAAATGCTGTGATAAACTGTCTTTTCCTCTTTTGCACAGTCCCATCAAACTTTGAAAGCAAGCTCCTGCTCTACACAGCACAGGGCTTTCGGGTCATTGGACTGGCCTGTAAATCTCTGCAGGCAGGGAAGCCACCTGCTGACCTAACAAGGTAAGCCACAGAATACTGCTTCTGGCCACGTTCAGCCATGGGCCAGGGGGGCCTCACAAAGCACCATCACCGCATCGCCCCTGCCAAGAGGAGGGTCAGAGAAGAGAGTTTTGTTAGATTCAGGCCAGATGGAATCTGATTTAAATCTGGATATATGTCTGGGAATAGATACAGGGCACTCCTATAGCACATGCACAGAATCCTTGCACATTTCTTAATTTTCTCAACTCTGGATTAACATGGGAAGCATAATTGTGTTACACTCTGAAGACCAGTGCATGTCCCCGTTCATTCCATCCTTTACACTAGTCTCCTTGCAGATTTACCCATGATTTCAGTTGAAGAGAAGTCTTTCCAAAATTTTTTTATTATGGAGACTCTTCAATTAAGCAAAGGCAGCAGATTACCTCCATTACTGTTCTCCAGGCCAGGATCATCAAACTATCTTTCGCTGTTGTGTTGGTCCAGTCATTTAACTTTTTAGCTTGTTTAGTTTCTAAGCAAATTTTCAGCAAACTCTTCTATTATTCTCATGGTATTAGTTTTTCACAAGCCTCACAAAAGAACACTTGCACACAAATTCATATAGTTTTTTCCCAAATCCCTTTTGCTTTTGCCTGTGATACTCCAGAAGCACCACTTCTGAAATACCTGCAGTTACTGAGTGACTGCTGTCCTCTCTCTTTACTAGCTGCAGGTCCTAATCCAGGTGAGGCTCACTTGCTTTTTCACAGGGTTTTTTGCTTTGCTGAAGGGGCCGATGACACTGAGGCAGAGTGCAAGTGGTTACGTAACTCTTGTGACAAGTGTCATAACAGACCTGTCCAACCCAATGAGCAAATGTGTGTGAAATGGCCCAAATTTTCCAGTTGTGTATGCAGTTACAGCATGTGTGATGTTTATGCTGCCAGGAGAAAGGAGAAAGCTGCTGGTCAAACACAAGATCTGCTGTGAAAGCAGTGACTGTTCAGGTACCACCTGACTCAGCAACTCTGACTGCCGTGCAAGTGTTTGGCATCTCCTTGGTGTCTAAAATAAGTGCTTGAAAGCTTTTCTTCTTTCCACATTCTTCAGAGTTGACCTGTGTCCCTGAGAGACTTCTAGTTCATGAGTCAGGGATGGGGTGTCTACTAAATTCTGTTCTCAACTGCACATGTTCAACTGTAAAAAAGCAATAGCACAGGTGAAAAGAAAAATGTAGGGAAAACAGAATTGGAGTTGACACAGGCTGTTTCGCGTAGGTCCAACTGTCAAGAGGAGCAGACACATTAGCTAAGGTGTGTTTCTTTTTTGTACAGTCCTCAAATGAGAAGGTCTAATGTGCAGGAACTTTCCAAATCAAACCAGCACAGTTTGGGAATCCTGCAGGAAATTTGGGGTTCTGGTTCTGAATTAGCACTGCTAATTCACAAAAGACAGACATCCTGGGACTGCAGAAAACAGACAAATTATTTTAATTCTTTTGAGTTAGGTGGGATGGTTGATAGTTATAACTGGTTATCACCAAATCCAATGTGATAAAGGTAAAATAAATACTTAAATCTGTCTGTTTCTTTTTGATTGTTAGGGAGGAGGTAGAATCTGATCTGACATTCCTGGGTCTGCTGATAATGGAGAATCGATTAAAGAGGGAGACAAAACCTGTTCTGGAAGAGCTCAGTGCTGCCCGCATCAGGAGTGTTATGGTCACAGGTATCTGAAAAAGGTGGATTATTTTTGTGGCCACTGGCCCACACAGGGTGTCCACCAATGTTTAAATGAAAAGTCTACTGTTGTCAACCCCACTGGTAGGAAGGCATGGATATTTAAGCCAAGGAGCATCTGTGTTTCAATCATGACATAGGGTGAACCATGTCCTCCTTGGCCAGGATGTGCCTGATTCTAATAAAGGCATGTCATGGAAGATCCCTTTTTATAGGGCCTCCTGAAGTGAGCAGAAGAAATGGAATGTGCATGCTTAGGACAAATCTCCAAATATTTTGACATCTGTAACTCGTGCCTACCAGTGGCATGACTTTATCCCTTTTTTTTTTTTTCTTTAAGGGCTATTCTTTTCAAATCCAAACCAGGGCTTGGATAAAACCCCCCAATTTTTTCCATAGACTTGGGCCTCATCCCTTTCAGCCCACATACACCGAAGCCAATCAATGAGAATCAGGGATAGCAGCAGCAACTTTACACTGAAGCCTCTTTTTTTTTTTTTTTTTTTTTTTTTTTTTTTTGTCTAAAACAAATAATCTAGGAGCACATTCCCCATATGAATTTCTTCAAGCTGAATATGAAAATACTTTATGTCCATATCAAAATGTTTCTTTTCCAAATGAAAATATGTTTAATGATTGAGACAAGCCTTATCTGCGAAGTTTTAATCTTTATCAAAAGTTTAAAAGTTACGCACAGATGCTGAAATCTTACTGATTCTTCTGGATATATTTGAAAGCTCAGAATTCAGGCAAATGAAAAAAAACCAATCCCTCACTGCAGTCATTTTTAGATAACACTTCCTTTGATTTTTGTAGGGGACAACATTCAGACAGCTATAACAGTTGCCAGAAATGCTGGCATGATTGCTCCAACACACAGAGTGATTCTTGTGGAAGCAGACAAAGTGCCTGGATCTTTTTCAGCATCTATAACCTGGAAATCCCTAGAAGAAAACAAAATTGAAGATTACAGAAGCCTGGTGAGCCTATCAGAAGCAGGTTTTGTACAGCAGGAAAGCAAGCTAAGATGGAATGCTTTAAATAAGGAGAAGGATTATGCTGGTATAACAGAGAACTTCCATTTGCCATCATAATATGTGCTAGAAGAGTGTTTATGAGGAGAGGATCTTTATAAAAATGTGCTCCTGTAGAGCTTACTTCCTTGCATATTATCCTGTGGACACATTTTTGCTAACTGCCTAGCTGGGTTTGAGGCCAGCTTTGCATAAATCCCAGAAAGAGTTGTCTCTAGCCCTCATGCTTAGCTGATGCCAGTTTAAATGCTTCCTTTCCCTGCAAGATAAATTTGATGGTATAGATGTGAACTTAAAATCTGTGGAGCTGTGTTGAACAAACCAGCCCTGTTCAAGCAGGTAGAGTGTTAGCACTTTCCCATACCTGCAGAATCAAAACATGATCCACTCTTGGGAAATTGCATGTACACAGTGAATCATAGGCAAGCCAGGATAAGAAATTTATTTCATCAAGCATCTCCACAGAGAAGCAGGGACAAAGACCAGTTACTTTCTCCCTGAAGAGTTAGTCTGAAGGTACTGACCCTTCTCTGGGAAGTAGAGAGTCAGGCAGATGGTGGGAATATCTGCAGGGGCTCTTGAGCCACTGCACCAAGACTTCCTTAGATGTGGTGCCCATCTGCTGTCTCTAGTCCCTCTCATTTCCAGTGCAGCCCACCAGATTGGCATTGTTGCATGAATTCTACCAAATGCAACAATCCATTTGATAGAACTCATGCAACGAACACCCAGTGAACATTGAAATTATTGGTGTTATATGCCTCAATCCCTTTACAAATCCAAGCAAGGGCAATGGGCCTTGAATCCAAGTCTCCCAGAGCCTTCAAAAGCACCCTCCCCATGGTATGCCCTTTACTTTGTCCGTAGTAGTGTCTGTGTAAACTCAAGTAGTTTTTGATGGCCTGGACACAGCACTCATTCTGTCTCATTTTATAGGTGGATGACAGTCAGACTGAGCCAGGAGTCAGGCTGGCATTGGGATCAGGCCAGTACCATTTTGCCATGAGTGGAAAATCTTACCAAATTGTAGCACAGCATTTCAGGCATTTACTTCCAAAGGTAAGATCTGGATAATTTGAGTAGCCTTGCTGTTCAGGAGATATGAATTGTCCCAGTAGAATTAGCTGAAGAGACGTGTATCAGGACATCTGGGAACAAACATAACCATGAAATACTTATAGGCTGGATGAATCTCTGATAATATATGGGGAAGGATCTGAAAATCCTTGTATTTTTCTCTGCATGTGAGAGGAGCAGGCATGCCTTAAGGTGTGAGGACATGATTTAAAACATCCGTGCCTCTATTCCTACCTATTCCCCAGCACTGACTCTGACCTCTTTTGGAGAAGAGGAGAAAACGTAATATTACTCATGGTGCAATTCAGCATAGCTTGTCTGTTCCATGGACAGAATAATCTCATGAATTCTCTTCTTATAACTCCCTGCCTGGCAATCTGTGTTCATCAGGTAACTCAGATGGCATATCAGGCCTCTTGTCCTTATTGTCATTGTTACTTTTTCAAAATATTGATTAAGATCCCCTTTATCCTTGATCATCAGCCTTTCTTGCTTCAGAGTCTATAACCAGTTGTTCATAAATGTGATATTTGGCAATATTAATTCCAATTATTGCTGAAATTACTTCAAGTGTTTTAAAAATTATTTCCTATTTTTCTCCTTATAGCTCTTGCTGAATGGAACAGTTTTTGCTAGAATGTCTCCTAGTCAGAAATCCAGCCTTGTAGAAGAGTTTCAGAAGCTGGAGTAAGTTCCTAATGAATTTGAAAGTGTTTGTTGAATTTTCAGGCTTGAAAAGAGTCTAGGAAGATCTAGATTTTGTCTAGCATAGAATTTAATGGAACAGCACAAAACCAAAACTTCCACACATCTGCAAGTTGGCAATTAAATTCCAAAAGACTGTTAAAAAAGAGACACTGAACTCCATGCTGGCTTGGCAACCTGTCAAAGATCAAATGCTTCCATGCTCCTGGCTTTTGTTTGTTCATATCATCCTTCATTTTTACTCCTCTCTGGGCCTAAAGGATTGACACTTTTCTCCCCAAGATTTTTTAAGAATCTCTCCCAGCACTGCATCTTCTCTGAGCTGGCTGGCTGTTTTCTGTGCTACTGCTGGCTCAGTATGATGGGTTAGGAAATGTGGCAGGGCAGTCTGGATTGTTCAGAGTCACAGTGGGATAGATTTTTATATATATATACACACACACACACACACACACACACACACATATATATATATATATATTCCTGAGTCACTGGCATCTTGTTGTCTGTTGTTCAGCTGTTTCCCAAGTCTTTTGAAAACCCTCACCCTTACTTCATCCCAGGCCTTGTGCTAAAGCAAGGTGAGCTTTAGGCCTTTTCAGGTTATCAGCCTGGTGTGTGCAGTTGTGAGCACCTCAACTGTTCTGTCTGGCCAGACAGGTTTTAACTTTCCAGAAAGGCTTTTAACAAAAACCTTGCATGGCTTGCATAAATAACTTGCGTGGAGCGAACTCTGTTTCCTCACTTCCCTTATCACTTTATTTTGCAGTTACTTTGTGGGCATGTGTGGAGATGGAGCCAATGACTGTGGGGTAAGTGAAATTTTTTTACAGTATATTTTAAAAATGAGAAATTAATGCAATGCCAGTAGAATATTCCAAACTGAGCACATGCCAGAAATGAGAGTGTGCCACTTATTCACAGAGCAGCTCTACTATCACCAGCAGTGATTTAGGTCCCACTGTGTGGTCCTTACCATGCAAGAGCTGTCCTAGGAAGAGATTTTTGCAGTTTGTGATCTCAAAGACCAGTTCATTTTCCTTGCAAAAGCAACCAGAAGATTCTCCTGGGGGGAAGCAAGCAGAGAACCTATACTAGCTGCATAAAGTGTGGGAGCAAACAAGTGCTAAAAAAGGAGGCAGAGCCTAGCCTGTCTTCTGCAGCTGGGAGTGGATGGCTGTGGGGTCTGTGGAAAATGAACTTTGCCATGCTCTCATCCCCATTCTTTCCCTGGACTCGGCGTCTCACTGGAGGAGCCCCCAGGGTGGAGCACACCCAGGGAGTGAAGAGGGACTGCTGTCACAGAACACATCCAGTAATAAGGGGTCACTGCTTGGCTGACATGCAAGTTGCTGTGTCTTCCTAGTGAGCACTAAGGAGGAATGTGACTTTCAGGCTTTGAAAATGGCACACGCAGGGATATCACTGTCGGAGCAGGAGGCATCTGTGGCTTCACCTTTCACATCCCAAACGCCCAGCATAGCCTGTGTTCCAGAGCTAATCAGGTAAGCGTGGGGTTTTGTTTCCTATTTCATAAAGAAGAAAGTTCCCACTCCTCTCAAACATTAGGCTTGGGTGTTCCCATCGAGTCACAATATGCATATCTAGAGAAAAAGAAATGTCTTTGACCTTGAAATTGCCATTTGCCTAGTCCCTATCTGTAATTGCTTTAAGACACATTAATTATCACAAGAGGTGGACATTTACAGTTGAGTTTTATGTCATCAGAAGTACTTAAAATGCAAAAGAAATAACAAAATGAACAATGTTTCATAAAGCTGAATCAAATGTCCACCAGCCAACCTGTACACAAATTTTAGGTCCTACTTCTGATACCCTATGCTAATAAAATATGGCATCTGTTATGCCAGGATCCTGATTTTGCTTACTAGGACATTTGAGTAGCTAGGGAGAGAGCGTTATCGTGATTGGATATTATATGTTCACTGTGGGAGGAGAGGACTTGGTAGTTCTGAACTCACTGAGCAGCTGCTTGGCTTTGTAAGTTTTTCCTCGTACAGACTTATTACCTACACTATTAATGTCAGCAGAAAAAGTTGTTGGGGTAAATTGTAGTCTACAAAACACAGGTGACTGGAACCAAGCCCATTTCATCGAACAAGCTATCTGCAAGTAAAGATTTTTACTTTCATTTACATCAGATTTTATTTATTTCACCTCCCAGCAAGATATTGGTAGAGGCCTCCCTGCTTGTGAGACATGCCTTGTTTTTCAACAGCTTTTTGAGAGAACTGGCACCAGGAGCAGACCCATCACCTAATTGCTGTACTTTATTTATGCCTTCTCACAGGGAAGGCCGTGCTGCTCTTGTCACTTCCTTCTGCATGTTCAAGTACATGGCACTTTACAGCACAATTCAGTACCTTGGTGTTCTCCTGCTTTACTGGGTATGTATTGGGAGCGCATTGTCTGGAACTGGATAAGCTACTATTTCCTTGTAGGAAAAATAGGGCACAAAAGCCATGTGAAACTAGAGAAGGAGCTTTACCTTTACCTGAGCTGCAATCTTCTGTGCTGTGATCATATGGAGTGTGATCATGTCCTCCTATACCCTCAGCAGAAAACTGGCAAGATTCTTCCCATTAACTTCAGCCAGAGGGCTCAAGACCCAATCTGGGCAAAAAGAAAGCTGAGATACTGAATGGTGTTTTGGTTGAGGGCATATGTCTCTGAAAAGGAAGAATCTGGTGTAAGCATATGCTGTTACAATTTATTCAGTATTTAAAGCATGAATTAACTTGACAGTAAGCAAATCCCCTGGAGTGCCTTAAACCACTTTTGCATGGCTTTTTCCCAGATGGAGAGGGGGGCTTTGTGTTCAGAAGTAACCCAGCAGTGAGAAAGCAGTCTCTTCAAATATTCTTCTCTTTTATTGCCTGGAGTGAACTGAAAGTGTAGTTAGTCTGAACAATGTGCAAAATGAGAATATTCATCTCAGGCCCAATGGTGAGGAACCTATTGGCAGGGTGGTGAAATGTGTGGTCTCCTTATCTGCAGAGCAGCATTTCAGAACAAGCGGAGCAGTAGCTTCATGGATATAATACGGCTTTCTGGAGAGGATAAAAACATGCCCATGGCAAATGTCTGATTTGTGATTTTTTTTCTTTGTTTTCCTCTTTTCAGCAACTAAACTCCTTTGGGAATTACCAATTTTTGTTCCAAGATCTGGCTATTACCACTGTAATTGGTGTGACAAGTAAGCCCCTTAGTCATCCTATGTATTAATGACAGAATGATCTCAAATATTTTTCTCCTCCTTAGAAATGCATAATGCTACATACAGAAAGGAAGAAAATGAAGGCCAAGCTTCCTGCAGGATAAACATCCTCTGTGTAGAGTACAGAATGTTTAGATTAGTAGAAGAGGGGTCTTGTTTGAGAAAAGCCCTGAAGATGGGAAGTACTTAGTGGTGCATTTGCTGAGTGTGTAGGTTGTTTCTAACAGGGGTCCTATCTTTAGGTCCAAAGAGTAAGCCCACGCCTAGTGCAGTGGAAAATCTATTTGGGCATTTTCCTGTTGATTTAGGAAGGCAGGTTAAGAAGATACCTGACTCCATGCCCAAATGAAAAAGTAGGGATTAACTTTTTTGAGTCCAGCTCACATTTGAAGCTGTGTAGGCCAGAGCCCTGAAAGAAGAGAGAGGTGGAAATGAGGAAAAAAGAAATAAGAGATGTCAGACACTACAGAGCAGGGAGTTGTAAGCCAATGAGAGGGGAAACCAGTGCTGAGGCAGAAAAAAAAAGAAAATATTATTGAGACAGAATAAGTGCAGGGAGGGTTTTAGAGGCAGGAATGGCAAGGACAGGGCCATGAAAAGCATAGAGCAAAACCACATCCTGGTATGTTCAATCCTTGCTGGAACACAGACAACAGGAAAAGACTTTGATGAAATCAAGCCTATAAAGGTCAGCCACAATGCCACTGAGTGCCAAAAACTACATTGCTGCAAGTAGTTTATCTGGAATTGCATCAAAGCTTTGTGCACAGCTCTTTTACTCAAAGTCTGGATAACTTTATTAAATCTAAGAACAGAGGAAAACCTGTTGTGTCAGGTAATGTTGTCCTCCTCCATTTCAAATAACCAGCTATTAGGTGTTTAGTGCAGGAGGATGAACAGAACATTGCAGGACAGCAAAACTCCCAATCCACATCTGACAAGTGACAGAAAGAGAACGGAAGAGCATATGTTCATATTCTTGGGCCTGACAGTAGCCAAATAAAAAGCCAACATTTTATTTTTCAAAAATGCCTCATGATAATCAGATGACATTAGTTAACCTCTTCTGTGTCAAGACGATTTTTTAAGAAAACAACTCTGTGTTTTGTACTTGATACAATCTTTGTATGTTTTATTAAGAATATTGCAGACTGCAAAATCACTGCTTGTATTTTGGACACACCAATAAATACATTTGTGCATGTTTCAGTGAGTTTCACAGGTGCCTATCCAAAGCTGGTCCCCTACAGGCCTCCAAGCCAGCTCATCTCACCCCCATTGCTGCTCTCTGTTGTGCTTAACATCCTCTTCAGCCTCAGCATGCAGATCTTCGGGTTTGTGGTGGTCCAGGAGCAGCCTTGGTATTCCAAGACCAATATACACAGGTAGGACCCCTTTCTGGGACTCTGGATACCACAGGGCTGACCTAGTGGTGCTGGTCTGCGTGAAACTATTGATCAGCTTAACTGCAGTCCTGATGAGCAGCTGCAGCAGACCCTGTGCTGCCCAAGGGTACAAATACTTTAAACTGTGTTGTCTGAGGTCCCAAAGGTCTCCAGCAACCTGCCATGCACAGTTCATGTGGTGAGAATGCTTCTGCTGAGCACAGAGAGGAGGATTTGATTGCAGGAGGGACCAGGTTTGAGTTCAAGCTCTAGCAAGTTCAGCAAGCTCAACCAGTGGTGAGATTGAGGACATTGCCAATAACCTATATCATGGCTGTGAGAGAGGACTCCTGAAAGTTAGTCGTGGAAGCTGGGGGAAATAACCAGGACAATGATCATTCCCTGAGCAGTGTGACACTTTTTCAGTGCCTGCCTGTCAGTGGACAACCATGAGAAGAATTCATCCACCAGCCTGGGACTCCATGGGGTGAGAGATGGAGCCCATGAGCAAACAGACAATGGCTTCAAGAGCTATGAAAACACCACAGTGTGGCTGCTGAGCACCATCAATTGCCTCATTGTAGCACTAGTGTTTTCCAAGGGAAAGCCTTTCAGGCAACCCATCTACACCAACTGTAAGTATGGGGAGAGAAGAAATTACGTATAAGTCAGCTTGGGACAGTTCAATATGGAAAAAGTAAACTTGAACAAAGTTATGTCAGCCAAAAAATCAAGAGAAAGACTGTCATGTGAAGGTAAGATGAGCACTGCAGAAGGTGCAGTGGGTAATGGAAGAACTGTTCTTTTTCTCTTTGGTACAAATCCTATAGCATGCTCTTAGAAAATCTCTCTTCAGCTATATACATATTAATTGAAGAGTTAAAATAATGCTGCATGTTTCATGGCTTTGATATTTTGATATAGTAATAGTGAGGAGGGGACATTCCTTGTAGAGAGCAGAAAAGTGGGTCATCAGTCTCCCAGAGCAAGGCAATACACAAATGGGTGGGTGGAGGATGAAGTTCAGTGCTTGCCAGCTGGAGAGAAAATGAATTTATGCATCATTGGAACATTTGCCTACAGATGGAGAAGGTAATAGATTCTCCATTACTTAGACTCTTTAGATCCTGATCAAGAGCAAAGTCTTGACATCAGTGAAGTTGAAGGCAGAATTCGTAATCATATTAACAAGATCAAGACTACATCCTGGACATTTTTCTGAATCACAGGATATACTGTGATCAGAGAGAGACTCATTGGAAGGCTGTAAAGCTTCTCAGGTGTAAAAGGTCAAATCAAATGTTCAAAATATCCATTTGGTGTTTTAAATCTGTGGCTACAATGCCTGTCTCACACTCATGTATAGCTACTTGACTGAGTTAGCCTGGGATTTTCCTCTGTTCATTTTCCTTTTGCTGAAAATTCCTTTCTATCCCATGGATTCTTTTGATGGCTGTGTAACACAGGAATTTATTACGATCTTCTGCAGTAAAGGCAAGCAGCTGA
Organism: Hirundo rustica; assembly: GCF_015227805.2. NCBI lineage: Eukaryota > Metazoa > Chordata > Aves > Passeriformes > Hirundinidae > Hirundo > Hirundo rustica. Next base: position 14,088,199 of record NC_053459.1, read on the forward strand.
GATTCCTCATAAACCTGTGGGGTTTTTTTCTTTGCTCTTATTCCTTCAGATGTGTTCATACTGGTGCTCATAGGGCAGCTGGGCATTTGCCTCTTCTTCATGTTTGCTGACATTGATGATCTCTACTCCAAAATGGATGTGAGTATTGTTCCAAAGGGGATTTTCTTCCTGCTGCCCATCCATTATAAGCACACAGGGACTGTTTTAACAAAAGGCACAGACTTTTGCAGGGAGACATGGCCAGTCCAAAGACAAATCACTTTTAAAGAGGTGGATTTTAGATGATGGGATTGTAGAAACTTCTGGAAATACGATGACTCCAAACTAGTATCTGCGCATTCAGCAGGACAGCTACACAAGTAATTTTGATTGTTTCAGCACATTGTCCAAGAAACAGAAGATAACATCACTAAGCTTATGTGTGGTATGTTGGTGGCTTGTGAAGCCAAGAACAGAACAGGGCTGGGCTCTGTGAGTTTAAAATAAAGCATCGTGTTCTTCTGTTTCTCAAGCTGTGCTACTCTGAACAAAGGTCCTCTTGCCAAAATCTGCCAGTTAGCACTCAGAACAGCTCTCAGTCCCCAATCTTTTCAGGCTCCCCGTTTAAATTTTAGAGACCCTACAGTTTCCCAAAGCAGGTTTTGGGTTGAAAACAGTTGTAGAGAAAGACGAGTGGGGCTGCCATGGCAAGAGAGGATCTATGTTGATCCTTGATTAATAAATACCAATAAAGCTTGACTTATGTAGTCTGGCAGAATGCAAGCTGGGAGTTGTCTTGTGCAAATCCATCCCAAGGGAAATGTGAGGGAAGGATAAGATCTACATCAGCTGAAGGACAGGTTGTCAGTAGGCCTGACAATTAGTATGTTGAGGCTGGGAGATGTTAACCTCCTTGCTGTAGGAGTCCCAGGAACAAAACAAGAAAAGCACCACACAGCTATTTTTTTTCTGTATATTTGCAATCAGAGCAGTGGCTTTGAGTCACAAGTGCTGAACACAATGCAGCTTCCAGTCCTGTATGTTGGCACGTCAGTTAGCAAGTTGTTTAATAGATGGAAGTAATGAAATGTGGAAAAAGAAAGAGAGTCAAAGGTCCGTGACTCAGTTTTAAATGTCAAACAGGCCACTTCTCACTGTTGCCTGTAACTATCTGCAGAGCCCGGCTCAGCGGGCAGAGCCAGCTAGAGAACCTGCCACGAGATGGCACTTCAAAGCAAGTCACTGTCCTGTTGGGGACTGTGGTGGCGCAGAACATTTTTCAGCACTGCAGCTGCGAGGGGATAAAATGATTTTGGGGAGAACTGCAAAACTCCCAGCCCAAGTGGTCTGGAGGGAATTCACTGGAATTGCTGAGAAGAGAAAAGGAGCGAGTAGTAATAAAAACCTCTGCAATAGCCTAGCCTTGGAGAAATTGCTGATCCAAATTGTGGATCTGAGCTGCATCTCCAAAAGCCATTAAGCTACAGCCAGGAAGCCAGTTCCATCTCTGGGAATCTAGAGCTGGGTTTAGGGCTAAAATACTCAGTTTCAACTGTTTCTTGATATTAAAAAGTAAAAAGACAGTTAGATTTCTTCTTGCAATTCTAAAGAGTGGTTTTTGGTTTTCTCTACTGCATCATAGATTTAAAAGCATCTTTATCAGTAATTCCTCAAGACAAATAGCAGTATTAGCTCATCAGCAGGGTAAGCCAGTTTGAGAATCTAACTTTTTATGACACAAAGGTGCTGAAAATCTGGAGCACAAGTCGTGTAAGGAGTGGCTGAGGGAGTTGTGTTTGTTTAGTCTGGGGAAAAGGAGGCTCGGGAGAGACCTTAATTCTGTCTACAGTTACCTGACAGGAGGCTGGAGCAAGGTGGGTGTCATTTTTTCTCTTCCATGTAACAAGTGATAGAGAGGAAATGGCCTCAGGTTGTGCCAAGGAAAGTTGAAACTGGAGATTAAGAAAAAAATTTAACTAAAACGGTTACAAACTGGAACAGACTGCTCAGGGCAGTGTTTGAGCATCATCCCTGGAAGTATTTAAAAGAAGTGTAGTTGTGTCCCTTAGTGACATGGTGGACTTGGCAGTGCCAGGTTTATGGTTGGGCTCAGTGACCTTTAGGGTTTTTCCCAACCTAAATGATTCTGTGTTCTATTGCACTACTGCCCACCAGTGTTTACTGTGGGCTCCTTGCTGAATCACTTCTGCTTTTTTTCCCAGCTCGTTTGCACCCCTACCTCGTGGCGAATCTCCATGGTGGTAATGCTTGCAGTGACACTTGCTGTGTCCCTCCTTGTTGAGGTGAGTGTGCATCACTGGACGCGCTGGTCAGCACTAACTGGAGAGGCAAAATGGGCAAGTCTTGCTCTTTCTCCCTCCTCCTCAGCCCAGTTTGGGAACAGCTAGTAAAACAGGAGTAATTGCTGCTACCTCACCCTTGCTCCCTTTTCTTAAAGCTCTCCATCTGAATGATAAGGGAATGCAAGTCCTGGCCACCTTTTCTTTCCTCTGGTGAGTGGGATCTATCAGGCCCTACCCCAGGCTAAATAATATGGGCAGTTTGTGGTGTTTTCTGCTCAGATCCTGAAGACTCTCAGGAGGAACTGGTCTCAGTTCTCTGGTGGAGAACTCTGGTAGAGCTGGTAGGAAATGTGGTCAATAAAAGGCTGTTTAAGGAACGATGAGCAGGGCTGGTGGGATATCTGGGTCTCCACTACTTGTCCCATGTGTGTACTCTGGAAGAAGAGTAAGCTGCTATCCAGGTCCTCTTAAACCTTTTTGCTTTTACCTTTACAGGAAGCTGTCATTGAGAACAGACCCCTGTGGCTGCTTCTGAAAAAGACATTCCGGTACCACTCAAAGAGTCACTACAAGAGGCTGCAGCGCTTGTTGGAGCAGGATTCAGCCTGGCCACCTCTGAATGAAACCTTCTTCTCAGATTCTGTGGCAGTAACAGTAGAAGGAAATATGGGAGGCCATAGCAACCCAACATTTGACAGCAGCGAGGAGTCACTCTGAAGGAAATTGCACATGTCCAGGACAGTTGCATTTGACCCTGAAAGGACTCAGTGACTTAGAAAGAAGAAGAGCTGAGTCATCACTGCCTTCCCATTCTAGCAGTAACCTGCTTTTGCCTACATCTAAATTAACTGGAAGCATGAAATCTGCTGCAGTAACATAAAGCCAAAGTGACATTTCCTCTGTCCCCTCGCCCATACATAAATGGCTGCCGGCTGTAAATGGAATACCTTGCTGAATATTGGTAAAGTATTTGTGGTTGAAACACCCCGTTGTTGTGTCCCTCTGTTGAACTGCATTATGCAGTCCCTAATGATGGGAGATGCTCCAGATGAAAAGTAATTAATTGCAATAGCAGTACTCCTCTGGGCAGATCCCCTCTGAGAAAACAAGTAGAACTTACTCCGGACAGAGGCTGCTGAGCACAGGCATTCCTGGGATTCCTCATGGAATTTCAGATGCTGCTACTCAGTGTCTTGTTTTTTTGGGGAGGTTTTAATCCTTCTGGCAAATCTTGACTTCCAGAGCTGAAAGGAGTTGCGAACATCCAAAGCCATCTGGAAATGTTCACTCCCAGCACCACTGTGCTCTTCCCATGGTGGGAACAAAAAGAGCTCTCTTGCTAGCTCACTGCTGCCGGGAAACCTGTTTGCTTCTTAGTTTTTAGCAAGTGATACTTGCATTTTATAGGTAAAAAATTTCTGACCTGCAAAGCAGAATTACTTCATTATTTAACCCTTTTTTTTTTTTTTTTTTTTTTTTTTTTTTTTTTTTTTTTTTTTTTTTTTTTGTGGCAGGAGGTATTTGCTCAGGACATCCACTAAAAATGTAGAATGGAATGTATTAATTACAAGTGATGGTCTCATCCTATGGGTCTTCAAGGACGTGCTGTCCCTTGTGGTGTGAGCTTGCTTTACTAGGGCGAGTGCTGCACACCTGGCTTTGGTCCTGGCATCAGCTGTACCAGTGCCAAAAGAAGCAAACATTAATGGGGTTATTAACCTCAAGGACCTAAGGCCTGAAGTAAAAGAGGTGAAGTCAGCTAGGTCTCAAAATATTTTTTTTTAATTCTGTGGCATGCTCTTGGGTTGAACCATCTGAGGTTTAGTCTCTGGTTTCTCTATAATTGCAGATGCAATTCAACCATCAGCTCATATGCCTCATTTGTTAACCTTTGATGGAGAATGTTACTTGCTTTACTTGCTTTGCTGTACTGTGTTTGCCTTACATAAATGCAAAAACAATGCACATTCCTGCAAGTGCTACCTACAAAAAAAAAAAACCAAAAAAAACAACCAAACAAAACAGCTTCTACCTGCACATGCTCTCTTAGCCCACTGATGTTAATCTGCCTTTCTCCTCACTGCATTTCGCAATTTTGGTCCCTAGCTGGATAAAACAACACGATAGTCAAGCAAAAGGGCTTTGGACTGAGAAGAACCCTTCCTTCTTTGGATAAGCTGTGCAGGGGAGCTATATTCTGAGATGACTTCACAGTTAGTTTTGCACAGCTGGAGCTAACCCATGTTTTTGTTGGGTGGGGCTGAGAATCACTTTATTATTGTAAACTGTATTTTCCCATCATTGTGTGCTAAAGCACTCCTGTGCTGCCACAGAAAGCAAGGAATTGGGCAAGTTGGGAATCATGGGAAAGACTTCTTTGGTTTTTAGACTTAAAAAGCAGTTTGGGAAACAAAGAGCAAATCAGAAGAAATCATTAATTGTTTTGAGTCAACATATCTGCACCAGAGTAGAGTCGGAAAATAATCTAGCCTGAATCTAAAAATAACAAAGAAAATAAAGAAATCATAGTTAAGAAGAATAAGAAAAACAAAACAAAACAAACAAACAAACAAACACCCCCCCCCCCCCAAACTCAACCAAACACTATTTCAACTTGAACAAAACATTTGATTCAAAGCAATTTTATCATCTGTTTTTGACAAGTTTGGCGTAAGCAAATGGAATAAATACCTTCCTACCTACAGTAGTATACCTAATGGTAAATGCCTGTCACAAAGCCGCATAACTTGACACAAACTAAAAATACTTAATATTTAATTCCTAGAAGTGTCTCCAGAGCTTTAATGGGTTCCCAGTTCACAGCAAAAGCCACTGAAGGGGAAGGCCAGATGCTCTCTGCATTCCTTACAGCTTGAGGCACCAGAGAGCGGGTTAGTGGAGTTATTCCTGACATCTTGTCTTTTAGATACAATAACACTTTTCTGAAGACAGAATTCACTGTCCTAGTATGAACTCCCTCAGAAAACTGCTGCATGTGATACAGTGACAGTGGCAGTAGCATTGCAGACCGGGCATGTGATTTATATTTAGATACCACTGACACTATGAAAGTATCAAGTCTTAGTAAACTTGCGGTAATTATTGGCTTGAGGAGATAAAGACCTGCTTGCCTGCTGCTGAAATACAGCCTTATCTGCAAGAGAACAGAATTCACATGCTAGGTAATCTTTAAACACTGCCACTCTAAGCACTGTAATCACCTCTGCCACTTTAACCTCTGCTCCTTTTCAAAGAGGTCAGTGGGTCAGCACTTGGGGGACAGTTAGGAAGATTTCACCTGGGTGCTTTGGGACGGGAAGACTGCTACTTCATAGACATAATCCGTGGTGGAAAGCTGGTGAACATCTTTTTTTTGGCTATTAGCACACATTCCTGGCAGAAGGCTGCTGGGAATAATAAGAAGCTAAGGAGGTGCTGCATACTTGTAACAGCTAAATATTTTCCTTATGATGACTATGTCCCTTCTTGGAGGGAAGTACTGTCAAAGACTGTTGTCTTCCTCCTCTGCTGTTGGCCTTTATTCCTGACAGAACTTTTCCTGTGGATATGGACATTTTGCCTCCTGACTGAGCAGCAAACACAGACCTGGAGTGCTACACCTGGAGTGTAGTCTGGAGACTACAAACCACCAGAGAACTGCTGCTGCTGCTGGGCTTGCTTGTGGCCTCAACAGCAGAGTAACACAAGTGTGTTTTAGAGCAGAGGGAAATATTTGCAAAATTGATATTTTTAATTGCTTTTTTCACCTCATAACTTCCTTTTCTCCTACATAGGCACAGGATGGATTTTTTTTCCCTGCATAAATAAGGACATCCTGCAGGACTGATCTTCCTTTACAGAGGACAAAGCAAACAAATCTTGCGATTAAGAGGGGAAAGAGTTATGGATAGTTGGTTGCTGAGTTTGCATTTAGAAATGCCAGGCATGTGTTTCTGCATACAAGATATTGTCGTGCCATCTGTGTTCACTTTACTGGGCTATGGAAGCTACATGAGTGTCTTTAAAATGAGAGACACCTGTAAGTGCTGAGACTCTAAACTAGTATGTGCCTGAACTTTTAGTGAAGTATGTTTGAAACCCTACCGAAATTCATGAAAAGTTCCAGGGCTCTGGAAATTGGTTAGATTTGATATTACCAACCTTTCAGTGCCCTCTGGAAAGAGGTTTTGAAGAGAACTCCAGCGTGGCACTCTGAAAAGTTTATTTAATTTGAACTTTGCACTTCCATCCAAGGGTGAATCTTCATGTTTGAAATACTAATGACAGTGCCTGGAGGCAGACTGGTCCTCATAAGCTTGTGGTGGTTCAGTCCAGATACAGCTTCAGTGTTGAAGGGCTGGCACCTTGATTTAGTGTCTGTCTCTTTGTTCTACTGAATGTTGAAGAAGGCATTAAATTTTCAATGAGGGAATAAATTTGTCAGATGAATAATTCATTTCAGTTCCAAACTTTATGTAGAAAATGCTTTCACTGGCTATTTTAGTTCCACTAGCTCTGCAGAATAATCTGTTACTACTTCAGAGAATCCAAGTGGTGAGTAAATCTCTGAAAAACTTCATCTAAATACTTTGCTGTTAGTTAGGTACCACAATAACCACAATTATGCTCTCAGATATCTGTGGGACTGGTGACCTGTTTTAACATAAAACATAAAAGTGAGTGATGGCTGTTGTTACAAGGCTGACAGGATGTAGAGTAGCTAAAATATGGAAGTTCAAGGAAATCAAACTGTCATTTTAGCAGAAGCCTGAGGCTGATTACTACTGACCTCACAGACCATTAGATTTTCTTTTTTCCAAATAAATATCATGCTCACAGTGACTTTCTTAAACCATAAAACACAGAAAACTTTTATGCTAATTCAGTCTTCTCCCTTCCCCATATTTGGGTGCTGTCTCCCGTGTAGCAGTCATATAACATCAGAAATGTCACCTCTCTGGGAAATCACATGACTTACAGTCATGAAAAGTCTGACTTTCGGTTTCCAAAATAGTTGCTGCCAAAGAGGAATTGGCTATCAACATTTTTTACAGCTTACATAGTTACAGACATATGTAAGCTGATATGCTGTTTAACTTAGAAAAGCTGTTGAGCTGGAACAGCTGTGCCCTGGGGTGCCCCAGGCACAGCACTGCCAGCCAGGCAACTGATAAATGTTTTATTAGTCTTCAGGAAGACATAAGGGTTAGAGGTCAACACTGAGGGCTGTAGCTCCTGAAGACAGCGTGATGTGATTAGAGGTGGTGGAGGGCGTGAAGGGATGGCAGCTCTGAGGTGCATGGAGCTGTTTGCCATGGCCACGTGCTGCTTAGAGCTAGGCACAGCTTACATTGACTCCAAATTCACTGCTAAAATCATTGTTCCTGGGCTGAATTACTTGGCAAGGGCAAGATTCAGATTTTTGAGAGGTTCCTTGAGAAGATGAAGTGCTGTCTGCAAAGTGCTGTCTGCGAAGTGCTGCCAGGAGCATTTTTATTGCTGCCTCTCACTGATCTCGGCAAAGTCCACGTGAAGAGCTGCGGCTTTTGTCAGCACAGATGTGTTGGCTGCACATCACGCTTTTGTATCTCCAATATCTGTAGGATGAGTAGCACTCCCACGCTGAACAAGTGCTCAGAGATGTCAGTGTACCTTTGTACTTAAGTACTGGTGTGTATAATTTTGCAATTGCAACTTTTAAATCAAGATAAGGCTTGTCTCTAATGGCCTTGCAATGACAATTAACTTCATTATCTCAGGAGATCCAGTTGTATGAATTAGATTGCAATAACTGGCAAAGCTCAGACACCCAACTCAATTAGATTTTCTGTATTTCTTCTTGCAATGTGTTTTGTAATGACAGTTTTTGCAACTTAGTGGTTCTGTTGATATCCTGCAACTGTTGAGCACAAATAAACCTTCTACTAAGGGACTGCAGATAGCAATGCTACAGTTAAGGGAGCTGACTCTGGCATGAAGCAGGAATTGCTCCGTGAAGGCCAAGGGAGATATAGGGGCATGAATTGGAATCAAACAGAAAATTGGATCCATGTTCCCACCACAGCTTGTTCTATGTTAACTCAATGAACTCACATCCTGACTTCTAATGAGTGATGTGAAACCTCCCTGGATAACTCTGAGTTCAGTTTCTGTGCTGTTAGCATGGCAACTGAATTGTAACCCCCCTGATTCATGTTACATACTGGTGTCTCAATGCTGCAATCGCTTTCCCATCCACAGCAGCCTCCCAAGCTGCATCACCTCACTGAGGAGCATAACAAACTTCAGGTTACCATTTGCACCAAGTGAGGAGTGAGTCACCTGCATCTTATTTTCCTCACCAGCCTATATAATGAACTAATATGTTGAAGTGTATCTGGAATTGCACAGCAAAGGAGGAATGGGGCAGAGGGAGGTGAGGTGGGCAGGGCAGCAAAAAAGTGTGGACACAGCCTGTATGATGCAGTAATGATACATCTGTATCTGCAGCATCTGTCATCACCCAGGTGAAGACACTAATTTGTGTTAAGAGTCAAGAAGAGCTTGGAAATTTAATTTCACAAACAAGCAGCTAGATAACAATTCCGGCCTTCCAAGACCTGCTTCCTGACTCTGCTATAGGCTGATTACACAATCTTGTCAAGCAGTTGGCAAGTGGTTTTTAAGGTGTCTAGACACATAGCTCCCATCAAGGTATGTGCTTTCTTTCCCAGCCTCAGTTCCTCACCATAAAATAAGGGTTATGGCTATTTTTGCCTCCCAAAGGCATTGGCAGGAGCAATAGTTAGGGTGGTGGGAGATATAAAGGCCCTGGGTAGGTTTTCCTGGTGAGGGTGTTTTATGGACACTAGGCAAATGAAGCTGAAGATGCTCACTTGGAGACGCTTAAAGGGCTGACCTTCGAGCTGTTGTTTTTCTGCCAGTATTATTTCTAAGAAGCACTGGTTTAAAATAGTATAGGGGAGAACATTACTGTTACTGTGTGTGTCTTGAGACTTAATTTAACTGCCCAAAACTTGGGCACAAGTAAAGTTTGGTTTTGTATCATTCTACAGGAATCTTGTTACTTAGTCCCTGGAGACACATTTCTTTTAGGTAGAAAAAGGTTCTGTCTCCCCTGTGATGCTGTCCTGATTGATGGAAGCTGCATTGTGAATGAAGGGATGCTCTCAGGTTCAGCGCTAGAAATGCTAAGGTTCTCTGAAAGGAAGGTATCTCTCTCTGTTCTGACAGCAAATTATTTACTATTTATTAGTGTAGTTTGCAGCAGGAGGGAGAAGAACTGTGGCTTGAATAATTCACAGTTGTCTTAAGCTTTTGGACACTGCCATTGTATAATATACCTTTCTTATCCACATTTAAAACAAGCAGCATTAATGTACTGTTAGGAGTAGAAAGTGAGAACACTTAAATACACTGGATATATATTTTTTTAGTTTTTGGATTCTGATGTTGCAGCAGTTCAGCTCAAGTACACGGAACAGGGAGGCCAGTGTTAGCCCTGAACATCAAGATACTGCAAGGCATAAAATTGATTCAGGGACAAAATGTGACCCAACCTCTTCATACATAGTGTTCAGAAAAACCTATCATACCATGGGTGGGAGCAGGCAAGAGAAGGAAACAAGCTGCTCTTCTCTCTGCCATGTCCTGGCCCGAGTGGTTCTGGATCTCTACAGTTTACCTTGTAGTTTCTTTCTCCTTCTTGTCAACCTTTTCCTTAAGAGAGATACCCGGGTGTGTTTGGGGAGGCAGAGTGCAATGGGTGTCCCTGCTCCCTGTTCAGCTCTGTCCCTCGGAGGAAGACACCTGGGCACTACTGTGGCAGGTGTAACCACAAAGAAGGCTGCTAATTCAAGGCAAACAGAACTCAACATCAGCCTGAGTGCTTTTAATTACCCTGAGGGCATTAGGAGAATATGTACAGGGCTGTTCAATTATGTCATTCTCAGCACAGTTAATAAATATTCTTAATCTAGTCAATAAACCGTTCACCTTGTAAATGTTAGGATAATGTTCCTTCTGTTGAAATTAAGTCTTGCTGATTTTGGTGTTTGTCAAATATCACCTACCTTCTGCAAAATCCATGAGACCAGAGATCAGAGTTGCAAAGTGTCTTTAGGGACTTCCCTAAACCCTGGCAGAGTTTCCAATTCCAAGCCTAAAGACCATTGAAATCCTAAAGGAATAACCACATAAACCTGAAAATTGATTATATTCAAAATTGTACTGTTTAATTCATATTGCAAAATGCAATAACAGACTTCAGCACTTCAGTGCATGTGATGCCAAACTCAAAATGTTAAACTTCTCCTGTAGCCAGGACAAATCATACACCCCATATCAACTCCCAGGATAATTAGTAGTTATTAGTGCACCAGATACTTCAACACCACAGAGATAATTATGCCATAATGAATGAAAGAAGAAATTCATTGCAAGAGGAGAATAATCACATTCCCAATACTTCTTAAGAAAGCAGAGGGGAAATTACTATCTGATGCAAATTAATGAGCTGAAATTAATAAGTGTCAAGCAATAAAATACTCCTCCAGTGGGACCAGACTGCAGGCACGTAGAACAATCTCTTCTTGGCCCTCCTCCAGTGCTCTGGGGAAGCCCCACTGAGGAGGTGCATGTCGAACAGGCTCACAGCCCCCCAAAAGGCAGCCAGCTCCAGCAATGCCAGAGTGATTTTCACCAAGGTACCTTTGCAGGCAGTGTCTCACATAAGCAGCAGAACAAAACAAGATCCATGTGTCAGAATCAATTCATGTAATTTAATACATCCTCTGGAAGGCACCACAATGTAAAGCTCTTTTTGCAGATGTTTTCAGTGTGCATCTGGCTCGGAATGTGCTGGTGACCTCTTGCCAAGAACATGAGGAGGAATGACTGCTGCGTGCATAGATCTCATTGGTCTATTTGCATAATTACTCCTTCCTAAATGTTCACATTTTTAAATGTATCGTAAGACTAGCTGTCAGCTCAGCTCAAAACTGTGAGGCAGTAAAGGAATCAATTCTACTTACAAAATATCCTATTTTATGTTTAATAAGATATAAATATTTGCTGGTTTTATGTGATGTTTAGCAGCTTCATGGTGTCTCTGAAGTAATAATTAATTGATAAGCCAATTATGATCAGGCTGAGAAGAAGGTATAATGTGTTGGAGACAGAAGGGTCTTTGATGGCCCAGAGGCACAACAGGTCTAGATTCATTGTGCTTTTTAACAGAGCTGCTTGCTTCCAGATTAATTTCATTGTGCCTGTGCTAGTAACAGGGGATGCTAGTGGTGATCAAAGATAAATATATCTATTTAAAGTTCTCCTTAAGAGGCCAGACTAAATGGTGCTGGGCCACGTTGTGGTCTGGCAGACACAATGTCAGTCAGCAGCTTCTTAGGGGGGAATGTGTGTGTATGAAAAAAGAGGACTCTGATAAACAACTTCTGTGATGAAAAGACAGTGTCTTCACCCAGGCCAGCCTTGCGTGTCTTCAGTCCGAACTGCATGCCCGGGGGGAATAAACCTCAAGGATGAGCTGAAAGAGAAAAGAAAGAAACAGAAAGAAATTTGTTTCATAAAAAAACAACCCTGGGGCATGAATACTTGAGTTATGCTGAGGCATGGTGTCAATTGGGGCTAACCAATTTACCCATTTTTAACACCAAGGTGGGAGGCACAAGGTGCCTGTGGCTATGCAGATATAAAATCTACAGCTGGAAGTGAAACTGGGGCTCCTTGTGGCTTTCAGATTGCTCCCAGGGGCACTGGGAGCAGGCCAACAGTGCTGATGCAGCCCTGTGAGCGAGCAGCACCAGCCAAGCAGATGCACTCCCTTTCCATACTGCAGCCTTACAACCCTTCTCCAAGGGCACACTGCCAGGATTGTTTGAGAGCTCTGCTGCGAGTTGTTCCTTCTCCAATAGGGCTGCTTCTGCTCAAACTGCAATTGTTAAATAGGACTCCTGTCCCAGCCCCAGAGTGTTTTCCCACCTCAGTTACTTCACATCAAGCTGAACTCATGAGAATTAATCATTGGGTACTTTTTGGCCCTCTTAAAAACAGTCCCACTAACAATATGGTTTCAATATTCAAGTTTCAGAAAATCCCTAGGTTTCCATCCTCCGCCTGGGGAACCGTATGTGAAGGCAAGGAGACCTGTCATCCACTGGTTGTTCTGGATAAGGAGATTCAGGGAAATCCCCTGGATCTGAAAAGGTTTTGAGTGACTCAGGGCTGCCTGCATTTCCTCTCCTAATTTTACTTAGAAACACCAGAGTGTAAGGCAGGGGAGGGAGAGCCTGGTCACTGCTTGCTGAAAGTAGATTATCAGACCACACCATGGACTTTGTCTTCAAAGGCCCTTGGGAAGCTCTGTGTTCTAACAGCTGAAAACGTAGAGCCAACCTGCTTCTTCCAAGAAGAAGGAGCAAGATTTCTTGTAACAATACCAGGAGGACAGTGCTATGGCAACAATGAAATCAGTCATGTTTCAAAAGTCGCTCTGTTCCCATGACAATGTCACAGTAACTCATCACATTTCAGTTTCCAGTTTTCCAGGACTGTCGATTCAGGAATATTGCATTAATAAATGTTTATTAAGAGAAAGGCTGGGACAAAGACTGGAAAACAAGTGAAATATAAAGAAAACCACCAAGATTCCTGGGAAGTATGCTGAGATGACAGTTGTTGAGACGGTGGTTCATAAACTTGAATTCAGTGGTCTGATTACACAGCCAGAAGACAAAGAATGTGAAATTGTCAAAAGCAAAACAGTCGCTTGTTATTAACAAATCACTTTATCAAGAAAGATGAAATGTTCAGGATGGAATTGGTTTGGGTAATCAATGACCCAGATAATATCTCACTTTCTTGACCTCTTCTGGGCTCGTGTGGAAGGAATAGCAATGCTACCTCAATTCCCATTTTCTTCTGGGCTGTGGAGAACAGTCATTGTTCCACGGAAGATCAGGGAGGAACCGTACAACATGCACATGGAAGTACCACCAGAAATATTGTCCAGCTTTTGCAGACAAGACACTCATGTGGAGTTTCTATACTCATACAAAAAGAGAAACTTTATGGTGTTTCTGACCTTAATAAAAACTTTAATCCGAGCTTATGCTGGGGCTGAAATCCTAAAAGGATTTCCACTGGCCCCACTGCAACTACATGTATATGGGTCCTCCTGCAAACGAGCCTTGGGCTCATTAAATGTCATTAGTTAATGCTACAAACAAGTTTTCACTGCTTGTATGTTCAAGATGCACAGAGCACAACAACTAGGGATGTACAGCCTGAAGTTCAGCTGCTCTGTATCTCTTAGCTGACTTGCTTCTGTTGAAGATTTAGTGTGTAAATAATATTGATATGTCAAAATATCCAGAGAAGATGTAGGATCACGGTAATTGCATGTGTCACATCAAGTGTGTTGTGCTGTACAGGTTCCTAAATTTCCTCCTAATTTATTTCCATGTAAATTCAGCATTGAGTTACTGACCCAGCTTGCAAAAGCTTTAAATCTTAGCAGTGCAAAACTCACTGTGGACATGCAAATTACTGTTATTAAGGATAATTGATATTAATACTCGAGTCAAGGCTTCTGTCCTCTTGCTGCAAATAAGCACAGGCTTTTCTTTTTTGTCTATCAAGAATATTATAGGTTTGTACTCAAATTTGTCTGCAAATTTGGAACTCAGGTCACTCCTATGATTCACTGAATACCTTAAAACCATCCCAAGCCAACACAGAACCAATGATCTGTGGCTCTGTGGTTAGCTGTTTTATGTGTCACTGACCTGCAAAGAGCTGAAGAGCTCCTCAGTGCAAGAAAGACAAGGAGCTACCTGAGCTCCCTGTGGTCCAGCAAAGGCCACAAAGATGATTTGGGGTCTGGAGCATCTCTCTTATGAGGAGAAACTGTGGGAGCTGGGCCTGTTTAGTCTGGGCAAAAGTGAGAGGAAATCTCATTAATTAATATTATAAATATCTCAGAGATGGGTGTCAAGAAGAAGGTGCCACACTCTTTTCCGTGGTGCCCAGTGACAGGAGGAGTAGCAGCCATAAACTAAAACATAGACAGTTCCACCTCAGTATGAGGGAGAACTTTCTCTTGAGGGCAGCAGAGCACTGGAAGAGCTGACCAGGGGGATCATGGAGTTCCCCACTGGAGATATTCACAACCCACATGGATGGTTCCTGTTTCACCTGCTCCAGGTAACCTGCCTGGCAGGGGGGTTGGACTGGACGATCTCTGGACTCCCCTCCAACCCTATCAATTCTGTGATTCTGTGAAAACAGTTTTAACAGACAACAGAAAGATTTAGTTTAGAAGCACATAAGATCTAATGACACAAGCCTCCAAACAAGCCGACAGCAGCAAGAAATATGTCTTCAAAATTATGTTCTACTTTCCTAGGTTTCTCAATAGCTCCTCTTATATCTCGTTTGTTCCTCTATTGATTGCAGCTTAATGAATCATTAAGTACTGCACTGTAAAGTTGTGATTGCAGTGTGTAGTAGAAAGTATATGCAGAAAAATGCTGCGGAGTTAAGAGGAAATATTTGCTTTTAGAATCAGAGGAATGATCAGAAAATTGAAAATTTAAAAGAATTCTTACATTAACACATAAGAATAAAAGCAATTTCTTCAGTCATGTGGCTTACTACTAACAGGCAGCAAAGTCAGGCTCATTGAAGCAGACAAACTGGAGGGTTTCATTCCAGCTTCCATCACCCGGTGATTGGCAGGAAAATGCAAAGCAAACACAGCTGCTCCCTATGTAAGCACAGCCAGGGATGGCTGCTTTTGAGTGCCAGGGGAATGTAACGGTGCTAATGCCTAATAACTGTCTTCTTGCTGGGGATTCAGGAGTAGCTCTGAGGAACAGGGGAAACCTGGGAGCTAGCTCATATCTACCCCAGGCTGTATGGAAGTGTGGTAAAGACTATGCATCCATTGGTGAGAAATCCTTAGTAGAGTGGTTCTTTCCTCAGGACTTGTGACATTACTGCACGAATACCTGGCAAGGCTTTGCAGTTGCAGTGGCCACCTCAGTCGTGCTTGAAGTGTGCAGAATTAATGCAGTTGAACACAATTGTCTGTGTGACAATTTGCTGGGCCAAATTTCGGTGTCTGAGCTAGCAGCCTGTGGCTAACAGCAGGCTGGTATGTGTGAAAAGGTGTAAAGAATCAAGTATTGCCAGGTGAAAGTTTTACAAAGGGATGTTGCAGAAGGCTGTGTCCCTGGTTTCCTGGGGAGGCTGACAAGGTGGAGATGAAATGCCATGTTATGACTTTAGTGTGAAACTAAATGTCTTATTTCTAGTAGGTATATGCTAATACTGAGGTAGAGTTCACCTTGGAAGAAGAAGCCTGAAACAATTTTTCAATGAATGGAAAGTCCTCTCAGATTACTGTCAAGCACTCGTACAGCTTGCTGCAAAAATTTGGTTCAGAGAAAACAATGCACTTGTCCCCCTATTTTATTTCATTTCATTTCATGTCAGTGGTGTTCTGTTGGGAGAAAGTGTTTTTTCTGTCAGCAGCTGTAATGTTACTTCACATTTTGACAACTCCAGGAAAGCTCCCACCATGCCTCAGGTTTAACCTGAACAGTTTGCTTTCAGCATCTTGTAACACCTCAGATGACAGGGGTGACTGTGGTGCTGTGAGCAGCTGTGCAGTACAGTTACTCCATGGTCACCTTCTCAATTCCAGTTTAATTAAAAACATCAACCCCATGACCATGTGCCACTTGCACAGCCAGCAATGGCCTTGGCTCAGCAGGGCCATCAGGAATGTGAAATAACCACCTCCAGCAGCAGAGATCTTCAACCCCTACCACTCAGTCCATAAAATCGCTGGTGCTGGGACAGATTCTCAGGTTTTATATTCAGAATTTCAGATAGAAGAAACCTCAGGCGGAGCAGTGTTATTGTTGCTGTCATGAACCATCTGTTGTGCACTTGGGGAGCCCTTACAACGCCTGGCTGCTCTAAAAGCTGCTGCAGAGCATGTGGTGATCACTGGCTTCTCAGAACCTCTGACAGAACAGGTGAGGCAGAAAACAGCAGGATAAATATGAAGTTAGAGGACACCTAAACCCTAAGGGGAACAAAACCATGTCAAGGTTTTAGAATTGGGATTAGAATATTTTACAAGTGTCAGGGACACACCAGGAAGGTCTAATCCTGCCTCGGTGGAGCAATGGAAGCACAAATACTGCCAGGGAAGCTCATTGTTTTTTCTTGCAGATAATGGTGAATGTGCCTGTCTTCGGCAGGATGTCTCCTGGCCAGAAGTACAGCCTTGCTGAAGGGTTTCAGAACTCAAGTAAAGTTCCCTTTTGTTTTCTTCTGGAGCCAAATCAGTAATGTGTTTTCCTGAACTGTGCTTTCTTGAAGTGTGATTCATCTAGTGCTTCTCTAGGCTGATCTTTCCCACCCTTCCTTTCTTCACAAGTAATCCCCTTTTGCATCCTTTGCAGCTGCTTTTCTGCCAGTTCCCTTACAGGCACCTCTCTGCATCCCGAGTACCGGCATCCCTCACCCAGACAGAGCCTCCCTCCAGCACACCACAGAGAGCAGCACTAAATGAGGCTGAGAGAAAAACACCAAGGCAGACTCCCACATTTACAAATAGCCCCAACACCAGCACACAGTGGCTGGTGCTGTCCAGCATCCCAGCAGAGCTGAGAACAGCCTGGCATAGTTTGGGGGTTTGGCCCTAAAGATACTCCTCCGGGTCTCCCAAAGGAAAGCTTTGTCCCTCAAACACAATCCTCACTAACTATGGACATTGCATTTTAAGTGTAAACAAGAGATGACGTCTTTCTGAAAAAGCAACATTTCATTATTTATTAATTATGTAGTGGAAGGGTTTTTTTCCATCTTGTGACTGCCATGGATTTCAGGCTTTGAAAGTGGTCCATGCAGTGATACCACTGTTAGAACAGGGGGTGTTTGTGACCTCAGCTTTCACCTCCCATGTCCCCAGCATCCAGTGTCTGCTGGAGATGATCAGGTGAGTTTGCTCACAGGGTACTACTGACTGCTCTGAGCTTGATATATGGGGTTGTGAGTGCAAGTGCACAGCTCTCAAAGGTGCTGATAAACCAAATTTAATTCATCAGGAACTGTAAAAATTATAGAAGAATGGGGCTTTGAATTAGGTTTGACCTCACACTTCAGTACTGGGAGGATTTTTGTGACATTAGGAGAGCTTTGGGCTTGGTAGCTAATATTTCTGGATCGGGTACAAAAGTGGAATCATGTGAAAAGGCAAAATACAATGATGAGCACAGAATAGATTTTCCTTCCATTACTTAAAAAACTTTCAATTCCAGATGCTGCAGACAGTCATGGGGCAGCCAGTAACAATGCCTTTTAAGCAAATGTATGTGAAGATAATTACCTGTTTGTGTAGAAATGTGCTTGATTCCCAGAATTGTTGAGCAAACTAGTAATGTAAAAGCAACAGCAGTTTAATCTGGGTATTAAAATTGTAGCTGCAGAATAAAACAAAAGAAACAAACTGCTGCAGATGAAGCATAGTTAAATAGCTCTGCAAAACCTTAAGGCAAAAATATTTGTCTATGGAATTTGAACCGTTTTCTACTCTTCTGAGGGAGCCTAAACATAGATCCTGAACACAGAAACCATCTGCAGACTAAACCCACAGTAGCTGTGAGTAGGATTTGCTGTGAACACCTGACCATTTACAGCCTGATTCAGTTTGTTGGTACCATTCTGGTGTTTTGGGTCAGGGTTGCATCCCCGTTGTTTATCAGTACATGGTTCCCACCACAGGTTTTTATCTTACTTGGTATCACTCATCCGGGGAGAAAGGACATACAGGGTTTCAAGTTTAACAAAGTTGTGAAAAGCTGTATAATTACAGTCCGGGTGTAGATTGACTCTGGGGACCCTGCGAGTTGGGGAAAAGCCGCATGGTACAACTTCATCTCCTCTAAAAGAAGAAAGGGAGCCAGAAGGGTCTGAGTGCTGCCTAGCTGGCTGGTGGAGGCACAGGAAGAGGACTTGCTGTAAAATAGGGATTTTGAAGAGCTGGGAAAAAAAAAGCAAAACCTTGAGAAAGAAGTCAGTGTCGCAGGCAGGTGAGGGAGGGTAATTAGGGTGAAATTACCATTGTATATCACCAGTATGTGACGGTCCTCTAGAAACTTAATACATTAAAAGAAAGAGTGAAGGAAATTTGTGTATGGATTTACTCTGAGCTCTCTCCCTTGCCCCAGTCCATGCCTTTCTTGGGGGCATAAACCCACAGAG
This sequence comes from Hirundo rustica, assembly GCF_015227805.2. Taxonomy (NCBI): domain Eukaryota; kingdom Metazoa; phylum Chordata; class Aves; order Passeriformes; family Hirundinidae; genus Hirundo; species Hirundo rustica. The sequence continues at coordinate 14,106,777 of NC_053459.1, forward strand.
GGTGAAGGGCAGAGAGCAAAGTGAGATGCTGGGAATCAGCAAGGCTCATCCCAGGGCTGGTGGCCAACAGGGACCACTGGTGGGTCACCATGTGGGGACAGCTTCCCCAGTCAATAGTCCAGGGGCACCAACTTTGTCCATGTCCCTTCTACCCAAAGACATTTCAACCTGGCATGAAGGAAAAGTCTGGCTGTCACTGCTAGTACTGCCTGCTGGGAGTGCATCACCTGATCTCAGTGTTTCAAGGGACATTGGAATCTGCAGGGAGAAGGGTGGAAAAACATTCAAATGCCACATTAACCCACAAGTTTTGTGAATTAGCAAGGGCTTCAGTGGAATCCAGTGGGTGAGCTGGGTTCGCTATTCCTCATGGGGTTGCACCATGCCTGTGAGGCTGCTGGTGGCGGCAAGATGTTTCTCGGAAGTACTGCTGGATGCACAGTTTTTATTGCCAAAGCCTGAGGGCCAACACACACGAGTTTTCCAAATACCTCCTCTAAAGCAGAGAGAGTGCTGCCCATCTGAAAATTCAGGACAAGTGGCAATGCCCGTGCATATGCAGTTGTGGGAAAAGCTGCTACTGGGAGGAATTTCATGGTTTGCAGAATTCCGCTGCTCCCGCTATAACTTAGCTCATGGCTGAGGAAATTGCGCAAATCCTGCTGGGCTCACTGCCAGTGCCTCTCCAGAGCCGTCCCGCCCTGTCACGGTCAACCCCTGCTCTAAAGAAGGCTGTGCTTCCAGTCGTAGTGCCAAGACCACCTGCTGATTAGAAAAATCTCATCTTGTACCCGAGGAAGTCGAGCTGCCGCCTCGTTGCAGTGAGTCTTTGTCCTCAACTGATCCTCGTGTCCAGTGATGGGCAACAGCACTAACCCTGTCATTCCACTGGACATTATCATGCAGAACAACAACCTGTGGATGCTGCTTAAAACCTGCCTTGAGTACCAGTCAAACAGTCCATTCCACAAATGGCAGAGGATGCTGCAGAGGGATCTCAAATGGTCCCATGCAAATGCAAAAGGCTTTGCAGGAAAAAGCATGGATTAGATTTATTTTAACCCACCTGCAAACAAAGCAAAGAGATCGATATGAGACCCTGCAGCTGGGCTCAGAGCTGCACAATGCTGGGGCTTCAGCCCAGGTTTTGATCCGCTGGTATGAACCAGATCCACATGGCTGAAATCCCTACCAAAGTCTTTCCATTTAGGGACAGGCTACGCCTATCCTGGCTGTGCCTCAGAGCACATACAAGGATATTTTTCTCAACTTTTGGGAAAAGAACAGTCTTGACTACACTCATGGCCAACTGTAAAACTACCTAATTGATTTAGCTGTGAAAAAAGTTTTGATTCCATTTCCAGGAATCCAAGAATGAGTTTCAGTTTCAGATGGATTATAACATGTTTTCCTGTACTAAAACTAAAAATCTTTTTAGGTTGCAAAAACACAGGACAGCAGAAAAACAACAGGAATTCTGCCTTAATTATTTCAAACATTGGAAAACTAATGTTTAAAAAAACAATGAGTTAATTCTTTGGGGTTTTTTCTTGCTTCCACAACTTTTGGTTTACTTACTAAACCAATTTTTTGCAAGCCACAGGTTTTTCACTGCAACTCTTCTGATTCCCTCCATGATGGGGCTGGCAGGGGAGTGAAGGAGAGGCTGCCTGGTGCTTTGTTGCTGGCTGGGGTAAAACCTGGACAACCTGCTCAGGGCAGACAAAACCAGCCAGCCTCTCACAGTCAGCTCTTCTGCTCTCACCTCTCCCTGCAGTCCAGGCAGCTGTCTGTAAGAAAAGTAACTCAGGATTCTGTGTCTCACAAGTGGGGTAGAGGTAGCCTGGTTCCAAACACTTAAGGCACATACTCCAGGGAAAGAAAAATAAAGCACACTTTCCCTGAACAGCTTTCTTCCAAGTCAATCCACACACCAACTTTGTGGTGAGAAAATAGCATGGCCCAGTACTTTGGGAGATGAAGCATAGATGCCTCACAACTCATTCTTCACAACCCTCCCCCCAGCACTGCAGGGACCTTTCCTTTTCCTTCCTGCTGGCTGGGGGAAGGTTTAGCTGGTGCTGGGACTATGAACGCTTTAGAATCAACATTTGGTCACTGAAGTTTCACTGGCCCCAGCCATGGCAGGCAAAGGCTCCTGTCTGCCCGTGCTATTCTTTAAGCCTCAATGTTTTCACTGCTCAAAGAGCAGAATCCTGGATTGGTTTGGGAGGGAAGGGACCATAAGAATCATCTGTCAGGCTTGTTCGGGTGCAATGCCAGCAATCACTGCATTTATTGTTGTGAAGGGGAAAAACTTTGATGGCACAGTGGAACTGGTGAGAGACAAAGAGCCCACTGGGTTTTCCTGTCAGAGCTCCCCACACTGCGGGGTTTACTGGTCCCAAAGAGACTCAGAAGAGCCAGGGAAAGGTACACTTTGTAGGCAGGGAAAAAGTAAGCAAAACACCACCATGTCAAAATTACAGCACACCAGTAAAGCACTGACTTTTTTTCTTAATGGAACGGCAGGGAGAAGCAAGGCTGGACTTGAACTTGCACACAAAGCTATACTCAGATAGAAGAGGATTTTAAGACGATATGAGTTTGGATTGCAGACATTTTATTAAGGATTGTTTAGTGTTTACAGCAAGGGTAGCATGGTTTCTGGGAAGACTTGGTGCCAGGTGTAGTAAAAGCTGACCAGTTACAGCTGTGGCAAGGGACTCCCATTGCCTTGGTCCAAGCTCTTCCAGACAGTCCATCAGTGGTACCGTCTCTCTTCCCTGGATGAGTCCCTAGAGAAACCCTTCAGAACAGCAGCAGCAAGACCAACAAGAATGATACCTCCTACGGCTGCTGTAGCACCGTCAACTGCATTTGTGGCCTTAAAAGAGAAAGAAAAACACAGGCTACAAGCATGATGAGCACTTATACTTACCTTCCACAGCATGATAATACAGAAAAGGAAGGGTAAATCAATCAGGGTAAATAAATCAGTGAGAGTCATGTGCCCCATTAGCAGATGGGGTAATGTGGAGGTGGATGAGCCTGCCAGGCCTCTGCCCTGGAGGAATGTCTCTTGAATGGAATGTTATAAGCTCATTTCAATCCTCCCCGGGGAGATAACTCTTAGATGAGGCAGTTTTCTCTCCAGATAGGGCAAAGAAGCCACAATGCTCTGATATACCCATGTAGATCCTTTCCAACCGGTTGGTCTTTCCCCCTTGGTACCACACCTGCTTTCCCCCATAAATACTGCAGCATTTGCCCTGTTTAGTTGGGAGCTGTAGTCCCTGGCTACCCTTTGCAGGGTGCTGGACAATGAAGCCTACCCTGTGCAATCGCTATATGGTACTTGTGTCTCTCTGTGCCTGAGTTGGATGGAAGAACCTTGCAAGGCAGCTGAAATCACTGCTAAGAGCAGAAATCACTACTCAGAGCTAAATCACTGGCAGCCACTGGCTGCACCTTGCTGAGGCTGCCTGGTGGCTGGAGGAGTGCCCAAGACCCACAGAAGGGTGTCTCTAGCAGGACCTCTCACTCTGGGAAGGTCACGGCATTCTGGGTCGGGCCACAGAATAAATGGCTGTCCATAGGGTAACACCAAGGTTTTTATCCCTGGGAATTGGCACTCAGTGAGAGGGCACTGCCAGGGTGCAGACAGACCACAGTGACCCTGCACGTCCCGGGGCTCTGGGGAGGTCAGAGGCAGCGCTGGTTTGGAGCCCATGCCTGGGACTTGCCTGACCCCATGCCGGCTGCAGGCTGTGTTCCAGTCCCCGGCTCACAGCCAGGAGCTGCTCTGGGAGGCACCCAGGGGCTCACCCCGTGTCACTCACCTGGTCAGAGACTCCCTCTCCATAGCGAAGCATTGTCACAAAGTGCTCACAGTTGTTGGCAAGCACATCATATGGCACCTCCCTGTCAATCCAGCGCTCAGCAAGCCGGATGATCTCCCCCACGGGACGAGGAGTGTGGGAGCGGTCATACTTGTTGTTGACATGCCATTTATCATTTCCCACCACCTCCTTCAAGAGCTGCTTCTTCACCTTGGCCTTTCTGGTGAATATTGATGCGATGCTGACCGACAGGGATGGGGCTCCTTCATCTGGGTAAGCCAAGGAGGAGATAAAGCAGGCAGGCAGACCCTCTCTGGCCCCTCCAGGATCTCAGATGGGGTTCTGACTGCTCTGGGAAAAGCAGCTACACACACAGGGTCCACCAGCAGCAGCCCATGGAGGGAGACAGGGCTCTTGGGGCATCCCAACACACACTCTGCAACTTGCCAGGCTGCACCAGCCTTACCTACGGGTGTCACGTTGATGACATATCCATCCCCCATGTAGAGGGCCCAGTGCTGGTAAAATTCCCGGTAGATCTCGATCAGGTCCCCGGGCTGGGGGTGGCTGTTGTCCTGTCCCATCTCAGGAGCGTGCAGTCAGGACGCGCACCTGTGGCTGGGCTGGCTCAGCGCAGGGCAGAGCGCGGCGGCGAGGCGAGGCTGTGCAGGGGCAGCTGCCGGGAGCGCAGGCACGGCGGGTGTCAGTGCCGGGCCCCGAGGGCAGCGGCTGCCGGAGCGGCGGCCCCGGCTCGGGGCGAGGCACCGCACGGCCCCGCTCCCCCCCGCCGCATCCTCCGAAGGCCGAGGCCGGGCCCCGAGGGCGTGCGGCTGCTGCCGCCGTGCCCGGCCGCCCCCGCCCGCCCGCGGTGCCCGCGCTCCGCTCCCGGCCGCGCTCCGTTCGGGGCTCCGCTGCTGCTGCTGCCGGCGCCGGGCCGCGGCTGCCCGGGGGTGCCCGCGGTGCCCAGCCCGTGCCCGGGCTCTGGGCCATCTCCGGCCGCCCGGCAGAGCCGTGCCCGACGCCGGCAGCCTTTAGGAGCCGTATCCTGCCGGCAGACGCCCGCTCGCATCCCCCGATCCCCGCTCACCTCGGTGCCTGTCCTGCTGCTGCCGTGGCCGGGATCAAAGTTCCCTCTAAATGCTGTAAATTGGGCGAACGAGGTTCTTGCGTGTAATCTGCCCGGCTCACTGCCGCCACTGCCCCGGAGCCACCCATCGGGGCACACCCGCCACCTGCTCCAGATCCTTCTGCTCCCGAGGTTGTTGCCGATACCACCGTTGTGTGGAAAATCTGGTCCTGCCACGATGGAAGTTTGGTCACTGCCTCTTTGCCAGGAGCCCCTGCCTTGGAAGGGGTCCTGTTCAGGGATGGGCAACAATCCTGACTTTGCTCCCGTACGCATGGCAGGATATCATCTTTTAAAACAACCTTTGGATCATGTTTAATGTCTGGCCTGTGTACCAGTCCACTGGTACGGAACCCAGCAGAGGATGTAAATGGCCAGTGCAAACGGCCTTGTGTAAATTCAAAAGACTTTGCAGCAAAACCATGATGGATTAGATTTACATTACCCCACCTACAAACACAGTGAAGAGGACCAGGTGAGGCCCTTGAGCCAGGGTCAGGACTGCACAATGTTGGGGCTTCCCTGGCTTGCACTGAATCAGCCCAGGTTTTCATCCTCTGATGTGCACCACATTCTGATGGTTTAATGTCCTACAAATTCCATGCTTTTTAGGGACACACTGTGCCTGTTCTGGCTGTGCCCCACATCACAGACAAGGATTGCTCTCTCAGCTGTTGGGAAAAGAACAGCCTTGACTCTTCTGCATGGCAATTTGAGCACTTCTCAGGTCTTGCCAGCATTTCCTAGAAAGGCTCACAAGTGCTGAATGCAGCAAGTGATGGATTTTGCTGCTCCTCCTCACACTCTCTTTATGGTTTGGGCAGCATTCCACCAAATCCTGTCAATGCACCCACCAGGTTCCACGGAAAGGCAGCCCCTAATGGGCAATACCATCCTGACTGCAAAGAGAAGCACGGCACGATTGCAAACTTTAGCATTCTGTGAAATGTTACAGCTTACAAGAACAGCAAGGCAATTCCCCAGATGAAGTAACTCCAGTTCTCTTGCATTCCATGATGAATTAGAGATGTGAGAGGTCCCTACATTGCACTCACACTGCACTTCCTTTTCAGGGGCTGCAGAGAGAATACTCTGAGTGCAGGAAAGTTCAAAGGTTCTGCATAACCACCTCAATAACTTGGCCATGACAGAAGTCTCAGTTTCATTTCCAGGAATCCAAAAAGGAGTTTCAGTTTCAGTTTGATTATAATGTGTTTTCCTGTATTAAAACGAGGAGCTTTACTCACACGTAATAACAAAGGGCAGTGCAAAATACAATTGGAAACCTTGGCTTGATTATTTCAAACATTGGAAAACTGCCATTTAAAAAACCAATTAATTAATTAATTCATTTTCTTTGGTTGCTTGCACAGCTTTGGGTTTACCTACTAAACCAACTTTTTCTCAAGCCACAAGTTTTTCACTGCAACTCTTCTGATTCCATCCCTGATGGGGCTGGCAGGGGAGTGAAGGAGAGGCTGCCTGGTGCTTTGTTGCTGGCTGGGGTAAAACCTGGACAACCTGCTCAGGGCAGACAAAACCAGCCAGCCTCTCACAGTCAGCTCTTCTGCTCTCACCTCTCCCTGCAGTCCAGGCAGCTGTCTGTAAGAAAAGTAACTCAGGATTCTGTGTCTCACAAGTGGGGTAGAGGTAGCCTGGTTCCAAACACTTAAGACAGATACTCCAGGGAAAGAAAAATAAAGCACACTTTCCCTGAACAGTTTTCTTCCAAGTCAATCCACGCATCAGCTTTGTGATAAGGATATAGCATGCTCAGTACATTTGTAAACACTTTTTAGGCAGGGAAAAACCAAACATAACACCACCATGCCAAAATCAGAGTACTCCTGTAAAAGTCTGAAAGATACAGCTTGTAAGACCTGCCCTTCCCTCCAACCTCCAAACCTCCCAGGAGTTTCTCAGTTTAAGAAGCACAAGTACAGGCTCTAAGAAACTGCATATGCTCTGCCTGCTCCTTTGCAGATGCTGCAGCCACGGCTTTCCCACCCACATAGAGCCTCAGCTGAAAAACCCTCAGCAGTACTTTTATTAGACTTTTTCGGAAAGTTGAGGTTAAAATCACAGATATACAGAAAATGCCTACAGGAATCAATTGATGAAAATGGATGAAAAGCCTGCACCAGAGCAAATGCAACCAGACTACCACAAAAATCATCACAGGCAATGAAATAAAAGCAGACGTGGCAACAAGGCTTGTGCTGCTGGAGGTCACCTGAAATGGTGCCAATCATGACTTTTTATTTCTTAATGAGATAGCAGGGAAAAGCAGGCTAAACAGTGGAACTTGGATACAAAGTTGTGCTCAGATAAAAGAGGATTTGAGGGCAATTAAAGTTTTTTGGGTTTCTGACATTTTATTAAGGCATATTTAATGTTTACAGCAAGGATGGCAGAGTTGCTAATCAGCCTTGATGGCAGGCGTAGCAATAGCTGACCAGCAACTGCTGTTGCCAGGGTCTCCCACTGCCTTGCTCTGAGCTCTTCCAGGCAGCCCATCAGTGGTACTTTCTCTCTCTCTTGGATGAATCCCCATACAAGCTCTTCACAACAGCAGTGGCAAGACCAGCAAGAATGATACCTCCTACGGCTGCTGTAGCACCAATAACTACTTTTCTGACCTATAAAGGGAAAGTAAACACAGGCTGGAAACATGAGGAGCACTTGTATTTACTGCCCCCAGCATGATAATGTAGAAAAAGCAGAGATAATCAGGGCAAATAAATCAGTGAGAGATATGTGCCCCATAAGCAGAAGGGGTAACACCCAGGTTTGTACCCCAGGAGTTGGCCCTCAGTGAGAGGGCACTGCCAGGGTGCAGACAGACCACAGTGACCCTGCACGTCCCGGGGCTCTGGGGAGGTCAGAGGCAGCGCTGGTTTGGAGCCCATGCCTGGGACTTGCCTGACCCCATGCCGGCTGCAGGCTGTGTTCCAGTCCCCGGCTCACAGCCAGGAGCTGCTCTGGGAGGCACCCAGGGGCTCACCCCGTGTCACTCACCTGGTCAGAGACTCCCTCTCCATAGCGAAGCATTGTCACAAAGTGCTCACAGTTGTTGGCAAGCACATCATATGGCACCTCCCTGTCAATCCAGGACTCAGCAAGCCGGATGATCTCCCCCACAGGACGAGGAGTGTGGGAGCGGTCATACTTGTTGTTGACATGCCATTTATCATCTCCCACCACCTCCTTCAAGAGCTGCTTCTTCACCTTGGCCTTTCTGGTAAATACTGATGTGGTGCTCACCAACAGGGATGGGGCTCCTTCATCTGGGTAAGCCAAGGAGGAGATAAAGCAGGCAGGCAGACCCTCTCTGGCCCTTCCAGGATCTCAGATGGGGTTCTGACTGCTCTGGGAAAAGCAGCTACACACACAGGGTCCACCAGCAGCAGCCCATGGAGGGAGACAGGGCTCTTGGGGCATCCCAACACACACTCTGCAACTTGCCAGGCTGCACCAGCCTTACCTACGGGTGTCACGTTGATGACATATCCATCCCCCATGTAGAGGGCCCAGTGCTGGTAGACTGGCCGGGAGACCTCGATCAGGTCCCCGGGCTGAGGATGGCGCCTGCCATCTGCCATCTCAGGAGCGTGCAGTCAGGAGGCGCACCTGTGGCTGGGCTGGCTCAGCGCAGGGCAGAGCGCGGCGGCGAGGCGAGGCTGTGCAGGGGCAGCTGCCGGGAGCGCAGGCACGGCGGGTGTCAGTGCCGGGCCCCGAGGGCAGCGGCTGCCGGAGCGGCGGCCCCGGCTCGGGGCGAGGCACCGCACGGCCCCGCTCCCCCCCGCCGCATCCTCCGAAGGCCGAGGCCGGGCCCCGAGGGCGTGCGGCTGCTGCCGCCGTGCCCGGCCGCCCCCGCCCGCCCGCGGTGCCCGCGCTCCGCTCCCGGCCGCGCTCCGTTCGGGGCTCCGCTGCTGCTGCTGCCGGCGCCGGGCCGCGGCTGCCCGGGGGTGCCCGCGGTGCCCAGCCCGTGCCCGGGCTCTGGGCCATCTCCGGCCGCCCGGCAGAGCCGTGCCCGACGCCGGCAGTCTTTAGGAGCCGTATCCTGCCGGCAGACGCCCGCTCGCATCCCCCGATCCCCGCTCACCCCGGCCCCTGTCTCGCTGTTGTCGTGGCCGCGCCCTCCGCCCGCTGGTCCCGCTATAAATAGCAAGAAGATGGCGCTTGCGCCGATCCTGCTGGGCTCACTGCCGATTCTGACCGAGGGCTGTCCCGTCCGTCCCCTTCTCTTCCATTCCGTCCCTTCCCACCGCCCCCCCCTTCTCCCTCCCGCCGCGCGTCCCATGCGGACGCTCCGCTCCCGAGACTGTTGCTAAAATCGCTCGTTTAGTGGAAAGTCCGATTCTGTCCCGAGGAGGACCTGCCATTGCCACTTTTCCTGGAAACTGCCTCAGCTCCTCGAGCCCCTCCAGCCTTCGGGGGGCTCCGGTCCTACTCGGCCGAGCGGCGAGTGAGCATCCCTCACCAGGAAACCTTTCGAGGAAAAAGCGGGGATGCCGCCGTTCTACTTCCTCACCGTGAAGAGAAACAAAGGAGGTGGAGTTCTGAGTGAAATAATTTTAGGGCAAAGGGATTTTTAGGATGTGTTTTTATGACGTGGCCTGGGCATTTCCTTTGGGACATCAGAGGAATTTCATGATTGTGCTCAGCAAGGGTCCTGGTCCAAGAGATGAGCACAGCTGAGCCCTTATGGCCATCTCCTTTACTGGTGCTGGCACAGTGTGCTAAAACTAACAAGAAAACTGTCCTCTGGGTAAGTTGAACTAAGCAATGTATTTCAAGCTTTGCAATTCAGAAGTCAGGCGAGCAAGATGGTTGAATTAAAAGATGAGAGCAGTGGAAGATTTGTCATCATGTCTTCCAGTGATATAAAATTGTTGATTCAGAGGAGCATTGAACAGCATTTCTGCTTTCTATATCATCCTCTTCTCTAAGACTGAACTGTTTGCAAAGCTTTGCAGTGGAAACTGAATCACCAAGGTGATTCTTGTGGTATGGAAAAAAAACCCCAACAAACCAAACATATATAAGGAAACCCAGATATCTGCTTTACCTGGGCACAGCAGGGTCCTGTTGCTTGGGGGAGCCTGAGCTGGGATCCTGCAGGGCAGGGACTGTCCTGTGCTCGCACCCAGTGCAAAGGGAGGTGAGTGTGGTCAGCACTGCTCGGCAGTCACTGAATCACACTGGAGCAGGCACGAGAGTGCAACAGAAACTGCCGCTCAACAGGCAGCAAAGATGGTACTGTAAACAGTGAAATTCCAGCATAAAATCGACAGTTCATTTGTGCACGAGCAGGTTTCTCTCGCTGATTCATTTTCATTGTGTATTGAGGTTGAAAGGCCCTTTCTATTCATATCCTTTCCAAAATAAATGTTGCCCGTGCATACGGTCATCTGGTGTGTTCTTGAATGGACCAGAATAACCTAACTCACCACAGAGGCTGCAAATATTTCTCTGGCTAACAGTACACATGAGTTCATGGATACCAGGGAAAGGAGAAAGGGTAAGTAAATAATAACCAGTAAATAATGTTTCTGCATTACAGCGGAAACAACAGCAAGCCCTGTTAAGGAAACCCTCCTGCCTGACCATCCAGGACCCCCTCTGGCAGTCACATTTGCTGCACTTGAGCTGGGACTGAGGCCTCATCAGAGCCCCTTTGAGGTGCCCCCCTTCACTCCCTGTACACCTTACACTCACACGTTCAGGCAAAGTTCTTCTACCTGCTTGGCCCCAAGTTTCCCATAGCAGTTTCAAATACCTGGATCCTTAAAATAAATTCATCATGGTGCAACAACAAAACAACAGCTTGAGCTGGGTGCCTCCAAGGAGGAACCCCCAACAAAAGAAACGGTGTGGATTTTGTACCCTCACAGTGTGGGGTCCTCAGCTCCTGCTGTATCTCTGATTGTTCACGTGCCTGTGTCACAGGTCTCCTGCCCTTTGTTATGTGGAGGGTTGGCACTAGTTCAGTCAGGCTTTGCCACCCAGAGCTCAATCTGCATCTCACACTACAGCTGCACACTGAGCTACCTGCAGGATATGTCTTCCTCAGCAATCAGAAAGTAACTTGTGATGAACTGGAAAAACACTAGAAGAAATTTCCATGGTGCTTTACGTCTCAAAGCTTCACTCATAGCTCTGCGAATCCATTCTGGGCTTGGACAAGGCTCAGGCAATGCTTCAGTCCCTGATCTTTGGGAGTGGTCTGTCATGGGGTGGGTCTCACACACAGCATGTAACTAGATATTGCATATATAACCAATATCTTTGGTTACCTGACGTAGGGGAGTCCTTAGTATGGTCTGGGGCTGAGTTGATGCAGAACTCCTCTCACACTCATCAATGTGGCAGCTTCTAAGTTTGAAAAGACCCCCCAAGGAGGGTTTATGACACTATCTCATTCTTCAGAAAGTTTTTGTTAAGTTATGCTCTTGCTTGGCCCCCATATGTTGGGGACTGATGACTGGATAACCTATTCTAGTGCCTCACTGCCCTCAGAGTAAGGAATTTCATTCTAAAATCTAACCCAAACCTGCTTTCTGATAGCTAACTTTAACCTACTCTCTTTCAGTTTGAATTCTGACCATATCAGTCTATGGTTTGTACTTCTCTCAGAGGTGTGCATGTGATGTTGTGCAGCACACGTGTGCCATCAATGTCTGCCTGGGATTTGTGTTTTTCAAATATCCTTTGAAGACAACAATTTCTTCTGTCAGCTAGAACTTATTTTAATTTGGGCCTACAATGTCAGATCTGAGAGCTATTTTAAATGAGCAATTTCAAAGTTTTTCAATAAATGGAATGATAAATTTATTATTATTTCTTCACAAAATATTAAAATATAATTAAAATACAAGGGCAAAAAGTATTACAAATGAATAGGAATAATATTGTTAACTATAGGTGTGTATTTGGGGATTCATTTTGATCAAATGCACTGTTCACGATGCAGCCATAATCTTGCTCACGTACTCTGGCATCCAAATCATCCCTGGACCATTTCAAAGAAGAATCCCTTGATATTGTAACTGTAGCCATCTTTCTCTTCCTTCTGTACAGTGGGGAAAAAAAAAAAAAAAAAAAAAAAAAAAAAGGAACAACCTATTTTAATTTCTATTCTTATTTATAGTGAGAGATCAAACAATGCTGTGAGCATGAATGGAACTGGGTTTTGGAGAAGCCAGAGTTTTATGATAAGTGATACATATGCCCTGTGTAAAAGAAATGGCCTATGTTCATTCCTGATTTAAAAAAAAAAAAAAAAAAAAAGTAATTTTCCCCATTTTCCCCTCACATTCATCAGAAGAGATCTGTGGCTCCTTTCTCGTCTTGCACATGTGTGACTGAAGGGAGTTTTGAGGTTTACAGGTGCTAAAAGAGGTGTCCTTACTTTGCAGAATGTAGCAAAGCTGGGAAAAGCCTTACCTGAACAGGTACACCGTGGAGGAGATGAGAATGACAATAACAGCTACACCTGCCACAGCTCCGATGACGATGGCAACTGTGTGGTCTGAATTCTCAGTGTCAGGGTCGTCAGCTGAAGAACAAACAAGAGCCCTGTCATTGGAAGCTAACCGTGCTGTGAACAGAAGTATTTTTTCTCCGCCCTTGCTTGTCTGTTTGATTTTACTGTGTTCTCTGTTGGAGTGGTGTCAGAGCCAGGTCCTGTGTGCTGCACCCAGCCCTGCTGTCCTGCTTTCTGGTACCTCTCCACTGGACTTCTGACCCTTCTCTCAGCTTGGATGGCCACAGGCTCTCACCCACTGGGTTACTGATCTACGTCATTAGAATGAAGAGCAAGCCCAATCTTTTCCACAATAACCTCCATTTTTGAAAATGATATGTTTAATGCAGACAGGGAAATCCAGAATAATTTCATTACCTATTCTTTCAGTCTCACAGTTTTGTCCTGTGTAGAGTTCTGAACATTCACAGAAGTGGAGGGAGGTGCTGTTGGAAGTTTCAGAGCAAATGCCATCATTCTTACAGGGATTTGGCATACATGGGCCACCTGGGAATAAAGGAGAAACACTTGATTCTCAGATAATTCAACCCTGAAGAGAACTGTTCTTGCTTAGATTAGGCTGACTCCTAATGCTTCCCACCCCCTGTATTTTATCATGTTTCTTGTATCAGACAACACAAATAAGGGAAAGAAACACTGTTTCTCCAGTGAAACATCAGAGAAAGATCCCTTGCGTGATTTCTTCTGCAACTCTCTCTTGCAACTATCCCTAACCCAGTGAAGCCCTTTAAAGTTAGTCAAGACTTCATAGCATCAAAGACAATGTGATATTGGTTGACTCACTCCTGTAGCATCCACGACTGTAGTTTGAAATGCCACAGATTTCACCAGACCCACACACTTCGTCAAAGCAGAAAACAGTGGAGCTTTCTGTGCACTGGCATTTCTGAGAGCAGTCATCAGTGGTGAATGTTTCTCCAATCTGGAAGACCAGGAGTTAGATGTTAAAAAACCAAATAAAATCAGCCAGAAAAAGCATGAATGTAGCACTGGAACCCTCATTATACTCTCTCCAATGCTTTCCTGATGAACGATAATAGGGCAGGTTCAGATTTTTTAAAATAGTTTGTAAAAAAAAAAAAGAAAGAAAGCAAGCAGCTTACTAATGCAGCTCTTTGAAACTCGAGGATGGCCCAAGAAAGGAAGCAAAAGAGTCTGGGGTAAGAGATCCTAGCCCCAGGCAGTGTACATGTGCAACCAAAGATGGGCAACTGTTGCTGGAGATGAGTGGCAGGTGAATCACATCATACCTCCAAGGCAATGTGGAAATGCTATCTACCATTCTTCTTAAAACTGCCACCTGTTAATAGTAAATCTTTACTGGCTTAGGCCTTTTTTTGTACTAAATCTCTAGTGGTTAACCAGAAACCTGTGAGATAATGGAGCTGTTCTATCCTGCAGTGAAAATGGAGGATTCTCCTCAGAATCCAGCTTTGCTCAGGGCTCTGTTCATATCCCATCCAACTCCCCAGACTCTCAACCTTGCCTTTACCACTCTTCACTGAGAGGTGTGAGGCCACAGTGACACACAGAATTTTTCTGTAACTGGTGTGTTGTAAACTTTAGACCCTATGAGTGCAATAAAGATCAAGAATTAACATGAATTTTATCACATAATTTCTCCAGCTGTCTGCCTTGGACTAGTAGGCAGAGTTTCAGAAGGGAGACCAAGAGATCTTGACCTCTCTCCCCTTTCTCCAGACACCAGAATTTTATTAAACAATTACTCTTAGTTTCTAATGTTTCTACTGCAAAATTACAAGCTGAGGATTATGAGGAGATGGTCAAAATAACTAACAAGAGAAAATACTGTTTAGTGCTGTGAGAGCTGTCTGACCCACAGAGACCGTACCTCGTAGTATTTGTTCAGGTATGTGCAGCCACACTGTTTGTAAGGCACACAGTCAAAGCCACTGAGAACATAACCAGGGAGACATTCACAGCCTTCAACACAGGGTGATTCACACTCAGAGGGGCTGGTCAAGTCGTTGCAGGATGCTGGGCATGCAGACATGCATGAGCTGTACTTGCTGTTGGCAGGACATGACATGCCTGTAAAGATAAGGAGTCCAGTTATAGCAGGCTGCTGTGTGTTACTTATAGAATTTTCCCTTTCTGTTCCAGTTTATAGGAAGCAATATGATAAATACACACACACAGAGATGTGCATACTATATAATAGTACTGAAGTTGTAAGTAAAGCACTCCAAAGTCAGGAAATGCATCATCAAAGCTATTTGTATACTGTGCTCTTATTCCTGCTATACACTGATCTCAAAACTGATCTCAAAACAACTTCTCACATGTTCAGGGTTTCTATTCCTAAAGTGCCAGAGCTGTTCCACAACTCTGAGAACTGTGTTTCACCAGAAATACAGTTACCTAACCATAGCAGACACAGGGAAAATATGGTTTGATGAATTTCCAAACTTAAAAAAAAAAAAAAAAAAATGTTTTGCCTTCAGATTTGTAGCTTGTGATGGTCTCCAAAATTTAAACTTTTTTGTCCCATTGAGAACAGGGACATCTCTTCACTCACAAATCTTCTGATGACCGGGAGCTGACAGCTCTGATTTCCTAAGCTGGGGTTTAAATGCAAAGGTCAGCACAGGACACAGAAGAGAGGCCAGAAAAACAAGTGTGCTTAACTGTGAAGAGTGAGTGAAGTGTGACTCAACATGCTTTTACTCCCTGAGCAGATCTGATATAGGAAAAAGCCTAAACTTCAGATTTTAAGAGTACAGTAGGTAGAATCCCTACTTTCTGTTTCTTCCTATGCTTACCACAGTCTGTCTGCTGCCTCCAGCCATCCAGGGTGACTCCTTGCTGCTGACAAGCCAGCACATACTCCTCCAGACTGCGACACAGGGTGGAAACCTCATCTCCTTCCACACACATGTCGAACAGGCAGCTCCTATGTGCAACATGAGAAAACATTAATTTGTTATCGGTTGTTTTCATCTGCTTTTCTGCCTGACTCTGAGTTAGTTTTGTTTTCCAGTATCTAGATATAGATATAGACATTGTAGCAAATGGTCCACTTAATTTGGCTTAAGATACTGCTAACATTCTTCTCACAGATAAGAGGGCCTTTGGGGTGGGCATAATGTCTTTAAACATTAGACATAACTACATAACTAAAGAAAACAGGAAGCCATTTGGCAAATTTGTAACTGATGATGGTTGAAGGATGAAAGATGAACATGGCGATCAATACAACTCAGAATTAGGTATGTTGGAATTGTGTATGTAGGAGGCAAAGCAACCTTGAAACACAACAGAGGGGACTTTCTTGAAGATACCAGGTTAGTTACTCTTTACTAATCTGGTTTTTGTACTTCTCCATGAAAAATTCAAGTGTCACTGATAGCTTCTGCCTTTGGCTATGGCATGATGCAATTTTATGAAGCTAGAGCTCCCCAACAGACCAAGGTGCTAAATTCTCACTGGATGTGGATGAGAACTGTAAGCACATTGGAAGTTCCAGGCTACAGGGATAATGCTTAAAACTGCTGCTTTGTCTGTGTGGGAAAAGAGGAAAGCTGCTTTGTAGAGCTAGCAGAGAAGTGAAATGCCAAATAGGTGAAAGAAAGATAATCACATCTATTTAAAAATAAATAAGGAGAAGTAAATATATCAATAATTGAATCACTGGGTCCAGTTCTACAAAGACACTATCCTCAGCTCCTATTAATACCCTGAAGACTCCAGATGACTGAAGATAGCTCTTGTCAGAAACTATTGCCAAACTGATTTTGCAAATGGGAGAACAGCTGTCTGCAGCAGACACTTACGTGAAATAGAAATCTGGTTGGACTGCAGAATGACAGTTGACAAAAGGACCATACAAGTCAGTCAGGATTTGACACTTTGAAGTTTTGTTTTGCTGCTCCAGCTGATTTTCATTGCAACCTTGGAAAAGCCCTGGATCTGGGTCCTCCTCAGACTCATTTTCTGAGATGACTTCTCGTCTGTAAATGAAGTGGTTATGAAATCATCAGTGTTCTGCCTACATCCAGCATTCATGGTACTACTCTCTGAGTAACGCTGCAAGAATACTTCTGCCTTGTGGTGTAAATGTAAGCTTATTTCTCTTTCATGTTTCCTGAATGGGAAGGAGATATAGCAAATCAAAGATGTACTGGAACACTTCCTACCATGTCAGAGATGTATGGATATTTAAAGTTAACAGGATATCGGTAGTTGGTATCTCTTTGGAAATTCTGCATTATACATGTCTTATCCATTATCTTCTCCATCCAATCTATTCAACAAAAGTTGAATGTTAGTCAGAAGGATGAAGCTGGAATAAAGCCCTCTTTTTGGATCTATGTTCACTTTCACTGAGCAACTGGCTGCATGCCTGAAATGCAGAATTTTCCTATGGGCACAGCCTCCAGTTATGCTCAACACTGCTCCATATACTGTTTTCCGGCAGGCAAATTTTTGCAGCCAAAATATATCCAGACAGCTAATGTAGTTCTGTTTAATTTCTGAAAAAGCAATGTGTTAATGGCTAAGCAATTTCCAGAGAGCTTTCAAAGCAGCAGGAAGAAAGGCAGGAAGGAAGGAAACCTCAAGGAAACAAGAAAAACCTTTTTCAATGCTGTGTATGGAATAATTAGCACAGAATTTTCCTGACCACAAATATCATGCTCATGTACAGTCAAAAAAATGCCCTTAATTTTTTGTGTACTGGCAGAAAAAAAAAAAAAATAACATGAAAGCAAGAAAATCAGACTCTTCAAGAACCTTTTCTGGGAGGAACTATGAATTTAGCTTGATGGATTCCAAAGCTACCTTCATGTTCCAGAGGAAAGACTGCCATGGAACCAGGATTTGCACTCACTCAGGCCCATCCAGCATATGTATGTATGTTTGCCAGGAACCATGAGACGTTCATCCCCGTGCCCTAACAGTTGTAATGGCTGTGACTCCACAGAGAGACACTGAACTGGAGTCAGGCACTGACAGTTCAGGCCTCTTTTGGCCAGACAGAAGGACACTGATAGTTCACCCTATCACCCTAGAGATGAGCAGGGGAAGTCCCTGCATGCAAACAAAGGGAAGAAGAAGGATAAGACAGAAATGAGACAGTGTAGTTATTCCTAGAGTTTAACTATGACTTAATTCACTCACTTCTAGTGGCAGTGCTTGCTGTCGATGTTAAATAGAAAATCAAGTACCTGAGACGAGAGCTTCTTTTCAGAGGGACTTTCCAGCTTTCACCAAATACATTCACGCTCCTCACCCGAACACCATCTGGATTTTTGAAGTCATTTCTGTATGTCCCATCAAAGTCACCACACAAGCCTTCCACTCTGCTTCTGTAGGTGGTAGCCAGCTTTATGTCTAGGCAAAGTCAGAAGGAAAAAAAAGCTGTTACACAGAAATTGTTGCCACTGAGTGTATGGAAGAGGTGGAAATCAATGCCAAGTGCCACATGTTATGATTTGGACTGCGGGTGGTAATGTGACTTGGGCTTAATACATAGCATAACAGCACAGCCCTGAACATAACTGTTCATGCATGTATTCACAATTTCTGTGCTCTGCAATGTGGATCATGAAAAAGTAATTTTCACAAGATTATATATAACATGATATCACTGCCTAGGTGCTCTTAGTGCATGCTGTTTACTACTTTGCAACAAAGAGAATGCATCACCCACTTTTTGCCCTTCACTTACAATCCACTTGATCACAGAGAAACAGAACTCCCAGAGACAGATATTTGCTTTCTGCAATGGAATTTCTGTTGGCATTTCAGGGTTTGGAACTATGGCTATGTAAATAAATAGCCAGGCACTTTCACTATGCCCTCAGAAATACTCTAGCTATATGCTGCTGTAAATCATAAGTAACACTGCTTTGAACAGAGGAGGTATCATGTGTCCAGCTTACACGAGTGACTTGTACATAAACCATGTGAAAGTCCTGGCAAACAGTAAAGAATGGGATTATCTGGAGTAGGCTTGAGAGGAAGCATGCAAAATTATACACTCACAGTCTTTAGCTTGAGGATCTCAGTCCTACGATTCCTGTGACTGGGTTCAGATGGCAAAGGGGCAGATCCAGATTTTGCCCCAACATCCCATTTAACAATTTAAAGTGATTTGCTTTTGTTTTTATCATTCAGACCTTACTTAACATTAAAAAAATATCTGACAGTCTGACTCTGCATCTCATTTCTCCTAAGTTCAGTGGGATCCAAATAGAGAAATGCCAATTTTAATTTTTTTTTTCTGGTTCCTGGGAAACACTTCTTTCTGGTATTTTCTGTTTATTTTCTGGTATTTTATATCACAAAAGGCCATAAGTACAAAGGGTGAAGATTTCAAGTTTTGCCTTGGGTTTAGACACCCTCCAGAATGAGAACATTTTTGGGGGCAGTGCATAAATATTTCTGCACAGTTTTTAATATCACTTACCTGCATTTTGATTGCCATCGAAGCTCAGGTATAAGCCAAAATCCGTCTCCAAGTAAATTCTTGTTGTTCTCTGATATATACGGATACCTTCGTGAGGTTGAACAGGGGGCCACACCTTCACACCATCCAGCTAACAAGGAATAAAAAAATTAAAATTCATTATATATAAGCCAAATTAAAGTCTGATTTCATTAAAGGTCAATGCTACAATCCAATACTACTCTGGTTTTATGATAAATGTATCAGATAATTTAACAGCATTTATTTTTTTAAGTGAACAAAATCATGTTTTGAGGAAAGTGATCTGAACACAGTACTTCCATATCTTTAAAAGAAACTTCTATTATTGAGCTAAAAATGTAATATAGCAGCTATGTATGCT
The DNA here is from genome assembly GCF_015227805.2 of Hirundo rustica. NCBI lineage: Eukaryota > Metazoa > Chordata > Aves > Passeriformes > Hirundinidae > Hirundo > Hirundo rustica. The sequence continues at coordinate 14,126,106 of NC_053459.1, forward strand.
CTTATATCAATAAAGGGGAAGGAAATTAAATTATCCTAGCATAAAACAAACCTTTCCTTACCACTGATAAAAATTGGTCTGGCTTTATTGTAAGCCTTGGGGTATTTGGGATTTCATTGCTAAAACTATATCTATTGATTCATTTGTTTGATGTAGAATTGCATCTTTCATAGCTATGGAGCAAAAAGACTCCACACAACTGAAAATCTCATTTGCGGTTGCCTCACAGCACTGCTGTAATAGTACAGCTCACTTTAATACTTTAATTCTTCAAAAAGACTGCCCATTACTCAAAAGGGTTTTACTCCAAGGGGGTGCCTTCCTCTGTGCTCTGCAGTCAGGGAGGGACTTACCAGAACCTGCTTGCTCTGCCTGAATCGCACCGTGTGGTTGTAAACATTGATGAGCACCTCTTTCAGGTAAGTGATGTGTCGGCTTCCACGTAAAGGATAGTTCATGCCTTCAATGCTGAACGGTGTCAGAGTGTCAGGTAGGCCAGGGATGGTCTGAGCCAGAATATATGTGTATCTCCCTTGAAAGTGGTGCACCAGCCCGTCAAAGGTGATGTAGTGTGGGTCGCCCATGACCTGGCATTTCCCAAAAGCTGCAAGGGAAGAGCTTCATTACTCTCCAGTCTAAATGTGCATGTGCCAGATGCCATGCCTGGATTAGTCCAAACTACTAGATAAAAATGATTGCTGCTAGCATGCAGGTCTGAAAGTAAAGATGGGTGCTCAGGCTTCACTCTAATGAATGGACACTCACATGGAGAGATGGACAGAGAAACTCATTCCTCTGCTGGGAACCACTGTAAGCCAACTGAGCTGAAGCAGAACATTAGGGTTTATAGAATTTATTGAGACTAAGTTGTGCACACTGGCCCTCTGCAGAGGAATGACTCTGACACAAGCAGGGCTTAGAAGTGGCTTCCTAAGAGATGTTGTTTTCATAACCTCTGCCGTGTGTTGTTACAAAACTGAAAAGCAGTGTTTAATTTTGGCTGACTCTGTGCTGTCACTGATTTCTGCTGAGGTTACTAAATAAACCTGATCATTGGGTTTACCAGACCTAACAATCAGATATGGGGACTATCATCTATGTATTCTCCTTGATCACTGAGCACAGAGTAAATCATTATGCCAGGAGCAAAGCATAGGAAGGCTAGCCTTAAAACTGTTGGGGTGCCTCTGCTCAGATATTTTGCCAAAATGTAGCAGGGGGACACTGGATTTGCCTTATGCTTTTGAATTGATCCTCAGTACAGTAGGACTGATGCCATGCTATTCTTCAAACTGAAAGTGCAGGGCCACTATGCAACAAGCTCTCTTATAATCACCCCAACCTATCCAGAAAACAGGGGATTAACTTTGCCTAGCCAACACAAATGTTGAATGAAAAGCATCAATGTCCTCTGACTGGCCTATCATATATCTGCTCTGTCCAGATCTGCTCTGTCCTGGTTTTGCTTATTTTTTTAATTTTTGATTTTTTTTTTCATATTCTCAAATCAACGTGCAATGGAAAAAACAGGGTTGTTGTGACAGGATTCACAAACTGAATTTTGGGTTCAGTAGATGCTGTGGGAATTTTTTTAAAGAAATTTTATTCAAAGTAGTCAGATTGAACTGTCAAATTTCCAGATATAAGTAAATTATACCGAGGTATCCATTTCCCTCTACAAATTCTCTGCATGGAATAGGAACCTTCTGTTATGAGAACTGAGGCCTTTTCATAATCAATAACATGTCAGCAAAACAGTCAGAGTTGCCTTCTTTCCCGTGGAAGAATGGAATTGCCATGAAAGAAAGTATGTACACCCACTGCCTCCCTCCTTCTGCAGCCCTCAAGTGAACCCCAAGTGAGGACCTGCTTGCACATACCTGTTGGATTGCACTTGTATTTTCCATCTTTGATCACGCAGGTTTCTCTAGAATCACAGCTATAGCTCTTGCAGCTGATGACACCATCCCTCTGGCACTGGCATCTTTTGGCGCAGTGTGCAGTTATCCATGTCTCCCCAGCCTGGACACAAGTTGTGTTAAAAATACGTTATCGAGGTGGTCAGCTTTGCAGTGCAATGAAGTTCAATACCCACGGGTGTGGACACTTGCTAGGTGCAACCTTCTCCTGTTGGCAATTCCTCAACTGCTTGATTAAGTGTAGCCTCACCAAGAGCCTGTGAGACTGGATCTCAGTCCATTTATCTTACTGTCTTCAACATGAGATTTTGAACACAAAACTGGACAAGGATAGACTGGCTGAATAATTCTGATCAAATGGCTGTTTTAAAATAGGCTTCAGTTTTGGCCTCAGGAGCAAAGTACCAAACAAGTTTCTGTATCTCCTAATACCCAAGGCAGCAGCTTTTACTAATCAGATGAAAAATATTTAAGAGGTAGATCCTGAACTCTTTGATCTCTCTCTCTCTCTCTTTCATAATAAGATGGACAGGAGACTAATTTTCTACAAGTTTTGAAGTCAAAGATTTGCTCCAGAAACTACTTACACTGTAGTAATTGTTGTCATCATCCCTGCAGCCGCAGCTGCTGAGAGGCACACAGTTGCCATTGCTGAGCACATAATTATCATCACATTCACAGCCCTCTATGCACTCTTCTGTCTTCTCACAAAGGGAAGAGGCAAAAATGTCACTGCATGTTGATGGGCAGGGAGAGACACAGTCTTGGTAGTGGCTCCGGGATGGGCAGGGCAGTGCTGTGTGGGAGAACAGAGCCAGCTTTATTAAATATATTTACAAAGTGCATGGCAAACACTGAAAGCTACACCTTGGCCTATGGAATGGTAGAACAGAACTACTTTTTAATAGCCGATTTTGGTCATCAGCTGGTTTTTATTTTTATATTTTTCTTAAAAAATCCCCAAACAACAACAACAAAAACAACCAAAAAAACCCACCACAAAAAAAACCCCAAACAACCCCCCACCAAACAGAAAACAAACAAACAAACAAACAAACAAAACCCCCCATCATATCAAAACAAAGAATGCTCTCTGGAACTGCTTATTCAGTTTTTTTACAGATATGACAAAACCACCTGGCACTAGATTATCCAGATTCAGTATTCCAGTTCAGCTGCAAAGGCTTCTTCAAGCACTGCTAGAAATGAGATTTTCAAAGACAAATTCCTTAAAATATTCAACCCTCCATTGATGCAAACCAGGTGTAAATTTAGCTTAACTACAGACAGGCAAGAGCATGATATGCATTGTCAGACTGCAGGTTTATCTAGCTCTAAACCCTATTTATGACAGTGACTAGATATGCATAATGGGACAGTTCAAGAAACAGTGTAACATGACAAAAAGTTTGTTAGTCCAGTATTTTCCTCCACTCATGGCAAGGAGGCAGCTAGGAGTTTCTGATGGATCTATTAAACATTCATCTGACTTGGTTTTTAACCAGTTAACCGTTTTGTCCTCCACATCATTATGTGATAATCCCACAATATAATACTAAATTGTAAAAAACCCCACACAAATAAAACCCCACTACATGATCTTTACTAATTTTTACATAATTTGTTTGTAGATTTGTTGAAAGGGTGGAGTGAGGCACCTACCATGGAGATTAATCGGAGAACAGGGTCCATAATAAACAAGTGGGCAAATTGACAGTTTTTGTTCAAATCACAGTGAAGAGCATTGAGTCCTGTGTCCTAACACCATATCTTTCTTTCTTTTAGTCTTCTGGTTATATTATTTCTACATTTTAGGCTCACTAAATGTCTCATTGTGCTACCAATGCCATTCTAACTCCACATTAATAGCCATAATTTGTCTAGTTCTGAGTTTTCTCTGGGTTTTTATGAATGTGAACACAGTTCAGTACAGCAATGGAATCATGATAGTAGAAAAGCATTTTGTAGGACTTCAGATTTAATTTTCTTCTACTTAACTTGTTCACCTAATTCTGCTAATTTTTGCATGTTCTCAGTCATTCAGGTTTCAGTTTTTTCTCTTGCTTCTGTACTTACGACAGAATGTGCTATTCCTCCATTTAATGGTGATTCCATGATTCTTGCAGTTGTCCACATAGACTTGAACTATGTCACAGAGAGCAGACTTCATCCCATCATACTGGCACATATCATAGATGCAGATCTCTACGAAGTCATCAGGGTTGACTAGACTATGGCATGCTTTGAATTTGTCTGATTTTAAAACATTGCACTGTCTTTCAATGACTTCTTTATTCTCAGCAGTGCAAGGAGGATCATCATCTTCTCTTGAGTCTGGCAAACAGCTGCAAGGAAGCACAGACACAGGCTGCTATAAGACAGACTGAAACTGAATTTTTTTTTTTCCACTGAAAAGTAGAAAAGGCTGGAGACTATGACTTCCTTCTGTCAATGGATGAAAGAATGGGCAGAAGTAGTCCTGCCTGACCACCACCGTGCTGTTTCTGACACCTGTTACTCTCACTGAACTTGACCCTCACTAGAGGATTGACTTCACAGCTTGACCTTGGATCTGTGTGGTGACCCAAACTGAGCCAGGCTGACCTTAGCTTCCATCTGTGGGGCTTCCCTGCTTGCCTTGCTCAGGTAGAGTGGGATGGACTCTAGCTGGTGAGGCCACAGTTTTCTCAGCTGTGTCGTCACATATGGCTCCCTATCTGCCAGGGAGCAGCTGGCCCTCACCATTCCCCAGCACCATCCGTTTGCTCTGGGTGTTGCCAGTGTAAAATAAACAGAGTCCACGCTATGGACTGCCCAAAGACCCATTCTCCAAGTGTGTATGTAGATTGATAGAACAGCTGTGGTTTTCCTCTAGCTTGTGCAGTGGTTTCCTGTGGGGATGGCTGCTTTTTGAGCTACAAATTCAAGAAAAGTCTGGTATACAGTGCTTATATGTTACAAAGTAGCAGACAGCCAAAACAATTAAAAACAATTCACTGTGTTCCTGAAGCAAGATGGGAGGTATGAAAATTATTTGACATTTACCCTTTATCACTGTCTTTCTCCACTTCCCAGCTATTTCCAAACTCTGGGGCAGGGACAACTGTACCATTGGTCAAGGACAGATCATCTTCATGATTACCATTGAAATTGCCACACATGCCATGCACCTGCAGACAAAAAAGAACCATGACCTCTTTGCATCAACTTCCCAAATAACTTCTTATTCATTGCCTGTGAAATAATGTGGCTAAATCATCACCAACAGACAATACTGTACCAGAAGTTTCAGACATTCTGACTGCATCCATGGAGAAACAAAACACAAATTACAGTAAATCTGGGATTCCCTAAGGCTTTGAATTGTTTATTCCTCTAAGTTAGAAGTATTCCCCTAGATAGGTAATTTTCTTTAACTACCCCCTTGGAGCACAAAGAAACTGTTGTGAAGAGAAAAAATAGAAAGGAAAAAAAATTACATGTGTTACAATACGGTTACAAAAAAAGATGCAGTAGCAAAACTCAGGAATAAAAGGAACTAGAAGTAAGTGCCCAAAGCAGCAGTTTTGAAACAACACCAGATGTTTGTATACTAAACCTTACCTGTGAGAAGTAAGAGCGTGGGAGGGTGATTTCCAGATAGTGATTGCCATCATATTTCACTATCACACCAAAGTCAGTTTCCATTACTATAAATCTGCCAACATTTCCAATGGTCACTCCTTGCAGTCGGTTCTGCACTGGAGTGTACACTCTCTCATTGTTCAGCTGGAGAGACATGTCTATTGTCAGTATGGACATTCCTCCATGAAAAGCTCACAATCTATATTCCTAGCAGTCTGAAGATTTCTCTGTGACAGTTTTAGCTCTTCACACTTCCACCATTGCATATGCCAACTATGGGCTGCAGGAATCAGCCTGAGGAGGGCTGGGCAGAATTCGTATCCTGTGCTTTTAACAGGGAGCTGGAAAGATCCCTGGCAGTGAGCAAGCTCTTTCTCGCCAATGGGGCAGATTCCCTGCCTCCAGTAATGCCATGGCTCCCCATAAGATTCTTGGCTGATATATTATGCCTCGCTTGCTACAGGTGATTGCGTTGATAAAAGCTGTTGAAGTGGGGAGTCCCATATTTTAACTCAGGCAACAATTCCCCAGTATGGAGGCCCTTTATGAGGCCCTTTATGGAGGCCCTGTGGGGGGTTTAATATCTAAGACATGGATAATAGAACAGTAAACCCAAATCAAAAGCCTTGGGAACTAGTGAGAAATTATATTTCCTCATGGCATCCACTTAATGGGGGTGCCCACAAGTGATAAGCTTGTGTATATACGTTCTTTAGGAAATGTGAAGATCCTTTTTCCTACAGCTATTCTAAGTGAGCTAATTTTAAGATACTTCTTGCCAGAAAAAAGAGCACCACCACCTACCAGGATTCCTTGGTTTTTCTGAAGGGTGATTCGTACACCATGCACATCTATGTAGACTTCTTTCAGGTATGTGGCCCCTCTTAGTCCTCTGTCTTCATTCTTGCCAAGTATGGTTATAGGAATGACATTGGTGGCAGTGTTGACAACCTCCACCAAAGTGTAGGTGCAGGTTCCCACAAAAGTGTACTTCATTCCATCAAAAGTGAAATAATGGGGATCTCCTACCACCTGACATGTTGCTTGACCTGAAGGCGAAAAAACGATCCAAGAATTTTGTACTGGATTTCATCATGGACTCAGCTGACCAAAGCAGTTTACGTTAGTGTAGCAACCTCATCCTGATCATTATTATGTGGGCAGACTTTCAGAGAGGCATCTCGGGTTCATGCTAATGACATTTGTAAATCAGAAGTTTCCAGAAAGCATCTCCTAAATTTAATTTGCAAATTGTATACAAAATAAACATGTGTATACACTTATATATGCTGTTGTAGCTATGATTTATGGTATAGTTGAGAGTATTACAAAGCTTTTCTATTTATCTATATAAAAATACATAATTAACTGTATAAAGATACATGTAAATATAAAAGTAAATAAAATTGCATCTATACACATCAATACATCAATACATAATGCACTTGTCATTACATGGGCCCACAGGAATGCAACCAAATTTAAAGCTTGCAGCACTGGTGATGTGGGACTTGAATTTTCATTATCAGGACAAATAGAATCCAAGAAACCCTGCAAACTTTTTGGCAGCATCATTTTTTTGTTGATATCTGCTACAACAGGAGGGCATCTGTGCTTGCAAGATGCATTTTCATCTCTTAGCACTGTCAGCAGTCAGTTGGGACTTCTTTACTATCCCATATGAAAATATATTTATAATAAAGCTAGAAGAAGAAGAAGGGGATCTAATTATGGAATTGACATTGGGGTGATTTTCAGGCAGGACTCACCATTGGAATGACAGCCCAGCACACCATCCTGAATACTGCACTCCTCTTGGACTCCACACTCCCAGGATTTGCACTCAATGATGTTATTTGCCTTGCAGGTGCAGCGCTCAGTGCAGGGGTAATGAGTGAACCAGCTTTCATTCAGCTACATGGGAAAAAAGAGTGTAGAAGGATATATTATAAGATAAATAGGAAGGTAAAACCGTAAGGGAAAATCAAATTATTAGTATTTGAATGTGCATGATGTATAATCATTTGGGCAATTGTAGCCATGCAGTTTATGGACCAAGAAAGCTGGAAGTGTAAGTCTATTTTGAAATTGTTAATGGTGTAAATATGAATTGTGAAGGGTTTTTAGCATGGTTTTTCCCTCACAGTGATAAAGAATGAGATCCCCTCTTTTTGTCTTTTTTCTTCTATTCTTTAAATATCTGATGTAACTTGCCTGGTGATACTGTTTTTTTTCATCAACACAACCACAGTTGCTCTCTGGCACACATTTGTCTCCACTCAAAACATAGCCTTCCTTACAGAAGCAACCTTCCACTGGCACAGAACTGCAGGAATCAGCTGCTGAGATGTTCAAACAGGTAGAGGGACACCTAGTACCACAGCTCTTGTAGATGCTGCCTCCAGGACAGGACATTGCTAAATACAGAGAAAAAAAAAAAGTCACTCAAAAGAGCAAAATCATTATAAAGGTTTTCCTGATGCTTTCACTGTGTGTTCCTGAAAATATACGAAGCGGCTGTTAGAAAGTCTGACAGGAGAGTGCTCAGTACAAGTTTTTTCTGCTGATTTAAAAGCATAAAGTGACCCAGTTAGGGGAATAGATGAATCTTTTACCATACCAACTGATATGTCCCCATTACTGTAGTTACTATTTGATCATCTGTTATGTATTCCAAAATAGAACTAAAAATCACACTCTTGTCTTTCACTGAGATTCCTTGAGAACAATATACTTTCACACCCCTCCTGCTTATGGTAGAACTGGACTTCTATCACTCAAAACATGGTCCCCAGGGATAACATTACATTTAACAGAAATCCTGAAGCATTCATCCATTCCTCTAATCTAAAAAAACATACATGGGTTTGGCTGGATTCTGTTATAAATCACTACATATGATTCTCATTTATTTCTGTCCCTACAACAGGATCTCTTAGTCCTGTCAGACAGTTACAGCCCACATCTTCAGTCATCTAGCCAGACTTCCTTCCCTTGGTCAGGACTTTAATTGCATTTTTACTTGAATCACTGATGGAGAGAGCACTGGAGAGTCAGCCTTTCTAATGTTACTGACTTTTCTCTATTATCATAATGAAGCCATAGATATTTAAGTCCTGGCCTATAGCCCCAGATTATGGAGTCTGGATGTCCACAGGTTTAATCTGATTTGGAGGGTTAAACACTCATTTTTTGTTCTATCTTCTTTTTATATAAGAATTCTCTGTGCTCTGTCCTCTCAGGGCTGACTTACTGGGTGCTTTATCACAGCAATGCTTTTTCAAACTGACCAGCTCCTAGAACCTATCGATTTTTTTTTATGGTTTAGTTTAAATGCAGAACTAATTGTTGATCACATTAAAAAAAAAAAAAAAAGTGCAGATCTGCAGAAGGTAATCAGGTAACTGTTATTATACAAGTGGTAACTGGTATAATAAAAATTAGTGTAAGACAAAAAAGGATCAAGAACAATTATGGTTTAAGTATGGATAACCTTGAGAAGACTTTTTTTTCTCTCCAGGTGTGTAGTTTGTGGACTTAAATATCCTTTAGAAAATGCTGCCCAGAGAAGTTGTGAATGCCTCCTTCCCGGAATTTTTCAAGACTGGGCTGAATGGGGCTTTGAGAAAGCTGTTTCTATGAAGGACATCCGCACCCATGGCAGGAGGGTTGGAACTAGATGATATTTAAGGTCCTTTCCAACCAAACCATTCTATGATTCTACGATTGTATGTCTGACAAGCAAAAAGCTATCCAGTGTTGCTTAGAATCAGTACCAGTGGAACCCCCGGGAAGTTTTATTCTAAAAAATATGAGTTCATTACATTAAATTTGCCCTAAGGTCATTCTGAAGATAATTAATTGAAACATGACAGTACTCAATTTCTTTGCTATAGAGAGAAATAGAGCACTTCCTAGAAATAGCTGCTTTTCAAGGCTTCTTATTTCTTTAACCAAAGGCCATTGATAAGCATGTTCTATGGAGGACTATCAACTCCACTTACATTGAGGATGGCAGATTTTCACTGAAGCAAAGGAACTTATTTCTCCAGTGCAGAAGTTGAACACACAGTTGAATGTAATCAGACTTTTTCAAGAAACTAATAGCAAATTATAAATATTATAAAACTTTAAGGATTTAACCTGCATGTATCCTAATGTTCTCGAAATTAGTAGTTTATACAAATTCTGGAATGGTTTTGAATCTAAAGCAGGCTCAAGACATTATGAAACACAGACTATACTCAGAACATTACATTTTCATAAAAGGAAATAACATGCATGGAAAAGGTAGAGGATGATGAAGTTAAAATTCAGAATAGATATTTGTATCAAAACACTCACGGCAAAGAGTAGCATTCCTCCACTCTATGCATATCCCAGCATTGACACATGACTCAGCGTAGGCCTGGAGTCCATAGCACAAGGAAGTTGCCTGTCCCCCAGTGAAACACATGTCATATACACAGTTTTCAAAGAAATTCTGTGGAGGCACCTTGGTGTGACAGTCCTTGAAGATTCCTGTGTAAATCAAGGAAGTTATATAGAAGGATAGAAAAAACCCACTGTAATGTTAGGACTGACCACCATGTATTTTCTGTTACAGGAAACACATTGTGGGTGTTGCAGGTTATGTTAAGTAAAGCAGTCCAATAGTTGAAATGGATACACAATGCACAATGTGAGAATGGGCTCCTGGGATCAAGCTTTCTTCTGTTTGCATGATTGATAGAACATAACTTACATAAATTAAGCATTGCTGCCTAGGAAAACCACTAATTCTAGACAACTACAGGGAACATGTACAGAATTTCAGATAAAGTATCTGTAATACACACACTGATGCAGTCCATCTGCATTATTTCTTTTAGCAAGCAGAGTACAAGTCACTGTAACACAAAGAGCAGCTATGGCTCCCTGCACATGTTCTCAGATAAAATTCATGGACACACTGGCATCGTCCGAACAGACAACATATTCTGGCCAGGCATCGATGGGTTTTACATTGGCCATTCACACTGGAAGCTTTATATGCTTCCAATATAAAGTCAGAAAAAGAGACCATAGAGAAGGGACAAAACAAGTTAGACCATGCTCCATCACCTGGCTCACAGAGATCTACCAACACACTACCTGTTGGGTCTGTGATCATGCCACATGCTGTGTTTTTCTTTGCTTCACTCTCCAACGCAGGATCACATTGCTCTTCTGTCCCACCAGTGGAGCACCTGGGGAAAGCAAGCAAATCAAACACGTTTCACTTCTCTTACTATCAGATTTTAAGTAGAAAATTAATACATGGCATCCCTGCACAAAAGAATGCATTTTCATTTCTGTCACAAGACTTTATCCAGCTCCTTTGAAAAGCTGATGTCAGCCCTCTCACTGAATGGACTCCTTTTTTGATCCCTTCTGGGTGATTCAAAGGCTAATTCTTAGCTGAAAGAAAAAAACAGCTATGGAATCCAAACAGCTATGGTTTCCAATCAGGGAACTGGACTGATGTACCATCCCCCCTCACACTAAACAGGCAAATCCTGCTTTGGAAAATGAGACTTAAGGGACACAAGCCCTCTTATCATTCACTATTTTATGTGAAAGTCCAGCTCCCTACTTCGAATGGGCAGCTGGAAGATGTAGAATGTCACTGGATGAAAAAGCCAACAAGCAAATGGATATTTGATTTTAAGAGTTTGCCTAGTAAATGACACATGATGAAATGATTTTACATACACGGTGTTATTCTCAGGCACCAGCCAGCTTTCTCCAAGATCAGTGGAACCACTTGCAATGTCACCATTGGGCTTGATGTTGTCATCATTTGGATCACCATTATAATTACCTGTGAGGGTAAAAAGAGATTTGTGGGACACATGAAACCTGTAGAAAAGAACTAGGTTTCAGACTATAAAAAAAATTAAAATTAGATAGGTGAATATATATGTAACATCAATCTGTACTGGGCAAAATAAGAGCAGAACTGTGTTTTGATTGCTGACAAGAGCTGCTGCTCAGACATTTGAAGCAGGAAGTTTGTAAGTTCCTATGTAAATAGATTACATCGAATCTAAGAAAAAAATAAAAACTTATCTAAAAAAAACTCTGCTCATTTTCTTGCATCCTACATGTAGAATGTTGGACTAAAAATGAAACAGTACTATTTACACCATTATATTCTTAGGTAGATTACCCACATTGAAAGTGTGAAAAACCCATGAAGAGATAATTGAACTAGGAAACTCCATGTGATCCAAATCAAAGAATAATCAGAAACTCACAAGACAAACTACTCTTGTAATTTCTACATACTAAGAAAAAAAAAATTAAGTAATCACCAGCTACCACTTACCACAGAGGCCACAGAGCAGACCACTGTAATTAGAGGGCACAGACACTTCTGCATAATGATTTCCATCATATCTCACCCACAGTCCAAAGTCAGTTTCCAAGAGAACATATCCACCACTGCTTTGAATATTGATCTTCTTTTCAATAAATACAGGCAAGTTCATTCTGCGACCATTCACCTGTACGAGCAAGTTGTGAAATAAGTGTATGGCTGTTGGGACTCCTACAGCCACCAGCAGCTAGTACAGATTGCTGAAAGATAGGATCCTGTGCACAGGGGAACTGGAACAGATTAAAGAACTTCTGAGCAAGTTCGTTGGAGATCTCATGAAAAGAGGTAGATATAATTAATCAAAAGATAAAGTTTTATAAACTCTACAGAGATAATAATTATCCGCATGTCAGTTAAAAATTATGTATGTCTTTTAAATAGGTATTTTCTTACATTCACTTTCTTGTTTTTCAGCAGAGAGATCTGATTGTCATAGACTTCCACATGCACTGACTTCACATAGGAGACTTTGGTGTTGGCTCCTCTGTGCTCGTTTGTTGTGGACACATCAAAGTATGGAAGACTCTCAGAGGCATTGCACACTTTGGAGAGGGTGTAAGTGCAATTTCCCATGAAGTTATGGACTTTGTGATCAAAAGTGTTGTAATGTGGGTCCCCAGAGGCGCTGCAGGAAGCACGACCTGTGAAGAAAGAAAAATTCCCTCTGAGTCTTCACCAGACTTTTGCAGCTGCTTGGTTCCCATTTTTTTTTAATTTAATGTTTTGTTGCTCAGATGAAACAGTGACAACATCAGTCAATAGCACTCTGAAGGCCAACCCAGCCCTCTATGTTTGGACCCACCCACAAAGAATCTACACTTGTGTATCAGAAATCTGTGCTAGAGGTTGATGGAGAAAGTTGGGTAAAAGGCATTATTAAGACATCATTATATAAAGTGGAGCAGTGAGTTTTTAGTGTCCAGATCTGAAAAGCTCTTTCTGACTAAATAGGAAGAATTTACTCAAAAACTTTACAGCTCTGTTTATCCAGAATAGACTGCTGCGCTATCATCTGTCTGGGGCTTGGTATTCATATCATCTATGGAACTTAAATTGAGTATGGCTTTCACAAGATATCCTTTGCACACTTAAAAAAATTAAAATTAAAAAGCCAATGATAATATGTACAAATGGAGGTATACTGTGTATGCATTTACATGTGAGAAGTGTGCAAAAACTGAAAAAAACTTCTGATTTTAAAGGAAAAGACTTCCCATCATCTCTTATCAGAGTGGAATCTGAAGGTTTCATGGTGTTTACCAGCAACAAAAAATAAGGAAGATAAGTTCTTACATTGTAGCTTTTCTATTCCATGTTAAAATATAGCTACATTTAGGGTTTTGTCTACATGTCAACCTTAAATCTTTACAAAGAAAGACATACTTAACTATTACCAAGTAAAGCAGAAGAAATCTAAACAGAGTAGTTGAGCCAATTTAACATGCAGATACATATGGATGTTAGTGACTAAAATTGGAGGAAGCCAGCAATTAAAATTTATCTAAACTGACATTTTAGTACATGTCTTATATAATAAACTAATCTTTTCCAAGAAAATATAATTGGATTATATATGACACAAAAACAAAATTTGGAAATTAAATTAATTTTTAAAATGTACAGACAATAACATCTGTATAACGGGTGAAAATTTTCCATACAGAAGAGTAATTTAAACATATATGGACATGGCAATAAAGAAGATGTGAGATAACTATCACATGTCAGGCCTATGCTTACAAAAACATCAGCACTGTGGCAAAAGAGACCTATTAGAAGATGTATAGAGTTGGCAGTCAGACTCCTAGAAGAGCAGAAATGTTCCAAAAGTATGATTAGCAAGGAAAAGCACGGACCCGCCAGTTTAAAATCCCTGTCAGATGATTACAGGACCTGGATTCAGAAGACAGGGAGTGTTAAAAGGCAGTAAGAGAAGGAGATTGGAAACAACAGAAACGACAGTACCTGAGCTGGGCGTGGGTGTGGTTGGTGAGGTGGTGAGTACAGGCTGCATTGTGGTACCTGGCAAGGGGACCATAGGTGTCGGTGTTGATGGACCTAGCACAGTGTAAGAGAGAGAGAGTAAGAGGAGATGTGAACCAACAGGGTAGTTTTGATGCATCCAGTCATCACAAACAGCTCAAAAAGATGAACAGAAAGACCCAGGCTTGCCAGGACATGAATTGAACAGTGATTCCGCAAAAAACTCTTGCACTAGCGTAGCTGAGACAGATGAGGAGATACATATGCCTAAAGGTTATGGGCCTTGGAGGAACACATTTTTTAAGCAAAATGAACACTTTTAAAAAGCAGTAGAAGATGTGGATTGGACATGATGGGAGACAACCGTACCTGTGCTTGTCCCAGGTGACGGTGAGGTTGTTGTATGTGGAGGCCGTGTTGTAGTGCCTGGCAAGGGGGGCGAGGTTGTAGGTTCTGGTGAATGAAACAGAGTGAAACAGAGGTGGAGAAGGTGTGTATGATAATGGACAATTTGTTCCCCAAAGGGGATGTCACACGCTTCCCAAACAGCCCCACACCATTGCGAGCAAAGTGCAGGACTGGGATTCCACCTGTCTGGAAGAGTCTCTTCATTCAAGGGCTGGCCCACCAGAGTGGGTGGTTACGTGATAGATGGGGAAATGTCTGCCCCATGTACTGGCCCCAGAACTGCCCCATTCCTTGTCTCAGAGAGTCAAGGAAATCAAAGGAGGTCAACAGAAGACTTACCACAGACTGTGCCAGCACTCCAGTCTCCCAGCGCAATGCCCGCCTCAGCACAGGCTGCAGCGTAGGCCCCCAGGTCATTGCAGAGCTGCTCCGTGCTGCCACCCGTGGCACACTGGTCATAGACACAGCTCTCAAAGTAGGTCTTGGGTGGCAGAACTGCGTGGCATGGCTGGAACGGGCCACCAAGGTGTGTGAGGATTGAACACTGCTTGTTAGCTGCCTCCTCTTCAGCAGGGGAGCAGGATGCAGGTGGGCTGATGGCTGGGTCACACCTACAAAGCAGACGGACAGCCCTGAGTTCCCTGCAGCCTGGTGACAGCAGACACTGCATTTCCTGACCTCCTCCCCAGCCATAACCTCAGCTTCTGCCCTCCACATCCCTCTCTAGGACAGGCCCCCATGGCTGCCACTTGAAAGGGTGGAACACACGGCCCAAAGGCACCGTTGTCCTCCCTGGTTAAGGGTGGACAGAAACAAACAACCAAGGCAGTTGGAATCCAAACAGCTTAGGAAATGTCCCTCATAGCTCCCCTCTCCCCACTCCCTTCTGTCCTTCGTCTGCAGGGTGGAACAAGGACTCACGGCCACTCGTCATCCGGCACCCTCCAGCTGTCTCCAAAGTCGTTGAAGTCGGGTACAACCACCCCATCGGGTCGCATGAAGTCGTCCTGCTGGCTGCCAGTGTACGTCCCACACAGCCCACAGAGTTTGCCCTTGTACTTCTCAGACACCTTCACGAGGAGCTCATGGTCCCCATTGAACTGCAGCTGCAGGCCCAGCTTGGTAGAAACCCGCACGTAGGAGCCACTCAGGGAAATGGTCACACCGGGGGCAGGAGATGCAGGCAGGGAGACCAGGGCACCGTTGATCTGGAGAAGGGGAACACAGGGACACACAAGCATGAAGAGGTGCCCTCCACTGACAGGTCACTGTTCCTCACTGGGGCAGTGCCAGTGCCAGTCAGACAGAAGCACTGCTGGCTTGAGAAACCCTGCCCAGGCCTCTGAGGGCAGCAGCAACTGCACCAATGGCACACTGAAAGCTCAGGAAAGTGACCAAGAATCTGTGTCTGCGTGAGCAGCCATATATGGCCCCTTTCAGAGCCCTGCCACGCTCTTCTGTGAGCATGCAGCAGGCTCAGGGAACAGCAAGCTCTCCCTGGGGACAGACGGGTGTTTTCAGGGTGTCCAGCCTGTCTGTTGTTCCCAGGTAGAAGAATGAGGGGCTTACGTAGACTGCCTTGCGCTCGCGCAGGGCGATGTGGAGGCCATCGAGGAACAGTGCCACAGAGTTCAGAGCTGTCCAGCTCTGGCTGCCGCGATGTTTGTTGCGGGTGGTGACACTGAACCCAAGGGAGGAGTTGCCACAGCCCGTCACCACTGTGTAGTTGCAGGAGCCCTGGAAGTGGTGGAGCTTCCCATCAAAGGTGCTGTAGTGTGGGTCACCGTAGATGTGGCAGATGGCCGTGCTGGCTGCGTAACAGCCCCTCTGGCCATCCTGGATCTTGCAGACCTCGTCCTCGCCACAGGACAGGGCAGAGCAAACCATCTGGCCGTTGGCTTCACAGCGGCACCGGCGAGTGCAGTTCTCATCCACGGAGGATTCTCCTTCCTGCACGCAGGGAAACCCCAAAGCTCAGTGTATGAGGCAGGAAAGTACCGGCGGAGGATGTGCTGGCAGGGATGCAAACCAGGGCAGGGTTTTCACTCACAGCATAGTAGTTGCCCTCAAAGAGGCAGCCGCAGTTGGCCTCGGACACACAGGTGTCTCCACTCAGGAGGAAGCCAGAGCTACATGCACAGCCCTCCACACAAGGCTTGGAGCAGTTCTGTGGCGCTTGTCGATCAGCACAGGTGGCAGGACAGCCGGTCATGCAGGGGTCATAGTAGCTGTTGGAGGGACAGGACAGGGCTGCAACGGGAAGGGGAAAATTAGGACCAGCAAGACTTCAAGCATGGACAGCCTTGTGGGAAGGGAAAGACCAAAGACCCGCTATGGCCAGAGGTTCAGAGCAGAAAGGCGTGGCCCATTTCCCTCTCTGGCAATGGCAAGGCAGGTACTCACGGCAGAAGGTAGCATTCCTCCAGGGAAGAAGAGTCACACCAGCTGCCTGGCACGCATCAGCATAGGCCTCCAGTGCAGCACACAGGAACTCCTGGCCACCATTCAGGGCACACAGGTCATACAAGCAGGTGTCAAAGTAGTCCTGGGGGTTGATCACACCGTGGCACCTCTCAAAAGAGCTAGGCCTGGTGGTCAGTATGCCGCAGAACTGGTCGGACCGGTAGAGGTTCTCTTCTTCTGCACTGCACGGTGGGGAGGGGACAGGGACACCGCAGGAGGGGTCACTGTCTGCGACCTGCCAGCTGTCACCCAGCGCATTGGAGTCTGCGGCTTGCTGCCCGTTGGGCATCATGTATTCGTCGTCCCTGCGGTTGTTGAAGTTGCCACACATGCCACAGGTCAGGTTGAAGTAGGTGGTGGGCACCTTCACCTCCACCGAGTGGTCAGCGTCGTAGGACACTCTGAGCTTGAAGTCTGTCTCCAGGACGATGTAGCGACCACTCTTGCCCACCGTGATGGCCCCTCCCGCTGCGCTCACCGGCAGCGTCTGGCGCAGGCTGTTCACCTACGGCACACACGCCACAGTGGGCCCCGGGCCTGGGCCCACCCTCCCTGGCTGCTGCTGCCCAGGGAAAGCAGCTGCCAGCCCAGGTACCGCACACAGCTGCCTGGCATGTCCTCACACCCCAACACCCCTGGGGCTCACAGAGCTGCCTGCTGTGTTCTGTGCTGCGCTCAACATGGCCCTTGTTCCCCATTTGCCTCTTCCTCCTCCAGCCCCTCCAGGAAGGGAAAACAAAGTGACCCAGTGCCTTCAGGAGAACCGTCCCCCACCTAGGTATGTGCCAGGCCCCACGAGCCACAGCCAGCCCTGCCTTGCAGCCACATCCCGCTCTCATTCCGGCCCCACTGCCTACCAGCACGTGGCTCTTCTGCTGCTTGAGGATGACAACGCGTTGCCCGTACACCTCAACCACGACTTCGCGCACGTAGGACACTCGGCTGCTGCCACGGTGCTCGTTCTTGGCCTCCACGTTGAAGTAGGGCAGGGAGGTGGTGTTGGAGCACACTTTGGCCAGGGTGTAGGTGCAGTTGCCCATGAAGTTGTGCGTCACCTTGTCAAAGGTTTGGTAGTGGGGGTCCCCGTGGACGTGGCAGATGCCGTAGGAGTGTTCGAGGCACACCGGTGTCCCGTTCTGCACCCCGCAGTACTGGCCCGCAGGGCAGGAGGCGTTGAAGCACTGCACTTTGCTTCCCCGTGCTGGACACGTGCACTTGGAGGAGCAGGTGTTGTCCATCCAGAACTCGGAGCCCACGGGGTAGTGCTGCCCGTTGTGCCAGCACCCGCACTGCTGGCTGGGCACGCAGCGGTCGTTGTAGAGCAGGTACCCGCTGTCGCACACGCAGCCCTCCACGCATGGCAGGCTGCAGGTAACAGGAGCCATCGGGTCAACACAGGTGGCAGGGCAGGCTGCACCACAGGGCTCGTAGTGGCTGTTGGCTGGACAAGCGATCGCTGCCAAGACAGACGACCCGGCAAATCACTTTGAGAATGGAAAGCACCTTTCTGATGAATATCCCCCTCTGAAAACATAACTATCTCTATTTTCTCTACAGTCTCTTTGACTCTACTTGTATTCTCAGTCCTTCTCAACCAAAATGAAACACAAAATAGTGCCTCTAATACTGCTATCTCCCTGTATATCCCTACAGCCCATAGGAAGAACAGTTCTTATTCCCCAGCTCACTCTTTCAGTCCTGTCCTGTGTTTTCCTCAGAGTACAGGCACGTGATACCACATCTGGACTTACGGCAGAAGGTTGAGTTCCTCCACGCAGGGATCTGGACACCGAGTGACTGGCAGGCATCTGCATAGGACTGCAAGCTCTTGCACAGGGCCTCGCGGTCCAGCCCCAGCTCACACAGGTCATAGAAGCAGGTGTCAAAGTAGCTGCTGGGGCTCAGCGCAGCGTGGCACTGCTGAAATGGGCCGCTGGTGTCAGTGAGGAGCCCACAGAAGTGGCTGCTGCCAATGACTTGCTTGTCGGTCTCATTGCACGCTGGCGTGGGCAGAGGTCCCGCTGAGCAGCTGTGGAAAGACAGGCAGAAGGGCCCCTGGGTCATTTGTGGACTTCTCCTGGCGCCTCCTCCTCCTTCCCTTGCCCAATGTGTCCCCAGGGCTGCTGGGGGACCATACCCACCTGCTGTTGTTGGACACCTCCCAGCTGTTGCCCAGGCTGGTGGAGTCTGGCTCCAGTGCCCCTTCTGGGTTCTCAAAGTCATCTGCTGCTATCCCGTTGTAGTTCCCACACATGCCACAAACCTTCTGCCCAAAGGTGCTTGGAAGTGTCACCTCCACCCGATGCTTCCCATCAAACCTGACTCTCAAGCCAAAGTCTGTCATGACCATGGTGTAGAACCCGCTGGACAAGACCTGCACGCCTGAGGATGGGCTGCAAGGCAGGATCTCTTCCACACCATTGACCTGGAAGGACAGGAACCGAGACAGCATTGGAGCAGCCCATTTGGCACAGTTTCTCTCCTCTCACACAGCCCCACAGCATCTCCCCATCAAGCTCACCGTCACCACTCCACCCTGTCCCAGCCTTATCCGCTGGTCAGCCACATCGACATCCACGTATCGGACATAGGACACACGGGTGTTGCCTCCCCTGTGCTCATTGGCCGCCTCCACGTTGAAGTAGGGCAGGGAGCTGTTGCTCTCACACAGCTTGGACAGGGTGTAGGTGCAGGTGCCCATGAAGTGGTGCAACTGTTTGTCGAATGTGTGGTAGTGAGGGTCTCCTTCCACCACACAGGTGCCTGGCAGTGGAAAGACCAGAGAAAGCTTTCAGTTGAGCTCCTCCTACTGCCCCTTCTCCCCAGCTCACTTTGCCCAAACTGTATCTAGTGCATGACTGGACTATTGGCTTTATGGACAAGGAGAATGAATATAGACCTACATCATGATAGTATTAATTTTTTCAGACATACAGTTCAAAGCTACTCAAATGTCCTAATGCTAGAAGCACATCTGTCCCACACAAACCCTTAGAAAGGGAAGAGGATTCAATGCATGTCTTATTATTGAGGGTAACTGAAACAAACCAGAAAACAGCCCTTAAACACGAATGCACTGCATTCCCAGTATGGGTTTGTAGAAGTACTTAAAACTCTACGAATAATAGCAGTACCTGAGGTCATCCCAGGTGTTGTTGGTGCTGGTTGTGCTGTTGTTGTTGGTGGTCTTGGTGTTGTTGTTGTTGGCGGTCTTGGAGTTGTCTGTGTTGTAATGTTAGGCAGTGGAGTAGGGGATGTTGTAGGAAGTGGACCTATGGAGAGACGGAGGAAGAAGTGGTAAGCGTCCACATGGGCCTTTGTTGTAAGCAGCTAACCCAGCCTTCCTGAAAAACCCAACACACTGACCCAAGAGACCCAGGACAGGGATGGCACTGTTATGTCTCTGTAAAAACACTACCACCAGCAGCAGAGCTGGGAGACAGGAGGAGACATAGCCCCTTCACTATGGACACACCATGGTGTGTCAAGAGCCTTGGAGGAAGCAAAATGAAAAGTTTCAACAAGCAGAATCAGAAGGGGATGGGAGGTGGCAGTACCTGAGCTGGGTGTGGGCCTGGTTGGTGACGTGGTGAGTACAGGCTGCGTTGTGGTTCCTGGCAAGGGGACCGTGGGTGTTGGTGTCGGTGGAGCTAACACAAGAGAGAGTTAGAGGGGATGTGCACCAACAGGGGAGTTTTGTTGCAGACAGCTGGTTCCCTCACCCATCTGAAGTACCCAACACCATGACCAGGCATACCCAGGACAGAGATTGAGGAGTGTCATCTCAGGCAGAGCTGTCCCGCTCAAGGGCTCTGCCACCAGCTTAGCTGGGTGACAACAGCAGGTAAGGCACTTCTGTACCTGTGGTCAATGTCTTGCCCGTGGGCCTCGTCACACGTGAACTACAACAGTGACTGCAGGCATTTGCCAATGCTCCAGCCTCCCAGAGGAGGGTTGACTTGGGCACAGGCTGCATCAGTGCCCAAAGGCAACCTGTGCTCCTGGCTCCAGCACAGCCTGCCACCTCCGTCAGTGACATGTCTCAAGCTGCCCTCCCCAAAGCCAAGCCTTGTACCTGCACAGGATCCCTTTACAATGGAGACATCATCCAATGCTACGTTGCTCCGCACATCTTCACCCCATTCTCCCTCCAGCAAAATCTAAGGGAAGGAATGGTTCCCAGCATTAGCTCCAGCTGCATGTGTGAAGAGCCATTAGAAAGCACGGTTCCTCTGAGGTGACAGTGAGAGCCTGCGGCCTCACCTGCATGTTTCCTGTGGTGTGCACCGTGACCTCTCCCAAGTGCCACAGGTCCCCGTGGTTCCCCTGTTCCTTCCAGACCAGCACTGGCTCGTCATCCTTCTGCACGTACACCCGCAGGGCCATTGTTTCAGCAGTTCCGTACATGTGGTACCAGAAGCGGAAGCAGAGTGTTCCTTCCCAGCTGCACACCGGACTGAGCAGGTGAGCCACATAGCCAGGGAGAGCATCATCACCCCCTTCCAGGAAGATGTAGTAGCCATCTGAAACAAAGCACGAGCCACATTGTCACAGATGCACACCAGAGCTACCCAAAGCAGCCAGGGACAAGCCAAGCACAGTCCTGGGAGCACCTGGGCTGAAGTTTCAGGCAGACAAAAGGAGGGGAAAGCAAACACAGTTCCTTTACAAGCCACAACCAACCCCCAGACCCAAGTGCATTTATGAATGTGCTCTCAGGGCTACGGCACATGTATGCTTTGGACTGGGACATGGCAACACCTCCAAAGCATCGCCACAGTCCCCACATGGCTCTGCAGTTTTGGACAACCCTCATCCTTGCCTTCTGGAAAAGCCAGGATCTCATAACAGGGTCGCAGACCCATTTGTCTTCCCCAGAGACAGACAGGTCATCAAGCTGTGCATTACATTCTCCCCTGCATGGCAGGTCCTTGCCTGCTCTGGGGGTAGCACAAACTGATTGCTAGGGCTGGAAATCCTCCCAAAGGAATCCTCTGGCCCTCAAGGACACTGAACAAAGTGCTCTGGAGGAAGGCCAGGAAAGACGTGGTCTGTGTTTGCTGTTAGAAGTTAGTTGCCATCTTTGTGGGGACTCCCCTCTGCCGGTGACATGATTGCCATTCCTACCTCCTGTTGTGTGGTCAGAGGACGGGCCGGTATTTGGTGTGGGCGTTGGGCCTTTGTTCCTTATCCAGTCAATGCTGCTGGAATCTTCCTGGACCCACTCACAGAAGTCCTTGTCAAATGTGCAGGCAAAATTGCAGTCTGTTGGTGGAGCTGAACATGGTGCAGAAAGGAGAGTAGAGGTTGGGTGAGTGAGGGTGGGGCCACCTTTTCCCCATGTCCAGCAGGACCCGGGTACATCCATGTACATCCATGGCATTGCTCAGGACAGGGGAGCGGGGTCAGCCAAGGGGAAGTGCTAAGCACAGCCAGTAAAAGCCAGAGATGGGAGACAACCGTACCTGTGCTTGTCCCGGGTGACGGTGAGGTTGTTGTATGTGGAGGCCGTGTTGTAGTGCCTGGCAAGGGGGGCGAGGTTGTAGGTGCTGGTGAATGAAACAGAGTGAAACAGAGGTGGAGAAGGTGTGTATGATAATGGACAATTTGTTCCCCAAAGGGGATGTCGCACGCTTCCCAAACAGCCCCACACCATTGCAAGCAAAGTGCAGGACTGGGATTCCACCTGTCTGGAAGAGTCTCTTCATTCAAGGGCTGGCCCACCAGAGTGGCTAGTTGTGTGATAGATGGGGAAATGTCTGCCCCATGTACTGGCCCCAGAACTGCCCCATTCCTTGTCTCAGAGAGTCAAGGAAATCAAAGGAGGTCAACAGAAGACTTACCACAGACTGTGCCAGCACTCCAGTCTCCCAGCGCAATGCCCGCCTCAGCACAGGCTGCAGCGTAGGCCCCCAGGTCATTGCAGAGCTGCTCCGTGCTGCCACCCGTGGCACACTGGTCATAGACACAGCTCTCAAAGTAGGTCTTGGGTGGCAGAACTGCGTGGCATGGCTGGAATGGGCCACCAAGGTGTGTGAGGATTGAACACTGCTTGTTCGCTGCCTCCTCTTCAGCAGGGGAGCAGGATGCAGGTGGGCTGATGGCTGGGTCACACCTACAAAGCAGACAGACAGCCCTGAGTTCCCTGCAGCCTGGTGACAGCAGACACTGCATTTCCTGACCTCCTCCCCAGCCATAACCTCAGCTTCTGCCCTCCACATCCCTCTCTAGGACAGGCCCCCATGGCTGCCACTTGAAAGGGTGGAACACACGGCCCAAAGGCACCGTTGTCCTCCCTGGTTAAGGGTGGACAGAAACAAACAACCAAGGCAGTTGGAATCCAAACAGCTTAGGAAATGTCCCTCATAGCTCCCCTCTCCCCACTCCCTTCTGTCCTTTGTCTGCAGGGTGGAACAAGGACTCACGGCCACTCGTCATCCGGCACCCTCCAGCTGTCTCCAAAGTCGTTGAAGTCGGGTACAACCACCCCATCGGGTCGCATGAAGTCGTCCTGCTGGCTGCCAGTGTACGTCCCACACAGCCCACAGAGTTTGCCCTTGTACTTCTCAGACACCTTCACGAGGAGCTCATGGTCCCCATTGAACTGCAGCTGCAGGCCCAGCTTGGTAGAAACCCGCACGTAGGAGCCGCTCAGGGAAATGGTCACACCGGGGGCAGGAGATGCAGGCAGGGAGACCAGGGCACCGTTGATCTGGAGAAGGGGAACACAGGGACACACAAGCATGAAGAGGTGCCCTCCACTGACAGGTCACTGTTCCTCACTGGGGCAGTGCCAGTGCCAGTCAGACAGAAGCACTGCTGGCTTGAGAAACCCTGCCCAGGCCTCTGAGGGCAGCAGCAACTGCACCAATGGCACACTGAAAGCTCAGGAAAGTGACCAAGAATCTGTGTCTGCATGAGCAGCCATATATGGCCCCTTTCAGAGCCCTGCCACGCTCTTCTGTGAGCATGCAGCAGGCTCAGGGAACAGCAAGCTCTCCCTGGGGACAGACGGGTGTTTTCAGGGTGTCCAGCCTATCTGTTGTTCCCAGGTAGAAGAATGAGGGGCTTACGTAGACTGCCTTGCGCTCGCGCAGGGCGATGTGGAGGCCATCGAGGGACAGTGCCACAGAGTTCAGAGCTGTCCAGCTCTGGCTGCCGCGATGTTTGTTGCGGGTGGTGACACTGAACCCAAGGGAGGAGTTGCCACAGCCCGTCACCACTGTGTAGTTGCAGGAGCCCTGGAAGTGGTGGAGCTTCCCATCAAAGGTGCTGTAGTGTGGGTCACCGTAGATGTGGCAGATGGCCGTGCTGGCTGGGTAACAGCCCCTCTGGCCATCCTGGATCTTGCAGACCTCATCCTCGCCACAGGACAGGGCAGAGCAAACCATCTGGCCGTTGGCTTCACAGCGGCACCGGCGAGTGCAGTTCTCATCCACGGAGGATTCTCCTTCCTGCACGCAGGGAAACACCAAAGCTCAGTGTATGAGGCAGGAAAGTACCAGTGGAGGATGGGCTGGCAGGGATGCTAACCAGGGCAGGGTTTTCACTCACAGTATAGTAGTTGCCCTCAAAGAGGCAGCCGCAGTTGGCCTCGGACACACAGGTGTCTCCACTCAGGAGGAAGCCAGAGCTACATGCACAGCCCTCCACACAAGGCTTGGAGCAGTTCTGTGGCGCTTGTCGATCAGCACAGGTGGCAGGACAGCCGGTCATGCAGGGGTCATAGTAGCTGTTGGAGGGACAGGACAGGGCTGCAACGGGAAGGGGAAAATTAGGACCAGCAAGACTTCAAGCATGGACAGCCTTGTGGGAAGGGAAAGACCAAAGACCCGCTATGGCCAGAGGTTCAGAGCAGAAAGGCGTGGCCCATTTCCCTCTCTGGCAATGGCAAGGCAGGTACTCACGGCAGAAGGTAGCATTCCTCCAGGGAAGAAGAGTCACACCAGCTGCCTGGCACGCATCAGCATAGGCCTCCAGTGCAGCACACAGGAACTCCTGGCCACCATTCAGGGCACACAGGTCATACAAGCAGGTGTCAAAGTAGTCCTGGGGGTTGATCACGCCGTGGCACCTCTCAAAAGAGCTAGGCCTGGTGGTCAGTATGCCGCAGAACTGGTCGGACCGGTAGAGGTTCTCTTCTTCTGCACTGCATGGTGGGGAGGGGACAGGGACACCGCAGGAGGGGTCACTGTCTGCGACCTGCCAGCTGTCGCCCAGCGCGTTGGAGTCTGCGGCTTGCT
This sequence comes from Hirundo rustica, assembly GCF_015227805.2. Classification (NCBI taxonomy): domain Eukaryota; kingdom Metazoa; phylum Chordata; class Aves; order Passeriformes; family Hirundinidae; genus Hirundo; species Hirundo rustica. Next base: position 14,151,146 of record NC_053459.1, read on the forward strand.
GCCCGTTGGGCATCATGTATTCGTCGTCCCTGCGGTTGTTGAAGTTGCCACACATGCCACAGGTCAGGTTGAAGTAGGTGGTGGGCACCTTCACCTCCACCGAGTGGTCAGCGTCGTAGGACACTCTGAGCTTGAAGTCTGTCTCCAGGACGATGTAGCGACCACTCTTGCCCACCGTGATGGCCCCTCCCGCTGCGCTCACCGGCAGCGTCTGGCGCAGGCTGTTCACCTACGGCACACACGCCACAGTGGGCCCCAGGCCTGAGCCCACCCTCCCTGGCTGCTGCTGCCCAGGGAAAGCAGCTGCCAGCCCAGGCACCGCACACAGCTGCCTGGCATGTCCTCACACCCCAACACCCCTGGGGCTCACAGAGCTGCCTGCTGTGTTCTGTGCTGCGCTCAACATGGCCCTTGTTCCCCATTTGCCTCTTCCTCCTCCAGCCCCTCCAGGAAGGGAAAACAAAGTGACCCAGTGCCTTCAGGAGAACCGTCCCCCACCTAGGTATGTGCCAGGCCCCACGAGCCGCAGCCAGCCCTGCCTTGCAGCCACACCCCGCTCTCATTCCGGCCCCACTGCCTACCAGCACGTGGCTCTTCTGCTGCTTGAGGATGACAATGCGTTGCCCGTACACCTCAACCACGACTTCGCGCACGTAGGACACTCGGCTGCTGCCACGGTGCTCGTTCTTGGCCTCCACGTTGAAGTAGGGCAGGGAGGTGGTGTTGGAGCACACTTTGGCCAGGGTGTAGGTGCAGTTGCCCATGAAGTTGTGCGTCACCTTGTCAAAGGTTTGGTAGTGGGGGTCCCCGTGGACGTGGCAGATGCCGTAGGAGTGTTCGAGGCACACCGGTGTCCCGTTCTGCACCCCGCAGTACTGGCCCGCAGGGCAGGAGGCGTTGAAGCACTGCACTTTGCTTCCCCGTGCGGGACACGTGCACTTGGAGGAGCAGGTGTTGTCCGTCCAGAACTCGGAGCCCACGGGGTAGTGCTGCCCGTTGTGCCAGCACCCGCACTGCTGGCTGGGCACGCAGCGGTCGTTGTAGAGCAGGTACCCGCTGTCGCACACGCAGCCCTCCACGCACGGCAGGCTGCAGGTAACAGGAGCCATCGGGTCAACACAGGTGGCAGGGCAGGCTGCACCACAGGGCTCGTAGTGGCTGTTGGCTGGACAAGCGATTGCTGCCAAGACAGACGACCCAGCAAATCACTTTGAGAACGGAAAACACCTTTCTGCTGAACATCCCCCTTTGAAAACATAACTATCTCTATTTTCTCTACAATCTTTGACTCTACTTGTATTCTCAGTCCTTCTCAACCAAAATGAAACACAAAATGGTGCCTCTAATACTGCTATCTCCCTGTATATCCCTACAGCCCATAGGAAGAACAGTTCTTATTCCCCAGCTCACTCTTTCAGTCCCGTCCTGTGTTTTCCTCAGAGTACAGGCACGTGATACCACATCCGGACTTACGGCAGAAGGTTGAGTTCCTCCACGCAGGTATCTGGACACCGAGTGACTGGCAGGCATCTGCATAGGACTGCAAGCTCTTGCACAGGGCCTCGCGGTCCAGCCCCAGCTCACACAGGTCATAGAAGCAGGTGTCAAAGTAGCTGCTGGGGCTCAGCGCAGCGTGGCACTGCTGAAATGGGCTGCTGGTGTCAGTGAGGAGCCCACAGAAGTGGCTGCTGCCAATGACTTGCTTGTCGGTCTCATTGCACGCTGGCGTGGGCAGAGGTCCCGCTGAGCAGCTGTGGAAAGACAGGCAGAAGGGCCCCTGGGTCATTTGTGGACTTCTCCTGGCGCCTCCTCCTCCTTCCCTTGCCCAATGTGTCCCCAGGGCTGCTGGGGGACCATACCCACCTGCTGTTGTTGGACACCTCCCAGCTGTTGCCCAGGCTGGTGGAGTCTGGCTCCAGTGCCCCTTCTGGGTTCTCAAAGTCATCTGCTGCTATCCCGTTGTAGTTCCCACACATGCCACAAACCTTCTGCCCAAAGGTGCTTGGAAGTGTCACCTCCACCCGATGCTTCCCATCAAACTTGACTCTCAAGCCAAAGTCTGTCATGACCATGGTGTAGAACCCGCTGGACAAGACCTGCACGCCTGAGGATGGGCTGCAAGGCAGGATCTCTTCCACACCATTGACCTGGAAGGACAGGAACCGAGACAGCATTGGAGCAGCCCATTTGGCACGGCTTCTCTCCTCTCACACAGCCCCACAGCATCTCCCCATCAAGCTCACCGTCACCACTCCACCCTGTCCCAGCCTTATCCGCTGGTCAGCCACATCGACATCCACGTATCGGACATAGGACACACGGGTGTTGCCTCCCCTGTGCTCATTGGCTGCCTCCACGTTGAAGTAGGGCAGGGAGCTGTTGCTCTCACACAGCTTGGACAGGGTGTAGGTGCAGGTGCCCATGAAGTGGTGCAACTGTTTGTCGAATGTGTGGTAGTGAGGGTCTCCTTCCACCACACAGGTGCCTGGCAGTGGAAAGACCAGAGAAAGCTTTCAGTTGAGCTCCTCCTACTGCCCCTTCTCCCCAGCTCACTTTGCCCAAACTGTATCTAGTGCATGACTGGACTATTGGCTTTATGGACAAGGAGAATGAATATAGACCTACATCATGATAGTATCAATTTTTTCAGACATACAGTTCAAAGCTACTCAAATGTCCTAATGCTAGAAGCACATCTGTCCCACACAAACCCTTAGAAAGGGAAGAGGATTCAATGCATGTCTTATTATTGAGGGAAACTGAAACAAACCAGAAAAGAGCCCTTAAACACGAATGCACTGCATTCCCAGTATGGGTTTGTAGAAGTACTTAAAACTCTACGAATAATAGCAGTACCTGAGGTCATCCCAGGTGTTGTTGGTGCTGGTTGTGCTGTTGTTGTTGGTGGTCTTGGTGTTGTTGTCGGCGGTCTTGGAGTTGTCTGTGTTGTAATGTTAGGCAGTGGAGTAGGGGATGTTGTAGGAAGTGGACCTATGGAGAGACGGAGGAAGAAGTGGTAAGCGTCCACATGGGCCTTTGTTGTAAGCAGCTAACCCAGCCTTCCTGAAAAACCCAACACACTGACCCAAGAGACCCAGGACAGGGATGGCACTGTTATGTCTCTGTAAAAACACTACCACCAGCAGCAGAGCTGGGAGACAGGAGGAGACATAGCCCCTTCACTATGGACACACCATGGTGTGTCAAGAGCCTTGGAGGAAGCAAAATGAAAAGTTTCAACAAGCAGAATCAGAAGGGGATGGGAGGTGACAGTACCTGAGCTGGGTGTGGGCCTGGTTGGTGACGTGGTGAGTACAGGCTGCGTTGTGGTTCCTGGCAAGGGGACCGTGGGTGTTGGTGTCGGTGGACCTAACACAAGAGAGAGTTAGAGGGGATGTGCACCAACAGGGGAGTTTTGTTGCAGACAGCTGGTTCCCTCACCCATCTGAAGTACCCAACACCACGACCAGGCATACCCAGGACAGAGATTGAGGAGTGTCATCTCAGGCAGAGCTGTCCCGCTCAAGGGCTCTGCCACCAGCTTAGCTGGGTGACAACAGCAGGTAAGGCACTTCTGTACCTGTGGTCAATGTCTTGCCCGTGGGCCTCATCACACGTGAACTACAACAGTGACTGCAGGCATTTGCCAATGCTCCAGCCTCCCAGAGGAGGGTTGACTTGGGCACAGGCTGCATCAGTGCCCAAAGACAACCTGTGCTCCTGGCTCCAGCACAGCCTGCCACCTCCGTCAGTGACATGTCTCAGGCTGCCCTCCACAAAGCCAAGCCTTGTACCTGCACAGGATCCCTTTACAATGGAGACATCATCCAGTGCTACGTTGCTCCGCACATCTTCACCCCATTCTCCCTCCAGCAAAATCTAAGGGAAGGAATGGTTCCCAGCATTAGCTCCAGCTGCATGTGTGAAGAGCCATTAGAAAGCACGGTTCCTCTGAGGTGACAGTGAGAGCCTGCGGCCTCACCTGCATGTTTCCTGTGGTGTGCACTGTGACCTCTCCCAAGTGCCACAGGTCCCCGTGGTTCCCCTGTTCCTTCCAGACCAGCACTGGCTCATCATCCTTCTGCACGTACACCCGCAGGGCCATTGTTTCAGCAGTTCCGTACATGTGGTACCAGAAGCGGAAGCAGAGTGTTCCTTCCCAGCTGCACACCGGACTGAGCAGGTGAGCCACATAGCCAGGGAGAGCATCATCACCCCCTTCCAGGAAGATGTAGTAGCCATCTGAAACAAAGCACGAGCCACACTGTCACAGATGCACACCAGAGCTACCCAAAGCAGCCAGGGACAAGCCAAGCACAGTCCTGGGAGCACCTGGGCTGAAGTTTCAGGCAGACAAAAGGAGGGGAAAGCAAACACAGTTCCTTTACAAGCCACAACCAACCCCCAGACCCAAGTGCATTTTTGAATGTGCTCTTAGGGCTATGGCACATGTATGCTTTGGACTGGGACATGGCAACACCTCCAAAGCATCGCCACAGTCCCCACATGGCTCTGCAGTTTTGGACAACCCTCATCCTTGCCTTCTGGAAAAGCCAGGATCTCATAACAGGGTCGCAGACCCATTTGTCTTCCCCAGAGACAGACAGGTCATCAAGCTGTGCATTACATTCTCCCCTGCATGGCAGGTCCTTGCCTGCTCTGGGGGTAGCACAAACTGATTGCTAGGGCTGGAAATCCTCCCAAAGGAATCCTCTGGCCCTCAAGGACACTGAACAAAGTGCTCTGGAGGAAGGCCAGGAAAGACGTGGTCTGTGTTTGCTGTTAGAAGTTTGTTGCCATCTTTGTGGGGACTCCCCTCTGCCGGTGACATGATTGCCATTCCTACCTCCTGTTGTGTGGTCAGAGGACGGGCCGGTATTTGGTGTGGGCGTTGGGCCTTTGTTCCTTATCCAGTCAATGCTGCTGGAATCTTCCTGGACCCACTCACAGAAGTCCTTGTCAAATGTGCAGGCAAAATTGCAGTCTGTTGGTGGAGCTGAACATGGTGCAGAAAGGAGAGTAGAGGTTGGGGTGAGTGAGGGTGGGGCCACCTTTTCCCCATGTCCAGCAGGACCCGGGTACATCCATGTACATCCATGGCATTGCTCAGGACAGGTGAGCCTGGTCAGCCAAGGCACAGCTAACCACAGCCACTAAAAGCCAGAGATGGGAGACAACCGTACCTGTGCTTGTCCCGGGTGACGGTGAGGTTGTTGTATGTGGAGGCCGTGTTGTAGTGCCTGGCAAGGGGGGCAAGGTTGTAGGTGCTGGTGAATGAAACAGAGTGAAACAGAGGTGGAGAAGGTGTGTATGATAATGGACAATTTGTTCCCCAAAGGGGATGTCGCACGCTTCCCAAACAGCCCCACACCATTGCAAGCAAAGTGCAGGACTGGGATTCCACCTGTCTGGAAGAGTCTCTTCATTCAAGGGCTGGCCCACCAGAGTGGCTAGTTGTGTGATAGATGGGGAAATGTCTGCCCCATGTACTGGCCCCAGAACTGCCCTGTTCCTTGTCTCAGAGAGTCAAGGAAATCAAAGGAGGTCAACAGAAGACTTACCACAGACTGTGCCAGCACTCCAGTCTCCCAGCGCAATGCCCGCCTCAGCACAGGCTGCAGCGTAGGCCCCCAGGTCATTGCAGAGCTGCTCCGTGCTGCCACCCGTGGCACACTGGTCATAGACACAGCTCTCAAAGTAGGTCTTGGGTGGCAGAACTGCGTGGCATGGCTGGAACGGGCCACCAAGGTGTGTGAGGATTGAACACTGCTTGTTAGCTGCCTCCTCTTCAGCAGGGGAGCAGGATGCAGGTGGGCTGATGGCTGGGTCACACCTACAAAGCAGACAGACAGCCCTGAGTTCCCTGCAGCCTGGTGACAGCAGACACTGCATTTCCTGACCTCCTCCCCAGCCATAACCTCAGCTTCTGCCCTCCACATCCCTCTCTAGGACAGGCCCCCATGGCTGCCACTTGAAAGGGTGGAACACACGGGCCAAAGGCACCGTTGTCCTCCCTGGTTAAGGGTGGACAGAAACAAACAACCAAGGCAGTTGGAATCCAAACAGCTTAGGAAATGTCCCTCATAGCTCCCCTCTCCCCACTCCCTTCTGTCCTTTGTCTGCAGGGTGGAACAAGGACTCACGGCCACTCGTCATCCGGCACCCTCCAGCTGTCTCCAAAGTCATTGAAGTCGGGTACAACCACCCCATCGGGTCGCATGAAGTCGTCCTGCCGGCTGCCAGTGTACGTCCCACACAGCCCACAGAGTTTGCCCTTGTACTTCTCAGACACCTTCACTAGGAGCTCATGGTCCCCATTGAACTGCAGCTGCAGGCCCAGCTTGGTAGAAACCCGCACGTAGGAGCCGCTCAGGGAAATGGTCACACCGGGGGCAGGAGATGCAGGCAGGGAGACCAGGGCACCGTTGATCTGGAGAAGGGGAACACAGGGACACACAAGCATGAAGAGGTGCCCTCCACTGACAGGTCACTGTTCCTCACTGGGGCAGTGCCAGTGCCAGTCAGACAGAAGCACTGCTGGCTTGAGAAGCCCTGCCCAGGCCTCTGAGGGCAGCAGCAACTGCACCAATGGCACACTGAAAGCTCAGGAAAGTGACCAAGAATCTGAAGTGACCAAGTCTGCGTGAGCAGCCATATATGGCCCCTTTCAGAGCCCTGCCACGCTCTTCTGTGAGCATGCAGCAGGCTCAGGGAACAGCAAGCTCTCCCTGGGGACAGACGGGTGTTTTCAGGGTGTCCAGCCTGTCTGTTGTTCCCAGGTAGAAGAATGAGGGGCTTACGTAGACTGCCTTGCGCTCGCGCAGGGCGATGTGGAGGCCGTCGAGGAACAGTGCCACAGAGTTCAGAGCTGTCCAGCTCTGGCTGCCGCGATGTTTGTTGCGGGTGGTGACACTGAACCCAAGGGAGGAGTTGCCACAGCCCGTCACCACTGTGTAGTTGCAGGAGCCCTGGAAGTGGTGGAGCTTCCCATCAAAGGTGCTGTAGTGTGGGTCACCGTAGATGTGGCAGATGGCCGTGCTGGCTGGGTAACAGCCCCTCTGGCCATCCTGGATCTTGCAGACCTCATCCTCGCCACAGGACAGGGCAGAGCAAACCATCTGGCCGTTGGCTTCACAGCGGCACCGGCGAGTGCAGTTCTCATCCACGGAGGATTCTCCTTCCTGCACGCAGGGAAACACCAAAGCTCAGTGTATGAGGCAGGAAAGTACCGGCGGAGGATGGGCTGGCAGGGATGCAAACCAGGGCAGGGTTTTCACTCACAGCATAGTAGTTGCCCTCAAAGAGGCAGCCGCAGTTGGCCTCGGGCACACAGGTGTCTCCACTCAGGAGGAAGCCAGAGCTACATGCACAGCCCTCCACACAAGGCTTGGAGCAGTTCTGTGGCGCTTGTCGATCAGCACAGGTGGCAGGACAGCCGGTCATGCAGGGGTCATAATAGCTGTTGGAGGGACAGGACAGGGCTGCAACGGGAAGGGGAAAATTAGGACCAGCAAGACTTCAAGCATGGACAGCCTTGTGGGAAGGGAAAGACCAAAGACCCGCTATGGCCAGAGGTTCAGAGCAGAAAGGCGTGGCCCATTTCCCTCTCTGGCAATGGCAAGGCAGGTACTCACGGCAGAAGGTAGCATTCCTCCAGGGAAGAAGAGTCACACCAGCTGCCTGGCACGCATCAGCATAGGCCTCCAGTGCAGCACACAGGAACTCCTGGCCACCATTCAGGGCACACAGGTCATACAAGCAGGTGTCAAAGTAGTCCTGGGGGTTGATCACGCCGTGGCACCTCTCAAAAGAGCTAGGCCTGGTGGTCAGTATGCCGCAGAACTGGTCGGACCGGTAGAGGTTCTCTTCTTCTGCACTGCATGGTGGGGAGGGGACAGGGACACCGCAGGAGGGGTCACTGTCTGCGACCTGCCAGCTGTCGCCCAGCGCGTTGGAGTCTGCGGCTTGCTGCCCGTTGGGCATCGTGTATTCGTCGTCCCTGCGGTTGTTGAAGTTGCCGCACATGCCACAGGTCAGGTTGAAGTAGGTGGTGGGCACCTTCACCTCCACCGAGTGGTCAGCGTCGTAGGACACTCTGAGCTTGAAGTCTGTCTCCAGGACAATGTAGCGACCACTCTTGCCCACCGTGATGGCCCCTCCCGCTGCGCTCACCGGCAGCGTCTGGCGCAGGCTGTTCACCTACGGCACACACGCCACAGTGGGCCCCGGGCCTGAGCCCACCCTCCCTGGCTGCTGCTGCCCAGGGAAAGCAGCTGCCAGCCCAGGCACCACACACAGCTGCCTGGCATGTCCTCACACCCCAACACCCCTGGGGCTCACAGAGCTGCCTGCTGTGTTCTGTGCTGCGCTCAACATGGCCCTTGTTCCCCATTTGCCTCTTCCTCCTCCAGCCCCTCCAGGAAGGGAAAACAAAGTGACCCAGTGCCTTCAGGAGAACCGTCCCCCACCTAGGTATGTGCCAGGCCCCACGAGCCGCAGCCAGCCCTGCCTTGCAGCCACACCCCGCTCTCATTCCGGCCCCACTGCCTACCAGCACGTGGCTCTTCTGCTGCTTGAGGATGACAATGCGTTGCCCGTACACCTCAACCACGACTTCGCGCACGTAGGACACTCGGCTGCTGCCACGGTGCTCGTTCTTGGCCTCCATGTTGAAGTAGGGCAGGGAGGTGGTGTTGGAGCACACTTTGGCCAGGGTGTAGGTGCAGTTGCCCATGAAGTTGTGCGTCACCTTGTCAAAGGTTTGGTAGTGGGGGTCCCCGTGGACGTGGCAGATGCCGTAGGAGTGTTCGAGGCACACCGGTGTCCCGTTCTGCACCCCGCAGTACTGGCCCGCAGGGCAGGAGGCGTTGAAGCACTGCACTTTGCTTCCCCGTGCGGGACACGTGCACTTGGAGGAGCAGGTGTTGTCCGTCCAGAACTCGGAGCCCACGGGGTAGTGCTGCCCGTTGTGCCAGCACCCGCACTGCTGGCTGGGCACGCAGCGGTCGTTGTAGAGCAGGTACCCGCTGTCGCACACGCAGCCCTCCACACACGGCAGGCTGCAGGTAACAGGAGCCATCGGGTCAACACAGGTGGCAGGGCAGGCTGCGCCACAGGGCTCGTAGTGGCTGTTGGCTGGACAGGCCAATGCTGTATAAGAAAAGATAATTATATATATTAATATTTTTCAATTATTCAAGTATTGTGGTTTGTTTAATATCATATTCTGATTTCTTTTGAAATATTTGTGAACATCTTGAAATTAACAGCATTTTCCTGCATTCCTTTGCTGTCTTACCACACTTGAATTTCTTTCGAGGTTAGCCTCTCTAAACTTCCACTCAGAGAGAGCATTTTCTGGGATGCAAAGATTATTTCTTGAATTCTTCATTAGACAGAGGATATCAATGACATGTAACTTATTTGTCCTAGACCTGTTATATTTAGTCTATAGTTCTTATATTTAATTCCAGACATGTTGTAATGTTTTAATTCTTATTTTTTCACTTAACGAAGATCTTCATGGTTTGTTAAGTAGTCAGGATGTAGACTCACCCTATTTTAGTTATGTTATTTATATTTATGTTACACCCATGACATGGAACTAACCTTTGTAAATAGATGTTTTAAACACTGTCATAATCTGGTGAGAAGGTCTGAGATCTGGAGCTTTCTGAGCAATCTTTTTTTGGCTTCCAGATATTTATCTGATATGAGACAATTTCTAATGACATATTTTCTCACTCTATCTTTAGCCTACTTTTCTAAGGTGACAGAGATAATACAGTGATCTTGTATGTTTCTCTGCCCCTCCTCCCACTTAATTTGACCCAGGTGATCTACAGGAAACAAGCTGGTGAGGTTGGCAGAGGACAAAAATATATATGGGTTCATAAAAGGACAAGGCAAGGAGGACAGTTGCTGCAAGCTCTTTTAGCAGAAAGAAGAAATCCAGAGACAGCTCAGTCCTGCTGAAAAACCATAGAACCTCTAGGAAAGAAAGCTTCCGTAACATCCCCAGCATAGAAAATGCTCCAGATGGAGACTGAAGTCAAATGGGAAACAGAAATCAGAAAAGAAATCAGGCTTCAGTAACTCCAAAGTTTCAAGACAAGGTTTTTAGTCTCCCCATCTCCTTCAGCCCAGAAGGCACATGGGTCACTGAGTTACTATTTCCTGTTCCTTTTATTGTTTCTAGTGTGAACAGATCTGTTCAGGCATTTCAGACATTAAATTTGTATTTAAATTCTGTTCTAAAAATAATGCATTTTTTTTCCTACAATATATGCCCAAATGCTTGGGAAATGTTCTTTATTTACTCTTTACCAATACTCAAACAAAAAATGTCATTATTCTTACTTATTCCCTAACGCAGACATCTCTTACTTCAATACTTGACACCTTTTGTCTTGTGCCTCTACGTGTTTCTGTGTCTTCCATCCCTCTCCTACTCCCCCTGTCTTGTCCACTCTGTAGCATTGTTACAATCTCCATTGTTACAACCTCCATTGTTACAATCTCCAATTACTTTTGGCTTCAGTCCTGGTCTTTAAGTCCAGGCTGCGGATCCGTGTTGGCTCCTCTCCCATCTGAAACCGTGAATGACTATGCCTGTATGGGACACTCTGATGCTTTCCTCCACATCCTGTAGGAAAGAATGGTCAACACGCCCTACTCTCTTATACATATTGGAGTCAGTACCACTGATAGTGTTTACAACACTCTCCTCCCTTTATCCCAGATCCCCTGCTCAACTTGTCAGAAGAGTTCCTCCTTCATCCTGCTCTCTTTGCAGAGAGGAATTCAAAGGAAAGGCCTCCAATTCTATTTTAAGATGGATGAGATGGAATTTTTTTCCTTTCATTCAAAACAGCTGAACTATTTTCACTATTACTTTCCCAAAGGAATCGAACCGAGGAACTACATATAACCCTGAAATCGTTAGCCTGATCAGTCCAGATTCTTAGTGTTACATGAATTCAAACAGGGTTGTAAGGCTCTGTCTTCAGGAAATCCTCATTATATCCTCCTGACAAATGGTAATTTTTAGCAATCTTTGATACATACGGCAAAAAGTTGCATTTCTCCATGGTTTCAGCTGGACTCCTGCAGCTTGGCACACATCTGCATAAGCCTGTAGGCTTTCACAGAGGGCTGCATCGTTCAAATGAAGTTCACAGAGATCATACTGGCAATCTTCAAAATAGCTCAGTGGATCCACTACTGCATGGCAGTTCTGGAATGGACCATTTGGATCTGTGATCAGACCACAGTAAGCATTGCTTTGGATCATGTGTTTTTCATCATCAGTGCAGACTGGAGTATGGCCATCATCTGGTGAGCACCTAATGTGGAAAAAAAGAAAAAAGATGTGGAAAAATTAATGGATCAACTTTGGATTCACTACCACCTGAAATGCTTTTAAAATCACATCTACCAAAACTACAGGTCTCTTCCCAGACTAAATGTGATGTATTTCAAATCCTTCTATTTCAAACTCTTAGGATAGAAATTCAGATTTTAAAATTATTTCAACCTGATAATATTTGAGAGGCTTGGATGAAACCCAGATGTTTATTTTTGGCTTTCTGTTAAGTCAGTCTGTTTACATGGAAGGGGAGTTAGAAAGTGAAAGCATTCAAAGATCAACTACTCCCATTAAATAACATACTATGAAATAATTAAAAACAAGTCAAGTATCTCAGAAGAGTTGAAATAATGTCTTTAATTATTAGCATTCATAAACCAAAACTATAACTGAAATCTTAGTGGGAACCTTCAGTGTTTTATTCAAATGCTAAAATGTACATTTAAATGTACAGAAGGAATTTAGCCAAGTCAGTGCTAAAACTCAGATCATTCTCCCTATCTGGCCTGTGTTTGTATTTAACATACTCTGTGTTTGCTCAAACAGCACTAGGGGACAAAAGAAGACCCTGTGGCCTTTCTCTCCTATCAGCAAGGCAAAGCAAATGAGAAAGGCAGTGCCTCTTTTATGGGAGTGTTGTTTGCTTACAGCTGTGTGCCTGGGTTGCACCAGGGTGCCTAAAGAGACCACTTACAGTGACGTTACAAAATACATGTTTTTTCTGATTTATTTAGCGGTTGTTCCTGAAAACCCAATATGTAAGTAACCCTAAAACTCAGGTCCAGGGGTCCCTCCAGGGGTATGTGATATGAAGATATGGGTGCTGTGTGTGCAGTGCCCAGCACCTGGCAGGATCCAGCCCTGAACAACAGGGACAAAGCCCTTCCCCATGGTGAGGATGCAGGGATGGTACTGGCTCCCTGAGTCCAGCAGAAACCTGAGCTTTTCCTGAGGAATCACCATGATGTGAGGGAACAAAAACACTTGCTCCCTCCCCACCCCAGCTTGACTCTCTTTGGTCACAAAGCCTATGTGGAGTAAGATTTGAAGGGGAAAGAAGGAATGGATCACTTCCCTGTCCTTGGCACTGTTGAGGCCAGACCTTGATTCCCATGTTCAGTTTTGGGCCTCTCACTACCAGAAAGACATTGAGGTGCTGGGCTGTATCTAGAAGGGTAGTGGAGCTGGTGAAGGGTCTGGAGCACAAGTCTTATGAGAGTGGCTGAGGAAATTGAGGCTGTTAGGCCTTGGGAGGTAAAAGGCTCAGGGGACACCTCCTCACTCTCGGCAGCTCCCTGAAAGGAGTTTGTAGTGAGGGACAGCCTCTTTTCCAGGTGACAGGGTGAGAGAAAGTAGCCTCAAGTTGCACCAGGGGAGGTTTAGATCAGATATTAGGAAAAATTTCTTCTCCAAAAGGGTTGTTGAACATTTGAACAGGTAGTCCAGGGAAGTGGCAGAGTCACAATCCCTGGAAGATTTGAGAAGATGCCTAAGTGTGGTATTTCGGGATATGTTTTTTTGGTGGATATAGTGCTGGGTTAACTGTTGGACTCAATCACATTAAAGGTCTTTTCCAGCCTAAACAGTTCTAAGAGCCTAAGAAATTTTCTCTTTTTAAGCACAGTTAAATTTTCTGTGAAAGTTTACCCAGATGCATAAAGTAAGAACACTGACAAGAATAGATTTTATCCCACATGTCAGACATTTTTGGCCTCCAGAGAAGAGTTGCATAAAACTGGTCATTGCATAGCCAACAGGTAGACCTTACATCCTGGCAGGAGTCCTACCTGGAGTCGTTGTAAACTTGCCAACTGTTGCCAAGGCTGGTTGAGTTTGCTTCCATCTCTCCATCTGGGTTGAGAAAGTCATCTGCTTTTTGCCCATTGTAATTTCCACATATTCCACAGACTTTAGACATATAGGTGCTGGGAAGAGTGATTTCTGCTCTGTGATTTCCATCAAACTTGACTTGCAGCCCAAAGTCAGTTGTAACCACAACATACTGTCCGCTGAGGGAAATATTTACACCTGGGACCAAGGTCACAGGGACCACCTGGCTGTCTCCATTGACCTGCAGGCACAGAGAAGGACAAGTATTTTAAGCACTTGACATGAAGTATTTTTAATGGTGACCCTCAGAATCCTATATTGACACAGCGAGCAGTGAGAGCTCACTTCGTGCTAGTATATGTACATATATGTGTATATGGCTGATGCAGTCCCAGTTCTTGTTACAAAATACTCCAACAGTTTGCATAATCTAGGGCTTGAGGCCATAACAGTGTGGCTACAACATAGCTTACAAGCGTGGTCTCGGTGAGCCAGACAGCTGTAGCAACTGTCCACAGACCTACTCTTTTATAGTAAAACCAGCAAACAGAGGGGAAAGGTATAAGAGAGAGGCTGTTGGAGAAATTAGGGCCTATCAGTTCTCTATTGTCATTAAGATCAGATGGGGAAGGTTTCAGTGTACCTTCAAACCACCGCCTCTTTTAAATCACTTTTGTATTTTCTTATAAGGATGATAATGAAGCAAGGTGACCTGTTCGTATCCTGGGGGTTTGGCTCAATCATTTCTACTGTCTTGGCCATTTATAAAAAGGATCCACAAAGAAGTCCTAGGCTGCAATAGCTGACCAAGTGCACAATCAGTGTAAGGGGAGTCATCAGATTGTCACTCCAGGATTGCAACCTGACCCTGCTTTATGGCAAAGGCCTGGTGTGAAGTTAACAGTGAAGTAGAATAAGTAGAAATCAGGGAGAAGTGTTCAGCATTACAGGCTATCACACAGGATTGGGAAATGACTACCAGCTTGAACTCATCTAATTCAGAGCTTCTGTGCTCCCTGTTACATGCTAAACTAGAGCATGGGGAGCAGGTTAGAAAGGTAGTCCAGCTCACCAACACCATCCAGAGTGTCAGCTCCAAGCCCACATTTCAACAACACAGCACAGAATTTGAGCCTATGCTTTCAGTTTTGAAATTCCCATGTTTAAGAACTCCACGTTACTCCTGCTCCTAAATATCTGACTGCTCTCTAAAAATTATTGTATGAATGCTGGAAATTTGTAGCCACTGTACAACAATATCTTCATTCATGCTATGAGTTATGAATGACAGACAGTGGCTTCCAACCATACCTTAACAGCTCTTTTTTGACCAAGGTTGATCCTGTAGCCATAGACATCAATATCCACATACTGAACATAAGACACACGGGTGTTGCCTCCCCTGTGCTCATTGGCCGCCTCCACGTTGAAGTAGGGCAGGGAGCTGTTGCTCTCACACAGCTTGGACAGGGTGTAGGTGCAGGTGCCCATGAAGTCATGACGTTGTTTGTCAAAGGTGTTGTAGTGGGGATCCCCTTGTATACTGCAAATAGCTTCTGGAGACAGGAAGAAGGAATATGTTCTCATTAACATACAGATGCATCCCAAAAGCCCATCTTATTTTCCCCTGTCCCTGCACAGTCACCCTCATTTTGTAGATTAAACCTAGAAGAACTGAAACAGAAAAGGCTGATTTGTATGGCATAAAGCAAATACCCATAGAAATTACCTGAAGCAAAGAAGCACTACAGCCAGTAAAAAACCTAAGTGTCCTACAACCCCTTGAGTGGCATATGTGATTGGCTAAAATTACCTGTCACTGGAAGTGGTGTAGGTTCTGTTGGTGTAGGTATTGTTGGTACAGGCGTAGGGACAGCTTCTGTTAGTGGAAAAGACAAAGCAATACAATTAATTTTAACATTAAAGGGTGAACACTATTTACACACCAACATACAGGGATTTTCACTTACTCTTCACCAGCACAAAGTTAGAAGCCCTTCAGTGAAGCAAGTAGAACTGCCTGTGTTTAAAATTGGGGATGTGTGGGTCTTTTTTGCTCTTCAGAAATCTCATTAGCTTTTTAGTTATATCACAGTGACTGAGCTTGGGCTCCTCTTGGGAGCTGGAAGTGTAGTTACAGTTGGGTGTGTGACTCCCTCTGGCGTGTGTTAAGACACATGAAGGTCTTACTGTCATTGAATGTTGGCAGGTATGAGAGTGAGATGAACAGAGAAACTCTTGTCTCTCGGAGTAACCTTTGTGCACCATCCGGTGGCTGAATCATGTGCTAATACAACTAGAAAAATGAAGAACTGGCTCTCCCTAACCCTCAATAAAATAAGGCCCCGACTCCTTTTCATGATAAAATCATATTATCAGAGGATGTGGATCTGAAAGGAAATCTTTGTCTCAGGTAGTGTAAATTTGAAACATTATGTCATTACCTTGGTAGTATTTCATAGAGAATGATGCCTATTAAGACCTAATGAAACTTTCTATAAGTTTTTCGGCAAATTTCTTGGTCAGTTTATATTCTGTATATATTTCATGCTTGTCAGTAGAAATGGATCCCAGCCATGCACAGCTTGTTCTAGTGTTGGCTGATCTGTTACAGGGTCAGAGGTCAAGCTCAAATTGTTGATTCGTACTCAAAGCTGGTGGTGCAACTCAGTGTTATTGACTCATTGTTATTTCTTTTTGTGACATATGGTTGCACTGTGTATTTAATGAGCTTACATTAACTGATATTTGCTGTAAAATGCCAACTAGACCATTTAATCTGGAATCCAAGATCAATGTGGATAGCCTTGTCTAGGTTTAGAGGTGAACTTCAGACTTCGAAATGAAGATAAATTTTGCTGGATCTGGTGACAAAAGTCACATTTGCAGAGAAAGAGGTACCTTGTCTTGGATGTTGGAGGTGATGAGGAAAGATTTAGGAAGAAATTACAGCAAAACACATAACGCTGACATGAAGTGAGGTATAAAGCTTTTGCCATTTCTCTTTTGGGGTTCAAAGTTTTGAAGGCTTGCTATAATGTGCAGGGAGCAGAGTAACGAAAATTTGTGGTCAGCTTGAACAGAAAGAAGGAAATAGCACAGACTTGGTTGCAAACACAGACTTACCGCAGGGTCCATCCCTTACTCTCACATTGTCCAGTGCTGTGTCCCCATATTCTGTCAGTCCTCGGACAGCCTCAAAAATTACCTAGGCAGGACACAAAGTGATCCCTGCATCAGAGGTGTTTAGGCAAACACAAGACCATTTCTCTTAGCATGTTTTCAAACGAATCTCTGCTTTTTTGCTAAAAATAGCAATCAGCAAGATGAGATTATAACAGTTTTCTTAGCTTCCTTCAGCTAAAGGAACACTTGTAATAAAGTGAGGACTGCAGGAAACATCATCCACTATTTTACTGACTTCTAAATGATTTATGAGAATTAGTGGCCTGGATTCTACAGAGGAGTCCAATGCAGGTGGTGTTCCAAAGTTCAAACCTTGAAACTCATGGCAGACAAACTTGCATTTATTTACGACATCTTAAGTCCTTGACTTCATGGTAAAATTAAGGAAGAAAGGAAGGAAGAAGAGAGAAAACGAAACTGAATTTTATCTCTTAACTAACAGCACTAGTGAAACTAGGAGATTGGTGGTTTCTTCTCTCAGTTCATTGACAGAAATCATAAGGCCATGCTATTTACAAAATATAAATCAAGCAAATCTTGGTCATATTTTCTAGCTTACGTGCACAATATTTTGCAGCCTGCCAGGGGAGAACAAATGCTGAGACTTTACAAAGAAATATATTCCGCAAATATATTACCTTTATCTTCCTCTGCGTTGGGAAAGTGTGAGTGATGGCACCATATTTCCACAAGGAACTCTGATTTCCCTTTCGATGCCACACCACAGACTCCCCTGTGCCATCTTGGACAAGCACTCTTAGCTCATTCATCTCTTCTGATCCAAACATGTAGTACCAGAAGTCTATGCATATTTTTCCAGAAACTACAGTATCTGGGCTCTCCAGCCTGTTAGTGTCGAAGGGGATCAGATTACTCGCTTCTTGGTAGATGAAATAACCTTCTGCAGAGTGAAAAAACATTAAAATATGGTTGAAGCTTCTAATAACTTATTAGGTGTCATGTAAAACTAAAGTACAATCCAAATCTGGAAGAAATTCAGGCATCTTTATCAGTACAGAGAAGAAAAGCAAAGTGTGTTTGAATTCACATTGCAATGGTTAACCTGTGTAGTTATACCAAGTAGAATGTGAGCCTGAGAGCAAAGCAAATATAATTCATCTCACAAGAACAGTTATTTTGGGATCACAATTAAAGACGTAGGGCTCTTTCAAGAGACAGCACCTCCATACATTACCTCACTGATCTATGTACAGTTTCCCCTTTTCTCAAAGGAAAATAAGGCAATCTTCTACACATTTTCTTTTGTGGGATATATTTTTTTCATAAATATTTTGGTGTTGAGATGAGTAAATTCCTGCCACAAGGAAAATTCTAAACTGTCAGCATTTTTTTTGTCTCAAAATAGAAGCAATAGAAAGCAATGTTGATGTTTCCTTGAAAATATTTATATTTCACATTATGAAAAGGAAGGAAATTTTTCAAAATTCAGAGACTTGTAGTGCTTCTTTAGGATTTGAAATGCTTTACTCTGATGGGTTCAATATGAAATCAGATTTTGCTTTACTAGGGCTGAAGTTTTTTACTTCACGTGGGCTAAGATCAAAGTTACCTTTCCCCACTGCAGCTAAAGTCAAGTCTCTCCCATCTGACTATGGAAAAAAATTAAAAATAAATAAATTACCATTTCTGTATGGTAAAGTATGGCTCCACACATAGCATCTAACATTCAATCATAGATTTAAACTGGCAAGAAAATCTAAGTCACAATTAAAGTGATACGGTCTATGTCAATTCCAAAAGAAAACATTATTATTTATGTTTATCCAAATTAAAAAAAAAGTTTCATTTCTTCTTCCAACAGGCAATTATAATTGTTATTATCAAAATAGTAAAAATGTAGAAAATTATTTGGCAACAATTCCAACTAATACTGTTCTAATCCGCTTGCTGACTCTGACAGTAGCTGACCTTTCTGTCTTGGGATAATTACAGGAAGCCATCTGACTGCAGACTGATCCCTCTAAATGGAACTGCTGGGGCAAGCATAGTGGTTCAAACACACAGAGATGGAGCCATGGATTGTTTGATACAGTGACCACATTAGGCTCCAGTTTTTAAATCACAGGTATCAGGGTTTTTAAAAAAATATTCTTCAATTTCAGACTTGATAACTAGCTGTTGTGAACTTTATCTCGTGCCAGTGCAGTAATCATTACATTTGTTGCCATAATCTGGTATAAGTGGAATTTGGCCAGAAGCCATCTCTTGAAAAACGATCTGTTCCACGTCACTATATTCTCTATGAGGACTTAAGTACAATACAATTAACTTTCTTTTACTTCCATGCACTGATAAAGATATACAATCTATGATGGGCAAGCCAGTTTAATTTACTCCTGTCTGATATGATGAAAAGTCAAAGACAGGTGTCAGCATGTAACAAACCAGACACATTTCAAAGGGCTTAATGAACCTCTTTTTTCTTTCAAAGGAAGAAGAATAAAGGTAGTCAAGCTTCAAAAAAGGAAAATCAACAAGGCCACAAATGAGCACTTACTTCCATCAGGATAGTCTCCATCAGGACCTGTTCCATCAGTTGGAGTGTCATGCTTGGTTCGTATCCACACTCCCTGGTTGACATTGCAAGGCTGGGTCCAGTCACAGAACGGCCTTGAGTTATTGTTAAAGTCACATCTGGTGAGGTAAGCTGAAATACAACATATTTAAGTGAGGAAGGGGAGCCAGCATATCCAAAGTCTACCTTGGATGGTTATCAGCACTAATCCCATGCAGTTACCTGTTTCAGGATCCCACGTCCTCAAGCCACCTCTCGGTCTTTGTTTGATCCTGATAAGAAAAAAAAGAAAAACAAAACAGAGTGAAGTTCTTGTGACTAAAAAACTGTTTAAGAAAGAATGTTGGGACCTCTGTCTACACCTCTGGGTGTTTCACTGAATAACTGAACAGACCCAGGGTTTCACCTATGTCTGAATTTCTCTTCCCATGTGGAAGTTATTCATGGCAAAGGTCTGAGAGTGAGTCAAAGGTGAGAAGGATCCTCTGCTCTGTATCCCACTGAACAGGAATGAGAGGAGCTCTACTGGGCACAGAGAGCTGCAGACGGATGGATGGATACATCTCAGGTCAGACAGCACCAGGATAATAGCAAAGACTTTCTAGGAACTTGCTCATGATGCTATTATCCCCATTGTTGCTAAGTAAAGTGTGTCAATACCAGTAAGCCTGAGTATCTGAGTAACTTGGTTACTTGTTGGAAAGCTACATATTTCCTTTAACTCCTGAAAATCTCTCATGACACAAAGGTTTCATTTCATTCAGCTCTTCTAATTTACCCTGAAAAAGCTGCAAAACAAAAGATGTTACAAATGCACAGTCCTTGTGTGCTACAAAGTCCTGCAGAGATGAGTTGACAAAAGACCAAAATCCCACCTCAGATCACAACGCAAATGGCTCTGCTCTTTGGGGGTTTTGCATAGGGAAGGGATGATCCCCAGTTTCTGGAGGCAGAGTTCTGTTCCAAATTCTGTGGTGCTCCCTCCTTAGTTATCCTTATTGTACTTGACACAGTATAGAGAATCTGTCCTTAAGGGAATGCAGCACAAGAAATGTCTGCACTGCTCAAAATCCAAGCAGTGACATTCAGAAAACTAGGGAGATTAGGAGCAAATATCACAATTAATTTATTGTGAAGTGATGTACTGAAATTCAGCAAGCAACTGGAAAACAGACTGAGCTCAGGCTAAGGAGGAAAAAGAATATATAAAGACAGATAAAGTAGAGAAAGGTTTCTTCATTTTTCTTGGATTTCTTCTTTTCTTCTTCCATGAGAAAGGAAAGCCATGACTAGTTGCCACTCAGTCTCTATTCAGTGCTATCTTTAAACAGTTATACATCAGGCAAATCCTAAAACAAAGGCTACTGTAGGTATACTCAGAGTCATGAGTTTTATACGTATTGTGGTTATTTGTCCAGATCTCTTCAGATGAGCCATTAGAAATCCACATGTTACAGGTTTCTCTCTTAGACAGAAGACAGAGCAGAATTAGGTAACCACAAATTTAAATTATTTCTTTAAAAAAATTACATGGATCAATTGTACAACATTCCACATTTAAAAAGAGAAGAAACATTCCACACTTTAAAAGTGAAGAACAGATATGTATCATTTAACAGTTCAGCCTCCTGAACTGAGCTACATTCAGTAGTGTGCTACTTACCCTGTGGTATTCAGCACCGAAATACAGAGTAAAATTAAAGTGTACTGTAGGTGCCAGGGGGTCCCCATGCTAGAAGACAGAGAAAAATCTTCTGTGTAGTACAGTTTACATAGTAATCCACCGGCTGGACTGAGCAAGGAGAAAAAGGTATGACCTACGGTGAAGCAGGTGAATATATTGACAAGAGGGTGGAGGCGATTATAAAAATCTGTCTAACCATGTATCAGGTTCCCTGGGCTGTCTACCTTGAAAAAAGCACGTATGAACTGAATACTCATACTCTGTGTCACTGTCTTTGACACCCTTAGCTGTTCGCTAGAGAAATTGATGTGATTTTGGAATTTTTTCTTGCTGCTCTTGTATATCAATGGAGTCTGGAAATTTAAAGGATTTTTTTTCTAACCTAGTTAGCAAGACAACTTTTTTCCATTTTAAAACTCCTGCCCAGCTTTTACTGCTAATCTATGTGAGATTTCTCATTCTGACTGAATTTTCTCCCTTTCTGAAACTAGCAGTCAGCAGAGCAGATAACATTTTAATTTACTCACAACAGTCAAGGTGTCATGGGCATAATTCAGGAACTTGCTGAAATATTACTGATACCATATCGGTCTTGTTTAAAAGTAAAGGCTCATTTTCTGGGCTTCCAGAAATGGTTGCTGGCAGTTCAGAAAAAGCAGGTGGATCATTCCCACTGATGCTTGGGCCTTTACTGTTCTGTTCTTTTACAGCATTTTTTACACTGGAGTCTGCAACAAATAGCTGAAAGGCAGACAAATTCCTATGCCCCTTGGATTTCATGAGTGATGAGAGTCAAAGGAGTATCATAAAGTGTACAGTGTTTCCTTGCACTGTCAGGAAATCCCAGACCATGGCTCTTTATTTTTATCTAAAAGGAGGATGTGTCTGGGAGTGGGCCTTTCTGTAAAAGTGGCCTCTTAAATGTAACCACTTTCTCTTTTCTATTATGTTCTGATGATTAAGATAGTTAAGCCTTCATAAATTCAGTTTGGAATTTTTTCAACTCCTTTTTGCCTTGCTCATTAACAAGTAACTAAGGAGGCAACTTACAGAAACAAGAGAAACAGGGGCAGATCAAGGGAGGCTAAGGAGAAACATACAAGTATTTCAAGTTAGATATTAACGGATGTGTTGACAATGGTCCTGGACCTGCATTCTGCCACAGTGTCATGTCCTGCACAAGCCCCTCCCAAGCAAGAGGGAAGATGCTCATTTGACTGATAATAACCCCTCTCAAGGGTAAATATTTTCCTAGGAAAATGTGTGTACTTTTTCCAGCCAGTAAAGAGGGAAGAGAATTTCTGTGATTTAGAGACAAAAGAGACTCATTTTCTGCACAAAACCCTTGACCACACTTTCTAGTTGAGATCAGGAGAGCTCAGTGAGAACACAAGTGACCAGCAGATACAGATGCATTGTGCACACTATGTTTTCAGCAGGGCTGAATGAATCCCTTTACCACCTGAGGTGCTGGTCCAGCAGATGGAAATGTGGGCAATAGATGTTCTTAGCCCTGCGCTGGGGAGCAGGGTGCTCTCCGTGTACTCACATGCTTTCCTTCTGCAGACCAGGGGTTTGCCCTGAATCTGGTGCTGCTCTGTACAATTCTGACAAGATGTGAATCCATCTTGGGAAGAAAGCAGCCCTCTGATAAACCCATCCATTCATTCACACATTCTTTTGCCCCTCCTCACCCACAGCAAGTGTGAGGCCCTGCAGCACCATGAACATCCTCCCAGCCCTGCTATGTGACTTTTCCTGTGACTTTTCTGTCACCCCAACTTACTGCCATCTCAAGTATTCTATGAAAGGTGAACTAAAGTACGGATTAAGGCTTTTCAGTGAGGTACAAATGTTAATAACCTCTTTTCCATGTGGAAAAGATGACAAGGAAATGACTTGTCATTTTATTCCAGTGGGATGTGAAAGTATCCCACATTCCTGACAGTCAAAATGATCACTTTGCAGGCCTACTATTTCTCTCTTCTACTTGCACGCTTTGTATTCTGAAAGGTGCCTGGGAGACACTGCCATTTGTATAAAAATTCTGGGCTGGGCTGCCCAGCAACCTGAGGAAGAAAAGTGACATCAGTTCTTAATTGCTAATACAGTGAAGTTAAAATTCTTTCTAAAGAAGGGCATTTGCAGGCAATATCACCAACAGTTTATGCTTTACTTCTGCCTTAAATCCAGGATACGAGTGATGCACACCTGGTTGCTAATGCCTGTGAATGGCTTGCTAGTGCTTTGTACTGCTGTGTTTCATTCTGAGAGCAGATTTCACTCCATCTGTAGCCGGCATTAGATACCTCACCTGCTGCCTGTTGACAAGGCATACTGGGGCTGCTCATGGGGACTATTTGCCTTTAGGTGATACAAGACATTTCCCACATAAAATCTGCAGCAGAAGATGCCAATAATAGGGTTTGTCAATGATCAGTGTGACATGCAATATCGTGAAAAGGACAGACAATACTGCATATAACTTTATTTCTGGCTGGGGTTCAGAAAGGGGCTCTTCAAGGGACTCTCCTATTTTTTGCAGCAAGAATTTATGTTTCCCAGGAGACAGAATTAGCTTGATATGCAAGCAGGGGGACAGCACAATGAAGATAATAACAAAAAAACCCAACAAAACAAAACAACATACAAAAACAAACAAACAAACAAAAAAGCCCAAGCAAGATAAATCAAATAATAAAAGAAGTGAACTCAGCAGTTCACCCATTCTAGTGAGTGTTGTCTAGTGCAGCTTTTGCTGCACAGTTACTCCAATACATGTAATTGTCCTCAAGTACCTAATTCTGGCTCCTCCCATTTTCTTGAATCCAAGTGTTCTCTGATGAATAGCAATTGCAATTCACTGTGTAGTGAATACCCAGTCCATGGTGTTGTAATCAGTTGAAAGCTAGGAAGCTTGAAAAGCTTAAAGAATGGGTGAAATGACACAAAACGTCTTTCTCCTAAGGCATTAGTTTGAGGCCAGTTGAGCCTCGAAGTGACACTGAGAGGCTGCTACACTGCTACCTAGCACAAAGCAGAAAGGTGACTGCCTGATGTGAAATGTGTCTTGTTGGGATGCACTTGCAGCATGTGTATCTCAAGGCTTATTCTTTCTGAAGCTATATCTAGAAAAACTTTTAAATTAATTGACTAAATGGCTGCTCTTAATTGGCAGAATTCTGTGCAAATTCTCTCAATTTAGAATACATTAGGTTCTGTAAATTTGGACATAAAAACTAAGGATATTTATCTGATTTTCAGACAGTGTAATTTTATCTCCTTGGGCTTTGAACAGACTCAACCACAGTGGTTTTATTACATCAATTTCAGTTTAATTGATACAATTTGTGTAAATAAAATGATTCTCCTATTGTTTCTATTCAACTAAAAATTTCTTCCTCTGTCCTCACAAATGACTGAGTCAGTTTTTAGAGCCTGTATTGCCTCTGTCACTGTTTCTGGAATTCTCACTGACCTCTGGGTGCATTCTGCCTTTACTGACGTTGTGGGTGAGAAGGCATTGATAGATGTCCCATTCCTTTAGAGATCTCTCTATGCTGGACTCCTGTTGGAGCTACACTCAAGTCACTGTGCTGAAAAAGGTTCATGAAGGAATTATAAAGCAAGCAATCAGCACCCATAAATCTATAAAGAGATAAATTCAGGATATACAGAAGTGTAACTAATCTCACTTTTGTACTGTTAAGTAACATATGGTGATAAGCTGAGAGGACAAAAAATGTGGGTTATAACTGAATGTTTGCTTGATGAGTAAAGTGTTTGTGTTCTGTTGAGCACAAGCTGAGGCTGTTTTTTAACTGCTGGCTCTCCTAACTGAAGCTTTGATTTGAAATTCAAGCTGTCTCTTTCCTGGTTTGAGATCTGTAATAATTTTGAAAATGAAATGTAGCATTCTTAGTAGAGTATAGATGCTGGATTCAAATTTCATCCTCTTTCTTATGGTTTGAACAATGCAGAGATAATAGAAATAAAAAGATAGCAGATTTTTGGCCAGGATTTTCTGTTGTAAGTTGCCTAGGGCCAAAATTCCTGAGGACAAATAGTGCTCTTATACTGTGATCTAAAAGAAATACGTTTTCAAGGTAATATTCATGAGTTTATTCAGTGTTTACAAATATGTACAATATAGATAATGTATAGTTAAATCTGTAGCTATTATGACATTTCTTATCTTTCGGCTGAAATACATCTCAATATATTTTATTTCCAGTGTACTGAGGTAAAGACCATAACATTCCTCCCAATTAATGCAATACAGAGAGTTTGCCGGCATTCCAGTGGATATTGGAAGAAAAAAAAGACTATAATAGGTAAAACTTTTCTCAATTTTGGGGGGGGTACACTTACAATCATAAGATTACTAAATCAGTTCTTAAAAGCCCAGAAATTCTCTGAGTCTGTCTCTTAATAATAGGTAACATATAAAAGACAATTCTGAATGCGTGTTTTGGGAGTAGATCTCTGGCAGGAGGAAATAAATGATATCTATCTCTTTGACTGCCTTCTTTGTATAGGGTTGGGTTTTTTTGGTTCAATGGTAATCTGTCTCTGGTTCACTGGAGTTCAGTAATTTCATATCTGCTCCTTTCTACATTTTACATTTATTATTGCATCTACAGCACACAACAAACCCATGGTTAACAGACACCATATCCTAATAACACTTTCAGAGGCAGAGTGCTGCTTTTTATTTCTGTCCATGGGTTTTTAAATCCAAGTTACCTGCAGAGACAGAGGTCTGATTCCACTACTGCACTCTTTCAATTTCAGTATTCTACTGTTAAAGCTGGTGGTGCTGGTCCTAGCTCATTGTGATCTAAAGAAATGGGGCTCCTGGCTCGTTCTTTAAATATAACTTGTATTACAGCAGCAGCTGTGTCTAAAATTAGCAGTCTCAGGCTTGGCTTAATGAATGCTGAGGTCTGAATTTTTAGCTCACCACTGCATACTCCTTTGGTGCTGATGAAGCCTGCATTTATTTCTTCTGTCATCAGCACTCTGGCTTCTGCAAGCCTTTCACTTACTTGAACATGATTCTAAACAGCTGTTTGTGTCTATTTGATTATTTTTGCTACAGGTCCCAAATGAATTGGGATCTTTTCCTTCCAACCCAGCTCCTCATGAACTGAGTAATCCTGCAAGCCTCTTAGCTCTTCTTGGTCATTCCACAAAGGATGATTTCTCCCATCTCTTGTCTTCTGGATAAATCTGCTTCCTCTCAAGTTAAAGTCCTTAGGTATGGTGACTCCTTACAGCCCCTTCTGTAAGACAGCCCTGTGAATATGGTTCCTGCAATTAAGCTATTATAACTTGTTACTATGGTTGCTTCACAAAAAATTCTAGTACAATTTCAGTTTTATGTAAATTTTTAGAGTTGTAAAATTATAAATTACTTAAAAATTAAGAAACTTGTCAAAATCTATTCTATGGCCTTTTCTGATCTAATCCTACACTTCCCATGACTACTGGAGCTATTCAGTACTCTCCATTACCTAGATCACAGACAGCTCCTTGCCCACTCTACAGAAAAACACACTGAGAGGTGACTGAGTTCAACTAAGAGAAGTCTTAGTCCAGCAGCTCCTGCCACTTTTACAATCAGAGAAACAGGAAAGTTAACCTGTCGCTCAGCCTGTCCATAGATCAAACCCACTCTGGAGGCCAGCGAAGTATGAAGGTTCTGAAATGCATTGATACTTGTATTTGCTCTGCAAGTTCTACACCTGAAATAAACAAAATTGAAATGGAACTCACTTGTGTCATTGATGGGTTCAGAGCAGAGTGATTCTGTTTGCTTTGGAGGGAACTGTATGTACACAAGAATTCTTGAGATTTGAGCTATGTGGGAAAAGAATGCTCATGTCTCTTGAAGTACACAAGGTTTCTTATCAGCATGGCATTTAGTACTCCAGGTGACATCTGGGTGTGTTTACATGCACAAAAAACTTGTGTGAACAAAGTTTAGGACATATAGCTGACCTCAGGAATCTATTTTTATTTTAAAGTGAATGATTGTGATTTCCATCTGCAGAAACCAAAGACAGCTGGATTGCATTTTCTAACATATTGAGTCCACTCAAAGTGTGAGGTTCTAGACAATGTAGCTGTATTTTGATAAAGATAAAATGTTTCAAGTTGGTCAAAATTCAAACTTTACACATTTCTTCTAAGCTTCTCTGTTTGCCACTGAATCTTAGAATCAAACACGTAGATAAAAGACTAAGAATATCAATTACCATGATGCTGTATATTGAAATGTTAATTATAAAAAAACCCCCAAACATATGCATATAAATTGCTTTTAAGAACAAGATAAAGAAATTATCTTTCAACCTTTAAATATGATATAATCTGTGGAGAAAGAGTGCCTACAGCAATGGATGTGGATCCAAGAGAAAAGCTGATGGATATGTTATTTCGGCATTTAGTAGATAGAAGGGGTTGGCAAAGGAGCCTCTGGCTGCTGAAAGAAAGATCCTGAATGGAGGATGTGGGTTGGGAAATGAATGTCAAATCAAGGAAACAAATAGTTCTTGGAAACAAGGATGTCAAAGTCATGGCAATCAAGCCAGTGATTTATTACACACTTAACTCTTGCTAAGCATCACTGTGTTATAAGAGCTATTAACATAATTCTGAAAGATAAAATAAATTGTCCTTACAACAAAATCACATATGATCTCAGAAATCTAGAAGTTTCTATGGAAATAAGCAAATTCCACATGTTTTAAAATGTAGAGCTGGAAAACTCTTTCATTAGACACCTGTAGCAATGCCTCTTTGAGAACATATATATCTACCACATACAATCTTCTTTCTTTCTTTTCTTGTGCATAAGAAAATTGAACCATAATACTACAGTTTGCAAAGCAGATCAATAGTATCAGAATATTCAACACTTATTTCAGGGTAGTATGCCCATGTGTGTAATTGTATGAGTAAAATGACAGCAATGTCTTGATTCATCTGGTTTTATATCAGTCAAGATTCCCCAGTTGGGCAGGCCCATGGCAATGCACATAAATTGCAAAATTATAAAAAAAATAAGGAAGCTCTGATGGTTCACACCCTGCTTAAAGTCTAAGTAATGCTAAAATTATCTCAGGTTGGTCTGGCCCTTGTCCAATCAAGAAGGAAACACCATAACATATCTGGGTCCTTCTCTGATTCCAGTGTTTGACCATCCCCATTATGAAGATTTAAAAATATAATTAGGAGTAGATATCCATCTTGAAATGAGCTTTTCTTCACACCTGCATTCATCAATGCGTGCAGAAGTGTCTATTAATATGCTCTAGTCAGGAATTACAAATTACAGAGCAGACAGACCTTTCTCTGATAGCTGAATCGGACAAAGAAGAAATGGGATGTACCTGGATAGTACATAGTGCTATAACTGTAAGTGCCGAGATTTTGTGTTGGGCTTCAGAATTAATCATGTGATGGCTTAATAATCACAAAGCTCACAACTTTGCTTTTTCTTTAGTGCCCTAAACTCTGAGCTTCCAGGTCCCCATTGGGTTACGTTATCAGATTTTCAAAGAAGTACAATTGTTCTCTCTCTGGCTGGTTTTTTTTTTCCTTTGTTTTGTTTTGTTTTGGTTTTTTTGTTTGTTTGTTTGTTGGTTTGGTTTTTGGTTTGTTTGTTTGTAAGCAAAATACCACCTGTAAATAAAAAACACTCACTTCGTTCCATGATTTTCACTTTATGAAAATAATTTCTTAAGACTATGATCAAAATGAGAGAATTATCAAGGTTAGAGAAACATCCAAGTAAAGCTGGAAAACAGAAGCAGAGAAGAAAATTTCCGTCTCACTGATAATGTTGGTAGTACACAGCTTCGAAGAAAAGCAAACTCATAAATCTTCCTTGTACTTTTTAATAAACCTTTTAGAGATGGAGTGCATTACATCCCCAAGTCCTGGCAGGTTCTCTTTATTTCAGGTCTGCTATAGAAGCATAGCAGAGGATAAGCTGTGCGAAAAGCTTTATGAAAAAAAAAACCCACAAAAACAAAAAACCCCCAAACCCCTAAATAAAAATTAAGCATACAAATCAGTTAAGATTTTACTACGGAAAATGGCTTTCATTTTATCCCAAAGTTCTTCTGTGCTTCATGTTAACATGTAAATCCAGAAGAGAAATAAAATGAAAAAAATAATATGATAATATACTTAGAAAAATCTTTTAAGAAACCATGGTCTGTAAAATGCTGCTCTGGTCTATCTTTTCATGCTGACATACAGAAACAGGTCTCTAAATCACTGTGCTCAAGGGACTAGGTGTAATAAATTACTGCAGTTGGTTTTACTCAGTGAAACCACATAGGATTTCTCCTAATTTCTGATTTTTTTTTTATCTCAAGCTTAAGTTTCAGAGCTGCTGCTTTGTTCCTGTTTTTCAGGGTGGAACACTATGAGATGATAGGGCTTGCCAGACGTCACAGACTGGAAAGGAAACCTGGTCTTTCCTTTATCTCAAATGTCTGGTCTGCAAGGTGAGTTCTTGTACCTTGGTCTCCAGCATCCCATGTGAGTCAGCCTAGATTTCTGGACTGGGGATATTTAATTCTTCACAGGAAATGAGCAAGTCTATATAGGAAAAATGTGAGTGAAATTTCCAGGGATTGGAGCACTCAGATGATTTATATAACATCTAGGTTTTACCAAAGTGAAACAGAGGCAGTGATGGAGCCTGTGGGCACCTGAGGAGATTACAGACCTTAAGGCATGAAAGCAACCAAATTGCATTGTGATATTCGTGGAGGAAATGAAAACCTGTGCAGTAGAAAGTGCAGTGAAGGATGAGGCTTCTCTCCTTAAGGCAAGTGGCTGAGGCACTGCCAGGCTTCCCTGGTTCTGGTAGGGGATGATGTGCTTTGGGAGACAGAATGGTCCATCACTCTGAGACCAGCTGCTGCAACAGCTGGCCTTGCTCAGGACATTCCCTCTGCCTGCCAGTGGGCTGAGGCATGAGCCAGAGATGCCGTAACAGAAGCTGGCATTTACAGGTGGCATCAGAAACAAGGAGCTGATTTTGGTACTCAAAACCTGAACTAAAAAGCAGTCAGCCTGGGGCCACTCTCTGGCCTTGCAGCAGCTCAGCCCTGCCTGGCTATAGGATGAGTCCTGGCTGCCCACAGAGTCTCTGCTGAGTCCTGGACCGGCTCTGCTCTCTGGGCCCAGCTTCCAACCCTGGGCCAAGCTTCCATCCCTTGGTCCAGCTTCCATCCCTGGGCCAAGCTTCCATCCCTTGGTCCAGCTTCCATCCCTGGGCCAAGCTTCCATCCCTTGGTCCAGCTTCCATCCCTGGGCCAAGCTTCCATCCCTTGGTCCAGCTTCCAACCCTGGGTCCGGCTTCCATCCCTTGGTCCAGCTTCCAACCCTGGGCCAAGCTTCCATCCCTTGGTCCAGCTTCCAACCCTGGGCCAAGCTTCCATCCCTTGGTCCAGCTTCCATCCCTGGGCCAAGCTTCCATCCCTTGGTCTAGCTTCCAACCCTGGGCCCTGCTTCCATCCCTGGGCCTGGCTCCCCTCTCTGGGCCCGGGAGTCACAGCAGGTGCATGAGGGGCCTGTGCAGCCGCCTGGGGCTGTGGTGTGGTACCTCCACTGACAGGGGAAAGCAAGAGGCTGGTACATGGATGGAAGCCATGGTGGGCAGGTCCCCAGCGTGTCACACTACCCGTCTCCTCATAGGAAGAGATTCTTCAGGCTGAGATGGTTTCACCTTTTACACAGTCCCCTGTGGGGCTTACACATCCAGGGCAGCCTGCAGTAATGCCATAGCAATTTTCTGTTTGTGCCATAGTTGCTCTTTAATTTGGTTTCTCATGTGTGGTCTGATTTTGATAAATGGGTGTCCTAGGGTGACTGTGTATCCCCCAATCGTCTATTGGGTGCAAAGGGGAGGGGAAGCGCCGTTTGTTTTTCCCCAGGAAAACCCTGCTCCTCGGAGTGACCTTGAAGAGGGGGAGTTGGAACGCTGCAAGAAGAAAGAAGCTCTGTTGTTTTTTTCCCCAGCAGTTAGTTAGTTTAGTGCTAGCATAGTTAGGTGCTATGTAGTTAGGTAGAATAGCTGAAGCTTTTTTGCTTTTTTTGCCTTTTTTTTTTTTTTTCTCCCCCTTTCTTTTTTCCTTCCTTTTTTTCTTTTTTGCCCTCTCCTCGGAACTATTCCAACCTCTCCGGACTAAGGACCTGGGGAAGCACCGGGGGCCTCCACAGGGGACCCACCCCACCAAGACCAGCCCTGCACATCTCCTTTTCTCCCAATGCCAGCAGAGCTGGAGCGGCGGAGCACAGTGACTATCTTCAAGAGGAGACTCTCTTTAAGTTTGTTATCCCTCCGTAAGCGGCACGAAGCTCTTGTCATCGGGTATTGTGCTGGGAGTGCTTTGCCTGTTTAATAAACAGGTTTTTTCCACTTCTCTCTGAGGAAGTCTTTTCCTGAACTGGTTGGGGGAGGGGGGCCCCATGGGAGGGTTTCTCCCAAAATCTGCCTGAAACCACCACAACGGGAAATTCAGTTGTTAACTGATGGCATTGGTTTCTTCCTTGAGACCAAACTTCATTTTTACAATACCAGGTGTTGAATGAGCTTTGAAGTGCACCGTGACAGCACGGCCTGGCATGTAACTGGCTGGGGTCCAGCATCTGTTCCTGTTTGTGGACCCGTGGAATTACTTCTTCATTGCAAGCCACTTCCTCTTTATGGCTGTACAAAGCTGTCAACTGATTTAATGTCTGCAGACACAATGAGGAGAATGAGAAAAGAATTGTTTCAGTTTCCCCTGGAGATTTTAATGTTGGTATTAGATTTGCACAGGCATGAAAATCTTGGGCTTTTTTGTTAAGTCAAATATCCAGCTACCATGGCCTATGACTTTTGATTCGTTTCCTAAGATTGGATAAGATCATATTCATCTTTAAGGGCAGCTCAATAAGAGTTTTAAGAACGTCTTCTGGCAGGCCTATGTTTTGTCTATTGATCTTAGTAAGCCTAGCCAAAGCCTCAGATGCTTTTGAGCTTTTCCTGGACATTTTGCAGACTCCAGACTTGGAATTCTATGAAACAGGCTAAACCTCCTCATTGTTTGGCAAACAATTTTTTTTTTCTGTGCTTGCATATATATTTAGGTACAGTCCTTCCTATTCCTCCAAACTTTAAGGCTGAATTTCACAAATAATTCTCTCTGTGCACTAGACTGAAGCTAAACTCATGGAGTTAAACTGGCATTAAAATTGTGAGCAGTAACAGAAGAAAGACAGTAATTTCTCTAATCTTGTTTGATGCTACCTATTCCTGCTCATTTTTGTCACCCCTACTAACTCCAGAGGCCACCAGACACTGAGAAGGCTGCCTAAAATTAAGCAAAGTTAAAAGTGCAAGGAGGGGGCAACCATTAAGGCCAGTTTGCACTAATGCTTGAATAATCCCAGTGCTGCGCATGATGGCTGTGGTCAAACTGTGCTGTGGTCCTTTAACTAAAGACTTGCAGATGCCTTAGGCTGTAGAGATGTCTGAGGATGTTTTCAAAGAGATGCTGTGCTTCTGTAGAACCTACATCTAAATACTTGTGTGTGGCCATTCACATGCTGTGAATACCTGACTAAACTTTGTAAGTAAAAATATTTTACATGGTCTCTAGCTGGCAGCCAGTACAATTGGAAGTCAATGCCATTATTTAGAAAAGCCACATCCTATGCACTGTCCTAAATGTTTTTGTGAAAATGTTTTAATTCTTGAGGAGTTCCTTTCCCAGCTGAATTATTTGCTAACCCCCAGTAGGTAACTATAAACAAGGGATTATAGTTGTTGGGTGTGGAGCTTAGGCTCATTTCTTGGGTGTATGCTGTTTCATAGTCTGAGCAATGATGTGGAAGAAACCATAAAATGATGACTGATGGGTTGTTCAGATGAAACATTTATGGATATATTAGATAAGGCAACCTATAGAACGATGGTAGAGAGATCCGTAGTGCTTGTAATATACATGGATGTTCACTGAAGGGAAATATACAGCTCTGTTACCAAAATACAGGCTATAATTCAAGGAAGTTAACAGGGCTAAAGAAGTTTTCCAATGGACTGGATATTCACGTAAATCAGCAGAATTCAATATCATGAACAGAAGGGATGATCTGATTTGTGGCTGGAATTACTGAGTCATCTGTGGCAGCTGTAATTAACTAAATGTTTTTGCTCATTTGAAGCATGTTATTTTAATCTGGAGTCAAAGGTTCAAGAAACCTGCTGAAAATACTAAAATAATTCGGAAGAGAGCAGGTAGAAGATAAAAATATTGAAAAACATTATACTGTTGGATAAATAATATTCAAAAATGTTCTTAAATGGCATAATGCCTACAGAGAATGAGAGTACAGTGAAGAAAGCAGCCTGGGTAGTTTTAAATTCTGTCATTACAAAATTACTTAATCTTGGATTTTATAGGTTGTATAAAGGCATTTTCCTTGGTTTGTTTTTGATTTTTTTACATTGTTTTGCATGTGGTGAAAGAATTTTGTTGTGTGTCATAATTTCCTCTCTTGTTAAAACATGCTAAAAAGAGAAGTATTTCATCAGCTTTGTAATGATATCTTAAAGTTATCAGCAAACATGAGATTCACTGGCTCTGCTGCCTCATGGCATTAACAGTGGCTTTTATTAGTTCTTCACACTTCAGCTGTTTCAGTACTTACAGATGATCTTTTTTCATCTGCCACTGCTTTGGCCAGTGCTTTCTAGGAGCAGAGCACAGCACTTTGTTCCACCTTCCATGTGCCAGAGCTGATCTGCTGTTCCTGTGATTCTGACCAGGCCACTGGCATTCTCTTATGTGTCTGTGTCCAGCAGTATTGAGGTAGCAGCTTGGTAGTGAAGAGGAAGCAGGATATCAGATCTGGTTCCTAATAATTTACCCATTTAAACCTTAGCAGCACTTTGATGCTGGGTAAATGAGGCTTTGCTCACATACAGCTGGTCTGGAGCTTGCTAAATGCACTTAATGCAGCCAGAAGAGGAAATTCAATTGCAGGAATCTGACAAAACTGTAGTGAAGTTGAACAGATGTGGTGTTAAAAAGCACGGTTCTGTTAAATACACTTCTCTACAAGAAAATTTGTATTACTTTTTAAAGAGAGGACATACTAGCCTCTAAAAAGTAAAAGGTCACTAGAATTTTAAAGCACAAACCAAATAGAATTTTTGACTTATTTTGGGGGAGGTGATTTTAGATGACAGGTGTTCTGCTTGGAGTACCCCGGAAAAGCCAAACCTTAGGCTTATGTTCTCCCAAGCTGTTCAGTTTGTCTATATCGCTTATAAAGACAGCAGAAGGGTTCTACTTTTAAGTGCTCGAATTCTCAAAAGTTAGTGTTTGTTCTGACTGCTTCATTTCAGAACTTTCAGCTGCTGAATTGCTGATGGTCTCTGAAAATCAAGCTTCTTCAGGGTATTATTAAGATAGGCAGGAGAAGTGAAATATCCTGAAGACGTGACACGGTAAAACAGAAGATTGTCAATTTCTACCAATTGTGAATTTCTGTTGGTCTTTTAGGCTACCTTTTACTAGAAACTACAAATACATCTTTTAAATGTTTGTCCACACATAAAAATATTTTAACTCTGCACAGTTAACTAACATAATCTCTGGGACTTTGAAGACACTGAAAGATCTGAACTCTTGTAACAGAAGTTTCATCTCAGGAAGCTGTATGTAATCTCATTGCTTTTAATGACTTCTGTGAGTCAGAGGAACTTCCACTATGGGATGAATCAGTGGTAGCTGAAAATCTCTGCATTGCACTACATTTTGTAGACAGGTCTTGAGTCATGTTCTTTAATTGCCTCAGACTGTAGCTGTAGAAAGTACAAAGATGAGTGGAATACTCCAGTGCTCTCTGACATTGCCATTGCCCTGTCATTGACAGGACTGAGAGAGTCCTGTAAACAAAATGTTAGGAGTTGTCAGGTTCGCAGCTTAATGGTGGAGAGTAGAAGCTGAACAGTGGCCTATAGTCATTCCCATCTGAAAGAGATGGATGGTGCATCTTAGCTTAACATTTTCAACATTTCCAGGTATAACAAGGTAGAGACCTTAGATAGGAGCATCACAAATCACAAACCCTTCCCGAAACCTGTGAGTAAAAACTAGTCTCAATACAGAAGAGACATACTCTGAGGTACATACAGAGGAAAGATGGTACCTAAAATACTCTGTAGGAATATAAAAGGAGTCTATAAAATGCCATTTAGGAAATTCCCTCAAATTTCTGAAAGGATTTTAAACTTCACAGAAAACTAACTTTTTCTTCAAGGTTGATTCATCATCTCTCTATATCAGAATTCTATGAGTGATTTACACCTTGGTGAAGGACACTGAACAATGAAATCTATTTATCTATTCTTACTGCAGTGGTTATTAAAGAAATACCACAGTTTTATTGCCCAGCTACTGCCAACAGGAACCCTTAATCTTCCTCGAACTGAAACAAGTGGATGGTGAAATGTGTGCAACTAAGTACCCTCTGCCAACTCTTCACCTTTGAAATGCATGCCCTTTACTGAAGGCCAACTTGAAAGTGTCTTTTCAGTTAGGCACTGGACAGAAGACCCATGATTAAATCCTGCTCCTTGAAGCCTGTTCACATAGAGAAGGGTGGATGTTCCAGTGTACCTCCAGATGTTGATTTGGCCATACTAAATCTGATACCAAGAAATTAACAAAAC
Source organism: Hirundo rustica (assembly GCF_015227805.2). Taxonomy (NCBI): domain Eukaryota; kingdom Metazoa; phylum Chordata; class Aves; order Passeriformes; family Hirundinidae; genus Hirundo; species Hirundo rustica. The sequence goes on from NC_053459.1 coordinate 14,186,499, forward strand.
CTGGGGGTTGGAGAGACTTAGTGGCTGTGCAATCATCAATCTAGTCTGGAAACAATCTAACTGCCCTCACAGAGTACAGATCTGGTAAGTCTGCTTCATGTGGAAAAGATAAGGCTTAGAGGTGACCTAATTGTGCTGTTCCAGTACCTGAAGGAAGACTACAACAAAGGTGAAGAGAGACCTTTTACAAGTAACAGGACAAGAGGGAATGGATTCAAAGTGACAGAGAGTAGATTGAGATTAGATATTAAAAACAAATTCTTTACTCTGAGGGTGGTAAGGCACTGGAGCAGCTTGCCCAGAGAAGTTGTTGACTCCCCATCCCTGGAAGTGTTCAAGGCTAGGCTGTATGGGGCTTTGAGCAACCTGGTCTAGTGAAAGATGTCCCTGCCCATGGCAGGAGGGTTGGAACTTGATGATCTTTATGGTCCCTCCCAGCCCAGACTGTTCCATGATTCTGTGAAAATGGGATAAGAGGTGTGCCAACTCAAGGTAATGTAAAAGGGTGCTGCCTCTGCTGGTCCAAATGATGATTTTTAGTAACACCAAGTGTTATCAGCTGGTTCAGGGCCCTGAGCAGCAGTGTGCACTTTGGAGACCCTCCATTGTCTGCCTATAGCAGAGAGACAAAAATCCTTTCTTTCTCTCATCTTCACCTGTCAGGACTCAAGGTCTTTCAGGCCCTGCCTGTCTATCAATGTACTTTTGTACTAGCCCATTTCTGACGTGAAGCCTGATGTTAACAGGGACATGCAATCTGTGGGAGGCAGTAAAACCTTGTCTAATTAATGTAATTTTCCTGTATCCTGTCATGACTCAGTGAAATGCACCAGCAGTTTAGCCACTGACTTTGATCTCAGAAACATTTAGGTCCAGACACATTCTGCCTTACAGAGTGCCTATCTGGCAGTGTACCATCATAACAGAGATCAAGCAGAGTGTCTCCTGTAGACCCACCCATTTGGGAGCCAAAAGAATTTTACCGAGAGCCCTGCCTTTGACTGTCAAATTCTCCCTTGATCGAACAAGACTCTCTACATTCACAGGACAATGAAAATGAATTATATTTTGGGTGAGACTTCTGTCTGTGGGTGGGATAGAGAACAGGTCATTGGGTGTGGGGAGCTTATTTTTGCAGCCAAATAAATGTTAATATTTAATTGGGTTTAGCTTGTCTCATGAACAGGAAAATGTTCTACCCACAAGATGACTGATATTATCACTGTCTATCAAGAAATGATGCCAACAGGAAAGGAGGACATGACAATATTCATTGGCTAAAGATGAGGAAGGTACTCAGTGATTGCAGCTGAAGGTGCTGTCAGCTTCCACAGATTCCTCTGTACCCTGGAACCAAACCAAACCAGAGAGCTGGAATGAAGAGCAGAAAGAGCAGTTCCTTCCTAAAGACAGCAATTCCAGATGAGGCAGGCAGGAATTTATTGCTACTGTGGGGCAGAGAACTGTAGCTCTGTTATGGCTGTATTTCCATTCTGACAGCAGCATGTGTGGTGGGACAGCTTGTGACCACCTGTCTCTTTGATGTAAGGATTCCTCAGGGATTTCCTGTGTGGCAACTTCTGAAAGAATTCTGCTGTCTATTCAGAAACAAAAAACTTTGCCGTATGGTTGCTTTACAATAAATCAAGACACATATCAATGTTATTTCTGTTGTCTGATGCTCACCACCCCACAGTTCTTCCTTCATCCACAATATAATGAAAAGATATAAAAGCCTTACATCTTTGGGCTTTGTTAAGTTGGTCTTTTTTCAGATGGACTGGACAGAAGATGCATGTTAAACAAAACAGAAGTAACATCTAAGTGCATGCAACTGAAACAGATTTGTTTTCCAAGTACAGGAGTTTTTTTATCACTGCTGGCACATACATTTCCAAAGTGGTATACTGCAGGAACTCTTATTCTAAGGCTTCTTTGTAGCAGTAGTTCAAGGATTAAGACCTGCTTCTTAGAATATATATTTCTCTAAAAGAAATTTGTAGCCATAAGAAGGTGCAGGCTGTATAAGCCTTTAACAGAGACAGGTATTTTACAGACATTTGTGTAGTCAGGAAATCTTCTCTCTCATGGGTCCTGGTGGGAGACATCAGCCCTCTCAAATATCCTCTATTCTACAACCTTCCAGTTAATGACTGTTATGTAACAACATGGCAACAAAAGCACACCACTACGTAGACAAGGCATATGACTATCCCAGCCTCAGCTGCGCCTGCTGATGCTGCAGTAAAGCTGTATGATGTTGGATAGCACTCCCTGTGTCACTCTGTAGAGGATGGGGCAGTGGGATTCATTCACTCACAAAGAAGTGGGGATGCCCTGCACCAGCAATCTCCTCTGAGTCGGTAGAGATGAATAGTCTCAGAGTAGAAGGAGAAAGTAAGATGAAGTCTCATAATAATAATGATGTGAAAGGGATTCAGCCCGCTTCCATCTAGGCTCTGGTCTCCCCATATCCTGAACTGGCCCAGTGGGAATCTCTCCTGAAAATGCTGATGGAGGCATGGTGAAAAAGAGGAGTCCAAACTGTTTCCAGACTGTAGGAGGCCAGCACATTTTCCTGCAATAATGCTCAGAGACTAGTTATGGGAGACCCTTCACCAGACAGATTGCTCACAGGTTTCACAGTGAGGTTGAGGAGTCTCACTCTCTGGAGATATTAAAAAACTGTCTCGATATACCTCTGAGTAATATGTTCCAGGAGACCCTACTTGAGCAGGGAGGTTGAACTAGATGACCTCCTGTGGGTCCTTCCAACCTCAACCATTCTGTGATAATGATTGTGACAGATGTAATCATAATTTTCATTTATCTCAGGCTGAATAAAGCACATTTATCATCCTAGAAAACTGTTGCCATATTGCCTTCTGATTTTAATTTTAGACAAATAAAAGATCTTTCCAATGAAGGGCATTTAGCCAAGATGATTTTAATGTTCTGGTGCATACTTGTTTGCCTCCACTATCTATGATTTTAATTTAAGATGGACTGAAGCCTTTTCCCCAGACTCCCAAGAGCAATCAAATCATGGCCCCTGCTCAATTGCACTGGGAGGTGACAGTGTGTAATTCCCATACTGGGCAGGGACTGTCAACCAGGGACCATGGGGCTGCCGTGAGAAATAGCAGCCCTGCAGTTCATATCCTCTGAAAGGCCACTCCCACAACAACAGGCTCACTAACAATCCTCGTTTGTAAGAACTTTCAATCTTTACAAGCTTGTAAATCACAATTGCACTTATCTGGAAGATAACTATTACTAAGCTACTATATAGCTTCACCTTTGCACCTGCAATACTGGAGAGTGACATTTTCACCAGCTATAAAGTCAGTCTATCCAGCCACAGCTAAATTTAATTTTAAATAATAAAGAGAATGAAAATGCTCAAAAAATTATAGACCTTTTTATAGAGCAGAATGGATTCTGAGCTCAGCCCAGTGGAAAAAAATGTATTTTGCTGGCTTTTTCTAAGTCACAGGCTCCAAGATACAGCTTCCAGTTTACCACCCTGGGATGCACACTGACTACTCTGGTGCATTCATAAGCAACAAACAGAGCACAAAAAATCTGAATGTAAATCAAATATAGCAGAGCAGATTGAATGGTGTCTCAGTCAAGACTTGTGGTTCACACAAGATGCAGTATTTGAAGAATGTTGCCAAGAATGCAGGAGTAGGTTTTGGACACCCACTGCTACAATTATGGAAGTTTAGGTTCAGTTTTCCAAATCTCATTTTTTCTCAGCAACAGAAAAAGAAACACTGGTATGGACAGAGCCCCAAAGTGACCAAACCCAGGTCTCTGCAATCACAGGAACTAAGCAACCATTGAGATACCGGTGTCTGCATCCATCGATGCTAGGAAACAGAGAAAAAAAGAAATCACTTTTTCATCAAAGAGGAATCTCACTCAACTAAGTCAGCCTCCTCTGACGTGGGCACCATTCAGTCTGTTAAGAGAATGCCATGGTAGTTTGTTATTAAGTTCTGTGATTGGAACTAATTGGGACAAGGGAGGGGGAAGCAACAAGGGACGGCTTCTTCCTTGGCCAGAGGAAGGTAAAACCTCCCACAAATATTTTTTGTGTATGTAAGTCTTTATCTTCTCATGAAAAATATTCCTTTTATTTTTATTGAAATCCAGAAGTGAAGCCCGTCATTTAGCACTTTGGCAACAGCCAACTTCCCCTTCTTATGGAGAGAGCTGATCACAAATTGTCAGAGGAAAGGAGGAACCTTATTCATGGGAAATTCTGAAGAGAATTTCTGTGTGAAAGTGTGTGAAGGGAAGTGCTCTTATTCCTCAGCTCCTACAAATCACAGTGAGGTGATTTCTTCCAGAATTTTAAAAGAAATAGAGTAGTTCATACTAGACCTGCAGTAGCTTTGTGCTTATCCATTCCAAACACTTTCTACACAAAATTTCCTGTCACAGGGCATAATACAGTGTACATTTATTTCTTCTCAACAATACCCTACTGGAATTTGAGGTACAAATGGCTAATGAGTCTAGTCATTCTAGCATTCTTGTCCCATGCTCTGAGAAATAAGCATCATCATCTCAGAAGAGCCTAATTTTATGTTTTTTCCTCATGCTGATATTTTCTGGTGAAGTAATTGACTTTGCATATCTTACTCAGCATCTCCTTGGCAACCTGGAACAGACTCCTCTTGTCCTCCTATTACTCAAGCAGGCACTAACACACTCAGCCGCAGGAGAAGTGAGGAGAGGAGACGACAGCAAGAGTGTGTCTGCAGAGGAGAGCAAGAGTGCCTCCCAAAGCCAGAGGTGCAAACAGCATCTGAAGAGGAGCACAAATTCCTTCACAGTCCTGGTTCTGCTTGTGACCACAGCAAACACTGCAGGAGACTGGATGCTGAGCTCTATGGATGGTGGTTTGGCTACTTCATCAGAAGCTTTGAACACTGATGAGGTAGCCACAAAAAGTACAAAACGTAGGGCTTCAGCACCTCTCCTATGAAAACAAGCTAAGAGAGCTGGGGTAGTTCTGCCTGGAGATGAAAAGGCTCCAGGGAGACTTTACTGCAACCTTCCAGTACTTAAAGAGGGCTTTTAAAAAGAGGAAGAGTGTCTTTTTACACAGGCAGATACTGTTAGGGATGGGAAATGTTTTTAAAATAAAAGAGAAGATATCTAGATTAGCTGTTAGATCAAAATTCTTTAGTCATCGGGCGGCGAGGTGCTGGCGCAGACTGCCCAGAGAAGCTGCTGATGCCCCACCCCTGGCAGTGCTCAAGGCCAGGTTTGATGGGTCTGAATAGTTTGGTCTAGGGACTGATTTCCCTGCCCATAGCAGAGGGATTGGAACTAGATAATCTTTAAGGACCCTTACTGTGGAGGCTGTTGAGCCAGACAGTAACAGAAACACACTCCCCTGGAAAGAGAGCAGTTAAAGCAGCCAGTATATAAACACAACCCGCTAAGGGAGAAACCCTGGCAGGCAGCTCTCCCTGCTATGGTCAGGAAATACGTTACTCCCGAGAGGCTTTGCTATGTAAATCCTTTGTACCCCATTGGCCCTTTCCCTTTGCTTCCCCCCTAATCCCTCAGTTGATTGGTTCTTCTCTTGATCCCTCCGTTGATTGGTTCTTCTCTTGATCCCTCAGTTGATTGGTTCTTCTCTTGATCCCTCAGTTGATTGGTTCTCCCCGGAATCCCTCAGCCGATTGTCTCAGATGTTTTACCCCACCCCCTGCCTTCCCTATAAAAACCCTGCTTCCGGGAGGTCTTCGGCTTTTTGTCACTGGACTCCAAAGAAGGAGAATCTGAATAATGCCTCATGTGGAATGCCATACGAAGGCTCCGTCTCTTCCTTCAGCGTTGCCCCCAAGAGCTGATTTCACTGAAGAGCCTGAAATCACTCAGCAGGCAGCGGAAGTGCCTGTGCCTCTGAGGTGTCATTCTAAGGACACGTCTCCAGGAAGGTCGTGGCACTCTGACCACTGCCTGCCGGAACTCCTTCCAACCCGAGTCTTTCTACTATTATGTTTAAATACATTTGTAAGTATCAGTAGAACTAAATAATAGGGAAGAACACGGTTCTGTAGGAGATGGTTTCGGCACACTGTCTCTCTTCTTGCCCCAAACCCCCGGCAGCAGGCTGCCTGGGTTATTTGAAGTGGAATTTGCATATGGCATGCCAGCCAGAGCCTCTGCTGCTTTGCTAGACTGCACAATGTGAGTGTGTCAGAACAAGTTCACTGCAAGGGAAACTCCACTGAAGTCAAGAGAGTTGTACTAAGAACAAATCCAGCCCATCACTCGGCCTTTTTTCTGGGTGAATCAAATGCTGATGCAATCAGGCACCAGTCCCACTGGAGTTGGCAGCAGTCTTCTGAGAGACTCAGGCCTGTCTATTCAATGCTGCTGTGCTCTAGGACCAGCAAAATCCTTCGGTGTTTCTTGCTATGTGACATTCCTCTGCAGGGAGAGATACTGTTAAGTACAGGTATCACAAGTGCTCCTAGCTGCAGGGAAAACTTCAGAAACATGTCACTGATAAAAAAATGACTTTCCTGATATGACAAACACTGTGAGAAACCAGTTTTGATACATCCACATGCATTTATCCCAACCAAGTTACTACGGTTACTGCCACAGCAGTCCATTTTGCCACTGATCACATTACAGAACCATCCAGCTTATTTACTTATTTCATCCCAAATTGCCAGATTTTGCAGCTGCCTGGCTAGTATGCATTGTCTTTCCCTTCCCACTGTTCCCACTGCCTCCAACTGGAACAGCTTCTGCGGTCCCACGCTGAGCTACCAGCATGGAGATCAGAGCAAATGAAGCTGAATATATGGGGTAGAGTCTAGTGAAATATAAGTAAGTAAGTAAGTAAGTAAATAAGTAAGTAAGTAAGTAAGTAAGTAAATAAATAAATAAATAAATACTCTTTAGTGAAGAAATTCTTCTGGATGTCCAGCCTGAATCTGAACCTCTCCTGGTGTGACATGAGGTCATTTCCGCTTGTCTTGTCAAAGGACTTTTCCAAACATCCTTTGTGGTGATACGTTATAGAGGAGAAACCTCTAGATATCTGCTACTAAGCTTCCAGGCTGATACATTGATAAGATGTAGAAATCAGAGGAACTGAGCAAAATAGATGCTCAAAGTACTCCATGAGCTCCTCAGCGTCATCCCTTGGTTTTCTTCTCTTTTGCAAAACACCGGCTGAGGCCAGTTCTGCAGAACCAGCCTTGATGCAGGATCTCTGTTGACTGATGTACACCCACACCACTGCACTGCCTCTCCTGGGGCAGCGGGAACCAGCTTCAGGCAAATTGTAAAAATGACAGGCATGGTAGAGATGGGGATATCATTGGAATGGCAGTTTTCCAGATTCCAGTGACAAATTTGTTTTTAGTACCTTCAGTGGTCATGGCCATGACATTTTCCTGAAAATTAGTAATGCAAGGGGGGGGGGGGGGGGGTCGGTCTGTCCTTTGATAATTATAAACCAGAAATATGGCTCACAAAACATGGAAAAATACCCTTCCATTACCTGCTTTACAAAACCTATGGGACTTCTCATGCAAATATGAGCTAGAAACTATACCCATGGGCTGCACAAACCTCTTGTTTACCAGCAAGTTCACCCCTTGGTGGCAGTATCTCTAGGATAAGACCTCACAGTTATGTGGGGCTGTCACTGCAGTCACACTACTACAGTTTTTTAAAGGGAAGAAATATATATTTAAGTATTACTTTGTAAACAGCATTGATATATCAGAGATGGGAAAAAATCATTGATGTGTGCATGTGAATGGCTGAGATTGTACAGGCTGATGTGCAGTCTTTGGCATTTGGGATTTCTGAAAGAGTGTTGTTTAAAAGGGAACCTATAATTCAAGCTTACTGTTCCTTCAAAGAGCGGGATAGAGGGGGTGCGAGTGTTCTCTGAATGCAGGGAAATTCAGATGGAGTAATGGAAAGACTGCAAGGGGAACCCAGCCAAGTTTTGATTATTCCAGTTCAGATCAACACAAAAGAATCAGTGACCTGCTGGATTTAAATGGTCAGTTTCAGCGGCCTGATTTTACCTTTTATGTTAAATCCCATCAATGCTTCTTTTACGCCACTTTACAAGCCCTTTGCCTGATTGAGGCTGTAGAGAGCAAGCCAAGCATGCACTGTGACTCAGGAGACACAACACTGATGATGTAAGGGAAACCCTGTCCACTCCCCCCAGTGCTGGTTTTGGCCCCAAACGTCCAGATCAGTCCTGGGAAGTGGCAGCTTTCAAATATGTGCTAATTCATCTGTAAGCATCTGTCTTGCCCTTCTGCAGCCCTGATCAGCTGTTATACTAAGGGACATGTGGAGGTGGGGGAAGCAAAGCAAAGAGCCAACAGAAATACATTTTCTTATACATCTGAGTATACTGTGCTCAGCATGGGAGGAATCCATGCAGTTCCAGTAGGGAGTGATAGGACAGGCTTGTTGGACACTGAGACCTGTTCTGCATGGTCACAGACATGTTGTATGGCCACAGACAGATTGCTTTGCTTTGCTTTTTCATATTTTTGCCCACCTATAAAATGGGGTGATCCAGCTGTGGGAAATTAGGGCTAAGAGCATTCCCTGAGTCACTGGGAATAGCTCCCCATAAAGTTGGCAGCATTAGCTTCGCACCAGTTTGAGTAAGGACTTCAGCTTCCAGGAATTCCATTGCTACATGCATTTCCCTTGCCTTGGGCTCTGCATGGATAGGGGCTTTGGAGTTCGCATTATACCCTGGCCTCTCTTTTATTTTATTAACTTACATGAAACTCTATTCCATATTTGTACATGTGATGATGTAAGTAAAGCACAAGAAATTCAGTAGCATAAAATAGTAATTTTAAAGGACTAATAATTTAAATAAAGACAGGACAGCTGGTCTCAGCGACACAGAAACAAGATTGTGACTCAAGAAGCTTAGGCTGAGTTCCTAATTCTGATGAGCTCTATACAGGGGCTGTGTTTTTAACAATTTTTCTCTTACTGTCTGGCCTTGAACAATCCAGCATTTCCAAGGCTGTTTTTATAAAATCTATTAATAAATATATTAATTCACCTACTCTACTAAGTTCAGGATGATTAATTCCCAATGACATAGAGGAAACAACTTAAGTGTGAGTTGTTTTGCTGCTAAGAGGCTTAGAGAAGCATGAATTTACTTGCAGATTTCTACGTATGCATAAATACACCTATATACAACTTCTGCTCTCAACACAGGAGGGGAGGATGTGGCATACAAGCATTTTTCATGAAAAAGGATGAAGACTTTTGTTTAAACTTTCCATAAATAAACTACACCTGAAAGCAAAGAAAAAAAAATCAGAAATTCATTATTAAAAGGATTGATTTTTTAAATTGCTAAAGAAAAAAAAAATTGTTCTAGACATGGAAATGATTATTTTTTACTATTATACTTGCTACATTAGTGTAATTTTTTACTATTATAGGCTGGCTTGTAAATATATGCAGTTCTTGACTGTGCTTTTTTTATATTTAGTTATTTTGTACTTTGTCGTGCTTTGAAGGGAAATATATGGTAGATATGCAGCTAGAGGTGTTTATTTTCTGGTTTCAAAAGCAAGAGAAAGAATCTCCCTTATATTTGAGTTATAGCTGAGTAGGTTAGAAGGATCCCCAGCTTATGAATGTCCCTTAAGTCTAGGGGATCTCCCGGCAGCCTTTCTTTTCATGAAATCCATCTTTGTCACAAATAGCAAATCTTGGGCTATGGAATATCACAATCTCATTATGGGATGTCATCCCACAGCACAAATACATTATTCTCAGTGGATTTACAAACTGCGTAGCCAACATTGCCACCTGGATGTGGCAGATGTACTGGGTATATTTACACTGAGACATGATTTACACTTGTCAGGACAGTGGCTAGAATAGGCTGCAGAAAAGACTAGAAATACTGTTGTGAGAGTTTCTCCTTCATGGTTCCTTAGACACCATAATCCCTGTACTGAAGCATGGGCTGGGGGAGGGAGCAGCTCTCCCTTGCTTTTTAAGGTACAGCTGGGTATGGGGAATAATATTCAGCTCAGTATTTCTGCCTACAGGGCCCGAGCTGTGCCTTCCAGCTGTAGGAGCAGTGTTACGACTGCAGTGTTCCAGTAAAAGGAACTTGCAGCATCCTTATCAGCCCAGCCCATGGATCCCCCAGATGTATCTCGGGGGTGAGGTATAATGTCTGTGTCTGACCAAGTTGCAGGAAAGCTCAAATTGTGCTATGTGAAGTGTGCCTCACTACCAGCCTTTACTCACAGGGGAACAACCCTCAGTGGTTCTCCAGGCACTCCTTCTGTGCCAAGGCAAAGAGCCCTTGGCCACACTGTCTGCTGTCTACTTGAAGGCTGAAGTGTTGGTTTTGTTGATGCTTGAAACCCATCCTCCAGCTTTAGCTTTGTAGGAACCTAAAATCCAGACCAGAGGTGCACAGGGAACTGTCCTCACATCACAGGTGTCTTCATGGTTTGGGTACTTTTCCAGCCACTTGTAGGTTACTGATGGAGACAGGATATCCATCTTCCCTGTGAGTAAGGAGCAAAATGCTGATAATCAAAGTACTACCAGTAAGAACATGTTGGTTTAATACTGGCCTCTCTAAGAAGGAGAAAATATAAATGTCTGTGAGTGAAGGTAAATCAAACTAAAACAGGCAAACCAGAGCCAAAAATAAATGTGAGCAAACCTCCAGGGTTCTATGAGATGAGACAAATGAGAGAGGAAATGATCCACTTAGAGCTAGAGAAGTCCAGATAACATATTAGCATGGAGAGGACAGCCTGAGGGAATGTCTGCGGAACTCTGTCACCCACAGAAGCAGCAGGACTGATGGCACTCAGTACCCTGGCAGTCTGTAAGGCCATCAGGGACTCATTATTTCAAGGGCACAGAGAGGAGACTTTCACTTCTTCCTAGTGAAGGAGGCAGTCCTTGCACATGCATATGGGGCAGGAGTGTGGGGTGCTGCTGCAAAGAGAACACTCTCTGCTTTCTGGAGATAGGAGAAGCAGTGAGTCCTGCTCTGAGGGAGTAGGGAGCACAACCGCTTGGCTGGGATATAAGCAGAATGTGGAGAGAAGTGTGAGTTGTGAAGCTCCCCCGGCCATCTCATATGGGGTCTGGTCCCTAAAAAGTGGGTTATCCTCAACTTTGCCTGGGCTATGGACTTCTACACATCCCTAAAACATGGTGCCCTTTCACATGAAGAGAAGGACACAGTGAAGTGCTGAAGAGAGCTCTCAGTCCAAATTCAAGGCCACGCTGGGTAAATGATCCTCTAGCCAAGCAAATGGGAAGCAAAGCAGAACAAAGCTGGCAAATCTCTAACCAACAACTTACAACCTAATTTCCATTTCTCAACTATGGGCATTTTAAGCCCAAAGCCTTTCTGAGTAAAGTGTCTGTGAAAATTAGGGCCTTTACAATCCAGAGGATTTGTTTATGGCTCAGGTCTGCATGAGTCTAGTGCTTGAATTTCTCATCTGTGAAATTTTAATGGGGGAGTTGTAGAAAGAAGAGAGTTCTGCATGGTTTTACAGTAAAATAACAGACTTATGTTTTAAATATGAGATATCCACAGTGCAAAATTACAGTCAAGTACAAAGTGAGTAAATGAAGAAATGAAAAGAAAAAAAAACCCAAAAAACTGCACAAAAGTAAAATTCTATTGACAGTTTACAGCTGTGTTCCTGTGGTCACCAGTGCAACTAGTCTGACTCCTTGAACAGAAGTTAGGAAGATAGATGGTCACCTATCTATTAATTTCTACTAGGGATGCCTTTATTTTTATTTTTTTTTAAGTTTGTGCTAACACTGATTAATTCTGGATTTTAAGTATAAATGAAACTGACTCTTGACATGTTGAAATAAAAATTCACACAGAAGAGAAATTGATACTGTTTCCTGTGCAGTGGCAATTGTGACATCTGTTCAAAAATTATGCATATTAGGCCCTGCTTCTCTCTAAACCAGAGCGGATTTTAATTCAGAGTATAATTAAGTTATTTTCCTAACCCAGGGAAATGGGAAATCACATGCCCACCTAGGAAATGAGCACCTCTAATGACAAGGCAGCTGCAGAACTGTACACAGACACTTCTACATCTCATTAGGTCAGACTTGTAGGGGAAATTCTCAAAATTAACCTTCTGCAGCCAGTGTTGCAGCATGACTGTTATAGATATTGGTGCAGGGAAAAAAGTGGAGCTCCCATCCAGCCAGTCCCCAGTTCACAACTCCCCATTTGCCATCTGCTTATGCCAGCACAAGGCTGTTCTGCTGGGGCCTTGTTGCTGTGAACTTCGTGGCTCCATCCTCCCACACAACTTGGAAATTTATCTTGACCTGTTTCTCTTGACAGATGAATAAAATTGCTTCTGAATGCAAAGTCACACAAGATATAGCTGTGAATAACAGCTACTCTTGATACCAGCATTTCACCTCATTGCCTAATCAGTCAGAAAGAGAAGCAGGGGCTGTCTTGATGGTTAAAAAACTGAAATATTGATTGAATGCTGAATTCACACTTCTCCATTGCCTGTGTCTGATTCTGGGCAGTTCTGTTCATCCAAAATGTACTGACATTTACCTTCTCAAATCGATTAATCTTTGACTGTTCATGGGAATTCTACCTTTCAAAATTCAGGTGATTTAAGTAGATATCAAAGTATGAAGATCTTTTGATTTGGTTTCATAATACAGTTCAGGGTTGCTCAGAAGGACACATTCTGCTTTTCGATTACTAGCACTTCCTCACTGAGTGAATCAAGAGTGGCTTTTCCCTTTTCATTCTGCAACTTACTGTGTTGCAGGCTGCCTTTCCAAATTTCACTGACCAGCAAGCTCTGAGGTTTCACACTACATCACTGCCGCAATAAGGACAAAGACCCAGAGCAGGGAAAGAGTCCTATGAAACTTTGCCACGAAGCTGAAGGAAATGGTTGCTCCATTGCTCAAGATTATCCTGCCTGCAGTGATTTCCAGGAGTCCTGTGAATTCCCTTCTGTTAATCATAGCACTCTGTTACTTCATCCTGGTCTCTTTATGATGAGAATCCATCCATGGGAGAGTGCAGTCAATAAATAAATTTACTTTGAGAACTTCAGTCAGTATTGGATCAGCTCCACAATGTACTGGTGGCTCCTCCTAAATAACATGTGTCAGCTTTGACAGGCAAATTTTCCAAGTGTCTCTGGTTAGAGTTAGTCTTCTAAACCCTCTTTTTGGCATGTGAGTGAAGTACCAGAGCTTTCTGAGACCTTTAGCTGATTGACATTAGTGGCACTGCAGCCACGTTTCCAAGTTTCCAAGTTTCCAAGTTTCAAAATACACATTTTGATTGGAGTAGGAAACTGTCAGTCCAAATTTGTTTTTGCAGCAGGAACAGAAGTTTGGCTATAAGGTTTGTTGACTGTAATGCAAGGAAATGTATTTATTTATGGGTTATAGACCTGTGAATAAATGCATCCTTAATATCCATAATCTCAACAATTATTTCTGCTCTGCAATATAATTGAAGCATTTAATGACAGAAATATGGCAATGTGAGTATCGACCTTTTGTGGCTCTGGAAAACTTCCTAGGGCTTTCACTGTGTGTATGTGTGTGTTTTCAGTGTCTGTGGACGAAGCCTGGCTCTGTTTCTGTACTTTTCAGCACTTGTCACTGAGAAGAGACGAGGAAAATGTCTGCAGAATTACCCAGCTTGGTCAAAGGTAATCAGACTCAAATATGGTGAGGCTGTATGACAATATCTAGTATGTCCCTGATGCCTTGAGTTTCACAACAAAATGTTTGGAAATGTTGAATGTCACTGAAACCATGCCAGTGAGCCTGGATGGATGATATAAAAGTCATATTTCTATAGATTTTCACATTAAAGGAGAAAAATAAAATAAACCTGTAATTTTCACTTTTTTGAATGTCTCCTTTCCTGCAAAACCAGGAATGTCATGCTGGGTGAATGTGGCTGCAGAACTCTCCGTCTGTCATGCTGGACAGTAATATCTTGTTTCCATGTTTCTTCACAGCCTCATGCCTGTGTGAGAGCTCTCTGAGGCAGAGGTCCCACCTTTTGTTTTTCTTTTTTTTTTTTGGCACAGCATCTGACATGGTAAAGTTTGAATTCATGACCAGCTCTTGTGAACTAGCATTAAACATTATGAGCAGTAGTATTAGTGGAATATGGGAGCCAGTATGGCTGTTAAACACTTAATAGGTTGAAACATGGTCTGGAAGCGATGCTCTGTACTCTTGTCTTCCTTCCAGTTTCTCTTTCACTCCATCAAAGTAATAAAATCTCCTGCCTGCTTATTAAGAGCAAGCTGTCTCTGCTGTTAGGGAAGATGTTGGTTAGGAGAGAGTAGAAGCTCTGAACTGATGTTCAATATCTGAATTGTCAGAGGTGTGAATCTGGGTCCAGAATCCAGGTCAGAGCAGACCAGGCTAGGCCAGGCCAGGAGTGTTGCAAGGCTGTTCCAGTGCTCACTTAGCTGCTCTGCTTCACAAGCACTGATCTGCTTGCTTTTTCTTTCATCTCATGCAAAGCACAGAGTGCAAGGAGACAGGTGCTCTGATTCCTGTGATGTGCTGAAGCTGATGACTCCATTTGCTCATCTGTGCAGCAAAGAAATCAGTCAGTTGAGGTAACATGCTAACATGCATTTTGGCCCAAAGCCTCTCCAGCTAGAGTTGTGAGAATGGTTTTTGTTCTGCCACAATGGAGAGGACAATTCTCGTGTATATTTTAAATAGCATGTTGAAAGTAAGGCCTGACCTTCCTTGCTAAAACCAGGGAAATTTTATTGAACTCAGTGAAAATTGCATCTGAAAATCCTCAGTGATAACAGGATCAGGTCTTGTGAGCTCTCTGTTATGCCTATAATTTCCATTAGCAAATTAATTTTCTTTTGCTTTTGTCTAAATGAGCCATGAGAATCCAGCCACCATTACAAATCAGCATACTAACACTGGTAACATTGTCCTTTTCTGTCTACTGCTTCTCTCCTGTCCTGAGTTGATTTGGACAGAAGTGACATCAGTCACATCCGGAGGGATTGCAGCCAGGGTAAGTGGATGTGGCAGAGGAAGGAAATTGCAGAGGTACTGACCCAGCAGTGAAGCAGGGAGATACTGCCATGGACAGTCCAGGGGACAACCGTGCCCATCTGTAAATCTAGAGAAGATGTGAGTTCATGGTTTCGTTTGCAATTCAAGAGGCTGTAAATTCTTCTATAATCCAAAATGGACTAAAAGTATCATGTTAATGGAGGATATGTCCACTTATCCCTTGCTTATATATCACATTTAACTACAGAATATCTGATGGCTCCTGGGTATGAATAAGACTAGCAGATGCTCCTGTGTTGTCATGGTCTACTTCATCATTATAGCTACAGTTCATCCTATCCCTAATTTTGGTAACTATGCAGGTAAAAATTCTTGCATCTGAAAGGGTTTGCACACACAAAATTGTGTTTTAAATTTAGAAGCCTCTTTTCACCCTCTGTTTTCTCTGAAGAATGCATAGTTACGGACTGTTCCCCTCTGGGATGGAGGACCCTCCAAACAGACAGATAAACAACTTTAAAACTTCTTTACTCTTGCAGGCTCTCATAGATCTACTCGAGGAAGCCACACTGCATGGAATGCCCCAACATATTGTAGGCTGGTTAGAAAAGGCAAAGTGATGTAGTTAGGGAAATCTGCTAGCAAGAAAATGAAATTTAACTTACCCATGACATTTTCATTGTAGGTATCTATATGGGGAGAACTGGTGACAACTCTCCAAATTCTACAGTAAAATGTGCTGGAGATGAACAGAAGCTGACTGACTGGCTGACCAACCTTTTGACTTTAATACACAGTGTATGGTGTCAGGTTCCTGGCATGCTGCAGACACAGCTTCTATTACACTTTTCCTGCTGGAAGTTGAGTAAATATACATTAAACAAAGCAAACTAAAAAGTTGCAGTTCATTGACAGTAACTGAGAATGGATAGTTTGAGGAGTTAGGAGCTAAATTACCTGCAGGAGCTAAATTACCTACTTACTGGATAAGTAGAGACACCAGCCACTGTGCATTGCAGCCAAAACACGGTCAGCCAGCCGTCTATCCAGTGCCAAAACACCTCTGCATTATGCATCTGCCCAACTCTGCTTGTCTCTTACAGACAATGCAGTGGGTACTCAGTACCTGGGCTGGGTTGGCTGAAAGGATGATTTCTTGTAGTTTTACCCATAATATTTTGCTGGGTTTTTTGTGTCCATTTTACTTATTCCTGAGAAGCTGTTAGAGCCTTTCTTCTTCCTACTTAAAGTCTTTATTTTCTTCTCCTCTAGCAGCGTGTTGTTTACATGCCCTGATCAGAGTAATCAAAGGAAGTTGCAAGATGAGCGATTCATGCAGTTTGACTTTCTGCCTAAAGGTAGGCTTTTTCTTGAAGCCTTGAAGTAATGTTATACAGGCTTGCTCAAATCTTTTCCCCATAAAATGAAGAAGCCAGCTCGAAATGCTCTTTGAAGTCAGATTGTAGCTGTCTATACATCAGTGGGAAACAAAACCCTCTGCACTGAATTGATCACACTGGGCTCACAGCCAGTGTCTGGTGTCATCCACCTGCTTCACATACTTCAGAGCTCTGGGGATAAGAAATAAGTCTTTGGAAAAACCTTCTGCATGAGCACTTCCACCTCTCCCCATTTGCACCATAAGCACCTACCTGGACTTCTCAGCTCTAGAGCTGAGCACAAAGGGGAAAAAGGATACACAGAGGTATTTTTAGACACCTCATTTTCCTCCACACTCTTGGCTTGAATACTGGCTAAAGTAACAGAGAACCAGGTGATGAAAGCTACAAAATCACACTAGACAGGAGTTGTGGACAAGGTATTGGCCTTGCATGAATGGGATAGGAAATTTTCTTCTTGACTTGCAACTTCTCTCCTACCTTTACTGGTAGTCTTGCCTGCTGCTTTACAGTGCTTCACAGGTGGACAAGGTTATCCTTTCCTCTCCAAACTACGTCATATGACTTGAGATGCCACTTAAGGACAGACATGAGCCAACCCACTACAGACCCACATGGGGTCTGTGCCAGACACTGGAATGCTTTTGTGTGCTAATATCCCACGTCTTCAGCTCAGGACTTAATCCAACAAGGAATTCTTATGTTCTAATACCAGGAAATAGAGTGTGAAACCACAACTATAATTAGTACTTCTCTGAGATATGCTGTGCAAACTCACATGAAGAGGACAACACCATAATCTTTTTAGTGATATTGTAACCTAGTGCCCATAAGTAAAAGCAAATATCAATTTCCAATTAACTATGATACACACAGTGAAAGCTAAGTGGAGTGAATGAGGAGAGCCCAGAGATAAAACAGGCTGCTCTAGATATTATTCTGAAAATTAAAGTGAGTGGATGGAAGATATACATCACGAAAATATTCTATTATACTCAGTGTACTAGAGCAGAACTTTCACCCCTTTAAACTCTCATTAAAATGCAGCCATTTTTGTTTCAAAGGATTAACATGCTGGCTCTAAAGAGAGAAGAAAAATGTGATTCATGGAGTGCTTGGAATTAGATATTGTTAATTGAAAATAACCCTAGGCACTTACACAGTGCTTTTCAGCTCAGAATCTTAAAACTCTTTTGTTTGTATAAAATTCATTCATACAAAGGGGCTGCTAAAAGACTTGTGCAGCAAAAATCTCATCAAAAAGTACTGAGGGAGCTCTTGTATGCTTTCACTGTACACTAAGGCAAACATCACTTATGGGCAGAAGGCTTTTGAAAATGTGGGGACTCACTGTCACATTGGAACAAAATACATGTCTGTAAAAATAGCAGGAAATTTTTTATGACGGTTTGGCTACAGCTGAATGGGTATCTGTAAAGCTAGATAAAACAAGTTCCCAGAAAACTCTGGAAAAAAAAAGACGTTGGTGTAGTTTGACTTCTGTCACTCTGAACATGGAAAAATATAAATTGTGAAATAAGGACTTTGTAGCCTTGTGCAAACTCCTAACCAAAATTAATGCAGAGAAGAAATTACTAGGGGTGGGGTTTGGCCACACTGAATTTTCTGATGGTTTGAATCCTCCAGTTTAGCACGGAGGTTCAGAGCACCCTTAAGTCCACTGTGGTCAAAAGCCACATCAAGATTCCCCCGAAGACTTTCACAAGAACTCAAAAGGTAAGAAGACTATTAAGGGACTTTATGGATGAAGGTCAGTGACTCTTAACTCAGCTTCATTGCAAATGTTCCTGCTTGACAAGTGGGGGATCAGGCCCCACAGTGTAGGGGCTTGTTTAAGGTCAGAGACCCACTTAGTCTGGAGGAAATGAAAATCCCTTCAGTCATGTCCTTTTCCCCACTCTTACAGTAACAAATGAAGAGGAAACACCATTCATGAATTACAGTAATTTATAAAATATCAAGCAAAAGCCATTAAATTTATCAAAAGCAGAATCAGCTAATTCAGAGAGTGGTCTATTTCCTTTGGTCTCTGGAGTAGTACAGTGACATTCTGTAGTGATGCTCTGAAGATTTATGGTTTACTTGCTTGTACATTACTGGCACTGATCACAGAATCACAGAATCACTAGGATTCACTTGGAAGAGACTTTCAAGTTCATTGAGTCCAACCCATGACCTAACACCTCAACTAAGCCATGGCACCGAGTGCCACATCCAGTCTTTTTTTAAACACATCCGGGGATGCTGACTTCCCAGGAAGACTATTCCAGTACTTTATCACTCTTTCCATAAAAACCTTTTTGCTAATATCCAACCCTTGGCTCTGTGAGAGAGCATCACATATTGAAAGGAAAGATCTGTTTGAAGTGGAGAGAGCAGGATGACAATTTTTCTGTGGCTAATTGATGCAGCAATTCCAGCAGGAAGTCTTGTAACTGATGAGTGCATCCAACACCTCGGAATGCCTGCTGGGAAGCAGAGGTGATGAACGTCTTTGATAAGCCATTTTCTGCAGGCTTTCATTCTTTGCTAAGGTAAGGGATGGTTTCTCACAGACCTGCTAGCCCCTAATGACCTTTTTGTATTATCAGCTGGGGCCTGCCATCGCTCCTGGATACAGGAATATCTTCCTTTCACACTGTGTCTGGGAGGCAGGTAATGAGATAGGGAAAGATACAGGTACAAGACTTAGTGAAGACAGTGCTATAAAAATCCAGAGTGCTGTATTCTGTACCCAGCTTTGGCTCTGCTTTCTCCAAGGAAGGGCTAGCTATAAGCTGCATGTAAGAGACCAGGGTTATTAAAGTACCTGGCTCTGAAAGGATCTGGGAATGAGAAATGCCTCAGAGTAGAAGCTATTACTGTTATCATTTTACTCTGGGCAGTTCACTGTCAGCCTCAAAGAGTGGTGGAAGAGAAGGGTGGAGTGGAGGAGGCTGGAACAAAAGCCATTAGGATGGGCAGAGAGGACACTTCCTGGAGCAGACTTACAACAGAATTATGGACAAATCTCCCACACTAGAAACCCAGAAAACTCAGTGAGAAGGCTCTTATTGTTGTCATCAAGGTCAGGATTTCATAGAGGTCTGACCTCAGCTTTATGCAGACCAAAGTATAGGTCACAGCCTCACAAAGGGAGCCCCAACAAAGCATGGCACTGGAGTGGTTTTTGCTTTTAAGCTCTTCAATATGTCACCATGGCTTTTATGTCTCATTCTTCTCTCCTATGTGTGACCTCTTCCTAAGGCTCTGCATTGAGTTCCCTGCAGAGGTCATTAGTGCCTCTCCTGGGGGAGCAAATGTGGAGGCAAGGGCTAAAAAACCACATGGATTTCACAGGAACTCAGTAGTATATTCTAGAAACACTCTCTCTGTTCTCAGATAGCTTTCCAAGCACACGATGGGGAAAACACGAGTGGCGTTTCAGCTAGCACTCCGCAGCTCCACAGATGTGCCAGGGTTCTCAGAGCTGAGTTCCCTGCTACCCTGAGCCTCTCGGTGCGAGTGGAATGGCAGCTGCTGCTGAGTGCAAAGCCTCTACAGAGCACACCTTCCCTGCCAACCCAAAGGTAACCTGTGGCAAAATCACTGAAACTCGTTGGCTCTAGCAAAAGGTGGAGTTTGATGTCCTGTTATAAAATCACATGCAGGGAGCCTAATCCTTGGCCCTCATTGTCTCCCAAAATTAAGTGAATTTCCTGCAGAAATGCAAGGAAATTCTATCTTAATAAACCTTCTGTACTTACTGGTTTTACTTTGCTTAAGTAACCAGGGGGAATTTAAACTGATCATTTGTTTTCCCGTGGAAAAATCCCATGCACTGTAATAGAGGAGACCCTGAAAGGCTTTTATCTTAATTACTGCAGAAAATTACAGAGAATTAGATCCTTTGTAATGGTTTTCTGAATCATCCTTTGGGATTTGATAGCAGGAATATAATTCGCTATTGAATTGTATAGACTAGTGGAATAACAATGCCTCTAGAAAAGTGTTCACTATCTATTAATGTCTATAGGGCTTCCCTATAAAAAGGTTTCTAAAAGCCTTTTATTTAAAAATGTTTCCAGGGGGGTCTATTATGCTGTTCACCTTTGTTTACAATGCACACTCATTAGAGTAAGAAAAGCAAAAATAGACAGAAGACACCAGTGATGTGGTTTCTGGGAAAAAGGACAGCATGAAATCACAGAAAGACCAGAAGACCAATGTGAAAATGCAGCACATCGCAAAGGAAGGCAGAAAAAAGCTAAGGTTTTCGTCCTGCACGGAGCTACTGCTGGCAGACCCTTGTTCCCACATGAACTCTGCAGCTTCAGGGAGCTGCAAAGAGCTTTGCTTTGGATTACAGCTCCATAAACTAACACGGTAAGTTGATAGTGGAATTTGATCGTACCCTGGAAGCTTGCATGCAAGAATCCATGACTGCATGTGTAATATAGCAATAATTGATCAATTCCTTGTTTACTTCCTTCAGCTGAGCAGCAGCTGGGTCTTTCAGCTGCAATCACAGCTCCCTCCTGAACAGACTGCTGTACATAGCCTGTTTCTTCCTCCCTTAGTACTTGTTGCACTGACAGAAAAGGACTCCCTGAACCTTGCTCTGCACCCTCACTTCCACCTCACAGACATCAGTAGGGAAAACTGGGTCTTATTGTGCAGTGGTTTGCTACACAGGTCTGGTCTCACTGTTAACATGCTTAAGTGTTGGAGGAATGCTTACAGTGGCAGTGTGGTGGGGCACTGTCAGGTGCTTTGTGCATTTAGGGGTGATTCCAAGCTCCTCATCCATCTCCCTGGGCAGCAGTAAGAGTTACACAATATCTGCTTTGCGAGTTTTCAATTTCTGATGGGCATTTCTGTTCCTTTTTTGGTTTATGCTAACTGCTTTTGCTCTCTTCTTATATAACCTTGAAGGAAAAGACCTTGCTGAGTGTAGCTGTGTGCTTTTCAACGGATTTGTTATTTCACCACCTGATGGGGAACACACTGAATGGTGCTTGACTCCAACGTGTGCTGCCAGAGTCACCCTGGGTTTAAGCAGTACAGCTAAGGCTGCCACATGCAAGTGTTTGCAGATCTGGGAATGAAAGAAGTCACAGAAAAAGTCTTAGCACCTATCCTCAATTGCCCCTTAAAAGTGCCCAGCAGGGAAAATGGACAAAGGATGTCAACAGCCACTTCATAATTTGCCTATTTCTGCAAAAGAGGTGAGGATAGAAGAGAAAAGAGAGTGACTTTGTGTGGCTTACCAGGTGACAACATGGCAAGCTTTCACATAGTAGTCACAGAGGGATTTTAGCACTGAAGGATATTGAAGGGGTTTTTTTTGAGAGAAATTAGGAAAATGTTACAAATGTATCCCAACACTGCACACCCATGAATTGAAAGTCCGCATGACAAAACAGGTTTGATAATCTCAGACTAAAAGGTGCTCTTCATTTTCCAGGGAGCCATTTATATTACAGATATTCATATGCCAGCTTCTAACACAAAACACGTAAGAGTAGATAGAGATCATTCCAGAAAGCAGAAAACAGCATGCTCGGTACTGGAACTGGAAAGCAGATTATGTTAGTTATTAGATTTATAAGTTGAACTAAAGATAGAAAAACCATTAATGTGTGTTGTAGTCCTGACCAAGTCCTGGCTCACTAATGCCTTTCATGAAAAGCACAATTACCTTGATTTTCCATATCTTTCCTTCCTTCCCTTCCCTCCCATCCCCTCCCCTCCCATTCTTTCATTATTTTTCATTTGCAATTGTCTGTCTTGGCAGACAGACAAGTCCTGTGTTCAGGACACAAACTCCTACTCATTATTATAGATCTCTAAAATGTTTTATCTAACACATTTTCAGGCTGTCACAAGAATTACAGGAGATTTTTTTTGTTGTTAAAGATAACAAAACATTGTTCCTGCTTTTTGTTTATCCATCTCAGATTTTCCCTTTCTCAGATATGAACCTATGCACCAGCCAAAGCTGTGCTGAAAGCTGCTTCTCAGCAATACAAAAAATGAGCTCTTAAAAATCTGTCCACAGTGGCCAGATGCAGAGAGATTTTTTAGTAAAGCAGGGCAGTTAAATACAGTACAGAGGTCAGGCCTTCTGGATTTCATTTTATGTTAATGTATTTTAATAGAAAGACACAAAGAAATCTCTTAGATCTCCATAGTAATGAAAAGAAAATTGATATACAAGTCAGTGTGGTTTGACAATCATTTACAGACTGGGGTCTTCTAAAAGGAAGCATAATGTTGGGAAAGGCAGAAAAAAGGAACTATTTGCTTCAAACATGAGACCAAGGGACAGTTCCCTCTTTGTGTAGATGCTGCCACAGGGAATTGTAGCGTTTCCTGAAAACCTCCATTTTCCCACATCTTTATGACAGCTAGTAAGAAGTGTGTCCTTCATGGGGAAGAGTCTGGGTGTTGGGGTGTTTCTTGTTTTCAAACTCTGAAAAATATCCACTTTTTACAGCTACAGCCATTTTACAACGGTTGTCACTACACAATGGCCTGGAGAACTGAGCCACCTGTGAACTCAATGTGGGAATTGAAGTAAGAAGTGTTGCTGAGACTGCTACATTACAAGGATCCAAAGAGGTAGCAGGTATATCTAAATCACAATTGCTATTTTACTGAGTTTGCATGTAAAGTGCTGTATTGAAATCTGCTCAGGAGCTGCAGAATACGATGTGAAAGTTAAACTGCTGCTGGCAGTCAGTTGTGAGCAGAGGGGTGGCTCAAAAAATGGTGTAATTGGCTCTTTTGGGTCTGTACATCACTGCAGGCACAGAACCACTGGTAACGTTTTTAAGCTCCTGGATGGGAAGAGAGTCGCTGGGTGAGGTCTCTGAGCATACAAGGAAATGAAACAGAAGTGCTAATGATCACTTCTTCATTGTGTTTATATCTGGTTTCCAGTACAATAGGGCCTTGATTATAATTTGTGGCTTTTGATATTATTGTAATACAAGCAATTAGCTATAAATGAACAACAGCAATGAGTAGACAAGCTATACATAATGCATATAGATGTGTAAGGGAGCATGTCAAACTGTTTGTGTTCCCCAAACTGCCCCACTAAAATTTATTTATTACATATGGAATCAAACCCCAACACCAAATCTGTATCCTCTCCATGCAGGAGAAATTTGCACATGGAGGAGGGATATAATATTCTGGTCATATCCCTGTACCAAAGCATTAGCTCCAGTGCAGCACTGCAATGCTCAACACTGCTCAGATATGAATCCAGATTTTATTGCTTGAGAAACTCCCAATTTTAAAATAAATTTAATGACAGAAAATTAACATAAACCCAGGAAATAAGCAGCAGAAATCTATACAAACATTGCTTACAGAGGCCTGAGCCAGCCCACTGAGAGACTATGAAGTTTATCAGATCAACTTCAAAGGTGCCTGAGTACAACCTAATGACACTTTACAATAATGAGATGAACACATCACCAGTACATTGTCCCCCAAAAAAATAAAAAAAGGAAAAAAATAGAATAGTAAATGATCCACCTGGAGGCTTTAAATAGTTGTTTTCTGAAGCTGGTTGAGAATCAGGAATTTGCTTCCTTACTTAAAAGCATCTGCTCTTCTTTTAGAAAATGTTTTAAGCATCTTGAGTATGGGTACTTTGAGGCTGGCTATGACAGATGCAATGTTATTGTTTCAAAAAATTTTAATGAGCACAGCTCCACTGCCATGTGGATGGCTCGATGCTGTGTTCTACTGACAGGATGCAGATCACAACTCTTCACAGGAGAAGGCTTTTTTTTTTTTTTTAAAATCTGGAGAAGAAGTTTAAGTCTAGGAAGCAATACACACCTTTTTAAACCTGTCTGAAGTTTGTGGTATGTGCTGGATGCTATTGGTCTGACACAATCCTTGGTATATTGAGATTGTGCCTGTAAATCATCCAGATGTTTAGGCACAGACACAAAATTTGTGGTGCCTGGAGCGGGAATAAGGAGGGAGCAGAGCTTCTCATTATCTCTGGGAGACACCTGGGGTACACAGTGTTTGGAGAGGGACACAGTTGAGTATAATCGATGCTGCTTTAGCTGGCAGATTTAATAGTTGTGACCACACATGCCCCATATGGAGACAGCTCCAGGTGGTGAAACTAATGGAGTTCATGATTCTGATTTTACCCTAAAAATGGGGGAAATCAAGAAGCAACCATAAATACAAAACAGAAGCCAAATTCCTTGCCAGTTCCTCATCTCCAGAGTCTGGAAGTGCTGTGATGGGGCTCTGTGACTGTGGTGCTTCCAAGTCTTGCCCCTTTGAAGCATGTAACTTGACTAGCAGAGCCAGAGAAACATCATGAGTCCAGACTTCATCTGAAATACTCTGTGTGCCCCGAGTCTGCACTAAACCCAGCCTTTGCAGATCCCAGCCTTGTGGAACCTGAAGACTGCTACCTGTAAGTGCTGTTTTGAAGATATTTTTGGGGTGTATGAAATACAGGCAAGGTTTCTGGCATCAGAAGGAAGGGAAGACCTGATGCAAAGAAGCGCAAAGACTGCTTTGGTGACATCATGGCATTCTGTGACATTCCAGTTCTGTCCAGGAATCCCAAAATGCCTTGCTACTGAACCAGACTAGGGACTGCGAGTGGAGGGAAAGATCTGAAGAG
Source organism: Hirundo rustica (assembly GCF_015227805.2). Taxonomy (NCBI): domain Eukaryota; kingdom Metazoa; phylum Chordata; class Aves; order Passeriformes; family Hirundinidae; genus Hirundo; species Hirundo rustica. Next base: position 14,211,696 of record NC_053459.1, read on the forward strand.
CAGTGAAGCAGCAGAAGTACACTAGGATATCACCAGCCCAATGAAAGCGAGGTCCCAATGAAAGTGAGATCCTGATTAATGTGAAGCTAGGTTTGGTGCTTCTCTGGGCTCCTTCCTGCTGGGACTGGTGCAGACCTGGAAATTGAGGTCCCACAGAGAAAGTGTACAGGCAGAAGAAGGGGGAGAAATCTTGGCAAGGATTCAGGTATCAATGGGAAGAGCAGAGTTGAGTGCAAAGCCAGTGAAGGAGAGAGGAGGACAGGCACAGCAGGATCCTTGTTCTGCCACTGAGCAACTCTCTCCATGTGAGCAGCTCATTTCCCTGCTCTGTCACTCTTCTTATCTGCACAGACAGCCTGTTCTACAGGCCAAGACCAGGTTTCTGCAACACAAGGCACAAAGGATCCTTGATCAGCTTAGAAGGTACTGCAATAATACAAAGCAGAAATTGCAGCCACCAGATGGAGAAAATAGAGCACTTCCAGTCAGCAATTTTGTTCCTGGTGAAGTCCCATGCCACATGAAGCTTTGAGCTACAGCTGCTGCAGTGCTAAGTACAGAAAAGGGAGGTCTTTCTGGAATCTACTTTTAAATTTTAAAAACTGGGTACAATTTCCATGAAATGAGGGATGAATTTAGCTCATTTTGCATCATGCTCTAATTACCAACTGCAGTGAAATAGTCTAAGATGATGTATCTCAGGCTCCATCTTATTTCTGGATCTTGCTCCAATTAATACCCTCTACAAGTTTACATCATCTACATGAAATGCACTGAGCATCAGGCCATGAGTTGCCTGGTCTTTCTCCCTTGGTACCCTGAGCCATTTGCTCTTCATAGCTACTGCAGTACTCTTTTGCCAGTCTTAAGATGATGGTATTAATGCTCACTTGCTATCCAGCATTTTTTGAGACAGCCTATGCAAGTGTGAAAAGCTTTTTGAGGTCCCAGGTCACACTACAGAAGTGAGAACAGTGATTTCTTCTCTCTCACATCATTTCTCTGTGGCCTGTTCTATTTCTGAATGCTGGAAGTGGCACTGAAAAGAGGGTATCTGTTCTGCAAGAAAAAAAGGAAGAGGAAGGCTGTTTTGAATGAGGAAAAGAGGAAGGCTGAAGGAAAGAGAGAACACACGGGAGAAAGGAAGGGTGAATGTGAGAGGGAGAGTACAGATTCTAGTGCAGGTGAGAAGCAGTTTAGTAATCCAGCTTTTCAACCCATATCTAGAACAAGGTGAATGTCCTCACTGGCAAGTCTTAGGGCTAGCACAGCAGAGGCCATAGGTTCCTTCCAGGTACCAAATAATGCTCACAAGAGGAGCTTTGAGGATGCTGCATTTTTCCCAGAAAGAGCTCAGTTTCAGAAAGAATAAAGATTTGGTAGAAAACTCTGGGCCAAGCCTATTTGCAATCTCATTCTCATTTATTTGCTCAAGTAATCCCCAGTGCTTGATTTACGTAAGACTTGAATTAACTGTGTATTTATTCAGAGATCTTAAATTACACTGATGTGATGAGGAAAAATTGCAAGCTGATGCAGTTTCAAGGGTATTAACAAGCACATGACAGTGAGGCAGATCCCACTTGCCACTGAGGAATCCAAGCCCATTCAAAGGTTTCTAGAGAAGGTGGTAAGAAGGATCTTTTACAAGTACAACTGCTTTTCATGAAGCAAAATTTCTCTTAACACTGAGGTGAGGTAGAGAGGTACAGTACCTGTCAGAGACTTTTGAAGAAAATTAAAGCTGCTTGCTTGATGCTGCTCTTGGTGAACAGTCTTGGTTTGAGCTCAGACACCGAATGAAGCTAATTTTTGGATCTGAGCAATTTCTGAATAATGAATGGTACCAGGAATAAAATAAATTCGGGTGAGCAAGAAGCATGGAGTAGTTATGACCCTGATCTAATGAAATTTTCTCTAAATATGAAGGTGATTATAAATTCAAGCAGAAGTGCCATTAAAAGAGACAAACTGAAATTGCCATTGCTTGTGGTGTTAGTTGTTTCTGAAGTACTTCATGTTTCTAATAGGTGCTTAGTGAATTCAGGCAACAAAAGCTAGCTATGAAGTTGGCACTGAATGGTATTTAAACCCGTTAAATGAAGAGAGAGGAAAATGATAATGTTAAGTCTATGGTTGATGTGGGTGGGGAATTGATGGGACCATTGGAGGTCCACTGAAAGACTGAATCTGAGACAAAATGCTCATAAAGAAACGACTGGAAGTTCCAGTACTGAAATACGAAGCAGAAAATAAGATACAGTTAGGAAAGAAAGCTATCTGGTCCATGAAATTTGTGGAGTTCATCAGCTTGAAAAAGATGAGGCAAGAGAATTGGGGATGAAAACTAACTGGTATAAAAAGATTTGCCTGCTTTGCCTAGGTGGTGCCAGTGATGCATGCGGCAGAGCGGCTGGTGGTTGGCACCGCATGAAAGGGAAACAAGGATCTCCACACAGTTAAAAATGGTTATGACAGGCACACAAGAGACTGAGAGGTGTTCAGAGATGGACAGGGCAGGTCTTGAAGCGGGTTGGGGTTCAGGAGCCTCTCTAACTTCTGTGAAAGCAGCATTATCACAAGAGGGAGCTGTGCGCCTGTACGAGATTGTCACCCCGGGCAGAAACACTGCAGGCGCTCCTCAGACCCTGGCAGGGGCAGGGGGCAAGAGGTCCCGAGTGCTCAGAGGGGCAGTGACCGCAGCAGCCTGGCACGGGAGGGCACGGGCTGAGCCGGGCGAGCAGAACTAAGCCCCCAGGGCAGGCCACCAACACTGCACACTGCTAACTGCTCTTCTGCCAGTCAGATCCTGCACTGCCCTAGTGCTATCAGTTAATTGTTTGGTTTGGGTTTCGTTTCTTTATTTTATTTTTTTTTTTTCCCCTTTTTCTGTAGGCTTTACTGGGGAGAAGGAAAAAGGAGAATGCTTGGTCAAAGTCAGGCAAGGTGCTAGTCAAAGGTTCATGTGACAAGGCAGCTGATCACCAAGGCTCCGACAGTGAATGAAGTCGATGCGTGTCAGTCGGCTGTGAGCAGCGTCTGAACACGACTGTGCCCGTGTACCCAGCAGAGGGCATGTGCACACACACACACACACACACCCACACACACACATACACACCTGCTTTTACCTCTGGGACATAATTTCTTAGATAATGAGCATATCAGTGCCCGAAACGGTGCAAGGGGCTACAGGACACAGCCAGAGGCCTCAGGGGCTCTGCCTGAATGGTTGGTGGTTTCTGTTACAGGGTCCAAACCCTACTCTTCTGCTTGATCTTCCAATCAAGATAATGGGTCTAAAGAACAAAGCAATATCCCTTAGCTCAGGTTTAAAGACAGGCATCTGTATTTACAATGTATCAGGCAAAACAACCTGTAACCTCTTCACACTGAGCTTAGTTTCATCTTCCAATTATTTATCTGAATGCTTATGCCCGATTTTGGTAGACACATTTTACCATAATCTGAGACTGAGCCGAAACCACTATTTTCTGCCAAGAATCTTGAGAGGGTAATACATATCCAAGCGTTTTGCATCAGTGGCATAGTGTCTAAATGCCCTACAGAGGGCAAGCACAATATATTTGTATGTTCCCTGGGCAGGAAGACAGACAGTTCTTCCAGTGGATGCACTAAGGTACGTAATGGATCGTGCTGTATATGTTCAATGATGGGTCAAGGCACAGATCAGGCTAAAGGGAGAAAACCACAAGTTGAAAAGTTATAAGGCATTACAATTACAGACAGAAGAAAATGATGTACGTCTTGTCGATGGGAGAAATAGATGAAGATCGGAGGTCTGGGCTCCTTGCCACAGGCTACTTGACCTCAGGCACGTCTTCTGAGATCCCATTTCCCTTCCTACCCTTTGTCTATGTGGCTCCCAGGAGCTTTGAGGCAGGGTTGGTCTCAAGCTCAGGAGTAACTGTACTTTATCTTGGTCATTTCTCCTAAGTCACACAATAAAATCACTTCTTATTTATATATATAGATCTATAGATATATAGATATATACACACACATATGTGTATATAAAGAAACCTTCGATATAGCCTAAGAAGCTAAAAAGGAATAAACACAGAATGCCTTGGGAAAATGTGGGAGGAGCAGAGTTCGCAGCCAGTTATTAATCCGCTTTCAGGACAAGGCTCTTGCTAAAGTTTAAAATTCAATTTAAATGTAAAAAGTAATGAAAAAAATAAAAGAAAGAAAGATAAAGAAAAGGATTTTTCTCCCGAGCCAGCGGTCTGGCTCCAGCCTCTCAGCACCCGCCCGCCGTGACGCCGGCGGCAGCGGCCCCCCCGCGGCCCGGGCGCGGCGCGGACGGCCCCGCTCCGCTGGCTGCGCTCCCCCCGGCGCGGCGGCGGGCGGGCGGCTCCGCGGTGCCGCGGGCGCGGCGCGGGCGGGGGCTGAGCCCGCGCGGCCGCTTGTTGATCGCGGCGGCCGGCGCCGCTCCGGGCTCCGGGCTCCGCGCCGCCGGCCAGCCCCGCGCCCGGGCTTGCCGCTACGCCTCTCGCATTCTTCCATTGCAACAGTGCGAACCCCTCCTTTTCCCGCCCCCCCCCCCCCCGCTTTTTTCCCCTCTATCCCTTTTTTTTTTTTTTTTTTTTTTTTTTTTTTTCTTCTTGGAAGATGGCGGCGCCTCTCGCCAGCAAGGCAGGGTCCGCCGGCACCACCAGCAAGCCTCCCTTCCCGGAGCTGGATTTCCGATCGGGAGCCAGGGTGGAGGAATTAAATAAACTCATCCAGGAATTCACCAAGCACGATCAGAGGGAGTACGACGACCAGCGGGCCCTGGAGATCCACACGGCGAAGGACTTCATCTTCTCCATGCTGGGTAGGGCAGGGACCGTGCGGGGCGGGGGCGGGGGCGATGCCGGCCGGGGACCCCCGGGCAGAGCTCCCGGCGGTGCGGCACCAGCGGAGCCTTTCCCCGCGCCGCGGGCGCGCTGGGCTGGGGGGTCCCCGGTCGCAGGGCGGCTCTCACCCCCAGGAAACTAATTTTCCTGTCCTATCCAGCTAGCCTTTGCCAGCGATGTATTTATAAGGGCAGAGGAAAGGCTGGGTCGCAGGGCTGACCGGTGCCCGAAAAACACGCCGAGCCAGCAGGGCTGCAGGAGAGGCTAGCCCGACCCTTTATTGTTTTTTCCCCCCAACTATCGAGGCATAGGAAACACAGGGTTTTTTGGGAGGTTTTGTTGTTTGTCTGTTTGTTTTTCTGGACCGTTTATTTTGGTTATTAGACCGGCGGATGCTTTTACAGGACCATCTCCCGAACTGCCTTTCTTGTCAGATTGTGGCGGGGGGAATCTTCATCCGGATGAAACTTTGAATCGCGGGCAGGGATCCTTAAACCAGGGTGAAGCATGTGTTGGCCCTTGCGGAAATCACCTGGGCTCTAGCATGACTAAGGTTTCTTAAGAGTAACAGTAGAATGACTAACAGCTCTGATTCTCCAGGTAGTCAGTTTCTGATAAATATGTACCTTGAAATAACTGAGAAATCATTCAGACGAATAAGAGCCTTCAGGATACAAAAGGATGCTCTTTAACATGCAGATTAGACCTTGAAATCAGTCACCCAAGTTTCAATGGTTGTCTTAAACATTCTCTCAAACATTCTTGTGTTAACAGCTGCTGTGGCCAGTGAATGGTTCTTTGTAGCTCAGAGGTGCACATACACCGTTAAAGCGCACTTGGCACAAACCAAATGTATGGTCTGCATGTGCACTCTGAATAGCCTACATCAGTTTTCTCATCCAGAAACACAGAGCGCTCCTATTGCAATAATTATTATTTTCCATCTCGAAGGATTGTCACTCTAACAGACCACTTCCTCTATAGCCATGAACACACCTACGCCCTGTCCCGCTGGTGATCTTGTAAGGTACCTGCATGAGTATGACTGCCCGCTGTATGGGATTTGCACAATTTTATGTGTGCATTGCTTTTTCACCAAGGGCTGGACAGGATATAGCAGACTAAATTTAGCCTGAGAACAAGGACAACAAGTTGAAAAGTCAGTAGTGTGTATATTTATAGTCGCAGTTATAAATATTTTTCCCTTCCCATTTAAACAACAACAGAAAAGATGCAGTGAAGCCATGATTGCATGAAAGCCTGTAGGATTTTTGTTCTTGGAAACCTGATCTGGTGTCATCCAGTATTATGATCTGATACATTTTTCAATCAGGGCTTTAAATAACTGGCTGAGGAAGCATGGCTGAATGGGATGGAGCAGAGTGGAGAGAAAACAGCTATAGCTGCTGTGTGGCTAGAAAGTAGAGAAAGCTTTGTATGACCCTGTTTAAGCATTAATAGTCTTTGCAGGGTACAGAGATCACATAATTTCTTCCTGCCTCATGTGGGAAAAGGCAGTAGAAGAAAGACAGAAGAATGAACTGGAGCATGCCTTGTATTCCTGCAAATGCACCCTAATGCCTTGCTGTTTGTGAAACAGGGAGCCTTAGGCTGTTTAGAAGTAATGTAAATTAATGTGGTTGTCTTTAATATAATGACTGGGAGATGAGCATTCTTCAGTTTTAAATGTATAGCTAAACCCTTGGTTTCAATGAAAGCTATATTTCTGTCTAAGTTGTACCTGATAATTTTCAGTAAGTCTTGTTTCTGAATAAAAGAAGAGACTTGAGGACTGAGCCCAGGACAGAAATGGAGATGGGATGTCTGATTTGTCTGCATTAGACCGAGAAGTTGTATTCGTGGATCAGATCCTTCTTACCAAGAGAGGCTCTTAAATCTAAAAGGATTTAACTTATTAATAAATAGCTCTTTCCCCTGTGCCTGATCCCTCCCATACGTACTGCTCTTATCTCGTCGGGTGATGATAGGAAAATTAAACATAGCTTTCCTGATTTAATTACACTGGTGTGTAATTGGTGGATGAATGATAGGTGAGGAGACCTTGTGAAGATTCTCAGATGTTTGTACTCTGCATGGCTTGCCCTCTGGGTCAGACTTTGCTTTTAATTTGTATTAACTCTTTTTCATCTGTGTTGTCTTACCCTGGCAATAAGCAACTGAACTCTGGGAGATCTAGAGTTGGACTGTTAGAAAATTAGGACGAGGTACTACCTGTGGTGTGTTTGTCCAAAACCTTGTGCCCCAAGCTTTAGAAGCGGACTGCAAATTACTTACCTGTCTGGTGGGGACAGTGAGTATTTTCTGAATGTGTGTAGTTCCTGGACATTCACAGTCCCTTTCACAGTCACCAAGACCATATGGTCTTGCCAACACCCTACACCAAAACAGCAGGTGTATTTTGGTGCCTTTGTTGGGTAAATTCCTGTACACACACTGAGCCATGCCTGATAAATGCTTGTCTCTTTGATTCAGCTATAATTAGCCTCCAAGGAGGGAATGGCTGTAGGAAACAAGAAAAAGAGTGGGGAAAAGACAACCTTGTGTGCTGGGCAGAGGGCTGGCTAAGAGAGGCTGAGAGACCAAGTCTCTGCCTGGTAGTCATGGCAGGAGCTAATTACTTATTCCCCTGGTGACTCAGTTTTGTGCTTAAAGAGGGATAAAGGAGTATTTTTATGAAATGATGATATTACAGTCAATGATATTTTGCTTTTTAAAGCACTTGCTGCCATTGTGATGGGAGGTGCATAGCAGTCTTATTAAAGACATTTTGAGGGTACCTGACCTAGAGAGTATTGTTCTTGCAGTACAAGGACTTTCAGGAAATTCTTTAATAAACACTACCTGTCTCTTTCTGTTTAGCACCTAAGTAAAAAGTGCTTTAATGCACAGATATGGTAGGCTTAAAAATCCCATACATTATGCTCTTGGGAAGAACATTGCATATAAAATAATTCCTTGAAATTTCTAGTGCTGTTGCTGCCTCAAACCAGCTCATGTTATTTGGAATACTGATTCCAGAATTTTATACAGTAACAAGAGAAAGAAGCAAAGATATACAAATAAGTACAAACTATAGAGAGCTATATTCTGCACTCCAGGTACACATCAGGGGTCAGTCATCCAAACCAGTTTTCAGGCTCTTGGGTTGGTGTTTTGTTTCTATTTCCTACTATGAGACTTCTGACTCAGCAGAGCCAGAAGATGAATACTTAGGACATTTCATGCCATTCTCCTTCCTGAGAAATCAAATCAGAGAAAGGACTAGTTTAAGTTGGGGCTAAAATGGCCTTTTGAGGTTTTAAGGCCTCTAGTGTATCTTTTTGTCACTTCAGTGGTTACTTCTGTGGGAAGTGCCCACCAGGGCAGGCCATACTTTGAGCATCTGCAGCCAGCTGCAACTTAGAGCTGTTGACAAGACCTCTAGAGAGCTTGTCTCAGCACCTGATACAGGAGAGGTGGTGATCCTATTCTGAGATCATTTCCTGATTCTCTGGTGTCTGCCTGGTGCTGTGCTGGGTGTGCTAGCAAGTGTTTGTGATAGAGACAAGTCTCAGAGTGGAAGCAGGGCTGGCATTAGCAGATAATTTCTGCTGCCAATACCAGCTTCCCAAATGGAGTGAGCTACCCTGCTGAGTCCCTGCATCTGTAGCAAGGCTTCCAGCTGCTTCTTGGACTGATAGGCCCCTAAAATATGTGCTGTGGAGGTGCAGATTGCTGTGCTGACAACACAGGTGTCCCCACAATAGCTTGCTTTTATCAGCAGCTGCTACAAGGAAAGAATTTTCCATTCTCTCCCTGTACCTGAGGTCTGTGTAGCAGAACAGCATTGGCAGTGTGGCTCTTGTGTGGGTTTGTGTGGCTTTTTTTTTTTCTCCCCTTCCCTACCTGCCATAACTTGCTGATAAAATCTATTGTAGATTAGATTTCAGGCATCGTTTGAAGTGTTACCTGTTTGTCTAGGATGCATCATGGAAATTCTCTGGTTCCTGTTGTAGTGTGGGAGCTGATGAAATAGCAACAGGATTGGAGTGATCTCTCTAGGGTTAAGTCTTTTGTGTGTGTGCGCCTTCTCTCAAGAGAAGCCAATCATGACAGGAGCACACTGTACTCTGAGGCCTGTGTTAATAAAGGCTCTCTGCTGGCATTCCCTGTGCTGCTGAATGCATAATGCACAGCTGTTAAAAACAACCTTACTCTATCGCAGAATTCATTTCTGGCTTCACTTGTGTTTCCTCTCCCTGCAGACTGCATGCTTCTGTATTTGCATTTGAGGCTGTGGGGGTTCCTTGGGGATTTTGCTTTTCTTAATTAGGGGGCAGTGTACTTAAACTGGTAAGGTTTAAGCATTGGTAGCTTCTATTTGGTTGTACCTGTCAGGAATCAACCAATTCCATCTCACTGGGGATTAGGTAAGAAAAGTTTGGTAGCCTCCTCTGTCTCTTTGTTTAAAGAGGTTGCTGGTCCATATATGTGTCATCAGTGAAAACAGATTGAAAATCTTTGCCTCATTTTGTTTTAAGATGCTGGTATTTTACTTGCTCAACTACTGTTTTGAAACATTAGTCTGTGATGCAGAGTATTTAGTTTAATAGCCAGGAACATGTCCTAAGGGCACAAATTCTCACGGCAGGCTTGTCAGACTGCCCACCGCCTGTTCCTTCAGTCTGTGGAAATATTTGTAAAAGGTTTGGGTGAATACTTGCCAAGCCCAATTATGCAATTATGTTTTAAGGGCAATTTTATAATTACAGTGGAGGATGGTAACCAGGATACAGGAGTTGTTGAGGTTTTGACTTTTCCTTTTTTTATTCCTATGTGACTTTGTGTGAATGCTAAAATATTCGGGGCAATTCTAGTTAGAAACCAGTTGCTCAACTTTCTTTTAAACAGCTGGCTTTTATAGGTGAAGCTAAATTAAAGATAACTCCAACATTGCTCAGGAAGGCTGGAGGACATATTTTAGTATAGCTTTGGTACTCTGCATGTTGGATATGTTCTCAGAGACCTAGAATAGCCCATGGACAATGTCCAGTCTAGAGGAAACTCAGAGGGTAAAAGTCCTGTCTGGACTTCTTAAAGAGAACCTTCAAGCTGGTCAATTTTTATGGACAGTTGGGATTGTCTGTTGTAATTTGTTTGATAAATGCCAGGTTCCTGCTTTGTCTCTTGCACAGCTGAAACTTTTGCATCTTTACTTGGGCCTTGACATGTGCACTTTTTCATTTAGGTGCTCCTTTAGGTGCATGTCCCAGTCCTTTTAATGCAAAGATGGTTTTCCCAGGTACACCTCTGGGATCTTCTGCCCATGTCAGACCCTGTTTGTACTCTGCAGGATCCATTAGGTGAGAAAGTGCTGGGGAGAGATGTGTTTAAAGCCAAGATTGCCTTTCACCTCCAGTCAAGGGGTCTTCATTTGCAAGGGCTGCCTCAGCATGACACTGTGAACAGTGATTGGGATGGCAAATTGCACTCCCAAGCATACCTGTGTGAAACCCTGTGGTGGCAGCTGCAGGTAAAGGCTCTGGAATAGGCCTGTCAGGTTTCTGTGAGTCTAAGAAAAACGAGCTGCCAGTGGGTCCATCACCTTTGTCTGGGTGATGCTGATGTATGAAGTTCACTTGAGAAGCAAGAGCTGTAGATCTTCTGTTGTGAAAAAAGAGGTTTAGGAGTTGAGTGCATTACGTAAGGGACATATCTCCTGGGTTTTCCCAGCAAGAGCTGGGTGGGTTAAGTTCCATGTGCTAAAAGAAAACCATTAATTCTGCCCATTGGGACCTTGGCCTGCTATCATCTGAACCAGGAGAAAATTCTATGAGAGTGACAATCCCTTCGTGTGTACAACATGCTGTGTTACATTTAAACTAATTTGTTTGTCTTTGGGGTACGAAACAAGCAGTAGAATAGGTGGAGTTCTGGGGAAGCAAAGGGGAGGATCTGTCCTGTTTTTTCCTTTGGAAAAGCAGAAGACCTATCATAGGAGCAAAGCAGAAAGCAGCTTTGGAGGTTGAATTCACAGAATGTCCTTTATTGGGAAAAAAAGCAGTGAGCTTGCATGGGAGCAAGGGTGAGAGAGGAGAAAAATAACCTCTAGCTGCGTGTCTCAAGTTATTGGTCTCAGTCTTGTCCTGATGACTCCTAGAGTGGTGTGAATTCACAAGCTGAACAGTAGCTTTATTGGAATTTACAACCATATTTCATGGGTTCCCCATCTTAACTATGGATCTTATATTCTGTGAAGTTTTATGACTTCTGTTAACACAAACCTCTCTTACTGTCTGACTAACAAAAATATAGGAGTTGGCTTTTCTTGTGTGGTTTTTTTTTGTTTGTTTGTTTGTTTTTGGTTTGTTTGTTTTGGGTTTGTTTGTTTGTTTTGCTAATAGAACCGGAAGGCAGCTTATGAGACATTAAAAATAAATCTTTCAGCAGCAGCTGATGTTCCAATTGATGTCCAGTTGACAGATGCAGCTATGGATTTTGCTGTGTTTCATTATGAGAACTCCACTGTTTGCTTTCCTTTCTAGCATTCCATTGCATTCCCTTTTACTGTAAATAGCAATTGGCCTGGACTGAGTGGATTAATCTGTGCCTTAGTACTTCAGCCAAACAGACAGGTCTCTGAATTCTGTACTTCTGCATCAGATAATCTTGCTGCATTTCTTTCAAAGCACTATTTCAGTGACTATGTGGTTGTAGAAATCATTCAATTTGAAGAGAGATTCGCTGCTCCCCAACATATTTGACGTTTGAGCTTCTAATAAACACTTGATGCTAAGAAAGTTGCAACAATCTTATTAATGCATTGTGTTTAAACTGTCAGTCTGATTTTAACCCAATTTAAAGCATTTAATGAAAAGGCTGTTAAGGTGTTTTGTTACGAGCATGCTGGTGTCAAAAGTACAAATACCGTGGAGTGGAGGTGATTGGTTGCTCTGAGGTTCATAATATCCATATCTTTGACACAGCAATGGTAGCTACTGCCACCCACTCATATTTAGGGCTGTGGGCAGGCATTTTCACAGCGTTGGGTGCCTTCAGCTGGTAGAACAGGAGGTGGGTGGCATCTATTTCAACCTAAGAAGATCATTCTGTGGGTGAAACACTGAGTCAGAGTAAGGACACCCGAGACCTCTGTTCTGAACTGCCCCCAAATTTTTACAGATCTCTGCAAGTTTCTGAGTATAATGATGTGTAGTAGGGCCTTGGTACTATGAGAAGCCTTCCTTGTCTCCCGTGCTTCAGCAGTCTGTGAGAAGTGGGGTGGTACTGGAAGAGTGGAACATTGTGGTGCTGCAGTTCTTCGTGACAGGATGGTTTAATCATGCAGCTCTCCCGTGTAAAGTGAAGTCTGGTTCTGAGAGTCTCACCATGAAAAGTATTTAAATAATGAAGGCAAATAGTTGCCCTGTCATAGGATGTTGATCCAGTGGCTTTGAGGTCAAGTACAATTCAACCTCTATGAGAGAGATTACAACCTGACCCAGTTCTAGCAAGTAATCTTATTTTGTTCTGGACGGATCCCAAAGCAAAACTGGGACAAATTAGTTTAAAGAATACATCCTGTCCATAGTGTGCATACTGATGCAATTTGGCAGTGTCAGGCAATGTCTCTCAGTAGAAGGCAGCAGTTTGGGACAGAAGGCAGAAATAGGAGATATGGCCAAAACTAGAAATCCTGTTTGGATAGTCATTAGCAGTGATTTTTTTCTTTCTTTTTCTTTTGTCTCATGACACACTTATAAGGTCATAATTTAAGAGAAAAGTAGAGGTTTATGTGTGGGATGTCATTGATCTGCCAAGAACTTCTTTACATGGCTTGCAGTCAGACCATACAGAATTTCTTCCACCCTCTGATGGAGTGAGAGTTCATAAATGATTTGGTCCAGAACTGCTGAACAGCTAGAAAACACTTTGAGTTTCATCTGGTAATAATGAAGTCAGTTCTTGCTTTACTACATAATCTGCTAGGCAGTGTGCTTTTTTTTGTTCTAAAATGTCTTAACTCTCCTGTTCCTGTTGGTGGGATCTTTTGGCACTGCTCCACAACCCTCTCTCAAGGATGGATGTTTTTATTCAGTGATGTGCATTTGATCTGGTTTAGAAAATCAGGCACTGAGGTTGTGAGGGAGTGATATTAAACACCTATCAAAAATGCTGAGACAAACATTGCAATTAGCTTCTGTGCATGTCCCTTCAGCATTTCTACTCTTTGCATTTTAATAGTCTGAAGAGCTATGTCTTTGTGATGCTTTGGGTGACTCCTCTTGGAAATGAATCCCGTGCCAATAGCTCTGGCTGTGTCTGATCCACAGGCACGTGCTTGGAGATATTTCGTGTTTGTTTTGTGCCTCACTAATTAATGTATAAGTTAGTGGTAGAACAGCAGGAAAGCTGCGTTTGCTGACACTTCATGAAATAATGATTTAATCCTTTGTGACACATTCCTGCTGAGTGTCAAAGCTGATAATTCTAATCTCTGTCCCTAGCTCAGAGCAACAGGACCCTGTTCTGGAGGGCATTTTGCATGATCTTGCAAGCTCTTGTAGGTACTTTGTGGCCAATTCATGTAAATGCTTTTTGCACATTGCCACTCTTGAGCGTGATTGTACAGGATTGTCTGGCACACTGAGGAATCTGGAGTTGAGAGCAAACAAAGGAGTCTGCTTCAAATGAAATAAGGGTTGTCCTGTCAAATAACATTTGTCTGCTTCAAAATAAATACAGGTTGTCCTGTGAGCAGCAGGGAAATGCCCCCATTTCCTTCTAAATACACCTTTTCCTTTACCAGCATTCAGAGCAAGGCATGGTTCTGTTGATCCAGAGGGGTTCCTTGCCAGAGCTTTAAACTAGTTTTGAAGGGGGAATGATGGACTGAGGGGGTCTCAATGCCCTGAGCTGCAGCACCATGACTGAGAGAATGATCAGCTCTTGGTCAACCATGAAATTGTGTGGGATCTGCTGCTCCAGCTGGATCCTTACAAATCTGTGTGGCCTGATGGGATTCATACCACAATTTTTGAAGACCTATTGATGTTATCACAAAACCTCTCTTAATGATTTTTGAGTGGTTTTGGGAATCCAGAGAAGTCCCAGCAGTCTGGAAGCTGGCAGACATTCCTGATTTTCAAGAAGGGCAAGAAGGAGGACCCCAGAACTACAGACTGTCAGTCTCACTTCAGTGCTTGGTAAAGTTATGGAGAAGATTATTCTGGGAGGTATTGAAAAACACTTTGGAGACAACACAGTCATTGATCACAGCCAGCACAGCTTTGTGAGAGGGAAGTCTTGCTTGTTGAATCTGATTTCTCTTTATGATAAGCTAACAGCCTTATTACTTTTCCATCAGGCACAGCATCACCAGCTGGGTAAGGGAGAGGATTGTCCCCTCTGCTCTGCTCTGCTCTGGGGCGGCCTCACCTCCAGTGCTGGGGGCAGTTCCGGGCACCGCAGTGTAAGAAAGACACCAAACCACGAGAGAGCATCCAAAGAGGGCTGTGAATGGTGAAGGGCCCTGAGGGGAAACCGTGTGAGGAGCGGCTGAGGCTCTCGGTGCGTTCAGCCTGGAGGAGGCTGAGGGGAGAGCTCAGTGCAGCGCCGGCTCCCTGCGGAGGGGAAGAGGAGGGGCAGGCGCTGATCTCTGCTCTGTGCCGAGCAGCGACAGCGCCTCAGGGAGCGGCCGAGCTTGTGTAGGGGAGGTTTAGGTTGGATATTAGGAAAAGGTTCTGCCCCCAGAGGGTGTTTGGGCACTGGAACAGGCTCCCCAGGGAAGTGGTCACAGCACCAAGCCTGGCAGAGCTCAGGAAGCGCTGGGACAATGCTCTCAGGCACATGGTGTGACTCTTGGGATGGTGCTGAGCAGGACCAGGAGCTGGAGCTGATGATGCTTGTGCTCCATTCCAACTCAGCAGATTCTGTGATTCTGTGAAACCCACTCCTCTTCATTCTGTGTGATTCTGAATCCTGGGTGTGGAAGCAAATCTGTATGCAGGGGTAGCTGAGAAACTGCTCTGCAGTAGTTGGTCCTTGTAGAGATACAACCAGCAAAGCTTGCTTCTGTTCTGGCATGGACTGTGAGTTGCTGTTTAAAATAAACTTTTGGTTTAATGGTATTAAACAAAAAATGTGCAGCTCTGCAAATAGAGAAGGGAATGTCACTGTAATAACACTTCAGGGCCTCTGAAATTCATCTTTTGCAGTTTCAATACAGTGTGCTGAATAGCAGATCAGGTATTGGTATTGGCCCCTTGATATAAGGCCCTTAAAGCTTGAGTTGCTGAAGTATCTGTATTTTGTAGACAGTAGGGTAACCATGTACTAAGCAATCAGTAACTTGAGGAAAATAAGAGGAATACAAGTCTCTCTGCCAGCACAGCATGTCTCTGACAAGCTGAATTAAATTCCCATGGTTTTTTTTTTTCCAATGAGCAAGCTGTAATGCACATCTAAGTGCATTATTGAGAAAAAGGAACCATTACAATTTGATTGAGCATCTCTCAGAGGCTTGCATTATGTTATAAGTTGTCTGTGAAAGTTTGACCCTGAACCTGCATTTTTTTTTCTCCAGTGAATTTTTGTGGATGTGCAAAATTTACAATTGAGGCAACGATGTTAGAGTGAAAATAACCCCTTTGACACAGGCTTGTAACATCAAAGAAAGACTGTTTCTGTGCATTTATTTTAATTGTCTTGGGGACACGTTCATATGTGCTATATAAGCACTTAGCAAAACTATTTTCATGTTATCAGAGCTGCAGAGTTAAGTTACAAGCTAGTCTGGAAAATTAAAATTTAAAAATTATTTTGAACCTCTTAAACCTAAATTCTGTCTCTGAACTAGGGCACTGGTGACTTACTTTAAAAATCAGACAAACCCTCTCACTCCTTCACCCAAATCTCATACAGGAGATCTGGAATCATCTTTTTATCTAAGCTGCTTCTTAAAAATTCAAGTAAAGAAATGAGTGTTTAAAAATCTTCTCTTATGGTGAGAGCAGTCTTGTAGAACATTGCCTGTATATATATGAATCACTCTATTGTTCTGTCTATGTCACTGAATTCTCAACTTCTTTTAAGTAACTCTTTCTTTACCTTAAAATGATGTAAATGCCTTTGTTTTATTCTATGTGGAGGTCTCACCCCTCCCAAAAGAACTGTTCCAGTGTGACAGGCATCACTGGGCCAAGGCCAGCACTGCTTGGCGAGGACTGTAGGAGTCCTGTGGAAGAGATTTCTGTCTGAGGGAGACAGGAGCTAGGGAGACAAATGAAGAAAATCCTCAGACCCACAGCATGTTGATAGACCTCCTGTTGTTCTTAATTCGTGCCTGTAAATGGCCCTGGTTTCCGCTGTTGTGCACCAAGACAATAATAAATAACAATCCTTAGCATTTATGTACCTCAATTTTCAGTGTGTTCAACACACATTAACTAATTCAGCTGAGATGCATATACTCTGTGAGTAAACTACTCTTCTTGCTGCCCAGGGGGACCTTTTTTACAGCTGGGACAAGGCTTTTCTTTTTACCCTTAACTGGAGCTGTTGGCAGGAATGTTGTAGGCAGGCCTGTGTCTGTCTTTCTGAGGGTTTTAAGCATTTGCATGTACCCCTATTTGCACAGGAATTGGACTACTCCCAAGTCATATGTGATACTATGAAAAAGATATGCAGGAGACTTGTTTTTATATTTTGTGCCGCAAATATGCAGACCCAGGGTTTGTGGTTTCAGGAATCATTGAGTTAGCAAAGATGTGGCTACATTTAGTGCCTTCTTCTGGGCTTTCATAAAGCCTTCAGGAAACAGCATCTCCAGTGGTCCTTGGGGTTCAGGAAGGGAATAAGTCTCTGTCAGTTTTGACTATGTTGGATCCTCACACCATGTGCTGAAGAGAATTGAGGATACTTGGTGGTTTTGGTGCACTAGTGCTGGATTCTGCCTTTTTCTGACCCAGAGATGGGGTTTAAAAAGTTGTTTTAAAACTTTTATTCTATTTTCAATCTCGTGTGAAGGGTGAGACAATATAGGTGTTATAATTCACGCCATTACAGTCAGAAGCCAACTATTTCCTAATTACAATACATTATAATGGTTTTTTGGCCTATCAGCTTTTGCCACACAATTCTTTTAATGCCTTAAAGCCAGTCACCTAAAATTACCCCTTGTGGGTCCCACTACAATACACCTTTCATAGTTCTATTTCTCTAAAGTATCTAGTCTTATTTGCAAGGCCATCCTTTGAAACTTGTTTCATTTCTCTCTCAACAATGTCCGTCCTATTCCATGGCATTTCTAACTCAGCATTTCTTATCTCAAAGTTTGCATACAGATGCATACTATGTGACCCTTCTGTCAGGCTTTGAGAATTCTCTACAAATCCATTCCCCACATTTCCCCCTCTCTCTTGAACGGAAAAGACTTCTTTGATGGCCTTGTTCATCGTTTGCTGTGCACAGTGAAGTACACAAGGCACTATGACTGACATTGTCACTATACCAATTGATGTATATAAATAAACACACCAGATCTGGCATGGATTCTGGGCCACCAGCCTGTCTTTTGGGGCAGGAGAAGGCTCAGCAGAAGCCTCTTGCCATGTCAGAGGTGTTTTGCAGGCAATTAAAAACAGTATGCCCTATTATTTATAAACCTGAATCCCAAACATGTTGTCTGGGGTCTCAGACATGCACTGGCTTGAATCAAATCTGTCTGGCACTTGACTCATTTTCTGCCTTGGCATTTTGCATATGTGTATAGAGCTGGTGAGAGGGAGTTTGATGCATCCCTGTCTGCATCTTCTAGCTGGGCAGGATTGGTTCCACATTTCCTTTCAAGAGCAGCACCATTTTAGCATTCCATTAGGGTGACTAGAAGATAAGCATCTTATTTAATCAGGTCATATCATGTGGGATTAATGGTTTACCTTGGAAATAACTGTTTTGTAGTCTTTGTAAGTGGATGCCTGGTACTTCAGAATGGCTTTATAGTTGTAACTCTTTTTCTGATCTGACTGGCTCAGTTATAGCTGGTGGACACACTTCTGGATTACCTCTCTGTCTAATCTTTTAGTAACCTTCTGGTTTAGAAGTGGTACCTGCAGGTTTGACCTGAAACTGAAAAGGAACACCATTAGCCTTTTAGTGACCTGATTATGCATTTTGAGATCAGAACTCTCACCTTGCTACAGCTCTTCCTTCAGCAAACAGTACATGAGAGAAGAACAGCATGTTTCTTGCAGGTGATGATTTCTCTTTCAGTGGCTTTGATATCCTCATTTTGTGTTTGAAGGTAATGTGCAGATTGCTGGGTGGTGTCACTCAAAGTGACTGAGCTGCTGTAGCACGTGAAGATGTCTCCAAGACAACTGATTTCCTGGTCAAACAGCCCATTGCCTTCTGCTACAAGACATTTTAAGGGAGCTGGTGAGCTAAAGGAGCTAGATATTTTAACAGTTAATTATTAGCACTGTAGCTGCCAAATGCAGCTCAGAGTCTAAGGCTGAAAATGTACCTATTAAACACTGCAAATGAATAACTTGGTAAAAAAGGGATTGTGTTATTTGATGAGCAAAGTGATTTATCAAAAAATTTCTACCAAATAATAGGATTTAATTCCCTCCTTTCACAGTTCTTTTCCTCCAGTTGCTATATGTGGAATTTAGGGACCCTCTTTTACGCTCATATTTTGTTGTTCTATATCCCTGCTACCTTTCAGCTTTGCTTTTTAAGTATTAGCGTGCCATATTTTTTTCTAAAATATACCCCAAAAATCAAATGTTTGTTTTCATTTTCCTTCTGCTCTAAAGCTCAGAAAGGTTTAGTGACTGTTCAGTTCTAAAGTTAGGATAATAAAAGCTTGAAGCATTGGATTCTTTTCCCTGTGTTATCCCCTGCTCCCTGTGCCCTTTGTCTCCAGAGAAACAGGGTTACTGAACAGGTGTAGAGCATTTAGGATTTTTTCTTCTGCATTTCATATTTTAAACTCTTTTTCTGAAAATATTCCTATGCCCATCCTGTTTCAAGGTACTTGGTTCAAACCAAAATAGCCACATTTTTTCCTGCCCTCCTTGCAAGGCTTGCCCCTTCTGCTCAGCTGAACAAACCCCACTTTGGTCTTTGCTTTGGAATAAGAGACAAGCAGGCTTGTTGATTTCTGCTGCATTGTTACTCTCCTCCCTCACAGAGATGTAGTGGTTATCAGGGGCAGGGTGGGAGCTGCTGGCTGCTGTTTTCATGAGATCTCCAGGGGGCTGCTGCCGTGTGCATCTTCCAGCCCCAGAGACAGCACAGGCTGGAGGAACAGGAGCAAAATACGCTTTGTGCAATGGTGGGTAGTGAGGGCACAGAGAGCGCTGACAACACTTGAAGATTTTCAAATGAATGTGCAGGAGAGACAGGGGGTTGTTGCCCTCCCCTGACCTCTGTCCCATGGCACATCTGAACCTGAATTCTCAGCTAATAACCCCTAAGCTGCCTTCTCTGAGCGTGCCTGCATTCGCTGGGGAATTTTAGGAATGCGGATTTCAGCACAGTGTTGCTGCTGCTCACCCTCTGTTCAACTAAGAGCTTTAGAAGCTGGTGTGGGGTTGGTATTGCCAGGATAAAACCCCATTGTGGTTTGCAGTATTCTTTAACTAAAGATTTATTTCCCTGTGTAAGGTTCCATTTAGAACAGCAGGAGTCAACATCAAAGAGCTGGAGAAAGGCCTCTCCCCTTTCCCTGACACAGCACAGCTTCAGCCATCTCCCTTCACTATCCCCTCTCCCAATTCCTTTGTTTTTAAGGCATTACAACGACTGGAATGTTGAAGGGATTGTAGTTACTGTTATATTGCTCACACTTACAGGTGCAATTGATCCAAGGAGGTGAGAGGAGGAAGCCCGTGGGAGGGTGGAGCTGGTGTCACTGATGCAAACCTCTGTCTTTCGATGTCCCCGCCGTGCTGATGCAACTCCATCTTTAGCCTCCAGCCACTTACATTGTTCCTGTCGGAGGATGTGGGAGATCTCTTGACCCATATGGGAAGAAGTTAGGAAACTGGTCATATAGACCCCACCATCTGCTTGGCTTTGTGCACAGCTCTGTGAGTTGTGTGCTTCTTGCTGCATGTGCGTCTCACAGCAAGGCAGCAGGAGTCTATGGGTTTGTTTTGTAGCAGATATGGTAACAAGGACCCTCCTTAAGTCAATCCCTGTCTCTGTTTCTGATGGATAGTTGAAGGTCCTTCTATTTGCTTTGAAAAGCAGCTGACAAAGGAAGGCAGAGCAATTTGTGCCCTCAGCAGGGCAGAATAATCGTGTGACCAGCACCTCTGAAAGATCTCAACAGTGCATCTTGGAGTCTCGTCCAAGCTGCTACTGCAGAATTCCTACACATGCAAGCATTCAGTGCCACACTTGATAAATAGGAAGTGATTCAAGCTATTTGAAATCCTGCATGCAGTGTGAGAAGGAACCTGGACCAAAATGAAAATCCAGGGTGATTCTGGAGGACAATGTAAGGTTATTTTTAGGGCTGTTGCTATTCTGTTGTGCACCAAGGAAGATAATGCTCCAGCTTTGCACTATGGTTCAGCGTTGTTCTGCCTTATTCCTCATTTCTTGGCCCCATCACTTTTAACTGGCAAATACTCGTTGCTTGAGCACCTGCTTTTGTGACCCGGTATCTACTCATAAAGATGCTGGACAAAGCAGGGGTTTGAAGCAATGCAGGGCTTGTGTTCTATATAAAATGTGCTTAAATTCATTCCTGGTCATCTTGCAGCAAAGCTATTTGTGTTCTGACTATGGCCTGGCTTGCAACCTGCAAATGTACGGATAGGATTTATTGTCTCTGACCATAAAATTTTAAAGTGCTGTTAATGGTAGATGCTAAATCACTGCTGCCCCAATTCCAATCTGTCTGCAGAATTTCTGAGTTCCTAGGAAGGCATTTTCCCTGCCAGTAACCTTTGGTTTCTCAGAACAGAGGCAAGTTGCAGGGCTGTTCACAGGATGATGAAGCACTAGTTTGCTGAGGGACCTGTGTCCTGGCCGATGTCCAGGCATCTGTCTGGCCCCAGAGAGCAGAGCCAGGCAGACCTGGTACGGCTGTGATGTGACTGAGGGATGCTTGTATTGGTGTCTGGGTGTAGACACTCTGCTGGGACACAGGGACTGAGTGTCCCTGCTCTTGGCTTTGTTTCTCCCTGATTGAAGTATCTTTGACACAGCAAGAAAACTGGAATTCAGTGTTTCAGCACTGAGCTGCTTACAACAAGCTATTTTATTTTTGTACGTGTCTAATAAATACTGGACTGTTCAGCGTTGTCACTCAATGTGGCTTTGTCCCTCGCTGCTGGGAGTCTGCATAGATTTCCCCTGAGACTGGGGAAATGTTTCCCCCAGGATGGCATGAGATGCACACTGTTCTAGCTGAGGCTGTTGTTTGTCACCTTTGCCTAGAGAGCACTGGCAGCACTAAAACAAAACCTAATGTTTTTCAAATCAATTAATAGTCTTCAAGCCCTTTTCATGAACATGCAAAGACAGCTGTGGCAGGTGGGCAGGTGATGTCTTCCTTGCCAAGGAGGGGGAGATGCCTTCTATGCAGCATTTGCAGGGGAGGCAGAGAGCCACCCAGGGCTTCCCACTCTCAGGCCGATGCACTTTACACTGCTCCATCTTCCTCACGGCAACCTCGCTTTCCATTTCATCAGCAGGAATGCCATTTAGCGTGTTTTGCTTTAACCCAAAGCTGGACATCATAGAGAACAGTCATCCAAGACTAGGCTAGGAGTTCTTTGACATCAGCGTATCAGAAAAGGTTGCAAAAGTTTACAGTATGCTGTGGCAGAGCTTTCCAGAGCTTGTGCTTGACTGAAGTAGGATATCTCCTGTCCCTAATATGGTGTTTAAAACCACTGTTCATAGCAGTGCCTGCAGTGATGACAGTTGGAAGCAATCTTCTGGACCAGAGTAGCCAAAAACTTAAAAACATCTAATATTTGATAATTTTCTTCTGGAAGATCTGTGCTGTCTAACTCAGGGGTTATTTTGCTTCCCTTATGGTGGGAAAGGCAGGCTATCATCAGTAGTGACTGGTAATGCTGGACCAGAGTTTAAGCAAAACCACTTCCAGCAAGAATGCTTTCCACAAGCGGTTCTGCCTGTCTGAAGTTAAAAGGAGACTCTGACTTTTCCTCTGCTCCTTCTCACACCTCCAAAGGCTGAGCAGTCCATTTTAACAGTGCTGCCATATGACTTCTTCCCATATTAGAAAGGAAGTTGCTGAATATGGGCATCCCAGGGTGTATGCGTCTGTCTGTCTGGACCTGTCCCATCAATTAAACAGGAGCTGACGTCATATTTGAAGGTCAACTGTTTTATAATCTAATATTATAATTTTTTTTCCCCTCTGGGTTTATTATCTCTCTCCAACCTGCAGCTCAGCACCATCTGGTGCAGGCACACAAGGGAGAAAGATTAGAGAAAGTAAAGCAGCTTTGTTCGCTTCCCCCATTGCTTCCGATGTACAGAGGAGTCGGCAGTCTCTTGCAATATTGAATTTTAAGTGGTGGGAAAGGCTGGATCCTGTTTGCTGTCGGAGAGAGGGAGAAATAGTCTATGCTTACCAGCGATCTGTCAGGAAGTGTCTCAGGATTCCTTACTGTGGTCACAAAGTGCACTTTGCTGGCATTTTATTTTATATTTAAATAGTCTTGGTTTTTTATGAGCTGCTATTCCCAGCACACATATTTTCCTTACCCATAAATTGCCAGAAGCACTCCTAAATGAGGTGCATGTGCAGTCCTGACCCCAACTAGAGTCTGCTTTGGAGGTGCAGATCTCCAAACACCTGAAGTGCATTTACTCTGTCACACCACAAGCGTGTTCTGCCACACAGGGATAATAGGTCCATCTTCCCTGGTGGCACCTGTCTGCACAGACCAGGGAAGTGAATATTTACTTATCCAGCCTCAGCCTACAGGGAAGACACCACTTGTTTCCATTTCATAGGCAGGGTAGAGTTGCACACAAGCTTCACCCTCTCCCATCCTCCCTCCTTCTTTTTCTCTGTCCATCTAGAGGTGTGTTTGCTTTCTGTCCAGACTGCATGAGGATTGTTTTCTGTAAAGGCAAAGCTCTTTTCTTTCCAGTAATAAAATGATAGTAATTCAAGAATGTTGATCTCCTCGACCAGCAGGCGAACTTGCAAACTAGTATCTTGTTGCTTTTCTTCAATGTTGCAAAATTTGCATCTGGCTATTTTGAAACAAAATTTCTTGAGGCATAAATAATCATTGTTTTTGGCTACTGGGAAAAGGTAGGTAATTGTTGAACACAAATAAATAAGTTTAATTATGAAAACAATTGGCTGACTGTGATTCATGACATGCACATGGCACTGTATCATAATACATAGAGACTCTTTTTTGTCCACCTTTCCTTTGGTGCTGTGCAGCCTTCTCCTAAACTGTGATTTTATCAGGTCAAGGACACTTCATACAAATTCCTAATTTCTGGAGAATAGATAAGCTCAGGAGGGTTTTGTGGAGGTTTAGTTCTACCCTTAAAGAAAAAATTATATTAGCTTCTAGCTTCTCCCATTATATAAAGAATCTTGAACAAACGACAGTAGGATTTCAAAAGAGGAAAATTTATTTGGAAACAAGGAGGAAGTTCTGTTTTTTCCAGTGCTTTAGGTTTAGCTCCAATTTGTAACAGAAAGGGGTTTGTCTCCTTTCACACGTTCCGATGCAATTCTTGCCACTGTAAGGTATTTAAGGTTGGGATTGAACTTTTTCCTCTTCTAAATGAGTATAATGTATGGTGTTTCTTCAATATTTGATTCATTCAGCCTTTCCTATCCCCAGCATCTTGATTTACACAAGGTTCTCCCTATGGAAAGATCCACAATAAATGGAGCAATGGTTCCTGCATTTCTTGACAGGCTTTTAGCTTTGTGAAGTGTATTTCTCCAAACAGTGAGACAAACCGAAGTCTCCACACATGACAGTGAAGAGTTGAAAAGACAGATGCACACAATGGAGGGCCTGACCATGTCACCACAGTCTTGGAATCTCATCACCTTGAAGTGAGCTTGAAAATGGTGCTAGGGATTCTCATTTGCAGACTAACTTTGAAACCAGTTGTTGTATATCCTGTTAATATTTTTAAGACCATTCCCAAAGTAATTGTAATCACTCACAGCAGTTCGTAACACATTTTGTTTCCAGTTCAGACTGATTTAGTTTTCTTGATACTTAAGCACCAAATAAGTAAAAATCTCAATCCCTTCTTTGTGCTGTCTTGCCATGAGGGAAGACTAGATATAGGAGATACTGAAATGGGGTTTGAGGAGAGAGAAGGAAAGTGCATGAAAGGTTAGTTGTTTTTTAGTGCCCAAGAGAAAAAGGAGAGATGCTTTTTTTTATTATTATTTTTTTATTATTCAGGTAATAATGTGGCCTTTGCAAACTAAAATGCTCCTAGACATTGATTTTGTACTTCTAGTGCCCTCTCCAAAAAGATCTCTCACTTCTCTTTTCAAGGACAGTACAAGACAGCAGTGCTTGGCTTGGATCACTGTGAAATCCCCTTATCTGCCTGTTCTCACTTTATTTTTCTTCCAGCTTTTACAGTGTCTTCATTGGCACTGAAAACATGCAGCCAAGGTTGATGAGGGCAAAACTCAAGCTTTACCTTAACTTCTGCCTTAACTCTTTGCAGCATTTTTTCAAGGACTGTGAGTGAGCAGAGCCATTATATCCTTATTTGTTTTTTTTTTTTTTTTAATTTTTTTTTCTGTCCCAATGCAGCAAGTAGTTTTAATCTTTCTTTTAAAGAGCTGGGAGTTCAGTCACTGATCTAGATTGGTGTACTGTGCCTGGTGGTGCTGGACCCTTTGCAAGGAGTTTGGGTTCCTCCATCTCTTCAGGTTTTTCCTCTGGACGCCGGAGGATGCACACACATTACGATTACCACAGACAAGGTTGTACTTGCCACACTGGCACACGTCAGACTTCAGAAAAAAGGCAGCATAATAGCTGGCTTTGCTACTCAAGATTTCTGTCCCAGAAGAGGATCCTGCTGACAGACATCTTCATGTGGCTCCTGGTGCTGTGGCCAGTGAGGCACCCATGCTGTCTGAGGATGTCTCGGCAGGGATTGAACCAGCAGTACTGTTTCACCTGCTACACATCCAGCAGAGGCATCCCACAATGGTTAGGTTAATAGTAGGCAGGAGTGCTTAAACCAGTTTTTCATGCTGAAATACAGATTTTTGGTTTATATTGCCAGTACCTCTAGGACTTCTTGGTTGGGGACAGAGCCCCTTTGTGCACAAGTCTCTGTAAAGATCAGTTGAAAACTGCAATCTTTGCTTTGAAGATGTTTTCAGGAAATAAGTAGCAGAAGCATTTTAAGTAGTCCTGTGCCTTCTGCGGCTTTGTTCATTTTCACTTTTATTGGGTTGTATTAACCATTGACTGGCCTGTTTGCAGTTGCTCGGTGTTTCGATTTTTCTCTCTTTACATCTCAGCAAAAATCCCTGCTGACAGTCTCTCGGGGTTTGTCTTACTTGTTTCTGGAGGTTCCTCTCCTGAGGGGTTTGGCAGGTGTTTGCTCACTGTCTCTAGTAGTAATTGAGGTGGTTGAGTGAGTTATGAAGAATAAGCTGGATTGATTTCCCTTTTGCAATCGGGACTAGAAAAGCTGATTGCCTTGGTGTGCAGCATGATCAAG
Source organism: Hirundo rustica (assembly GCF_015227805.2). Lineage (NCBI taxonomy): Eukaryota > Metazoa > Chordata > Aves > Passeriformes > Hirundinidae > Hirundo > Hirundo rustica. Next base: position 14,237,297 of record NC_053459.1, read on the forward strand.
GCCATAAGCCAAGCTGCTATCAATTTTACCTTCTCCTCCTGTGAAATTGCTAAAGAAAAGATGTTTTCCAGATCATGCGTGTGGAACAGATGTGGCTTATATTGCTAGATGATTCAGCTAAGACTGGTGCCAAAACATTTTCCAGAACTCTCAGCTGGTAGTTGGGCTGAGAGGAGGAATAGCTTGATAGAAGTGCTGGGCAGGCTCTGCCCTCCATGTCTGTAACTGCAGCCACGTCAGGACAGTTCCCTTTGATGTAGCAAGGGTCTAACAGAGTGATGGGATGAGGGGTGTTGTGCCATGAGGCCAGGGAGGCACGGGAGATGTGTGTCCTGAACTGGGTGCTGCCAGCCTGGGAGTCTGAGAGGAATACAGAAGTGCATTTGTGGTAGGCTTGGTTAATGTGTGGAGGTGCTTACACACAGCCCGTGTGTGCTTCTCCCACTACAAGTGTTCCTTTATAGTCACATACCATCAGCACAGAGATCACTGGGGTCCTCTTGGCCAAATGTATTTCCTTCCACCTTCTGCTGAGATGGAGACAATTCTGTTCTCATGAATAGGAATGTGATTAGCTCACCTATTTTTCCCTTTGCAGTCACACTTGGCAGTCCCCCAGAAAGTCACTGGAATGAGCTTTTCTAAGGCTGTATGTATACATAGAATCATGCCAGAGATAGGACTGGGCAGTTGCCTGAAAATCTGGCACAGTAGGCGCACATTTGTTTAAAACTTACTTATATGTAGACTGAGGAGTGCAGAGAATTAGCAGAGGTGCTTGATCAAATTCAGTCCGTATGTCTTACCAGCATGGCTCTTTGGACTTTACTGCTAACGTTGTAAATGGGAGCACTTTAACCCTAAACCTGGTTAAACGTTTATGCATGGCTGAAGTCCAAGTGGAATGTTCTGATGGTGGTGCCTGGGGAGTTCGGCCCGAGGAGGAGAAACTGGTTATTTTGTAACCCATAATAGGGAAGTCTTGAACAGAACAGCTGAACGTGCCATGCTTTTACTGCACACAGGGCATTTATGGGGAGTACAGCGTAGCAAGTCTTGGCACTGTGGAATGCGGAGTCTGTATTCTTGTGTCTGTGACTGTCAGAGAAGACATTCATGCAAAATGTTTGCAGGGTACCAGCAGCCTCCACCTGCCAGAACATGGGGTACTAATGGCCTCACTCATGGATGTGTCGAAGGAAGGAAATGCCTGCAGGGGATGGTGGGAATTGTCTCCTCTCCATGTTGCCAGAAAAAACATTAGCTCTGTCAGTCTTCTGCTGAAATGTATGCTACATTCTGCCTTAATAAAGAGAACTAGAGGAAGAGCAGTGGGTTTTTTTTCTGCAACTGCTGAGTCAGGAGGGGGTGTAGATGAGAAACTCAGTCCCATGGGAAAGCAGTTCATGGCTTGGCACAAGAGTTGCTCTCAGTATCTGTCCTCTGGGAGCTCACTCTATGGTTTAGCAACCCTATCTACCTTCCATTAGAAATTAGGATGCCTCCTTATTTCTGTTTGGTTCTTGACTGTTGTCTATAAACCAGATCTCCTTTCAAAAAAACAGTCTCTGCCCAATGCCACTGCTACAGCTCCCGGTAATTTGGAAGAGGTCAAGTGTGGCAGGCTGGGGCTAGTGCACACTCTTGTAGGTAACCTTGGTATTCCATGGGAGATGGTGTCCTTCGGACAGTGGGTGTGCTCCCCACGCTCTGTAGCTGCCTGGGGAGGGAACGGTGTTTGCATACTCTGCCATGCCTCTTTCGATGTCATTATTCAATAAGGCAGTTGGGTTCCCAGCTGGACTCTGGCTTCTTTTGTGCTTAAAATATCTGTTCTCTATCCAGGCACAGGAGATTTTCATGCAGCTCGAAGTGTAGGGGCTGGTGCTTTCAAAGCAGGAGGCTTGATGTCCTTTCAGGTTAGTAAGGGCAGGCACTGTCAGCAAAATCTTGCCAAGGTTCTTTCACTTTTTTTCCCAGGAAGGCTCTTTCCTACCTTTTCCTGTGTCTGAGCAAAAGGCGGCACCAAGTGGCAAAGAGACTGGGCTCATGCTGCAGGGCTTTAATGGCAATTCAGTTGCATCTGTTGCATTTTTTGGTGATGCTGATGGACGAGCTTGTAGTAGGGGCTGGGTTAATAGTGCTTTTGTGTTGTTACCAAGTTCTCTTTAATGACAGACTACTTTGCAGCCCCTGGAATTTCACTCAGAAATACATCATGCTTTGGTCCTAAGCAGTAAATTCTGCATATTGCAGACTGAGGTGTGCCTTGATAGGTGAAAAACCACCCAGTAACCACAAACCCAATCCCAGATGGATATAAAGATGAAGTAAAATATATTTACCAGGTTTTTGTTACTTTTATGCCAAAGATTCAGGATTAAAACATGGGTGCTATTTGGATAAAGAGGCTGTTTCATGTATTCCAAGTGTGAAAGTTTTTAGTCACACTAAATATCAGAAGTTTGCAGTTTTCTCCCTAGCTCTGTAACCATTGAATAGTGGAGAGGATAGAGTAAGCAAAAAATATTATTTGCAGGAAACTAATTCCTCTCTGCTCCACCTCTTCCTGTGAGCAAAAGGAGGGGGAAGGCACAATGAAGACATCTGTTCCTTTGAACCCACTCACAGACTTGCTTGGTAATAAAACTAGGGGAGAGGAGAAGATATTGGTGCTGTTCAAGTGGTTGCTAATCGCTTTGAGTACTGAGGGGGTGAGCTTTTATCATGTTGACCTTCTTAGGAGATATTGAAAAGAAGCTGGCACTGACCTCTGCCAGGATTTAAATCCAGGAGACTCAGAATCCCTTTGTGCCCCTTTCAAAGGGGAGACAAATCTCCGTGGCAGCCACGCTCTCCCCTTGCCTCAGGGTAGGCACCTCAGCTGTACTGACCCAGATATTGTGCTCTGGTCTCCTGGATGAGCCCTTCACTCCCTGTGTATCACCATCATCAGGGCTGCAGCAAACTAAACGGGAGTCCTGCAGATAAAAAAATTATCCTGTGCCCTGGACTCAAAGCATGCCCTGCCTCCCATCCACACTTCGCTCTTGTTTTGTGTAGTGCGTAAAATCTTGTGTCTGTAACAGAGCTGCAGGATCCTCCCCATCCCCCCACTCCTGCCTAATCTCATTGTGCTGCTTAGTCACAGCAAAGACCCCTCTAATGGGTTTAAGTGGTCCTGCTCCTGGCTGGCTGTGCTGTGCTTTCTGCCCAGCCTGGGACAGGGTGTGTAAGTAGGAGATGAGGCTGCACACATCTACTGCCTCCAAGTCCTTCTGAGTGTCCGCAGGTGCCTGCGTGAAGTTTAGGTTTCCCTCTAAGAGTTATATCTGGAAACAAAAGCCCGCTAAAAAATGCCAAGGGGGTGATACAGTATTCTCAAACTAATAAAATGTGGCTGAGAATGCTTCTATGGACTCAACCACATAAGGCAGGGGCAGATGGTTCCTTATGAGCCTTTCCAGGCCCTTAAAAGTGTCTTATGGCATAAACCAGTGGTTGTGGCACACACTGGCACTGGTAAGGTTGATGAGGGACAGAGTTCAGCTGTGGATTTTGAGTTTTGTATGTATTCTTCCATGAAATTCTCCCTTAGGTAGCAAGGAGGTCTCAGAGAAGGGTTATCTGGGAGCTGTGTAAAGTGTAAAAGCCTGGAATGTTTGTTTAGAGTGGGAATGGTTCTGCCTTAACCAAAGGTTACAAGCAGGCAGCTGCTAAAGAGAAGAAAGATGGCTTTGCATGGTGATGCAAGGAGTGAGTTTGCCAAACCAACACAGTGGAGGAGAAATAGGGACTTTATTACTGTAGGCGGCACTGGAGCATGATGATGTGATTTAAACTTGTGGGATTCTCTAATCTGTGGCTATAAACCGTAGGAACATATGTAATAGAGAGGAGAAAGGGCTGCAGGAGCCCCCCAAATACCTCCCTAAACTGTAATTGGTGACATAACATTAAGGCAAGAGAGAGCAGCGCATCAGAGCAGTGCATAGAGTGTGAGGTTGAGCAAAGTAGCAGGGCTAGGCTGCTGCAGGGGCTTGAAAAAGAATGAGCCAAACATTGACAGAAGAGAGGCAAGTGAGGCTGGTAAAGCAACAGGCAAGAGCAGAGGCTGGTACTGAATTAATCTTGTGAGCTAAATAGGAGTTTGTTTCAGAGTTATCATTTGAAATACTAAGCAATGGAGACCAAGGTGCTAAATGCAGTGTTCTTGATAGGCACAGTTGTCCCACACCCCAGGTACCCCCTGACTGCAGGACTGGAAGAAATAACGACCAGAAAGAGCCCCATGTTTCTCCAGGCAGTGTTTTGATCTGCCTTCTGTCACTTATGCCATGCAGCATCTTGAGGTGATGCAAAGAGCCTTTGGAGACAGACTCACCCTTTGCAAGAAGATTAGGTGGGAAAACCCAGCACTCCAACATCACTAAGCTCCAGAGAAGGAGGCAAGTGCCTCTAAACAATTAAAGACTGCTTGATGCCTGCACAAAAGCATGTGATGCATGCAAGAGCTTATCGAGGGAGAGGTACTCATAGAGAAGGATGTAATTGAAGGGAGACAGCCCTCGAAAACATCATGTGTGTACTTGTCTGTAGGTGAAGTGAGCAGCAGAGTGGGAGAATGTTGCTTCAAGGAAACTTCCTGAGGCTGGGGATGGAGCTGCTCTGTCATTAAATACCTGGCAGCACCACCAGCTGGTGTGGTTATGCAGATGGACACTGTAGCACTACGTTTGCTTAGCTTGAAAGGAAAAGCAGAGGCAAGCAGGATGGAAGTAAGGAAATTAAGGTCAAAGTGAGTTCCTTTATAATAAATACATTATGGTGGTTAAAAGGGAGTGGCAGATTTTCAGTAATAAGTTACAGCACATTCCCTAGGCTGGGTTGGTTTTAGTTTCAGCAGAGATAGAAAACAGAGCAGAGCAAAGAACAGGTTGGATTAAAAGGGATACTCTGTTTACCCAATGAGTAGGAATTCAGGCCGATAGGCTTTACTGGGCTGTCTGGGGAAGGTTGGATCCTATGTGCAAACTTCAGAAGCTCTCCTTGTCCTTGGAACACATGGAGGTCCTGGAGCGTGTCCAGAGAAGGGCTGTGGAGCTGGGGAAGGGTCTGGAGCAGAAGTTGTATGAGGAGCGGCTGATGGAATTGTGGTTGTTTAACTGGAGACAGGGAGGCTGAGGGGTGGCTATTGCTCTCTATAGCTGCTGAAAGGTTGTAGCCAGGTGGAGGTCAGCCTCTTCTCCCTGGGAACAAGCAATAGTCCAAGAGGAAGTGGCCTCAGGTTGCATGAGGGAAGGTTTATATTGGATATTAGGGAGAATTTCGTCATAGGAAGGTTTGTCAAGCATTGGAACAGGCTACCCAGGAAAGCGGTTGAGTCACCATACCTGGACGTAATTAAAAGATTGTACATGTGGTCCTTGGAAGCACAGTTTAGTGACAGACTGGGTAGTGGCAGGTTAACAGTTGTACTTGATGACCTTAAAGGTCTTTTTAAACCTAAATTATTCTGTGATTCTGTGGGGAATGCAACCTGTACTGAGAGTTTGTCTTGGAATAGGCCAGGCTTATTCCTTCTTTCTTCTGTCAGTCTCTGAACAGTACCGAGTTAATAGTTAATATTTGTATGCAACACTAGTAAGTTTGGACTCTAATGTGTGCTGGGACTTGGAGAACTCTTGAAAGAAAAGGCTGGAAAACAGAACGTGTGAAGTATTGTTCTCCTTTGTTGTTTGGTGAAGTGCTAGCCTTGGGCCTGAAATGTCCTGGATGGAAAAATTGCTTTGAATAACTCATAATGCTGCTGACTTCATGGAAGTTAAATCTCTGTGCAACACTGCTCTCCTTTCTGGTTGCATTTCAAGACAGAGTTTGGTGCAGATCCACGTGGTGCCATGGTGCTTCTAGGAAGAGCAAAGGGTTGCAGTAGGGTCCTGGAATCTGCTGCCTGCCCCACAGACCTGTCTAGGCAGGGGTGGAGTCTAGCCTTGGGAGCTTGCACCGGATTCCCTGTGAGACCCCTGTCAGATGGCTCCTCAGCAATGCGAGGAGCTGCTCTCCTCCACAAAGCGTAAGGTCCCAGCCACCACGTAGGGAAGCACAGAGTTGTTGGGCACTGCTTTGGGGGACACTGGTGCTCGCTCCTGCTGTCAGGCTGCCTGGGATCCACCACGGAAGCAGGTTCTGGGGAGTGCCACCCCGCAGGCTGTGGGGAATAACCCTCTTCTGCTGTCTTGTGGTAGCACAGTTAGGAGAAACCTGAGAGTCTTTCATCCTCTCCTGAAACAATGAGCCAGTTGGCTTTACAGGCAGAAGGGTGGGCTCAGTAGGCAGTTGCTTCTTCTCGGAGGTGATTGTAGCTCTAGTCTGACTGATACACAGCAGGGTGAGGTGGACAGGGAAAGTGGGTTTTACTGTCAAATTCCCATATCTTCCCTTTAATCCTGGCAACATTCTTCTATTACAGCTTTTCTTATGAATCTCCCATACATCAACTTTAATTTAGCAATGCACAAGCCAGACATAGTTTGTCAGTTCTTTCCCCTGGCGCAGGGTTTGTTAGCCAGCAGTGCCAGGAGGAGTGTGTGTGCCCTGGTGCCTTCCTCCCTTTCCCTCAGTCTCTGTTCTGCAGTGGGACTTGTCTGGACTGATAAGACTCACGCCATTTACAGAAGCGCTCTGCCCAGACTTGTCATTACCTGGTAGTGAAGATTTTTTTCTGATCCTCAGGCCTGGATCAGAACATGATCTTTCTCCTCCTTGTAAAACAGCCATAGAGCAGCCCAAACTGTTAAAATACTCCTTTAGGAAAGAAACAGCTTAGAATAATGAACTGACTCATGGCATTCGTGACAAACTAGAAGGAGTCTCCCCTATGCGCTTTACTCCTTTTTCCCCTGAAAGGAATGACAGTGAATTGGGTGGAAAGGGTGATGTGATATGAACTTTGATCACCTTCCGTGCTGCACAAGAATTACAGGCACCAATAAACTCAGCAGGTGGCCACTGAAATGCAAGCATTTCTCATGAACCCATAGTTGCAACACGAGCTTGCTCCACGACACATGAAGGTTAAAATACAAGTGAGTTTAAATGGAGTTGTGCAAATTCGTGAACAATTTGCCTGCTAAGGTGGCTATTTAGCATTTACAAAGCTGCATGTAGAAACCTCAAAGCCATGAAGTGCTAAAGGGGAAGGTATGTCAGAGGAGGTATTGCTGTAGGCCACTCTGCCTTTTCACACTTGCGCCTGAAGTTTCTAGTCCTTGTCACTGTCAGACAGTCCATGGTCAATGAAAAGACCCAGGATTGTTTTTCTAGTGTTGTTGAACACTGACTGTTTCTTTCCCACGATGTCTCTCCCACTCTGTCATTTTTGCCTTTCGCACAGACTTGTTGCACTGGCGTCCCAGTCAGAGCCTGCTTGTGTGAGGCATCACCCTAATGAGTGCTGGAGCTCACAAGTTCCTTTTTCACACAAGCAGGGCAGCTGCTCCAATGTAGGTGAGAGAGGAGAAGTAGATGCAAGTATCATGAGCAATAACTGTTTAAAAATAAAAGGCACAGCCGTTCAGTTGTGCACACAGATCAGCTGCTTGGCTTTTTTCATGCGTGCGAGCTTTGATGTGGCTGCAGCTTGTATTGTATTTTGGAGCTTGATACCTTCTCATTCCTTCTTCATTTGCTGTGCCCTTGTTGCCAGCACTTTGACTAAAAGAATCTCCAGTATGTTAAAGAGATAAATGCATGTTTTCTGGCTTCTTAAACAACCCTTACTCATAGCAGTGGAATTTAAAGTATATTATCCACCCCCTTTTCAGACCCTCTTTTTAAGGGGTTTGGGTATGGAACTCTAACAGGGTGGTAATACTGCTGTTTGACCAGCGTCTGAATGGGTGGCTTGTATAACACAGATCCCTCTCTCTGAGACCAGCCAGGGATGCGCTCTGTAGCAGACTGTGGGGCACAGTCTTTCTTAAGGATTTTGATCCAAAACATGCAATTCACAAAGCTTGTTTTGCTGGAACGAACATTATAACCAGTCATTAACAGCTCTTAGTTTGTGGGCCTGATTGCTTGTGTATTTCTCTACCTTCCCCCTCCTCCACCCACTATCCTCTCTGCTAATTGCTTTTCACCAGCTTTATCTAATACTTACTAGTATACAGGAATATTGTCAGCCATTCATTAGATTTCTGTTGCAATGGCTTTTTTCCATGGCAGGAATTTCAGGCTCTGGTGTCCATTCTGTAAAACCTCAGGGTGGAAATAAGCTTCCCACACTGGAAATCTGCTGCAGTTGGATATCTTTTGGCCAGGATTGTTAGGCAAAGGCCTCCTGACAATGTTCAGTGCTGGCTTTTTTCCTCCCACTCAACTCTTCACACACACACACACACACACACACACACACACAAACACACACACACATTGCTGGGTTTTTATTCTAGTGCTATTTCTGATGCCCCAGCCCTCACTCTGCCCCTGTTCCTTAGCACCCACCACGGGGCTTTGAGTGAGACTTTCAAAGACACTCTGGGTCAGCTTCTTCACCTCCAACAGCAGGTGACACAGATGGCTGGGTTGATTTTCAAGGCCATACATATGTGTTAGGTTGCCATAGTGTGTTTCTGTGACTTTAGAAACCTGTGTGTTCACAGGTCATAAAATACTAGTCTATACACTACAAAAATCTCTCTTAAATCTCTCTAAGAACTGTTGCAGTCTGCTAGTACTGCTTATATAAATCATCTAAACTCTCTTCTCAAAACATCACATTAGCTGTCCTGAAAAGCTGCATGCATGACCTTTCTGGCATATGCAGAAGTGGTGCTATTGATTTTACCTTAGCTTTATTCCTTAGATGGTCATGAGTTCATGTATTAATTCCTGTTTATTTATTATTTTCAATGCCCAGCTATGTTACCTCATTACCCACTCCATTCTGTGATCAGCACTTCCCTTCTACTAGGAAAGAAAATAAGCATGTGCAGTCTGCATTACAAATCACTGTGCTGGTGTATCTCAGCATTGACAGTAGAGCTGTTCTGCACTTCTGTGTGAAAGCTCACTGAGTAAATGTTTTATAGGATCCCACCCAGTTCCCACTTAATGGAAAAAAATCTTATTGGTTTCAGTGGTGTATGGATCAGTCTTCTAATCCTATGAGGGAATGTAGCTATATTCTTCTGTGGATTTTAGCATGACTGTGTGCTGAATGCCATAATGACTGCTGCAATATTAGCCTGCATATTTTCCATCGAGGTGTGAAATCATCTTGATGTTTGGAACTGCTCAGATATTTTTCTAACCCACTGCTTATCTCTGCATGGGAGCAGCGTGCTGTAATAGCCTTAGGACTTACTGAATATTGCATGCTACTGGACTCTGAGTTTTCCCTTAATCCAGGGGATTGCTGCAGTCTTTTTGGAAACAAGAATAGGGAAAGGGGAGAAGGATGTGAGAAAGATTTTAAAAGGAATTTGTAATGAACCTTTGCAGACCAGCAGTTATGTATTACAGGTCTGTTACTGCAGTTTTCTGTATACACTGACTGGTGTCTTACTTTGAAGTCACGCTGTAGATTTCCATCATGTTTTGAATCTTTGAAGCACTATTGAAGTGTAGCTAAATGCTACCAATAAATTTTCACGAACATGTAATATGTACCGTCTCTGACAATATTTCAATATAATAGTTAAATATTTTTGTCAGGAGTGCTTCATTTACACAGTGATTTAGAAAAGCATTTAAAAATACTTTTTGTGTGTTATTAACACCTCCTGTATCAAGACCCAAAGTAAAATCCTGTGTGGTGGGTTTCCTTTCTTTATGCTCTCAGGTTGAACTTGCTGCACTGGATCCACCCTGAAGAGTTCACAGAAACTGGCTATTTTCTCTGCTTCTGCACTGGGCCTGTTGCTTTCGTGCAATGCCAAAATAATGACTCCACATTCTAACGTCATGTTTCCTATAAAGAACAGTCTTAATATAACCAAGAGGTTGCAACTTCCCCTTCCCTTTCCTCTGGATAAAGCTTTTCTTTTTCTGTCTGGGGAATTTTTGACCTTGTTTAGTTTTCTTTGGAAGTGACAGCTCCCACTACAGATATGCCTTTTCACTCAAAAAACTTTGGAAATCATTTCCTTTACATGGCAGAGTGGTTGCATGTCCCTTCAGGGTGGTGGAGGGCACGAGCTACAGTATGCTGACTGCCTTGTTTCAGTTCCTGTTTCAGAGAGATTTTTTGCTGTAATGTTGCATTTCTGCAGACCACTTGTCAATCTTCTGGTATCCTTTTGCATGGCAGTGGGAGAGCTAAATGCTACTGAGCCAGAGGGTTAAATGGATTGTGAGGGTCAGCTGCAATGGCTGAATGGGGCAGCTGAAGACCATGGCTGCAAATTTGGTGCCCTAAAGTTTTAGTGACCTTGCGTAGCACGACAACAATTGCTTTTTCAGATCTGGACATATCTTTGACTTTTTCCTGTGGTGACACAGAGTTCCTTTCATGGGGTCATCCCAGAACACTGATGGCATCAGGACAGCAAGATGTATCAATAGTGTCTTCCCAGGTCTGGCTGGTAGATGAGAGCAGACCTTCCTTAAGCAACTCCTGCTTTTTCTGGGTTTTCTTGCTCTGTGACCCATCTACCCATCTCTGGCAATGAGCTACAGAGCCCTGCCATCCATCCCCTGTGTGCATGTGGAAATAGCAGCTTCCAGGCCGCCGATGGTGACAGCCCGGGGAGAATTGTCTTGGCGTAAGGAGTGCAGAAGTGCTTCACTCGCATTTGGTGCCAGATGTCTACTTATTTCTGACTGCTGGAGTAGTGCCAGCTCTGGAGTGGGTGTGGAAAAAGGGATTTGGGCAGTTAAATGAGGGAAGGGGAAGAGAGGTCAGGCCTGGCAGCTCCTCGGTGCCTTACAGGATCTTCTTACAGCAGAAGCTTTGAGGGACTGTCTTGCTGCAAGACCCATGGGCTGCCCAAACTCATTCCAGACTACTCTCCTTTTTAAATAACTGTGTGAAATATATGGGAGTCTGGCCTCACACGTGCTTGGCTTGAACAGAGCCAAAACCTTGCCATGGGAATCACAGTTATCCTGGGAAGTCTGGCCAGCAGCACAATTGAAGCAAGTCAGATGTGGATCACAGGGTCAGGATAACGATTAGTCCTACCCTTCCCCCTGGTTGTAATTAGCTGTGGTGATGTCACCCTCTGTTCTGACTTCTCACTGGCATTAATTACAGAGCTGCAAATTTCCTGCCTTTCTCTTCTAATTGCTCTCTGGGAAACTCAGAGTTTACACCCTCTGTTCAATGTCTGCCAGCAGCCTTCCACATGACATGCTCCAGGGCCTAACCTCTGGCTAGTAGAACTGTCTGGAAATGGGCTTGTTTGGGATGCTTGCTCAGATGCATTTCTGAATGTGAATATTTCTGGTTAGGAATAACCCCTCTGCTTCTCTTGAGTTTGGGTTGTCCTTTCATCCCATTTCATTTTGGATTCTGTCCTGAGGAGGAAAAGGTGTTCAAACCCTGCAATGAAGCTAACCCTCCCTTGAAGAGAATTCTGTCCCTCACTAGACTACTCTGTTTTTGTTGGAGATAAATTCTCTGTTGGTGAGACAGGGTTTGGGAAATCTGAACTGGTGCAGTTCTACATGGCTTGGGTGGCCTGGAATGTGTTCTGGTCCTGTGAGGGCCCTACAGCCCTTGGCTTGGACTCCACCTGCTTGAGGGGCTGTGGCTTGAACCCAAGCAGTGATGGCTTGTAGTCTGTCACCCATGGACTCTCATGAGCTCTATGCAGCCTCTCGTCATTAGGGTTAAATGGAAAGAGTAAGTGTGTACTGGTAGAGGGATGAGGGAAGAAGGTGACAGTGATTGCACTGAGTTATCAGGGGAGAGAAGGACGAGGGCAGGTGACATCCTGGGGGACAGGAATGTGTCAGCATGGACTGGCAGGATCCCCACCAGTTCAGAGTGGACAGTTCTGGTTAAGTGCTGATGCTCCAGGTCTGCTCTGTAAACCCCTGCACCAGGCTGGTGCTGAAAGAAGGAAAGCACCCTGTGTCAGGGTGCTCCTCTGAGTGTGTGGGTGAGCAGGGCTGCCTGTACCCCAAGCAGGTTCCTCATGCAGCTTCTGTGCTCTGTGTAGAAGCTCGTGTGCTGCAGAACCAAGGTTCTACACTAATTCTTACCTATTCAGAGAAGACCATAAAAATTTAGTCCAGATGCAGTTCTGAGGAAGCTAAATCCAGAGTATCCATGCCCCTGATCTTCATACTTGTTTTGCAGTCATTTATTTTCCTGGATGATTTTTCAGCATTTCTACTTTTTTTGCATTTTGCTCTGCACAGACCTCAGCAAGGTGGTCTCATGGCTTCTTCAGTCAAGCATCTCCCAGTCAATCCTCCTTTTATTTTGGGTGCCACTCCCCTTTCAAGTGGGGTGCGTTTATGACAATAAACATCATCATTAACACGAGGGGGAACATATCCCATAATCAGGAACCTTCTGTTTAGAGAGAAGTGTTTATTATACACAACTTGTTAGGGAGTGTCAATCAACCAGGCTCCCTTTGTTACTCCATAATGCATCATTAATGATGGCTGCTGCTGTGCATTTAATTTCATTGCACACAAGGGCCTTGTCTCTGTCACCTCATCCCCTTCCCCCTCTTTATAATCACCAGCACAGAAGAAATTAATAAATCAATCCAGGATAGGAGAGCTACAGACTTGCTATAGGCTATCTTTGGTGTCCTTGCTCTCACTGAGGTGTACTTTACTCGTGGAGAAATCTTCAGGATGTCAGTGGAGCCGTTTTGGGATTACTACTTACTCTGCATCTTGACAAAGGGGACTGGTGTCTGCCCACACGTGTACATGAGCATGGATAACTGGCCATGGAAGTATCTCACAAAAGTGATCTGTTGAGTCCTGGGGGTGGTTGTGTCACATCCTTTTCAGCTCTTCATTTCTGCCCCACCCCTCTGGATCTTTGAGCCCTGAGAACATGCTGATGCTTTGCTGACTGACATATTGCTCATTCAGCCCAACTCAATTAACTTTAAAAAAGAATATTCAGCTGCTCCAGGGGTTGTGAAAGGTGCATGGGAGAAACAAGCTTACTGGAGGCTATATATTCACTAAGAAAGTCAGTGTCTACCCTGGAATTTTTTAGGAAACTACAAATAGTTAAAGAAAACCAAACTGGAAAATCCCCACTTAATGGTGATGAGAGAAATGCTAGTTGTAGTGTATTTTGTTTGTTAAATAAATCTAACCATGTGGTTTGGGACCTGCCTGTTGGAAGCCCTGAAGCTGATTTTCTCCCTACAGTCAAAGTTTCCAGCCTTCATCTGCAGCTGAAATTCAGCGTGCCAGTAATGGCAAGGATAATTCTGCCTTCTGGCTGGAGTCTGCTAATTGGTTTTAGTTGATCTCCCTGTCTCATTTCTTTCTGTTTGAGTATCTCTAGGGCTTTTTTTTGAGCAAAGGGGGCCAAGTCCTGATGTGAACTGTGGATACCAAATTCTCTGGGTTTTTTGTACTTTCCCAGATTAGAAATTACTTGTATTGTCTGGGTCCTTTCCCACTCTGTGGAAAATACAGTCCTGTTTTGTGGTCCCAAACTAGCTGCTTGTTGTCCATCTTGGCACCAAGTCTTTCCTAAGTTCTTACGTGGTGCTCCTGCTCACGTAGGTCACTTAGGTGCACAAGACACTGGCATTGTTTCATGTGGAAACAGTTGTTTGTGTAGTCATTTGTCATTAAAGCGAGGAGTAGCTTGTGTTGAGGGTGAGAAACCCTCACAAATACTTCTGACCATTCTCCTGGGTTTTTCCAGAGCAGCTCCACTCCTTATCCTGCCACCTTTTCCACAGAAAGACCCCATCCTGAGGACGCCGCAGGGCAACTAGAGGAGAAGGAAATCCAGTCAACTTTCAACGGACTTCTTTAATTCTCTGTCCTCACATCCTTGGCTCCAGGCCATAGTCTTTTGGGATTTCCCTCTGGCAAACAGCTTTGGCAGAGTGCTCCCGGCCGGGTTCCAGCTTGTTCTCCTTTGTCCCGTGCGTGTTGGGGCGGGCAGGCGTGGCCGCGCAGTTCCGCTGCTGTCCGATGGAATCCGCCTCCTGTCCGTCTGCCTGGGCACCTCCTCTCCCTTGGGCACACACGTGTCCTCTGTGGTTACCAAAAGGAAAAGTTCACCTCTGCTGCTCCTGGCCAGCGGTTTGGCCTCTCAGTCCGGAGCATCCTGCTCTGGAAGGCAAAGGGCATGAGTGAAGCTGTTTTAAACACCTGACAAGCAGAGCTGTAGCAAAAACCTTTCATCATTTTCCATCTGAGTGGGGTAACTAAGACTGCATTGCCCTCATTTTCCATGGCAAAGGAAAAATAAGGATATTTGATGTTTCTTTTCTGGAACAGAGCACCTGGAGTTGTTGAAATGTTTTGTGTATTTTCTGTTTGCTGTTACTGTACCTAAGTACCTGAAATAGTTTTAGATTTTTCCTCTTGTGGATAATTTTAGAGGTTTTATGTTCTTTGTTTCAACTCCAAAGGAAGTCAAATTTCGGAATGTTTTAACCTTGGCCAGAGTGGATTTCTGTCTTCCGTACTGTTCTGTGGATTTATTTGATATTTTAGAAAACACAGAATTCAGCACAGAGGATGACAAATTTTACCTTATTTTTTTTTTTCCCCATTTTTTTCTAAGACCCACTGTTTCACAGGAGACATATTTCTGGTGTTGCTGTTTCCTCTCTAAGGTTACTCTCTCCCTCCAAACAGCATTAATTCTAGGGACCACCAGTGGCCCAGTAAGGGACCAAATGGTCTTTTGGTGCTGGCCAGTGAACTTGTTTTCCCAGGATGAAAACATACTTGTTAGGTTAAGGGAGTCACCATGCATTCACCATGATGGTGAGGGCATAAAGGGACTCTCAGCGTGATAATTTTTAGAGTTTATACAAACTGACAGAGATGCCAAATGCATATTACTGAGAAGAAAGTGTGAAAATCTAGTGACCAATCTCCTGGGGGAAAAAAAAAAAAAAAAAGAAAAAAAAAAAAAGAGGAGAAAAGAAATTCAGTGCTTAAAATTTTATTGTATTCTTTAGTTTGACCCTGTAGGCTGAATTCAGATTTCAATAAACATATATAGTGAAAAGACTTTACCTGCTTATAGTTTCTGCTCTTTCAGTGGAAGGTTCTTCGGAGAAGACTTTGCCATGTGATAAATTGGTGCTGAATTTCATCTCTAGACAAACCGCATAAGAAGCTTAAAAAGTCTAGTTCTTTGTTATGGTAGGAGACTGAGCAAAAACTTGGTATGGAATGAAACTCTCAACCTCATATTCTGAGTTCTTTGCTAAATTTTGTTCCTTTATATCCAGTGCATTTTCAGGCTTGCTTTATCTTGAAGATGGAATTATAACCCATGGTACTTGCCCCCTCATTCACAGCCAGTGTAGAGCAAAGAATTAATTATGGGGTCTTAAATCCCTGCTTGAAGCCATAACAGCAGATAATCATTGCCCTTAAATGTCTCTGGCACAAGCTCACTATCTCTGATTTTCATGTCTCACCAGTTGCTATTTTTACATGTTTTGTACGGAAGAGGCTGCACCAAATAAAGCTCTGTGTTGTAGCAGGTGATTGAAGACCTTAAAGGGCTCCCACTCTCTTATGTGCCTTATAACCTGAATTCCCAGCTCAGCTTTTTCCCCATGCCAGGAAATATCTCCTACCTTTGAAACTCCCCTCCAGAGATGTAAGATTAGCTTTATGCTGTCAGGAGCTGTCATTTCAGGCAATTAGAAATAGATCAGCTGACACCTGGTAGTTTTGCAAATGCTTTTCTTTCCTGCAACTGCCTCATTTCTGGCTGGTTTGGAAGATTACGTGCAGAGTAGCTCTTCCCTATTACCCACATGCACTCTTTGTTCGTGCCTGCTGTTCTCTGGCTGCCTTTTCAGTGTTGGTGAAGTTATTGGTAGCTCGTAATGCTGCTGTGAGGGAGCTTTATTTGCAGTGTAAGAGGGGTGGAAGTGGCAGATTTCTCCCTCTTACCTAACCCAGTGTCTGAAGGAGACAGAGAAAATAGGAATTGTTACTGCTGAAGGCAGAGGCAAATAAAAAAGGAACTTCATTGCCAGAGGTCTGTCCTCTACCAGGACTGGGAGGAAACATGCAGTGGGAGCTAGAAAGCTGTATCCATAGAGTGAAACTGTATGCCCTTCGGCTACATCTTTCATTAGGCGCCTGCCAGCCCTCTGCTCAGCACCATCCCAACCCACCTGTCTGGTCTTGTGCTCTCCCTGTATGCTTTCATTTGTTTCCAGGTTAAATATTGCCACCTGAAATATGTAGTTCCCAGAGGAGACACAGTCAGTGAAAGGCTAGGATCTGTTTCTTTGCATTTTGGCTTGAATTTGGATTATAAAATCAATGTAAGAGAGTGAGGGGGAGGCTGAGCCATGACACTAGGAGGAGCACAGCTCTCTTTGGCGACCTTGCATTGCCTCCAGAGAATCCTGTATGTATGTGAAATTATGAACTCTGGGACTTGGCTGTGCTGCCAACTTAATTTTGATCTCTCTCTCTCTCTGAGGCTGTGTTTTAACTGAGGCAGAGCTAGCAGGCAGTTAACCCCAGTGCTCCACACTGGAGATGTGCTACCCTAGATAATAACATAGCTTCTGTGAAACTGTTGTTTGAAAGTGGTCTCCTTGACAACTAAGTTTCTTGGCAGGGATCTGTTATCTCTGGATAGAAGCTAAACAGAGAGCCTGAAAGGTAACCAAATGCTGGGCCCTGGCCTGTCTGCTATGTCAGACATCTTCAATAGCAGGGGCAGAGGAGGGTCTGCCCATGTCCAGAAATAGCAAGGGAGTGAGGCTCTTGGCTCCCTGTGTGCACACAGATGGGAGGAAGATTAAAATGAGTGGTATCAAGGAGAATGGCTTTCAAAACTTTGTTTTGTCACTGAGGAGCCCTTTGGGTGGTGTCTGATGGGGCTGAACCGCTGCGCCCCTGGAGCGTCAGATGGGTGCTGAAAAAGGCCAGGACTTGGACAGATGGAGTAACGGAGACTGGAGGCAGGGGAGGCTGGCCCTGTGCCAGGCTGTGGAGTGGGGTGGCAGATCAGAGAGGAGCTGCAGTGGGGGCAGAGGGGGATAATCCTCAGGCAGTGATGGAGGCTGCAGCTGTTGGTGTTACAGCGTGGCATTGCAGAGGTTTGCTGCTGCTGGGCTCTGGGTATCAGCAGAGGTCTGGCAGTGCTGAGAGCTGGGTGAAGCGAGGTGCTGACAGGCTTGTCCCCTTTCTTTGATCAGAGTCCCAGGGGATGTTCTGGGACATCAGCTGAAGGTGGAGGAGCCTGCAGGTGTGCAGAGCCCTGGACAGAGCCTCTCCTGGGCTGGTATGGGGTTGTGAGAGCTATGACAGTAGCTGGAAGGGAAGGCAGGAGCCAGCTTTTGGATATGCTGGTGTGTGTTGCCTTAGAAGAACTGCTGAACTCAACTTGCTTTTGTGTCCCCCTTTGCACCACATCACAGCACTGCCTAGTGTGAAAGCTTCTTCCAGATGCCCCAGTGGGGCAAGCACCATGCTCTGGTGGGAATAATTAACTCATGGTGAGCAGGGAAGCAAGCGAGGAGCCCAGCAGTAAAGCGGCAAGCGAGGGCTCTCTAAGATCCTGGAAGCCTCTTGCTACTGTCTCTGGTAGAGGCACCCAGATTGTGCTGCACTGCAGGACCTGGCAGGATCTGGTCCCTGGAATAGAGCCTTTCTTCCCTGCTCAGTGTGGTGTTTCTAACACCTCCAGTACAAGTGTACATTGCTGCTGTTTATCTTTGGGTGTGAAGGGAGTTTGCCTGCGTGGAAGGACTCTGAAGGGATATTAGAAATCCAGCAGAGTTTGTGATGTGGAAGTGGGCACTCAAAAGATCACAGCAAGACAGGGACCAGTAGGTACTGGGGGAAGATGCACTGCACTCCTGCACTCCAGAAGAGGAAGCTCTCTGACCAGGGAAGAATATACCCTACTATCCCTAGGGCTGCAGGCAGATTCCTTTTGGAGCGTCTTTCCCAGGACATCACTGTCCCAGGGATCCCTCTGTCCCTTTCCTCAGTGCCATGTCCCCATCCCTCTATAAGAGACCCAGTGGGTTTTACGTTGCCATTTTTTTTACTCTATAAATTTGTACAGAAAACTGATGCCAGCCATCCAAAGGGAAGCTTAGAGGGAATAGCAGTGAGCTGGTTTGCTAAACTTGAGGCATTCAGAAGCTGAGTTGGACTCTAAAATTAAAAGCTCTTGGTGTATTTTTATTTCTGTTTTCTTCTACTTTTAAGTGAGACTCATCTCCTTCAGGATATTTTTGGTTATTTAATTTCTTTTCCTAAATTTAAGCTGAGCCTTTTGTCCTGCCTTAGGACTCCAGAAACTTGGATCTTCAGAAAAAGACGGAAGACAAGAATTGACAATATAACCAAATAACTAATACTGAACATTTGTCAAGCACCTCCAGCACATCTTTGCTGAGTTCCTGAACTTGAATCCAATACAAGTACTTGTGTATGGCTCAGGATTTGGAGCCTTAGGGAGGAACAGCTCTGTAGAGATTTGTTAGGTTGGTACCTGGAGGTGATGGAGAATGGATCTTCTTGTGTGTCCTAGTTGAAAATGGTTTGTAACAAAACATAACAGTTATTTTTGTCTAGCTGGCAGTGCTGCTGAGAGCTTCTGTCTCAAAAGTGCAGACAGATCTCTGTTCTCCTCTCTATGTTCAGTGGGAAGTTTGAGGTGGGGCTCTGGCAGCAATTCTGTGTGAAATCCGTCGAAGCCCAGCCCCAGCCCCTCTTGTTCTCATGCTGCAGCTTCGGATGCGCTGGAGCAGGCACATCAAATAGTTGCAGAGGGTGTGATTAAGCCCTGGGAAAGAGCAAGCCGGCAGCTTGTTTTCTGTTTCCTCCCCTATGTTCGTATGAGTCACGGAGCTGGCAGCAGTCCTGCTTTCACCTCACAGGGAGCAGAAATGTGTGTAAGAGCCCCACATTAATTTGCTGAAAATAGCCAAAAGCCAGGCTCTTAAGATACCCAAAAGAGATTGCAACTCCTCTGTTTATTGATTCCTTTTCTCTCTGCTTCAAGTTAACAGCTTTTAAAAGACATGAAATGGGAAGAGCATCCATGCTGCCAGCAGTGTGGTTGTCTGTCCCAGCCCCTGCCTCAATGGCACTGCGTGTGTGACCCTGAAGGGAAGACAGTGGGATGTCCTGTGGAGACACACATTTGAAGCAATAGAGAAGAGGTAACAAGTATCTTCCTGCTACCTGGAGGCTGCTGGCATGTCACACTGCTGCCAGGGCAGCAGAGAGGCTGGCTCTCACCATCACACATCAACTCTGCCCTGAGCAGTCAGGGGCCAAGGGTGTTTTACACCTGAGCTGTGTTTGTGCAGGTCTCTAGTGGTTGGACTTGCGCCCTGCATTCTCCAGTGCAGGGGTCAAAATACCACCTGGGCGCCTTGCAATGGTGCCAACTCAGAATCACATTTTTTGTTTCTCTTTTTAATCAAGTGTGATGTTAAATTTTAAGCTGTCATCAAAGGTCCAGCTTCTGGAGCCAGTAGATGATGCTGTGAGAATTCCTGTTTTGTTTCTGAGCAGGGCAAGGAAGTCAGGAAGGCAGCCTGGCAGCTTGTAGCTTGGGCTCAAGCAAAGGATCTTGTGTTCCTTCCATGTTTCCATGGGCTAAGTCCATGTTCCAGGTTTTGAACACAAGGGCTGGCAGAGCAGCCTCTGATCCTTGCTGACATGATGGGAAAAGCAGGAGAAGTGCTTTGGCCTGCAAGGGATACAAGGCTTGCGTGATGACCACAAATTCAGCTCAGCTTAGTTGTGCAGGAGGGAAATAAGTGAGAGAAGCTGCTCTCACGTCAGCCACTGGTGTGGGGAATGCAGCTGTTGTTTGGGGCTCACTGAGCCAGGGTTGTTTGTGTGCTGAGCATCTCAAGCAGGCAGGAGACTCGGACATCCACCAGCATTCATCCTTCGTGCAATCACGCGATTGCTCTTTAGCAATGCAGGCTCCCCCGAAGCCCAATTCCTGCATTTCCTCCCTGCTGTAAGCAGTCCTTGCTTCACTTGTTTCCACATTTGTTTTTTCTGTTACACAAACTCTGGTCTCAGGCCTCTGAGCTGAAATACTCTGGGCTTTCAAAAGGATGACTCTGAATTGCAGAGTCTCTGGCCCCTCTCTGCTCCGTGCCCAGCTGATCTACCCTTGGCCCAGGGAGCACCAAACACAAGGAGCTCTAGGGAGCATTGCTGTTCCATGCTTAAAACCTGTGTGTGTCTTCTGAACTGCCACAATTTCCTTTAAACCCAGACCACATCCCATGGGATTCAATGAGTATTCCTCATGGGATCTGCAAGTTTTATAGCTCTGTTTGCCACTTCATTCACTTTTTCTGCTTCTTCTGCTGTTTTCCAGATGTGTTCCTTCTGTTGTCCCTCCTACCCTGACTTCCCCGCAGGAGGGAATTTCCTTCCATGATTCTTAAACTGGACCTTCACCCAGCCCCCTTGCAAAAAATGCCTTGTCCCTCACACAGACTGCTGGGGCTGGGCCCTTGCCTTTTAACTGGAGTGGAATGGGAAAATAGGTATGAAGATTTAGAATTATCCACTCACTTCCCTTTTTTCCAGACTCCTGACTGAAAATGGGGTTGGGGGCAAGGGAGAAAGAACATGACAAGACATCCTGCATCACTATCCAATACTTGGAAATCAGTTCTAGGGCTTGAAATGGTCTAGCTGGTGGGTTGCTTCTGGACATGCATGTCTGGAGCCAGCAGGAGAGGTCTCCCAGCAGTGTCTCCTGTGACAGTGACTGAGCAGTGTTCAAAGGCTGGAGAGTGTTCTGGGGTAGGGAAATGTGTGTTTGTGTCCTTGTCAAGGTATTTGCTGGCCTACAGCTACAGTGTGGGTGTGACAATATCTATTGAACTGCAGCTTCAGAAGGGTCTGTAGGAGAGCCCCAGCCCCCCTGAGAGCTGATGCTGGGCACGGTGCTGAAGTTCACACAGTGGCAGCATTACCAACATAGCTCTTGTGGTGGTAGTTCTCTGTTTCTGTAAACTCAAAGGATGCTTGGGTTTGTTCCTGTGATGTTCCCTCATCCCGGATGTGTTCAGCTGCCAGCACTGTTAGAGCACACACATTTAAGGCTGCATTAAATGTACCCATTTCCCACTCTGGATTTGTTCCTTCGATGACCCACAACTCAGCTGACCCACAGACAGTTTGATGGATCTTGGTCCTATAGGTGGAGTCATGCTGTAACCTCCTACCTTTTCTGCAGCACATCTCTCATAGAGGAGGGTCTGTATTTTAAAAATGGCATAGAAATACAGTTCCCTTGACTAAGAAGCTGGTTTTGGCTTCCTTGTCTCTGCTATTTAGGTGCATTTTAAATTGATTTCATTCAGAAATTTTATACACTGGATTAAAACATGCAAACACAACTTTACAACATTGTTTTTATTAGGTTTTTTAATGCTTTCTGCTTGTCCCCCATTTCAGATAGACTCTCTATTTATTGCCCTGAAACAGTTCCAAAATCCCAGCCCTGCTCTTCAAATACACATGGATGTATGTGCATTCCTTGATGATCCCCTTTGCATTTAATTTTGAATGCTCCTAGATTATTTTTCTGTATTCACTATGTTCTGAGGAGGAAAATAAATAAGAGAAACTGATTAGTTCGATGTTGACTTCACTTTTAATCCGATTCTCTGGAGGGCTCTGTCCTTAAACTAAAGTACCTGGTTCCACTGAACACAAAAGCTGCTCCTGGGCAGCTCTGTGCTTGCTGAGAGTTTACTTGGTTTTTGATGAAGAAATAGAAAATCCAATTTTTGAACTAATTTTACCTGCGATGATTCATTCTCTTTTCATAACTTATCAAAATGCATTAGCAATAAATTCTTGACAGTGCTTCTATAAACAGCAGTCGTTCTCCTTTGAAGCCGTGGTGCTCACTGCCTGCTCGGATGCGCTGCTGTGCAAAGCGGAGTAAATACTCAAAGAGAAGCGGCACAAAGGGAGCTGTGTGCAGATGGCTTAGACAAAATGCTGGACTTTCCCTTCGGTCGTCACAAGCTGGAAATCTGGCATTAAACAGGATTTGCGGACAGGTTTGGTGTCTATCTTCTGCCTTATCCCCTCTTAAAGTCTCCTCTCGCTCCCACCCCGCACGTTGTTTGCTGCCGGGGGACTCCTGGCGTACGCCCCGCGGAAAGGATGGAGCGAACGCGGCTCGCCGGCCCGCTGCCGGTCTCAAAGCTACGATTGTGTCCGAGCTGGCTTGCTCTCCGCGGTGAGCCCCGTCAGGTGGCGGGGAGGGCTGTGTGTGTGTCGGTGCCTGGTCGCGGGGCGGCGGAGCGCGTTCCCGGTGCCCTGTCCCGGCGGGCGCGGCTCCGGCTCCGCTGCCGGTGCGCTCCTGCCATCTGCTGCCGGGACACAGCAGCGCACGGCGGCCGCGGGCCCTCTGCGCCGGGCGGCGCGGACCGTGTCCGCAGCCAGGCGGGGTGTGTCCTGCCTTCTCCGTGGGGCGCCTGGGCAACCGCCAGCAAGGTTTGAAGGAAGATTTGTCGGGAGAATTAATGCACAAACACTAAAGGTTTATGTCCACAAAGGAGACAGAGGAGGCCCGTAACTTTATTTGAATAAAGGGAGAGGCCACGGGGCATTCCCCTGGGGTCTCTCAAATTTTTGGAGGATGCAGTCTCCTTTCTATCCCGATTTCCCAGCCGCATGTTCCTCTCTCTTTCCCCGTTGGCTGAGGTACTTGAGAGGTACAGACTTCCCCGAACGCCTGACACCTAAGGCCCCCTTCTAATGTATACCCTCCCTTTTCTTTTCCATGTGGCAATCGGTGGAATTCCTGTGGCATTTAGGATTCTTCCCATTGTTTCTCCCATTTCTCAGTATCTGACTTTATTTATCAGCAGACCTACAGTTTGTTTGTAAAGACAAATCCCTCTCACTTCTTTCATCAATTAGTGGAATCCTTCCCATTGTTTCTTTTATCTCTCAGTATCTAACTTTATTTAGCAGCACACCCACAGTTTTTTGTAAAGACAAATCCCTCATTCCTTTCAGATGTAAAGCTCAATTTGGTGATCTAAAGAATCAGCAGCAAAGTAGAATGAAGCAGAGATGTTTTAGCAGCATTGTGATTTCATGAGCCATCTCTCTGGGAAGGGGTAAAGTACTGCTTCTTCCTCAACCACAAAGTTGTGTGGAATATTTCTTACTTAATTTCTGAATTATCAGAATATAATTTGCAGAAGGGTGTTGTGTCTTAGCGACAAAAATTTTGCAGGGGCCTCCTAGTGGTGTCCCTGTCTATAGGCAGAGGATGCCAGTTGCTGGGAACTGACATACTTTAGCCCTCCTCTGGGCTATGTCTGTGGTAAGAGCAGGCTCATCCCTGAGCTTACCTAGGAAGTGCCCCAAACCCCATCAAGTCAGGAAGGAAATCTGAAAGCTCTTCTGACATTCCTCCCTGTGGGTTATCTGTGAGCCAAGGAGAACAGAGCAGTTCAGGGGCCTCACATCTTGGCCCAGCCCATCATCTAAGGTGTGTCTCCCAGGGCACGAGTAGAACAATACCAGCCAGAGCTCCAGCGCAGCTCAGTGTACGCTTTGTGCTTTGGCAATGATTGGCTTCAGCTACAAACCAGTATTTTTCTGTCTCTGCCAGCCCCTTCCTAAAGTGCAGCCAGCAACAAACAAGTAGGATTGTGCTCAGATTTCTGCTGGGTATGAGCTGTACACCAGCTCTGTTTGACTTCAGGGACAAGCATCCTTGTTACAGGACCAGCTCACACGCTCATATTCCTGCTTCTACCTCATGCAATTAATTCTGAAGACTGTGTTAGCAAATTTAGGAGGTCTGTAATCTTCTTTCTTTGTCTGTTAATCACAGTGTGGGGACCAGCTGTCAGTGGGAAACCAGCAAGCACTGTGTTATTCGTTGCTGTCTGTGTAGCAGGACTGTATTCAAACAATATCCATCTCTGTTGTGCTGGGAAGTGTTTTCATGCAAGGGATAGCAAGCCTTGCAGAAGCTGAATATCCACAGGGAAATTTTACAAAGTATTTTCACAGCAATGTCTATAAAATACAGGTGAGATTTCTAGTTACTGAATCCATTTGAAGGATTTGTATTCTCCGTGTACCTGCCTCTTCTAAGCATAGTCTCTTTATCGTCATTGGTGAGCAAAGCTTTTTAGCATTTTTCTTTATTGTATCTATAAGGGAATTTGTGGGATTAAAATTCCAGATTATGACTGTGTAAGACAATAAAGAAGGTAGTTTAATTTTTGAAAGAAACTCCAAATGCAGGTAGGAAAATTATGCCACTATACTGTGGTTTTTCCTTAAGGCATCCTACTGGAGTTTTATGAGGTTCTCTGTTAAATAGAGTGTAAACAAAGCATTTCTAGTTCTCACATTTTCAGGGGAAAGCTAAGTGAGCTAACTGAATTTTCTGTTCTATTGAATTCTATTTCTACTGGATTTTGAGCAGTAATTGCCTTTCCTCTGTCCTCCTTGCAAAAATGGCTGGGGAAAATGGAACTGGGAAGACACTGTTGTGATTTAATGGCCTGTCTTTTCATGTATGTTTGGGCTGGGGATGCTGCTTCCTAAAACATGGGGGCATTGGTGAATGGGATTCTGCTCACCTGAGCTCTCAGAGTAAGGGAGGTGAAGCAGCCCTGATCTCAGATGATATTTGAAGAATGAGCTTTGATTGTCATCAGCTTTTCATTGCAAGAAGACTCTGAGATTTTACTTTATGAGGTATTTTGCATATGTTTCTGACAGTTTATGGACCTGAATCTTGCTCATGCCGTTATTCCATTAGATTTTTAGATGAGACATTACTTTGGGACTAGACTATTGGTAGGGACAGCTTCCTGGAACATACTTTGCAAATTTTATATTTGATCAGCAACAATTTTGCTTTCTCCTCCCTCCTTCACCTTGTAATGTAACTTTCATCCTGATGAGCCAAGAGAGCCAAGGCCTTTCTTTAAATAAATGTGTGTGTGAGGCTTTATTTCATTCCAGGTAAGCACAAAAAGACTTTGCAACCGATGTGGTTGTTCTCTTGGAATTTCTCCTGAGTGAGCAGAGTGGGTAAAACAGGATGGGAGTTCTGTGCAAAGGGCATTTCAAGCCCTGTTCCTGGTAATAGAGAGTTACTCCAACAATACAGCCCTCATCTCACTGCAAATGCTTCCAGAGCATCAGCCAGCGAGCACTGCCAGCTCCACCAGCTCCTCCTTCCCACCAGCCATTCCACACCTTACACTGGAAGGAGGGCACTTGCAATACCTGGATCTTTCAGGGCCACCTGGCAATGTGACTTCTTACTGTTGTCTTTAGGTGGCTGCATTTCACCTTTGCTGTCCTGTGCCAAAATGACAGAGGCATTTTACTGCATACCTTCAAACAAGGTGGTCCAGCTTCTACCCTGCTGTAGCAGTGATTACTCTTTCCTTTCTCTTTTACTCTGATTGTTCAGTTCCATGCTTCCTGGCAGGGATAAGAGATCCTTGACAGCTGCTGGGGCTGTGGGCTTGGTGCTTGATGGAGGTTGATTCCACACAGTACTTCCTGCTGTGCTCTTTGACAGATGACAGTGCTCAGCTGCAAAACAATGGCTGTAAAATATGAGATTTTGGTTAGAAATTTCTGCTGGCTTTTGTATGCTGTCAAGCATGACCTCTGCAAGATGAAGATGGAGCAGGATGGTCGGAGCAATGGACACGGGCAGGCAAGTTTGGAGAACTTAGGTTTTCCTCTCCTTTCCTCTCATGGAAAGTGAGCATTTCTCCCATTTAAGAGCATTTCTCTAGAAATTTCCGTTTACCTCAGGAGAGCTCCTCTGTTTTCTGCTAACAACAAATTTGGCCTGTATCAACTTCTCCTGGTGATGTGAATGAAGAGGAATTTTGCATGAAGGTCAAAGCCAACCAGCAGTTTTCATGCATAGGGCTTTGGCAAAAGCATCTTCTCTAGATGACTTGATCCAGCTGCACATGGCTTTGGCCATATTCTCAGTGGTGGGTGAGAAGTTGGTTAAGCCTGCAGGAAAGCTTGCTCTTAGCTTCCTGATCCCAGACACAGCTGTATTGTTTAAGCCTTTTTGGTTTCAGCATGCTCTGACAAGAATCTGCATTCCTTGCCTCATCTTGCTAGTCCAATCCATGCTCACGTGGAAGAGAAAAATGATATTGTGCTTCTGGCATTCATTGTCTCAGCCATATTTGGCCTGTCTTGTCTTCTCCCAGTGTTTGGATCCCATATTTGTCAAAGGGGCCAGATCAGGTCTGTACAGAGGGAGTCCAGTGAATTCTAAGGGCTGGAGAGATGATTGAGTTAATGTAATTTTCTCCACTGTGTGCCTCATAAAGGCTTCTGAAGACATGTGCTTTCCTTCTGTACTCAGAGAACTCAGGATTTCCCGCACTCTTTTGGTGCTTGGCTGGTTTCCTGGAATCATCCTTCAGTCCCTCTTTTTCTGACCTCTCCCTTTGTATAAACCTAAATAGATTTTGTTATTGGTAGATTAAGAGAATGAAAGCAATTGAAAGAGATGCCATTCTGATCATGTCATTGACCCCAGAGCCAGATTTGGTGGATTTTAAGGAAAAACCAAGGACATGAATTACAGATGTGGTTATTCATCAACTCCTTGATGGCTGTTAGTCACCGTGTGTGCTCCACATGTAAGCTTACCTTTTCTGGATGATTTAGTGAAGAATTGTTGAGTCAAGGACAAATCTGCTGCTCTGCAGCAAGGTAGAGCTGTTATTACTGAAAAGGCAGGTCCTGAGGATGGGCTGTCTTAGCTCAGGCCCAGTTCATAACAAATGGTGCTGTGATTTGTCTTGGCTGTGACTTATCTTGGTAGAAAACAGCTACTAAAGGAGCAAAAAGCAAGCTGGTAACTTAGCAGCTGGGGGGAGAATTTCTGGTGTGTTGGATAACTGTAAGCAGGAGGCTTGGTAGAACAGCTCAAAGTGCATTTACAGTGAAGGCTCTTAGGTTATTTAGAGGATGTGAGAGTGTGGTGGTATTCCTCTGTACACAGCCCACTGGCACCAGAACATAAAGTGGTGTGGCAACTTGGCCCTTTCAGGATGGGCAAACGATACCAGACAGTGACTGAGAACACAAAACCATCCCAGAGGAGCCCAAAGTGCTTTTGAAACCTCGGAGTCAAGTTCTGCCAGATATGGACTTGTGCCCCTGTGGCTGACTGGAGTGAGAGGAGAGTGTGTTCCCAGGTCTGGAAGGGAATGGCTTTGCTCATCAGTGGAGAGCTGCCACGTGTTTTCTGTGAGGCACCTGGCGCTGACTCGTCAGATTGGGATGAGAGCCTGAGGGAGGCTGGGGACTTTGTTCTCCTGTGCAGTGTCCAAAACCTTACCCTGTCCTACTTCCACAGTTCTTTTGCCATGTCAGCAGCACCCCTTGTAAAGTGATGGGATTGTTGTTGGCTTTTGCAAGGGGAACATCCTGAAGGTGAAATTGGATTTTGGGGAGGAGGACTCGGTTACATTGAGCAAACCTGCAGTGGAGTGGGGCTGATTTAACAAGCAAGGCTGCTGAGGTATTTCCCAGAGGACTGTGAAGGCGTTCACCCAGAATTCACCTTTTCATGTGTCATGCAGTGTTGACCATCTCATTTCACTTGAGTGTAGCAATACCAGGGCCCACACAATTGCACGTCAGGAGTCAGCTAAACAAAGTTTGAATAAGTTGTCCTTTTCAATGTGGAAGAAAGATGACTGATGAAGCTATGTAAGATCTTCAGTGATCTATGGAAGGTGCCATGGTTAGGTGATTTTTTCATTTCCTAGCAAGCTAACAAAAGGAAATCCTTTTGACACATGTGCTTTGTGGAACACAGTGCTGCAAGGCACTGACTAGAACAAAAATATAACTGATTTACAAAGCAATGAGAGACATTCCAAGCAGATAAGTGCAATTAAAGACAAAGCTGCAAATACTGCCTCTTGTTTAGGAAATAGCAAAGCCAGAGAATGCTTGGAGATTGCAGAGGGAAAATTATTATGCTGTACTTTCCTCACTCGTAATGCTCTTTCCCTGAAAGCCCTCAGCAGCAGTTGCCTGTGCCAGGATGTTACAGTAGATGGAAATGCTATGTGCCACACTGAGGTGGTTGTGCTCTTGTAAAGATCTCAGTAATAGTGAAGGGACTAGGAAAAACAAGGGCAGAACAGCCTCTCCTGCAAGCTGCATGTTTGCACTCAAGATGCTCAACCTGGTTTGTGCCCACTGCTGTTACCTTGTAAGCAGATCCAAGAGAGGAATTCTGGTGAGTCTCTCCCTGTGTGACATCTTGCCAAATACTTAGCAGTGCCCCATAGGGGTGTGAGCAGAAATGGCCCATCTAGACTCTGTGTAGCTCTTGCCAAATGTGCACTCTCAGTCCCAGAGGGTGGAACTGTTAAAACAATCTGTCCCCTGGCATGTTTTTTTCTCTGGGATTGCAGTTCCAGGATAGATGGCATCTTGTGCCATTTTCAAAGGGAATTTCATGTCTTATGCACATTTGAAATTATGGACACCATATGAACACAGCGTGCAGTGTCAACTGGGGTGCAGCAGCAAGTTGTTCTTACAGCTATCCTCTCTGTCCCCTTTTCCTTCTGTTCTGCTTGTCAGCTACTCTCAGACCTCATCACCCACATTTTTCAGACTCTAGAGCACCTTTTTGACTTGCACTTCATATTCTATGTAGGCTTTCACCTTTCATCACTCCTATCTTAGTTTGGCTACTCTGACTCTGGAGATAAGACTCCTGAATAAGCAGACTGGCATACTGGAAGCCCAGCATCAGTTTGGAACTGACTCTTGAATTTTTCCTGTCCAGAGCAGAGGTGCACAGCAATGCAAGGGCTCCTCTGAAAATGCTGGTTCCAGCTCTGGGAGAAACCTGGTCCTGCTGTTGTGGTCTCTGAGCCCTAACTGGTTTAGCCAAGCAGATCACTACAGAAACACTGCTGCTGGTTTTGGTGCCAGAGTGGATTTAGATGTTTATGACAGCACCACTCTTCACTGTACAGGCTCACCCTTTAAATCTGGGTTCTTTTAATTTTTCCTGCTTGCACCATGAAGCACCCCTTTCCATTGCCAAACAGGATTTCAGCGAGGTGGGTGGCTTCCACCAGGACGCATGAAAACTGGAAAAAAACTGGGACGCTACTTTTAATATTGTTTTTAAAGAAGACTTTGGAGAAAGAAGCTGATTTATTTTACGAGGGGGTGCTGTCTCTCTGCAGTGTGTTCTGTCACCGTGTCACAAGATTTCTAAAAGGAGCAGAATCAGTGGGACACTGGTGTATCAGTCTGCAAGGAGCAGCTTCCTTCGCTTGCATCCCATATTTCACTAAGCTGGTATCACATGGTTCAGTCTCCCCACTCTTCTCCCACCCCCTGCCTGCTTCCGCCAACAGTCCTCTCAAAATGTGCTTTGTAACTGAAGACTCTCCTAAAGAGCTGACTCTTCCAGTTCTCCTGCGTAACAAAAACTTGTGCTGCTCATAAATAGATTTGCAATTACCAAGGGAAACAGAAGAATCTGCGCAGTCCAGATGCATCGGAGTGGCCTCCCATCCTGTCTTAAAGAAGCTTCTGAAATTCAACACACATTGTTCAGGCATAGCTGGGAGACCTCTGCAGAAATCTTTCTTTGGAGCAGCATTTCTATACTGCAGGATCTGCTGTTTGCAGCAGAATTGTCAAGGAACCTCAGAGTCCCTGTCTAGTGTCGTTACAAAAAATGACAAAAGCTCTTTGTATTTTTGACTAGCCTGGACTTTCATGTATTTCTTGTAGCAGTCGAGGGTAAGAATTGCCTGGCCAGCATGAGAAATCCTAAGCTTACAAATTAGTTTTCTGCTAATATCATCTAGTGCGTGGTTAGTGCTGTCTGAGCAATTCCAACCACAGTCTGATTGTCCAGGAAGTCAGACTTCCTTAGGTCTTGGGACTTACAGGATGCAATTGGTTTCATATAGAAGAAAAAAGGCATTCTCAAGGTTATGCATCAAACAGGATGAACCTGAGAGGAAAAATCAAGAGTCTTGATTATGTTGGGTCCTGAGGAAGGATTAAGCAGTAGAAAAGAGGGAGGCAGTGGGACATGTGAGTGGTCCTTAGCTTTCCCTGTAGAACAGATCACATATATAAGGAAGATCCCTTCTATCTATCTTCTCCCTAGGCTGCCAGGGAACTCGAGGGGGACATACACCAGTTAGTGCCTGGGTCTGGCTTGGCTCCCAGAAGAATTCCTGTGATAGCCTTCTTCTGTGTGCAAGGCTCTGCTGATTCTCCTCTGTGGAACCTTTCTGTTTGACCTCTCTCTAGTTCCCCTGCAGCAGAAGCTTCCCTGAATTCAGTGCTCTGAACATCACCCCATTCAGTTTGATGAGATGAAGTCAGACTAACCAAACAGCATCTTGTTTTGCCTGTGCTTCCTTTTGGCGGCCGTGGTTGCACATCTAAAGCATCAGAAAGAAAGACTTCAAGAAGGAACCCCAAATTAGGAAATGCATATGTTAGAAAGAAGTCTTTACATTATATTTTTCTTGTGATCAATTTCTTCAAAGATAAAATCTGTGTGTTCCTCCTTATTTACACAAAGCAAGTCATGAAATAGCAGTGGATCCTAGCACACACTGCAATGGTTATGAAATCAATTCATCTGAAATTCTGTAATGGATGGAAACCATTTGTGTGTTGCCTTTTTGTTGTTGTTGTTGTTAATGGAAAAAATAGTCTCTGTTGTCATCTGCATCAGTGACAGTTCATTCAAGGATGTGTCCCAAATGTAGGTATTATATAAAATAAAATCTCTTTTCTCTGTTTTTATTCTCTTTGTATCTTAGTGGTATCTTAGTTCTTGAAGTAGAAATAAATCCCCTTTTTCCTGACACTGAAGAAACAACAAAGGAATGAAGTTCTGTTGGTAGAACTCACTTGTTCACCTGTGCTCCTCTGGATTCGTGTTTAGTAAACCAACCAGCAAGCCTGGCCTACAGGTGGTGCTCCTGATTCTTACAATCCTTGCCTTCTCATGCTTGCAGGCATCCCTACCTGTTAGAATGCCAAATTTAATGGCTTGGGAAGATCTTAATTTAGTTACATGTCTATAAAAACAGGACTCTTTTGAGGTGCTTTAGAAAGAAGTGGTAACTGTACACCAGTCTCTCACTTAGCTTTGTCAAACAACTTTTTCAGTGTCACACAAGGTACTACTGTGAATCATGTGTTTTTCATAGTAGCAGCAAGAGGATTCTTAAGTAGCGGTGAACCTACTTTGATACCATGAGAGCTGGTCCTTCAGCTAAAATTATTTTTGTGTGTTTGACCCTTCAAATTCTGGTTTGGTCTTTACAGACAACTCCACAAGGGTTCTATAAATTTCACTAGTTTTTCTGTAACTCCTGTTGCCTCTTCCTCCCAGATGGTCCTGGGACTGAGATGAAAAGAGCAGAGCTCAAATGGCTCACTTGTGCTACTAAGTATTTGGGTTGAGTACCAGTCTTGGTATTTTTCTTTGCATTTGCACTTACATGCACTTACTTGCTGGACTGGAGTGCCTACTTCTGTTGTACATGCATGGGCTGTAGAAACTTGGGAAGAAAGCTTTGTGACAAGGTAGTGTGTGCCACACACTGTCAGCTGATGGGATTCCTTGAAAGCCCTTCACATTTTAAATTGATTTGTGAACAAGGGGGGCAGTTTGAAGACACTGCAAACTCCTCAAGCCTTAGGTAATCCTGAATTTGGCCAACTCAACTATTTATAGAACACTCTATGCCTATTCTAAATATACTTTCCTCAAGGGGACCTTATCTCAACTCCCTGCTCCACCACTTCAGTTGGATCAGCAATGCTGCTGTGATCTGTTAGCAAAAATTCCTTCTCTTGTTCTGTGGCAGAGCTGCAGATGTTGCTGGTTTGGGACTCGAAGGGGAAATTCTGTGCCAAGCAGAGCTCAAGGGTTTAATCAAACTGCAGTCATCCAGGTAGAGAGATATTGATGATATATTAGATCACTTCCTGTAACCATTTCCTTACTATTTTTCAATATTTCTCTTCTGTTGATAGGCCTAGGGATCTGGAGAGGTAAATAAGTAACTCATTGACAGTGTACAGAAGGCAGGGTTTGAGTTCCACTTGCTGGTTGAATGGGGTTAGACTATCAACTCTATTGCTCCCATGTAAGGATAAAGGCTCTCTTCAGGCCAAGGAGAACAACTCATCCAACATCAGATTCCATAGTGGGGAATCTCTTTAGAAAAATTGTGATTTTCAGTCAAAGGCTCTGGGATAGAAATTTTGGTGCAAAGGGCCCACTGCAGAGCATTTTTCTTCCTTCAAGTTTAAAAATGTTTAGAAAAATGCATCTTTTATTGAATCCAGTAGGTTTGAAGATTTTCATCTGTTGGATAGTTACATTCTGTCTGCCTGTGTCAGGAACATCTGCAGGTCTGCATGGCAGATGCTGCAGATCACCGTCCTGAGCGGGAAATTTTGGGTGAGTGTAGAGGCGAGATGGGCCATCAGAACTCTTCATATCATGAATAGCTGTGCTGCCCCACAGTAAGGGCCGGTAGTACTTTAATCTTTGGGAAAAAGAATAATTGCTCCCTGTCCCTATGATGTGATTGATCCAGACTCTTCTTCGTGGGTATCAGACTCAACTTACAGGACAGGTGTAAAGCACTCAGGCTGCTTGCACTGGCTCAGGGACAGGATTCAGAGGAAGTGTGTCAGTAGTGTCTGCAGAAGTCACAACAATTCAGGTACCCATTAGAAAACCCCTTCTGGGTACAGCAAAAGAGTGACTGCTACTTATTTGGCCTCTGGGATGGAGAGGCCTGTGCAAGACTTTGCTGCTCTACGGATCAGGGTAACAGCTGACTGTGTGTCTAAGCCTCAGAAAATGTTTTTGAGGTTGACAGAAGCTTTTCTTCGTTATTACCCTTTGAGGATGAACAGGGCAGCGTGTGGCAAGATCGCAGAATGGGATTAGCTCAGGATTTAGCAGGAAGAGTTTCTTAGTACTCCTTTAGAGCTATTTCCTTCTATTGCAGCCCCTGCAGCTGCATGAAATGGAAGGGGTTATGTCTTTGCTTGCCTGGCAGGAAAATCATCCCAGCTCAGTGCAGCAAAATGGACTGGGTCCAGTGCTCCTGGAAGGAATGAAACAGGTAAAGTGTATTTAACAAGGAATTTCACATGGGGGGTTTCAGGTAGACTGAATATTGCCCCAAGACATTCTGCTTCAAACAGCGGCCTTTTCCTACAATCTCCTTGGCTTTTCCAAAGAATCAGTGTCCACAGAGCTTTAGATTTTGTTCTGGTCATGGCTTACCTATATACATGAAGATAACATCTCCTTGTTGCTGTCCTGGCACGCAGGAAAGGACAGGTGAGTCTCTCTGAAAGCACTGCGGTGCCACTCAGCCTAGTGCAGCCCTCAGTGCCTTGGGATGCTGCTGCTGCTCTCTGCTAGGGTGACCCATTCAGTACAGGCAGTGTCTGTGATCCTACAGGGATGCACTGCCTCAGGAAAGGCTCTGCAGTCACTGGGACTATGACAGGATGGGTGCTCAGACTGTAGTGCTGATCATTTGTGTTTCAGTAAACATTCCTAATGTTTCCTTACAGTGTCTGCCTGTGAATTCTGGGCTGACAGAATGACTGGCAGCTTTCTGGCTCATTCTGTTGTGCCTCTGGCTAGTTATTCCCACTGCTGTCTCTCTAAGACTGTCTTCCTTTTAATGAAAGTTGTCCATTTGACCATTCTTGACGTAAAAAAACCATATTGCCTTTCAGAAGCTGGAGTCAATAATGCATTCCAGTAGAAGCTAGTGCATTTGTACTTGTAAGGGGTAAATATCTATCCCTTTTGCAGTGCTTATAACAGCTTCAGCATCTCTGAATTTGTACAGGCCTTTGTTCCCTCATGGCTGAGGTGTGGTGGCTGAATTGAGGCTGGGAAGCAACCAAAAGCATTTAACCACAAGAGGAACACCAGCAGTGAAAAAGCCCAGAAAGCAGGAACAGGCTGCAGAGCAGTTGAAGTGCAGAGCTCAATTTTAAGCCTAATCTGAACACTGAATGAAGTGCTAATACCTCAGCTTCTGTGTAGAGGCTCTTCTCAGTCTGCTGCTCATGTTCTGTGGACACAGTATAGTGGGGTGTATATGTAGAATTCCTGGTGAAAAGCTGGCTTTGTACAATTGGTATGAGCACTGCAGGGTGAATGTCATGTCTGGTTTTGGTGCTGAAAATAAAAATCTGTCTTCCTGTCTGTGTTCTGGGGAGCTGATCAGATATTTTATGTCATTGCAGCTTGAAGAACCAGTTTCAGAGCTGGCTTCTCTAATTGCCTGATTATTTAAACTGCTCCATTCACCCATACAAGAAGGATGCATTTCTTTTGTTCATGTTGCTTTGTTCATCAGTAAATGTAAAGCAGATTGTAAAATCAGACCTGCTCGAACTAACATTTGTAGCTATTCGTTCACTCATTAACAAACCAACTCCCTGATGCTGGTCCAGCTTTTTTCTACACCAGAGAGAAAATAAGAACAGCAAGTCAATTAATATTCTCTTTTCTCTATGGAGTGTTGGTGAAACATTTGGATATCATGGAAATGAATGTCAATATGGTGAGAAACTGGTTTAGAAGGTGTTTGAAAAGTTAAATTTAGTGCCAGGAGTAGCTTTGCTGTGTTTCACCAGAAGCTTCTGCTTTTTTCCATTGCTTGCAGTGTGATCTTTAGGATGGACTTCACATATTCCCAGGCATGCAGGGAAGGCCCTGCCCTGGGTCAGGGGAGACCAAAGGTTGTCTGAGTGCTGGGCCTGATGTATATTTTTGCCACACCAAAAGTGAAAGATACCCCTTCCTTTTTTTTTTCCCCTTGCTGGGCATGGACTGGGTTTTAATCCTGGATCTGTTTCCCTTCTTTAAAAGGACTTCTCTTTCTGTCTTTTTCAGGCATGGTTCAGAAACTCGACCAGAAGCTGCCTGTAGCCAACGAGTATCTGCTGCTGTCAGGCGGCGTGCGGGAAGGTGTGGTGGACATAGACCTGGATGAGCTGAATGTTTATGCCCGGGGCACAGACTATGACATGGACTTCACCCTGCTGGTGCCCGCGCTGAAGCTGCACGACCGCAACCAGCCGGTCACGCTGGACATGCGCCACTCGGCCCTGTGCCACTCCTGGCTGAGCCTGCGCCTCTTCGACGAAGGAACCATCAGCAAATGGAAGGACTGCTGCACCATCGTGGACCATATCAATGGAGCTACCAATTACTTCTTCTCCCCAACAAAAGTGGCAGACTGGTTCTATGAATCCATTAGCATTGTCCTCTCTGAGATCCAGAAAAAGCCCCAACGAGGGATGCCAAAGGTGGAGAAGGTAGAAAAGAATGGGACTATCATATCCATTATTTTGGGAGTGGGCAGCAGCCGCATGCTCTATGACATTGTCCCTGTGGTGTCCTTCAAAGGCTGGCCAGCTGTGGCACAGAGCTGGCTGATGGAGAACCACTTCTGGGATGGGAAGATCACAGAGGAGGAAGTCATAAGTGGGTTTTATTTAGTGCCTGCGTGTTCCTACAAGGGGAAGAAGGACAATGAATGGAGGCTGTCGTTTGCCAGGAGTGAAGTGCAGCTGAAAAAGTGCATCTCCAGCAGCCTCATGCAAGCCTACCAGGCCTGCAAAGCCATCATCATCAAACTGCTGTCCCGCCCCAAAGCCATTAGTCCGTATCACCTGCGGAGCATGATGCTGTGGGCTTGTGACAGGCTGCCAGCCAGTTACCTGGCCCAGGAGGATTACGCAGCCCACTTCCTCCTGGGTCTCATTGATGATCTCCAGCACTGCTTGGTCAACAAGATGTGCCCAAACTACTTCATCCCGCAGTGCAATATGCTGGAGCACCTCTCCGAAGACACCGTCATGCTCCACGCGCGGAAGCTGTCCTCGGTGCGCTCCGACCCTGCCGAGCACCTCCGAACTGCCATCGAACACGTCAAAGCAGCCAACAGGCTCACCCTGGAGCTCCAGCGGCGGGGCAGCACCACCAGCATCCCCTCCCCACAGTCGGATGGAGGGGACCCCAACCAGCCTGATGACCGATTAGCCAAAAAGTTGCAACAGCTAGTGACTGAGAACCCTGGGAAGTCCATCTCTGTCTTCATTAATCCAGATGATGTCACAAGGCCCCACTTCAGAATTGATGATAAATTTTTCTGAGCTTTCGTCAGTGTTTCTTGGGATTTTGTTTTGTTTTTTAAAACTCTTACAGTGTGCAGGTTTTTTCATTTGGTTTTCCTTGATGACTTAGTCGCTTGGTTTTTACATATCTGGCATAGATTGGATCTGTTGAGAACAATCCAAATAAATTATAAATCCTGGTTCTGCAGGACAGTGCAGATTTCAGAACAGTATATTACTATTTCATATGCTGCTTTGGGTTTTTTTTCCACCCACCCTGCCCCATTGTCTGTGAGTAGTTTCTAAAGGAGGACATGCATCGTAAACACAAGCCACAGTGTAATGTAGGGTTTTTTTCCCAGGCTTCCATAGTTTATGTACGTTATTGGGCCAGAAGAAGGACAATTCACCTTCCGTTGCTTCAGAAATTCACTTCTTTTTCCATGAGCTTCCATCACCCTAAAGAAATGAGGAGAGACTGGGTTGGAAAGCACTGCTGTTAATTTGACGAGGCCAAATCTACTGGGCTGAAGCCCAGTTCATCTGTTCTTCACATTTCTGATACTAGGGGAGAAAGCTGACTTTAAAGATGATGATGATGCAGCTTTTTGGGGGAAGAGTTGTTTCTGTTTTGATCTACTTTTTGAATGTAATTGTTCATTAATTGAACCTTGTACAGTCCAGAGGGTTGTTTCTGCTGCTTTTCCATGCGGAATAAGGTTATGGAATGTTAGTTTTAGTGTGTGTAATTATTCAAAGCCTTATTTAAATTCTATTAAAGAACATACCATTTTAAATGTAATTGCACTAATGAAATCTCTGCCATTACCTCAGTCCCACTGTTTGTGTTTCTTTCATGAATTAGCATCTGTTATTATGTCTCAATATTGCTGATTGCTTGAGACCCCTCAGGTCTCATGGTTTCAGGTGATTTCTTGACTGTCTTTTGTAAAAGACTTCCTTGTTAGCCCAGCTATGTGTGAGCAGTCAGAGTTTTGCATTGGCATATTTCTTTGGATGCGTATTGTGCGTTGCAGTGCATATTGCATTAATATGTATTGCATGTTGTTGAAACAGGTTTACCATTAGATAAGGATGTAATGCTAAAGCAGTGGTATGTGCAAAGTGAATCAGCCAGACCTCGAGCAAAGGAGCTACCTTGCTTCTCTAATGCATGTATAAGGCCTGATCCTTTCTGGCAGTTATCATTCCCTGGACTCCTGAGAACTTTCTGACTCACCCTGGCATATGGGAGATCTTACTCTGGGTCTCATGTTTGCAAAAGTTGTGTTTGTATGTAAACTTGTGGTGCAACAGTAGCCTTGAAAAACACATACACTTTTCTTCTGTGTGTAGGGTAAGATGTATGGTAACAAGGGTTAGTCTGAGCCAAAAATAATTCCAAGAGTTCGAGGATAGAGTGACTTATTGTGGCTGGCTGGCCAGTGACTGATATTTAGGCCTTAAATCAGCAATTTGGGCTTACTGATTATCCCAGAGATGCTGTTCTGATCCAAACTTGATGCATGTGTTAAAATGTGATTATTAGAGCAGGTTGAAGTATTTTTTAAATATTTGACAGACAAATGAGGTGCATATCTAGTAAATTCTAACTGATGAAAATTGTGTATGAAAAATGTGTCACTTTTTCAGCCCAGCCTTTGTGGTAAAGAAACCAGGCTGGTGGAGCAGCACACCAACAGCTTTGGCAACTGCTTTATTAGATGGCAAGGAGGTTTCAATACCTGATCTAGTGCCCAAGTCATGTCTTAAAACGAAACTTAAGCTCCTCCATCTCTTGGGTACAATTGAAAACTTCACCCCATTGCAATAGCCAAGATGTTCACATTTGCCTGAATTTACTGGTACACACTTACAAGAAGCTCTCAGAAGTTGCTGGCCTGATGGAGTGGATGAGGATTTAACCTTAAAGCACAATTGGCTCTTGATTATGAGCCCTGGTGCAGCTGCAGTTTGGTCTGGGGAAGGACATGGATTGACTTCAGCAGAAGCAGAACCGGGTTCTACCTGTGTGGCTATTGCCAAAGATGAGTCTCCATATAAACCTGTTTATAACCTGCATGGGGGAGGCAGGAGAAACAATGGGGAATCCTCTCCAGAAGTGCTTGGAAAATGCAGATTTGTTGAATGGTTTCTTCCCCAGTCTGTGTGACTTCTGTTTGTTGAAAGAAGAGTCTGGGCTGCAGGATGAAGTTTCCCATCACTACACGAGAAATCTGCTCAGCACAAAGCAGCAGTAGCCTAGCAGGCAGAGCACTCTCGCAGGAGTCCCAGTGTCTGTGCCACTGCTCCTGAGATATGCAGAACACAGCCTTCCTCGTGCCAGTTAACGTCCTGGTGACCAGCAGTTTGACGAGCCCATGTCAAGCTCTGGTGTGTGCTCCTTTTTTTGGTTTTAATTAAAAAAACATTTTGAAAAGTATCCACCTTGTTCTTCCTGCCTTCTGTGTGTTGGGTTTTGGTGTGGTTTTTTTTTTGTTGTTTGTTTGTTTGTTTGTTTGTTTGTTTTGGGTGGGGGAATGGAGGCTTGACATTTTACTGGACTGAAAAGCAGTTTTCCAGGTGGGTTTGTGAGAATGTTATGTCCTCTACCTGGATCATCTGTCTGCCAGGGCGACAGAATCCTGATCTGCAGTAGATTTGTATCTGTTTAGTATTTGCTCCTCTCCACGTGCTATAGTTAACTTAATGAAGCAGGCTGCCAGCCCAGAGAGGTGACAAGTGTTTTGTGTATCAGAGAACACAAAGGACTATTTTCTTCCTTTTCTATTGTCCCCTCTTGTCTTTGAGTATATGCTGGCACAGACTTGTGAAGTGCAGAGGTCTCTATGTGGGATTTCAGAGTAGTCAGTGGGTTTAGATACCAATGACCTTTTACTCTTTATTTCTCTCTGTAAGTTTCAATGAAACCGTGGTGCTTTTCCTATTAGGGAGTTCTTGAAAGTCATTCACACAAGCATTTTAGATCACTCAGCCCCATGGGGTTAGAGACTTGGCCAATCTGACAAACACTGGAATAAGAGGGAACTTGCTTTAAATTAGCAATGTAGGCAACTTCCCTGCTGATGTCAAGAAGGGACAAATAACTGCTGTGAGCCAGTGTCTCCACGGGAGCTTCAGTTCTGCACCCACTGCTATGGCAGATAAGATTCCTTTTTTTCTTTTCCTTTTGCCCATTAGCCACCTTTCTGCTGGCCTCTCCCTGTCCTGAGTGATGTTGCAAAAGGACTGGGAGAGTTTGTGAGGGGCTGGTGGCATGTAGGATGAATCCTTTGTGAGTCGGTGAGTTGCTGACTCCTACAGGGTTAAAGGGGAGGAAGTCCCAGGCAAGAGGGTCTGGCTTTGAGGCATCAGAAAGGTGGGGAGGAAGGAAAAGTGCTCCTCAAGAGGCTCCACTTCACTTCCCACTGTGATCTTCCTTGGGCATCCTGGCTCTGGTCCTACTTTTGGAACATGCTTTTGCCTTTGCCCTTTCCATAGAGTTTCTCACCAGTGTGACAGTGGGAGAAGAAGCTAATTTGACTGGTTCCAGTTGTTGTAAGTTCTAGAAGATTCTGAACGAGCTGTTACTTCTTCAGAGGGATACCTGAGCTGCTGCAGAGGTGATAGAACCACCAGCTAATGGAGGTTACTCTCTGTGCTGTGTTGGGAGAACTCAAGGCAGAAGGGAGCAAGGGACCAAGAGCTTTGTATAAGCCTGCAGTCTCTGCTCCTTCAGGCATGCTGTGTGAAGGCTCAGTCACTCTTGTCATGCTGTGATAAATGGGTTTCTGCACATATTCCAATACTTTAGCCTGGAGACATGTGGTGCTCTAACCAGAAAACTACAACTGGGCATCAGAGTCACTCTTTGCAGCAAAACACCAGCGGACTTTAACCATGCGCTGCCCAAATTAGAAGCCAATTCTCAAAGGCCTCTGAAAGAGCTGGTTTACAGTAGTCTGTCTTCTCTGTTGTCATTGTGACAAGTAGCACTAATTTTGGTCTAGATTCTTGGACTTTCCCTGATTGCCTCGTTGCAGTGGACAGCAACCTTCTTTTGGCAGCTGTAGTGGTTCTGGGCTGGACACGTGAGCTCTGTGCTCTTCCACTGCTTGGTCTCCTCATGGAGGGCTGTGGGACAGGCTTGTGTCTGCTAAAAATTGACTGAAACAGGCACTGAAAGGTGGCAGTCACAATAAATTCCATTGGGAGACTTGAAAATATGCTTAAAACAAAGCATGTGTACTTTTCTGGATTAAAGCTGATTGTGGTCAGACCAAAAGTAAGCAGACATTTATCATATTTTGTTAACCCATGCATGATACACATGGCCATGCACAATGCAAGTGACTGTGGCAGAGGGAAAGGGAGAGAGACTTTGCTAATGATTATTTCTCATGAAAATTTTTTTTAAAGGTGTTAATAGTGAGTGCCTAGGATTGCTTAAAAACATCCATCTGTCCCTTTCTGTGGGTTCAGTGCTGGATGCATTTTGCCACTTTGTCTTGTATTAAAGTGAGCGTGTTCAAAAGGTCACTGGGCAGCTGATTGTAATAATGTTCACATTCTCCTGGCATTGCTGAGTGATTAGAAATATTCAGCATGCAAGTAGCTTGTTCAACTTCAGCAAGTTCACCATCTCCCTCCTGCCAGCCTTGCTTGGGGTGAGCTAATGGACTTTCAACATTATACAGCTTAGAGAGCTCTGTCTCTAATAGCTCCTGATTAAGCTCTCCAGAAAGGCAAATAACCATCATGGGGCAAAGGCTAAACCAGGGGAGAGGCAGGGAAAAGAACACCCTGGCCAAGGGACTCTTGCTGACATGTTTTGGGTTTAGGTACATTCAGCATTATATTTAGCACATTTTGGCTTTCAAGAACTGTCAAGTGAATCCAAATTTATTTCCTCTAAATGCTTTTGGAATAGTGATAAAATAGCCCTAACTCCCTTCTCCTCCCCTTTTGCCATTTATAATCTATTATTTTAGGACTGCTCTGAGGAACTATTGTGTTTTCCTATTATCATTGTCCCTGGCTCAGCACTGTGCTTCCAGGCTGAATGTAGGCTTTGGGGGGTTATTTTTATCTTATTGGCCTTCTGTGGTAGAGGAACACACTCATTCAGTCTCCAGACAGCCTGATTCACCAGGCAGAGATGTGGGTGCATATCGGGGGCATCAGGCTCTCTTCAAACTGAC
Source organism: Hirundo rustica (assembly GCF_015227805.2). Classification (NCBI taxonomy): domain Eukaryota; kingdom Metazoa; phylum Chordata; class Aves; order Passeriformes; family Hirundinidae; genus Hirundo; species Hirundo rustica. The sequence goes on from NC_053459.1 coordinate 14,278,879, forward strand.
TCAGCCCTGTCTTTCCCTCAGTTTTGTGTGTTAGGAATACCAGTATGAAAGACCTGACTGAGGTCTTGCCAAGAACACAGAAGACATAGTACGTGATTCTGAAGTCAAGCAAGCTCCAGTGCAAAGTGAAAATTGAGCCCAAAAAGCCACTTTTCTCCCTGCTTCTCAACCCCCCTGACTCCTTTGTTTTAGCTTTATTTTGGGGAGGTGGAGTGAGATGAGCTGCTTTCGTCCACTTCAGAGGTTACAAATCATAGCTTTGGCCTAGGACATTGGGCTCTGCACTCATTAATGGCTTTGTCTCCAGGGCTTCTATTGCCCATGCCCTACCATGACATTGACAGGATGGGAGAGGGTTTTATGATTTGTTCAGCACTGTTCAAAGAAAGGAATGGGTATTTTTCATGAAGGGCTGGTGACCTATTGTGTCCTTCTCCTTCCTCCTGTGTGCCAAGGCTTACGCACACAGTATATTAATTGCCACTTTTGCGGGCTGCAGCTGATCACAGAATAAATGCCAAGGTGCTTCTGTGCAAACCAGTCTTCAACCTTCAGCATCCCTTGCAGAGTAAGTGTGCTCCTGACTGAAGTCTGTGCTCTCAGAACAGACTTTGGTTATGTTTGAAGGGTACAGGCTGGGTCTGTGTACACCGATGATGGCTGGCCAGGCTCCCTACAGCCGACACATGAAAAGATAACTCCACTTGTCTGATCTGAAAGACCACAGAGATGATAATCCTTCCTGCAGGGAGGCCACTGCAAAGTCTAACCTTTTCAGCACCATGACTCGACCAGGAGCAGTCTCCATGACTTGTGCCACCACAGAGGCACCCTAGTGTCTCAGAGCTTGAGTGTGTCATGTAGCAGCCACAGCTGCTGTGGTTCTTCTGCCTCCTGCCACCATGAGGGATGGAGACCAGAACTGTCTCTGGGAGTTTTGATGTTTAGGCTCCAGAGCTCATCTTGTCCACCTCCAGACCCACACTTTTTAACACCCAATAGCAGGCAAAAGAGCAGTAATGAAAAAAGTCCAAGCTGCAACCTTCATTTAGCTTCTCCAAGAGGTGTCCTCTATTTGCTAATGGTTCTTGCTGATCTTGCTTGAGGTGCACAGGGCTATATTCATTAGATTATTTTGTTAATCAGTGGTGGCAAAACTGGGGTTGGCAAGTGTTGTACTTAACCCCTGAACTGCTGTGGGCACATACAGATGTTATCTTGTGGAACAATTGAGTTGGTTGCACTAGCATCAACTCTGCTACTGATTAAAATGGATGGAACAATGGTGGGAAGTCATTACAGAGGTTTCTAGAAAAGAGTACAAGCCCACCAGTTAAAGGAGATTCTAGAAATGGAACTCAGCTGTTCTGGGTCCCACCACCCTATTGTGACTAAATCCACCGATGCCTGTGTTGCCAGGTCAGTGGCACACAAGTTCCTCAGTTGTTTTTTCCCCAAGGCATGGCTCTTTACACATCAAAATCCACTGAAGGCAGAATATCAAACCCAGCGCAGCAGGAGATATGGAAAGAAATGTCTTAACCCTTTCCTCTGGTCTGTCTTGTCACTGCACCCAGCCTGCCCCATTCCCCTCTCCATCTTTAAATAAACTCTTCAGAGGTGTTCTGTTACGTAGTAATTAACTCTAATGAAATTAAATGCTTTAAATGGTGCTGAATGGAGCTGCATAAACGCCTTGTCATGTTCTGTTATGATCACCTCGTGCGACTTCATCGTCTGTGTCATCTGTCTCTCCAGCTTACTCGTGGAACAGCACACACCACGGTGACTGGGCTGAAAAGGAAGAGAAATGCAAGTTCATGTGAGTTGGAGTAAATAATTCAGAGGCACTGGTTGCTGTTCTGATACGCAGGGCTGCCCAAGCTGCCAGGGCATACTGATCCAGCACGCACAGAAATCACGCTCTCCCAAGGAAAAGCCAAATATGGAGGAAACTGAGCAAACCCTCCAGCCTGTTACCTTCCAGCTCGTTGAGCAGGTGGAAACTCAGCAGTGTGGCTGTGCGGAGGGGTGGAGTGAGGCTGCAGGCTGTGGGAGCAGTCCCTGCGCACTGGCTCCTGTGATTGCAGTGCTGTGCTTCGTTGTGAAACTGACTGAATACAGTCAGTGCTTCAGTTTGAAAGCTACTTCTGAATAATAGCTCAAGAGAAAAAGGGGGAGGAAAAACCCCCAAACACCTAAGAAGCAGTACATTGTGCACAGCCCTTCCACAGAGCAGAGACAAGAGTGAAAAGGAGCTTCACATGATGTTTTAATATTGTGTTAGGCTTGGATTTCCTGCCCAGCTGCCACCTCACAAGGAACCTTATTTTGTTGTGCTCTGCTTGGAAGGGGTTTTGGTCTGGCAACACAGCTGTGATAATTTTGGAAAGATGCAGTTTTGGAGACAAACACAAACCCATGTGTGACTGCTCCACTGAGCACCAAGCACAGCTGTGGTTTGTGTGTGGCTGCACACTGAACTCTTAGTCTTTCAATTTCTTGCTGTATCAATGTCTTAAAAGTTCTCCTGAACAGTGAAGTGTTTCTTACTTTGATAATTTTGTCTCAAATTAAAATTAAAAGGGCCCAGTGTAACCACATGTACGCCTCTGGTCTGACTGCAAAAAGGCCCTGAAGATCCAAATGCCGTTTCTCCTTCAATAGTTACCGCTCCCTCACTGAGCACTTCCCTCGACAAGGCACCCTGTGAGCCCAAGGAGCTCTGTGTGGGAGCCAAGGGCCATGGAAGGCCAGGAGGGGATGGGCTGTGTCTGCCTCCCCTCCCAGCCCTCTGTGCTTGGCTTAGAGACAACACCTGGGTCTTTTCCTGGGGACATTGAACAGCACAGCCCCACATGGGACCAGCCCGGCTCTCCCAGGGAAGGCAGCCCTGTACTGACCTGCTCTCTCCTTCCATGGCACTAATGAGACCACCAGCAGCTCCCATTTCTGAGAAGAACTCTTTCAGAGCCAGCTCGGGTATCTCTCAGCTGCATGGCATTTGCCAGATGGGAAACATCCACTCTGCTAGCAAAGGCAGGTAATGTCTCATGGCAGAGTTGCAGCCTCACAGTTCTTACTGGAAATAACCCTCTCTTCTCATCTGCCCATAGTCTTGTCCCTTCACACATCTGGCAGGAAAAGGCTTTATTTTGAGGTCAGGATGATGATGGGCCAGATACCTGCTGTTGTCAATTTTACATGCAGCACTTCAGCAAAGGTCCCCATTTGCCAGCTTGAATTCAAAAGATGAAGAGAGGGGCATGAGGACAGAATAGCAACATGAATTAATGAATGTGTTTGTAAAATAATCTCCTGTATGCATAACTCACTTTTAGGACCTGATTTTCAGTCTAGTCACAGAGATGCTATGTTGGTTTGCACTTCTGCAACCCCTGAAATTCCTTTGCAGTCAGAGACAGGACTTTCTGTTAAATATATATAGTACTTCTCCAGGTTCATTTAAAGAGAGTGATAATATATCATTGCTCCCAGTAGGGACATAGCTGTCTCATAGCTTATGTCTGCTGTCAGGCATTAAAGCTGGGCTTGAATGGTGCCAATCGATAGTGCAAATGCAGGAACTGAAACTGTTAAGTGCAGCTTTAATGTTCCTTATGCAAACCCTACCTCTCACCAGAGAGCCCACCTGCTCAAACAAGCAAAGAAACAGGACTGACTCATCTATTTCCTAAATAATCCCAAATATTTCCCCTATTTTTTGTGGTTTGTGTATCTTATGGGGGAAAAAAAGGAGAACTTCTGAATCTGCAGAAGGTAGTAGCAGCCAAAATTAAGAAAATTAAAAAAACCTCTTTTTTTTGGGACAAATGTCTGTTGCTCACACACTTGAGGACAGATGAGCTATCCTGGGCTATCTCCAAGCCTATCAGGACACAGTTCACAGGGTTCTGCCCCCTCATCTGCTTAGTGCTTTCCAGTTCCTATCTTGGTTCTGACCAAAGAAGGTACATGTCCCTGACTCAGCTCTAGGCAGAACTAGTGCAAGGCTGTTACATAATCCTGTGTAGCTCCTACACTCCTCAATGCTGCACTCAGAATTGCCAGCCACTAACCAGCCCCTCAGCCTGGAGCTGGACCTGACTGCTAGTGAAGCCAAGAGCCTGCTGCTCACATCAGCTTAACTGGAGCTGCAGTCCTCAGGAGTGCCAGTGGCTGGACCTGGAATGTGCTCATGCTGAAAACCAATTCATCTGCTCTGAACACATAAGTGACACATGGAGGGAGACCACTGTTATGACAGGCAGGCCCTGAGGGTCTGGGATCACCACTTTATTCCATCTGTAAGATGGAGCAGTTGAGGCACTGACCTCCTTCTCCCTCTGTCACACACAGAAAAGTGGATTAGGAGAAAAAAACCTTAGTTTTCTTATTTCTTTCTGCAGGGCAGCCCTGACCTTCCTGGCACACCTGGCCATGGCTGTGCCTGAGAAGGATCACCCTTCACCTGGAGCTGGTCCCAACACAGGGCACTGATTGCTCAGCAGCAGCCCAGGTGAGGGGCACCAGCAGTCATTAGCAAGGTTATAAAGAACCCTGAGGGGCATTAGGAAGGCCCTTTAAGGGGAAGTCTCTGTGCTGTGAAGGTGGCTGGCCGGCGGCTGCAGTCAGTGATGGAAGGAGAAGTAAGTGAGGTTTTATGCAGTAGTGGTGTGAATTTGTGCACAATGTAAAAAAACAGCTCTGTGTCCTGAGTCTGGCCCCTGAGCTTCAGGCAGACCCTGTGGTCATAAAGGGGATAGATCTTGAGCTGTGAAATGGTGGAAAAGGTGAACTCTCATTTTGGTGGAAGTATGTGCTTGTCTTTCTTACTTCTGCATTTCCTGTTATCTAGAGGTTACAGCAAAGCTGTGAGCAACCTTGTGAGCTGAGCGAGATGAAAGGCCAGGGTTTGCTTGTGTATGCCAGGAGCTGGGGTGCCTAGAGAGCCTGAGGCGATGTTCTGGGAATTTGAAGCAGAACTGTCCTGCTGCCTGCTCTTTCCCTAGGAAAGGATAAAGGAAACAAAAGAAGTTAGTGTGACTGCCTTCCAGATCTGCTCTCTGGAGAAGTCTGGTTTGAGGAGAGCTGAGCAGGAGAGAGTTGCTTGATCTTGAAGGCAAGAAGCCTTGAAAAGCCTGCTGGGCTTGAGTTGTCTGAAGTTGTTGGTTCCCTGTGTGGTAACACTGCTCAGCCTGCAGAATTCCCTGTGTGGGGAATTGTGAGGTCAGTCTGGAAAGAAAGAATATATCCTGGCAGAGTCAGCTTTGTTTGCTGCTATCACTAGTAAGTTGGACATTAGCAGGTGCTTATAAGTGGTTGTACATCCTTGTGAGGTCATGGAGAGAAGGTGAAGTGTTCCCTTGGCTTATGTTTCAAATTGCTGTGAAGATGCATTCTTTGACAGTGTGAGTTGAGGGAGCCTGCAAAATGTTGTGGTCCATGTGCTTTGCGTTTGTGCTGCAGAAGGTCACTCAGTGCAGTTTGGGTGCAGGTGTGTCTGTGAGCCCTGTTTCTGCTCGAGATGCGTGCTTGGGGTGAGGGGCTGCTTGCCTTGCAGGGCATCTGCTGTGAAGCCTAGACTTTGCCCAGCTGGGTCCTAAGATTTCTTGATCAAGGTAATTCAGTAGCTTGGTTATTTCCTTACTTGAGGAGTATGCTGCCTGCAGGTTGAATTTGGATTACCTGTGCCTGAAATGCTTGCAGGAATGACTTCATTGACCCAACCAATGTGAGAGTCCTCAGCAGAGCACAGGTGTACTTTTCAATGGTAATGCACAAGTGTCCCAGGCTGTATTATCAGAGACCTTAATCACTCCTTGAAGCCTTCAGATTTTTAAAAGCAGAAACTGTGCAATGCAGCCTGATGTTGGCTTGTATTTTAAAGGCTGTGATTCCTCACATGTGCTAAACTACCTCATTTCTCTACTTTTCTTAAAGAAATAAAAGAATTGCCTGGGAAAGCAAAGTCCTGTTCTGTAGAAATGTTTAGACCACAATTCCTATCCTGTTGCTCTAGCACTTCTGGGTCTGGTTATACTGTCTCAGCTGATTCTGGACATGGAGATGAGAGCAGCTGCTGTCTTATTTCTTAGTGAAACCCTCATGTGACTTATCTTGAGGGTGTGGAGCCAAAGGAAATTTCTCAATGGGTGACTTGTTAAAAATGCAAACAAAACTCCAAAGAAACAAATCCACTGAGTGCCCGAGAGGCTCATTCTGTTGGCCCTGCAGTAAGAATTTCAGGCAGGTCTCCCAGACAGGCGGTGGGTCCATTGTTGCTCTTTGCATAGCCTGAGTAGTAGTACATCAGTGGAAGTGGGCAGAAGTCAGAGTTCTCAATTTCAGAACTGTAATCACAGAGTATGAAAAAAAAGTCACCACCTTCTTTTGCCTCTGCTCTCCCTCCTATGAGCCTCTGACCACTGCCTTTTCCCAACATTTTCCATTACAGGTGGTAGGATGGGAGTTTCTCTTTTCTGTATTCCAGCCTCTGGTTGAATGTGAACACCGAATGGGAAGGATGTTTCTTTATCTACTCTTGTTTTACCTGGTGGGTAGAAGTGCATGATGAAATTTCTCACCATAAATGTGCTCCCTTCTTGGTGTCTGACTCAGCCAGTTGCTGTTCCTGTTTCCTATCCCTGATGCTTAGTGAATGAGGGCTGTTGATTTCTGTGTGGTGATGAGCTAAATCAGCAGTGATGCTCTAGATCTTGGGCATTTTTGTATTTGCTGTAGGATGTAGTTACCCTGGGTAAAAAGTCATCATCCCTTATGGGAGATAAGGTTGTTTCATGCAGCCATTTTTATTCTTGAAATTATAGTATCCTTTTACCTTTGAGATTTTTAACAATGCAGGGAGATAGTATTTCATGACCTTGCTTTTGGCAGTGAGTATGAACTGAAGGCAGCTAGCAACCTTTTAATCTGTTCTCAGCTCAACTTCTTCCCTCCCAGTCCTCTTTTTCCTATTTGCCCTTGTAACTGGAGATAAGATGGATGCACACAGTTATGCAGCATCAGAAATGTAATCTGGACATCTCTTCCATGAAGCACGTTTCTAATGTGCCCTTCAAACACAAGTCCGATGCATACGGTCTATTTTCTGTGAGCTGCCTGGCAAAAAATCTGAGCTGCAACTATTGAGGGATGCATATTTGAGAGACACCTGGAGGTGTCTGATGTTCTCACAAAAACAGCACAATACTTCACTGAAAAGCAGTTTTGCTCAAGGACAGCCTTATCTTCTTCCTAAAAGGAGATCAAACTCTTCATAGGAGGGCAGGCAGGGGCCACTAGGGACTTTGATACGGTGATGAAAGCTTCTAAGTGTTTCATTTTTTGAACAGAACAGGAGTTCCGGCTGTACAGATCATCAGAAGAGATTTTAAAATACCCTCTCATGCTGTCTGTGAACAATGGAGGACTAGGTGAAAGATCAGGTTCGGTTTCGTCTTTGTGCCCTGTCCAGGCCATTTTGTTACTGAACCCTGCTTGCTGTGCTATGAGAGCTAAGCAAGTTCAGATTCTCACAGCTGGGTCTTTTCTTCAGAACATCACCGAGGTCCTACCTTCTGTTTCAGAATGAGAAGCTTGTAGAACCATGGGGAGGAAAGTCTTGGCTGAGGGGAAGCCAGACTGGGGGTGAGCAATTACATGCATGTGATAAGCAAGAAATTTTGACAATTGTGATATTGAAATCCTCCAAGTATAAGACAATTCTTATTTCCAGAACTTGTCTCTATCCTCGGGATCTCCCTCTCAGGAAGTTTCATGGCTGCCTACAAGCACTTAAGTTATTTGGCAAAGCTAAAGCCAAGAAAATGGAAAGCTTGGAGGAGGGTTGAGGGAGGCATCCAGACCAAAAAAGGCTATTTGGACAGTGCCATTCCTTTGAGACAGATGAAGCTTCACGTAGCTGCTTCTAACAGATGGGTTGAGAACTTGAGGCTTTATTGAAAACCCAAAGGTGTAGATTCTGAAGCCCGTAAATACACAGTGTGTTGTTCAGATAAGTGATTTCTCTGAAATCCCCCTTGTGCTGGTTTTGGGAGTTCTTGGAAATACAGCAGTTACGCAAACACTACTGCATTTGACTGAAATTGTGATTATGTTCCGTAGCTTTCCTCTCTGTACAATTCTCTATGGTGTTTGAATCCTTTAAGTGGTGAAAATGAGATGTAATGCTCTGGAATGCCCTGGCTGGGTGGTCAGTGAAATCCTGTGTTGTGAGGCCCAGTAATACTGAGTTATCCAGATTAGACACTGCATCTGATTATCCTGCTGATAATCCTACCCTCAGTAATTTAATCAGGATAGGGATTGCAAGGCCAGGCTCAGGCAGAAATAATGGGTTATTGCCCCCTCGTGCATCTGTAGTGCTTGGAACTCCTTGTTTGTGGAAATATCCCTGATGCATTTAAACAAATAAATGTGGTTCTGCTCTGTTATCACTGGCATGGCAATGGGAGTCTCCTAGTATTTCTCACAGTTTGTAAGTGAAGTTGGTTATCAAATAGTTTGGGGGCTACAGAGATCCATGCATTTGCTTTCTTTGAATTCTCACAAAGTGCATGTGAGGTAGCTGTTATGTGATGTCAGCTTAAAAGAACTGGGATGGTAAAGGGAATGATCCAGTCCAGTAAGAGGAACAGATGGTTTCAGCTGAGGCAGGACTCCTTGCCTACTGCTACAGGAGAGCTGAGTGAAACAATCCATGTCCTGATCCCATCTCTGGCAAAGGCTCTCCCACGGTGGTCTGGGAAAGAAGCTGCCTGGGCACGTGTTAGTAGTAGTGCCTAAAACAGAGGCTGTGTGTTTGTTACTGAATTTGGGCCAAAAGGCAGGGATTTAGTTTCCTGACACCTGGAGCACCAGGTCCTACAGAGGAACTGGTACCCAGTTTATTTAGCTCCTCCAACCAGAAATTATTATGAGAAACACCTAAACTTGTGCACACGGGAATAAGAACTGCTAAATGGAAAATAAACAGGCAGCTTTCTTCATGTACTGAATGAACTTGGCTCTAGTAGCTAAGCAGATTCTTACTCAGGGATAATTGCGCTTTAGAACTTGGGATAATGGGTGTGCCTGGAGTGGCTCCAAGCAGCACGGCTGAGTGCCACAATCTACACCGGGCTTTTACCACGGTGCCTATACGTGATTTATCGGAAAGGCATTTGAGAAATGCCAATACGCATTTAGAGCACTCGGGAAGGTATCAACCCTGTGCCCTGCGGGCCTCTCGAGGGCTGTTGCGGCGAGGCGGACGCTCACCGGAGCGGAGCTGCCGCGGGGCCCGGGAATTCCCGATCCCGCCGGGAGAGGGCGGCGCAGCGTGCAGCCTCGGGGGTCCGCGGGGCTGCGGGCTGCCTGCCCTGGGGCCGGGCCGGGGTGCTGCGGGCTCCCTGCCCTGGGGCCGGGCCGGGGCGCTGCGGGCTCCCTGCCCTGGGGCCGGGCCGGGGCGCTGCGGGCTCCCTGCCCTGGGGCCGGGCCGGGGTGCTGCGGGCTCCCTTCCCTGGGGCCGGGCCGGGGCGCTGCGGGCTCCCTTCCCTGCCCTTCCCTGGGGCCGGGCCGGGGCGCTGCGGGCTCCCTTCCCTGGGGCCGGGCCGGGGCGCTGCGGGCTCCCTGCCCTGGGGCCGGGCCGGGGCGCTGCAGGCTCCCTTCCCTGGGGCCGGGCCGGGACGCTGCGGGCTCCCTGCCCTGGGGCTGGGCCGGGGCGCTGCGGGCTCCCTTCCCTGGGGCCGGGCCGGGGCGCTGCGGGCTCCCTGCCCTTCCCTCGGGCCGGGGCGCTGCGGGCTCCCTGCCCTTTCCCTTCCCTGGGGCCGGGCCGGGGCGCTGCGGGCTCCCTTCCCTGCCCTTCCCTGGGGCCGGGCCGGGGTGCTGCGGGCTCCCTGCCCTTTCCCTTCCCTGGGGCCGGGCCGGGGCGCTGCGGGCTCCCCTCCCTCGGGCCGAGGCGCGGCGGGGCAGCCGCGGCTTCAGGGCGCTCTGCTGTGCTTGGCGGCTCCGGAGGCTCTGCAGCGGTGGAAAGCGCAGGGGGAGGAGGAGTGGGGAGAAAAAAAAAAAAAAAAACTAACAGGAGAGAATGGGTGCTGCGGGAAGGGGAGGAATAGCAGGTGGCAGCGGGCAGGGAGATGAGCTTTCCCTTCATGTGGCAAACGTGGCTCGTGTCTTTGTGAAGATGCCAGATTTGCAGTGCTTCGCGCACGTAGGAGGGCTGCAGCCGGGGAACGGGGGAGACTGCTTGGCTGGAGCTCGCAGCCCGGGATCTGTCTCGGGAAGGAGCCCGGGGAGTTCCAGTTCAGCATCACTCCCACCCGGGGCTGGCACCTTAGAATGGAGCTCTGATCCCTCTGCTGAGGATGCTGTTTTGTTGCTGACATTCATGATGTGGGAAATCTTCAGGATCAAGCATGATTTTCAGCAAATACTTTTAATTTGGAGCCGTTTGATGGTGCTTTCTTGATGCTGACAGGAAAACATCTTCCCTAGGAAAACAATTCCATTGCTCTTCTGCTTTTCCCACTTGCTGGCTTTTTGTTTGTTTATTTTCTGCCCCCCCAGTTGGCTGCACATCCCATAACTTGGTGTTTCTAGTGCTCTCAGCCTCGACATTGCATCTTGTTTCCTTGCTATCAGTCCTCTTGTTTGCTCCTCTCATCCTGAGCCTCTTGTGTTCTCCACTGCAGTGTGGCACTTGTTGGTTCCCAGTACTTGTTCACTCTGAGCTTCTACTCCTGTTACTTGGAGGGTCTCAAACCATATTGCCATGCTGAGGGTGCTAAACTTTTTCAGTTTTGCCACCTTGCTGACTAAATAGCTTTCCTTCTCTAACTTTCTTCTTGGTGTGGGATTCAGTCACAACTGGTTTTCTGCCACCTTGAGTCAGTCCAAACCATCCTCCTCTGCCTTCGTTTATTTTTCTGACCAAAATCTTTTCTACTTCTACATTTTAAAAGAAATGCAAGATGATATGCTCTTCTTTCTTGTCCTTGTCTCTTGGATGTGCGCACCAGCACCTTCTCCCATCTTCCAGACTCCTTATATCTATTCCTATCCATGCTGTTATTCTTTCTCTTCAGCCCACCCTCTCTTCTGGCAGCTTTTCCTTAAAAAGTAAACTTGCTATTCAAGCCCCCACATGTTTCTCTAAATACTGCACCTTAACTTGCAAAGTGCCTTCATCAGCCAGCCCTTCTTTCCTCTCATGTCCTTTCTCTTAACTTGGGATGTTACTCCTCTGTTCTTCCCTTCCTAGACTGTTATCCACAAAGTTCATTGGAGGATGCTGTTTTTCCCTTTGGCCTTTTCCAATCTAAATTTGTTCAAGTGTCCTATGTCACTCTGTTCTTGGGCTCTTTCTCTCTTCCCTTTGCATCTTATTTGACTGATTTAATCCAAGAAGTAAATTGCCTTTGGGGTTGCCTTGTCCCCTCTCTTAGTCTGAGAACAGGAGGAGAGAGGAAGATCTGGAAGGTCTTTGTGAAGATCCAGATATTTGCTTCAATCAGAACTTTTCAGTGTCCCCTCACCTTCAGTTCATTCCTGCTTTTCCAGTGACAACCTGTATTGCTGTAAGGCCCTCAATGTGTATGTCACTTAACTTGAAAATGGCATTGGATTTTCAGGTCACAGCTATTTTAATGCATTCTTCTCTCATACCACACAAACCTTCACTAGCACCTTTTTCTCTTACTGACATAGTTTTTTCTTCTTGGTAAGAGTGATCCCAGGCTTCTTTGTCTATGTTGAGTGTTGATTTCAAGGTGATCCCCTCCCTAGCCCAGAAGAAATATCTCTTGGAGTTGGTGTTCTACAACCCCCGACCCCTAATGCCGCAAATACTGTAAACGTGCCCAAGGGATTGCTGCTTTCTTTTTCTCACTGGTCCTCTGGCAAGAGAGGAACCTCCTCTTAGTGCTGTTTGCTGAAGCTGCTGCTTGGTTCTGATACTTAAGTTTTAAAGGGTAACCACTTTGACTAAGAAACAGAAATAAATTTTCCTCATCAGTCAGCTAAGAGATGCTGGGCTAAGAAAAGGCTAATTTTATGTGCAGTAGAAGATGCGGTTCTGGGAAAGGGCAATAGTGATTCCATTCTGGCCCTCCTGGGACCAAAGGATATCAGCTTTGGGCAGTGGCAGGAATTGTGCTCCTGGACAGCCTAGCTTAGCTGTTATGGCCAGCTCTGGTCTGCATGGCAGGTGTGTGTTTTAGCACTGACAGCTAAAAAACTGCTACTCCAGGGTTTTGGGCCACAGCGGGATATTCAGAGGCAAGGGTGGAAAATGGGAAGAGAGATGGAAGCTTGTCTGATCTCACCTAGGTGTTGAGTGTTTTTGGGACTTGGTTCTTGAAAATGCCTTTCAAACCCAGCTTGGGTATCTCTCCTTGATGGGAAAATCAGCCTCTCATACTTGTCCTGTGCTAAGCTCTATAGACTAAAAGAAGACTCTTCCCAGGAGCATGTGGCTCTTCTGACTCAGGGCTACACTTGCTGCAGTCTATTTGAACGTCTAACAGGCAGCAGGTTACAAATGCTGCCCATGATCTGACTTGCTTCATCCTTTGCTGAATGGTCTGCAACAGAGCAGAGAACAGGGGAACTGCTGTATAATGAACAGGATTAAAGTAACTTGCTGTCTACACTGAATGCAATTCCACATTCGGTCTTGAGTCTCAACTATTTTCTACATTTATATTTAAGTGTTACTTTGAAAGTGCTGCTGCAGTGTCTAGAAAGGAGAGTCATACTTGCTGAGCTTCTTCTAAGTAGTCATGCTTTGCAAGGCTTAGGTTAAAGACATGAGGTTTGGCTGTGCAGATGGGCGAGGCAGCTGAACTCCCCAGTGAAGAGCTTCACTCCTAAGGACTCTTCTTCCTATTCTTTCAAGTGAGAATTTGTTCATTTAGGTGAACAAACCTCTGCTTTCGTCATTTTCCCTCCTTCACTCCTCTTAGCCATTTCTACTGTGCTTCTCACTTTTATTTGAATTTCATTTCTCACTATTTTTCATGACACAGGCCAAGAGGAGTTTAAGCTCTGAACTGGTCCAGCCAAAAGGCTGTCAGTGGTGCTGTTATCAAGCAGTGCTCATCTGTCTCTTGTATTTGAACAAACTGAGTTTCAGCCTGAAATATCACAGACATCCAAGTCCCTGAGGCATGGAAAAGCTGCACTATGAATACACTGATGATAATAGTCCTGGCTCTGCGGGTTTTATTGCATTTGTTATTTTCTAACATTCTGGAAAACATAGCATTAAAATCAACAGGGTAAACACAGACAAACAGAAAAAGATGTTGGACCTGGATAGGAAATGACTCCTCATGCTCAGGGCTCTATTGCCCCCTACATTCAGGGTCACTGGAACAGTCTGACACATTTTGGGGGTTTTCATTTAGCATTGAATAGGCACTTTAGGGGATATCTCAGGACTGTGGTATCTGAGGGAAGAGATCCATGTTCTAGAAATGGCACTTATGAGGTAGGAATAAGGCAAAGAAATTGCTTTCTGGGCCTTGGCAGAGGTCAGCTCTCTGTGATTTCTTGAAATATTAGATAAAGAATGTGAATGCTACTCAGTGCTGATAGCTGTAGGTCAGCGATGAATATATATATATATATTTAATTGTAGGAAATAGACATAGGTGAACAGGATTTTAAGGTGAATAGTCAATTGTCTGCAAGCATTCAAGCACCTGGCTCTTAGGAGGGCTGAGCTATCAGCAGGAAGCTCTTTCCTGCCTCTTGCCCTGTAAAGTTTTTTACCTTGTGTAAATTCCAAATGCATGTAAATACCTTTTCTAATCAAGTCAAAAAGGGACTAGAGCTTAAGGAGCTCCATTCAGCAGCTAATTTTTCATGTTTTATCTATTTCTATGAAATTCTTAAGCTTTCATAATGGTTCAACAATCTGACTTCAGATACCTTCCTCCCTGTCCCCATCTGGTGAAAAAGCTAACAGAGTTATTTACTATACTTACCAGAGGCCTGGGCTGGGGCTCAGAGGGTCTGAGAGTTAGCCCTGAAAACACAAAACATTTTGCTGCAGGGACTGAGAACAACTTGTACTTTCCATAGATTTTGATGTGCTTGGGGTGCTTAGAGTCTCACAGAAACTAAAATTGGGAGTTAAGCTCTCTGTGTCAGATCTAATTACCATTAAAATCAACATCAATACCCTTGTTAGTGTAAATGAGTCTATACAGATGTTTATGAAGAATAGTAGCAGAAGAAAGTTGGTGCTCAGAAGGAACTTCCTCCATGTCAGTTACAGGATGGTTCTCTCATCCATGATTATCTTCAATAGTAATTTTTTACTTAGTAACAAGTAATTGCAAAAGCTTTCCCTTGTTTTGGTACTTTTATGGCATTAGTGCTTTTTCCTTTATTAATATAATACTGATTGATTAATCTCAGCAACGTTTAATCAATAATTTTATGTAAATAAACTCTGAGCTAGCTCAAAGGCTGTAGCTTACTTTGGTCTTTATTTCACACATCAGCCCCTAATGCAGTTGTTCTGCTTCTAGCAACTGCTTGGGTGATGTAAGGAGGTGACATCAGCTGATGATGTAGTAAGCATTTTTGTTTTGTTCATAATCAGAAGTTATGTACATCATTCTCAGGGTGATGGATTACAGCTTGTAGAATTTTTTTTGTATTTTACTCTACCTATATTATTAAAAATTTCTGGTCTCTGTTTACTCCTCTTTCCCTCCACTGTGTTCTTTGTTTCTCAGAAGTGTTAGAGGTCCTTCCTGCTGCTGCTGTGGCATGGCCTACTTTCTTGGAACCTGCTGCTCTGGCTTGTGCTTATCTGAGCACAGCTCATGGCACGTGGACATCTTCTAAACATGGTGTGGTACAGAGCTATTTTCTTTCTGTCCTTAAGGAATCTGCTCTGCTGGCTAATGATGGCAGCTTGCTAACAATGCCCATTGGTGATTTTGGATAGATGCTTCAGAGGTCAAAAAAGGACTTTCAGAAACACCTAGCTGAGCCTTGCTCCCCATTGCAGCTGGCTTTGAGGTTAGACTCACAGTGAACATCAAGGTTAATAGTTCTCCCCTTTGGCCAGAACTCAGTGTAGTTCCTTTTTGATTGAGCTGTCCATTGTGTTTAAGAAACATTGTCTTTAAACTTTTGTGTGGGGCAAACATTATTCTGTTGCTTGCAGTGAGAGCAGCTCTGTCTCTGGCTGGGAACGCTTACCTGCGTGCTGAAGTTGCCTTCTGGGCAGTTTGGGAACAGGCTGAGACACCGGCATCTCAATTTGCACTCTCTTGAAATGAAAGTGAAGCTGGCTTGTGGCTGGTTTTGTACAGAGCTTGGTATAGAAGCCATTAGGTCCCCAGCCCTTGAGACTGTGCCTTTTTGTCTGACTTTGTTTCCATTTTGGGTAGTCATCATCAGAAACTGGCACTGGGCAGATGATATCCCACCACTGGCAATGTGCTCCCTCCTGGCTTTTCCACACCTCAGGTAAAAGTGCCCCGTGTAGGCATGGCAGCACGTGTGGCTATGTGCACAACCTTGCAGGCTGGCTGGTGTCTCTGCCCTCGTGAATGGAGGTTCCCTCTTAGAGAAGGAGGCTCTGTGCCAGGGTAGCAGATGGGCAGGAGCAGCAGCAGCTGGGAGACCATGTATGATCATCATATGGGCTTACAATCTGCAGCGATGCCAACGCGGCCACTTGGCTTTATCTTGTCTGTGGTCAGGGCTGTTTGTAAGCCAGCAGCTTATGGAAAAAGGTACAAGGGCAAGCAGCCGGCTTTGCCCAGCATCCACCAAGGTGAGAAGCAGCAGGTTCCTCATGGGCCAAAGGCCCAGGAAACATTTCTGTTTATGTCTGGAGCACCCTATGAGAGCGGCTGAGCTGAGCCTTTGCTGTTCCCTCTCACTTGTACAGGCTGAGCTCCATCAAGTAGATCTTTGCCTCTACTGAAGAAGCCCTGTATTTGCAGTCCTGCAAAACCCACTCAGGACTAACATCAAAGGGAATAACTCTGCCTTTCCCAAATAGCCATCTCTTTGCCATGAAAGGAGCCAAGGATATGCTGAGGCATTTTGGGAAAGCACAGTCTGCACAGAGTGGTTTGTACTAGGATTGAGCCACTTTCTTATTTGTACTGTGATTCCATTTTACTCCCAAATCTCGAACACGTGAAGAAAGCAACCCTGGCAACCCTGTGGACTTGGATGCAGCAGAGTGGTGCTTCAAAGGTTCTTCCACCTGGCTAAAGGGTGTGAGTAGGAAGGATTCCAGGCTCAGCACATCTGCACCTCCTGAATGCTGCAATGCTTTCTCTTGCGGTGATTTGGGGAAGAACTTGATGCACTATTGAGGTGCCATTAGTGTTTGTGGTGTTATTTGATGCTGGATACTTGAAGAGCCAGAGTAGGTTCAGACTTTCCTGAGGGACTAAAGGAGAAAGAATGATCTAACTTGAGCTGGTCCAGTTTGCTTGATACTTTAATGCAGGATGTACTTTAATGTACAATAGAGCACAGGCAATATTATATTTCTTTCTACTGATAAGTAATTTGAAAGATGACCTGTAAATGGCAAGGGAGGGAAAATATTCACTGGATTTATTCTTTTGAATTTGCTTCTTTACATTCAGGAGAGAAGCCTTGAAGGAGCAAAGGGAGGGACTTCTCTCTTCAAGATGGCTTTTTAAGAACATGAATCTTAGGGCCTTGTGATGGTTTCATGATTTGGAAGAGAAATTGTGATGTTCCAGATGTGACCTAGAAAGCTCTGATAAACTGATGGGGAAATTGAATGTGTGGATTAGTGGGTTTGGGTGTTTTGTTTGATCTATATTTCTACCCTCTGTTACTTCAAATGAAGAAATACTTCACATCTCAAAAGCAAAACAAAAAAATAAATGTTGATTTTTTGCCTTGTTCTCCAAGAGTTAGACCTCTGAACAGCTAATTCATGTCTCCCTCCTTTGACAAGACCTCCACAAAAACCCCAAACCTCAACCTACCTTCACCAGTGGGGAGCATATGATGGCTGATCCTGTCGGGACACTGAAAAAATACCTATTTTTCCAATGTATTTTTGGTCTTTGTTTATTCTCACGGCAGTGGGGCTCAGTTTGGTGCTTTCAGCTGGGAACTGTTTCCCAGCTTTTTCTGTGAAGCTGAGTTATTGATGGCTGTTAGCTTTCCAGGGAGTGCACAGCTTTGAAATGAGGCTCTTAGTTTGTTGGTCCAGTGCCTGCTATTACAAATGGTAAATGGTAAATTGCCTGGCTGTACCTTAAAAGTTAGGGTGTTTCTTTGCCATCTCTTCTTCCTGTTGAAAGTTGTTCTTGAACTTGGATGCCAGGAACTTTAATGTCCTTTGAGATTTTGCCTGATTTTATTCTGTGGGAGTTGATAACTTGAGTCCAAGAGTTATAAAAAACCGGCTGAGGAGTTGTGGCGCACTCTCGTGTATAATCTGATTGTGTTTTGTAACATTAGTGAGGGCTAATAGACCTTGAATGAGTCATTGTTTCATTGCTTTTCAGAAAAAGCACACAGACTGACCCTGGAAGTGCAGTTGAGTCAGTTTGGCATTGATGGTGGGTAAAGATATAACAACAGGGAAATAGGATCCCACATCAGTCAAAGAAAGAATTGATGGTTTGACTAGAAGGTCAAAGTAAATGTCTGTTGCTTCTTCAGTTTCTAAGTCTGTTTCATCAGTTCTCTATAGCACAGTTTGACTCACAGCTTGCCTACAGTACCTGACTTTTCAGTCCTGAAATTAAAAAAAAAACCCTGTTGTCATTCTTCACAGTAGTGTAGGACCTAATAGATGGATTAGAGTCAGTTAAAATGTGAATTTTATGTGCTGAGTCTTCATATTTTTTTTCTTTTTTTTTTCTTTTTTTTTTTTCTTTGCACTAATAGGCCATCTCTAAGTTAAGCACCTTGTGGGGTGGCAGCTGAGATTGGAGCAGGTATTGCTCAGAAGTGCCTGGGCTGTGTGCTAAGGGCGAATGATGTGTGCAGTGTTCGCCTCCATGACCAAGTTCAGGGTTTGGCTTTGAGATGTGAATGCCCATAGGCAGTGTCTGCAGGATGGTTTGCAGTAGCTCAGAATGAAGAGCATGAGAGACCATGTAATTACTGAGTACGAGGTAAGAAGGGACGTATAAAGGAACAGTACAAGACAGGAGTTACTGTTCCTGTATTTAGAAACTTCCATCGTGCTGGAGCCATCTAGCCTCTATTTGTGCAGCTTGCAACACAGTGAATGCTGGTGAGCTGCTTCTTCAGTAGCACAAATCATAAAAATAAACACAGAAATGTGCTTTACCATCCCCACTGCACCAAAGTTAAAAATACGAACAAAACTTAAGAGGTAATTCCAGCGTGGAGAGACTTTGTAATAGAGGTGAACTATCTGTTCTCCAAAAAAATGTGACTTGATCCCGGTATGAATGTTTTACCAACTTCTTATTAGCAGGGGACTACTTATTTTATTAAAGAGTTAGAAGATGAGTGAAATCCAGTGGCTGGATGCAAAGGCGGAAAAGCATAAACTAGCCATGAGGTGGATGTTTTATGAATCAGCATAATTAATCTTGAAACAACATATCCAGGGAAGGCCTGAACCTGAGAGTGGGCATCTCCTGAGAGGTCCCCTCCGAGTCTGCAGGTGCGCGGGCTCAGCCTGGCGTGCAGCATCCCAGGGAGGCTGGGGGCCAGCGGAGCGCTCTCCCTGACCCGCCCGGCCTGGGAGCCGTGCTCTGGAGCTTTGCGGGGCACCTGCGGGACCGGCCGCGCTCCTGCAGCCGCGGGGCCGTGCGGGGCACGGCTGCGGGCTCCCGGCTCTGCCCGGGGGGCTCCCGCCGGCGCCGTCCGTCCGTCCGGCCGCGCCGAACACCCGAGCGCTGCCGGGCGCGGGACGGGACGCGCCGGAGCCGCCGCGGCTGCCCGGGTGCCGCGCTGGGTGCGCGGCGCGGACCCCGCAGCCGGGCCCGGCGGTGCCGCGGTGCGGGGGCGGGGCGCGGGCGGGGCGCGCATGCGGGCGGTGCCAGGCAGCGCGGCGGGCCGCGGAGCCACTCGCCCCCGCAGCACCGCTCGGCCAGGGACAGCTCCCGCCGGCGCCCAGGTAACGCGCGCTCCCCCCCGGCCGCGCCCCGCTCCGCTCTCCGCGCCGCGGGGTTGCGGGGGGCCCGGCGGCTCACGCCGTCCCCCCCCCCTCCCCCGCCGCTTGCTTGCTTGCAGCTCCGGGGCTGTGACAGCGCCGTCCCCACCGCGGAGCGAGGCAGCGGCCGCCGGCTCTGCCCGCCGGGCTCTCGGCTGAGGAGGGTGCGCGTCTTCCCGCAACTTCCCGGCGCTCGCAAGGCTCCGCGATGGAAGGGAAAGGTGGGTCGGGCGCGGGGGGGCGGCGGCGAAAGGACCGCAGTGGCCGGGCTGGTGCGGGGCCGGGCGGCCGAGGCTGCCGCTGTGCTGGGGACATTGCAGCACCGGCGGGGAGCGGGCGGCAGCCGCGTCCGTGCCGATCCCGCGGGGTGCTCGGCCCGCTGCGTAGGGAGCGAGGGGCAGGGTGGCTGGTTTTTTAATTTATTTTTCTTTAGGGCTGGACAGATGTTAGTTGGTGATTTGTTTTCTTAATGCTAAGGATTTGCATAATAAATATGAGGTCTGTCCCGTGTTTTTTAGCCAGTCAGCAATGGGGAGTTTTTTAACAGATGAAAAGCATTGTATGATTAGAATGGGTTTTTAAAAAAAATATTTTTTTTTTTCCCTGAAACGAGATCAAGGCTATAGAGCTCTGCCCTCGTTACATTGCATATTTAATACATCAGAACATCGTGATATGTTGGAAGAAATGCAATGAGTATTCTGCTATTGAACTGTCCACCCTAGAAGGAGGAGATAATTAAATCTTGCCTGGTTAGCTTGTGTGCTTGCACACAGAGATATCTCATCCACGTCTATCCCTTCAGGTTGAGCATATGCATTTTGTTTCCATACATAGCTGTGTGGTCCTGCACAGTTATTTACCTATCTGCCTCTACAGTTGCATTGGAAATCACGCATTCAACTGGTACGTGAACTCAAAACCTGTACGTGTTAATTGCCAGTGAAATACTGATGGTAAGTCAGTCCACGCAGAGGAAAGGCAAGTTGCCATTCCCACCCAACACAGCTGCCAGCTCTCCTGTATAACACAAATCTCTGAGCAGTTTAATTGATAGCGATCAAGGCAGTGGGGCAATATGGACTGTACTAATTCAAGGAAAATTATGGTAGACTTGTATAACACAATACTACATACCTTCCAGGGAGACGAGCAAGCTATATTTAAACTCCAGGTTTATTTTTATAACTATCTTGTCAATCAGGCCTATAGTTCTCCTGTGTGGGAATATCTGATTATATGCTGATTAAGGAGGGAAGCTATTTCAATCATAAGGAGGCAGTATGTCCTATAAAGTACAGTTTCCTGTGGGCAGTGATCAATAGACATACCAGGGCTTGGGGTCAGGTAAGACGAAAGCGTATCTGCGAAGACTTTGCTTAAATTAAAAAGCTCACGGCAGTCATGTTAGCCTTAAAGATATTTTTTTACTATCCACGCTATTTTCACAGTTAACCTGAGATGGGCCACCTTTGCCTTTTGAATGTCCTGTTGGTACTTGCCTTGATGCGAAACAAATGGACTGTGACTTTAGTATAACACACTGCGTGCCTTGTGCACTGCACAGGCAGGCAGAAGGCTCTCCGTGGAACTTCAGATGGAGCTCTTGTAGCTGGAGTTGTGCAGGGAGCAGGAAGGAAACATCTGCAATAAAACAAGGGTCCAGGTAGCTGGTGGCAAAAGCACCTCCAGAAGGAAGGTTGCTCAACTCCTATCCTGTGCAAACAGTGACTGCTGCAGCCTGAATTGGCAGAGAGTGTCTGATGAGGCAGATTTTGGGGCTGCTGGTACTTGTGTTTATTAGTTACAAGAGGGGCTCCACAGCAGTCCATGTTTCCAGGTACTTGGCTTTGGTGGAAGGGATAGTGGGAATGAGGCAAGTGCAAGAGTCACTGCTTGTTTTTATGCCAAAAAATTCTGAGTAGTTTGCCGTTACTAGAAATTTTCGGTCATGGAATAGAGGAAGGGAACAAATACTCTCTGGGTTTCCCCTATGTATACACGAAAAGAAGGGCTGTTGAGAGCAAGCCCAGCAGAAATCAAGGTACCAAAATGGGACAGGTCCAAAGCAGGGATGACCTTAAAGAAAAAAACACAAGGAACTTTGGCATCTCAATGAAGAAATGAGAAGGCAGAGGGAGTTTTCTCACGGCAGGGATCCGGTTGTGTTGGCACTGAAGTAATTTTTGTAACTTGGATAGTGTTGGTGTGGTATGAGAAGGCCTGTGGTGCACGGGTCTCATGGAGCAGTTTTGTGTAGGTGTACAGTGAGGCACAATGCAGGATATCTCCTCGGAGGAAAGGTATGAGCCAGACTAAACTCTTCACATCTTCAGCCTTTGAGACAAATCCTGGATGGATTTGTAACTGCATTGCCTGGCTAGGCACTGGTTTACATTTTGTTTTCATTACTAACCAGGCCTCTGCATTGCGAGTCCTCTGTTAAGAGATTGTTTCTTGCAGATGATGTTTCTCCAAAGTCATCTTTTGCTTTTTAAGTGCTTCCTCCTGCAGCTTTTCTCCCAACCCACCCAAGTCTTCCTCAGTGCAAATCTCAGAACATCTCCAACTCACTGTTGTGCAGATACTGGGGAAGAGTGTGTGCTATATTAAGCAACATAAAGTCTGTTTAAGAGAACCTGCCGTCTGGTCCCTGAATTCAGCTATCCCTGATGAATGCCGTGGACATTTCTGCATAGGATTTGCCATCAGTAGAACTTGGTCGTCTGAATATGGCTGGAGCTGCTGCTTAGCAAAGCCTGCAGTCTGCTGTAAAAAATGGGCTAAAGAACCATCTCTGGCACTGCTCAGAGCAGCCATAACTGATTTCACTGGTTGGACTTATTCATGAGAATGAGGGGAGAAAGATATATCCAAGCTTTTGTGCAGTGGGATGTGGGACCAAGGGCTTTACTGTTAGGACTGTAGCAGGAAGAGTACAAGCCAAGATGGTTCTGTTGAGGGTTGAGGAGGTGGTGCAGACTGTGCCATCTTCCAGAAGACAAAGCTGGCTAGAGCCAAACACCTCTATCTTCTCACCATGCCTAAAAGATAAATAACGCTTCATGTATCTGCAATGTTACCAACACATCTTGGGGATCTAAAAGTAGCATTTGGCCTCATCTAACTTACAGCTTCTCTGACTTACTGTTCTGCACATTCACAGTCTCCAAAGCTTTTGCAGAAGTAAGGAGCTTCAAAGTTGTAGCTGTTCCCAAAGCTCGTTAGGCAATGGGGAGATGGAGGGCAGTGTGGATGAGAGCTCTGTTTTGAATCTGCTACCTGATCCCTGTTCCCTGAATCTCGCCACTACAGCAGTTCCTGTAGGCTGCAGCAGTAAGCGATACCACACCAGGCATCCCGGGAGCTGGGCTTTGCCAAAGCTAACAATAGTTAATGTGGAGGTTAAAGAATACTTGGTCATTTGCCAGATTCTTCAGTCACAGTTAGAAAGATGCTTAGCAGAGGAAGGAACGTCATGCAGTGATGTTCAGACTTAGAGGCTGGAAAAGAAATCAGCCGAACAAGAGTCAAGCTGCACAGTGTGGGATGGATCCCTGGGTTTCTGGATGGAGCAGAGAGGGACTGCAGGCTAGCCTTGCTGCAGGGAGAACTCCCTTCCTCTGAAGGTGTGATATTCTTTTCTGTAATCCTGAAAACACCGAAATCACTTCCTCCCTCACTGCTAGAAAATGCATATTGCTACTTCTGTCTTGCCTGAGGTGGGGATTGAGGTTGTGATGTGTCAATGTTTTATGGAGGGGTGGGGGCAGGCTAAACCTTCCTCAGGGGCCCTGGCAATTTTTGGTGCTCTCTGCTATGGCTGGCAGTCAGTATTGGGCACTGGTGGCTCTGGAGGGGTTTCATTGCTGGGGTGCAGGGCAGGCTGCTTTCAGCGTAGGGTGCTTGCTGTTAGCTAGGAAATACAGCGGGACTCGTTCTTGTCAGCTGGTCTATGGGGACAGCAAAGCTAAGGCATGATAGCTGAGATGTGGGAGATGCTCTTGTCAGTCTCCTGAGCCATGGTCCTGCCCTGTTGGAGAGACATTCTCCATGCAGTAGGTGTTCCCACAGGACCCTCATCCTCAGAAGGCTCTGTGGGAGAAGCCAGGGAACCTGGCCATACAACTCTCTTCTGCTCAGGGTCCCAAAACAGCAGGGCTTTCAGGAGAGGTCTGCAGGGGACATCTCTGCAGTGTGACTGTCCTAGGCAAATGCTGCCACAGTAGTGCTAACTGAGTTATGTTCTTTTCCCAGTCACAAAGCTGGGAGCAGGATTTTTGCTTTGTAAAAAAGCCACAGTGCTGCTGTTCATAGACACAGGACGCTCAG
Organism: Hirundo rustica; assembly: GCF_015227805.2. Lineage (NCBI taxonomy): Eukaryota > Metazoa > Chordata > Aves > Passeriformes > Hirundinidae > Hirundo > Hirundo rustica. Next base: position 14,302,373 of record NC_053459.1, read on the forward strand.
GCCTTTAAGTGGAAGGCCTTAAGCAGTAAGATCCCATTTACTCAAGGCACAGACTCCCCTTCCTGGGACTGGAAAACAGGTCTGAGCTCTTTGCGTGGTGTTGTCTTGTGGCTATGAGAATGGGCAGAGTGGTTTGATCCATCTCATCCTACCAGGGGTGCTCTGAAGCCTTTTTGGCCAGCCTCAGCACTGTGGGCCTGCTTCCTCTGTGCAGCTGCCTGCATGCTATGCCTGTAAAGGACAGAATCTTCACCTTGAAGAACTTGTGATCAAAACCCAACAAGAGCCAGTGAATGTTAGGATTGAAGACAGAATTTGTGGACAAGGTGAGAGAGGGTGGCAAGTGAGAACATGCAGTTCTGGAGGTTACTGTGCACTGTTCCCACCTTTGTGACTTTCTTCAACAATCAAAGGAAAGATCTCAAAGATCCAAGACGTAGTTCATGTCCTGAAGCTGTCTGAGATGTCCATGTCAAACTGTACCCCATAATACACCTTCCTGACATATCCTTGTTTGTTAGAGGTGAGTCTGCAGCACATACTGTCACACGTGTTGTTGGAATAGTGCAGATTGCTTTGGGAAAGTTGGGATCACACAAGCCATCTTCAGTGCTTGTTTGTAATGCAAACAAAATAGTGGCATGGTTACTTTTGTTACAAGACTCTTTTATTTTTTTGGGGGGAATACTGGCATCTCTGTCAAGATAGTTGGAGGCTTCTTTGAGCAGTGCATTTTCCACAGAGGAGGCAGCTCCATGTTCTCAGCCTTTCACAGTGATGCGCCGTGTGAGATCCAGGGCATGTCACCAAGGCCAGCAGTTCTCAAACTGGCTGCTTGAAGTTTGACACAGGGAGGCATATTTTGGGAGGTAAATTGGGGCTGGGTAAAGTTGGGAGGCCTGATCTTTTTTTGCCATCTCCTCCATGCCCCAGGCTGTGCATTTCAATGTAGGTACCAGCTTTCTGTATAGCAGGGGAACACTTTGATTGCCTGACCTTAACACCTTATCCCCGAGGCTGGAGTGGGGTGCTGTGAAAGATTGCTTTGGTGCTGTGCTTCAGACTCAGTGTCCATTAAAAGAAGAGGGGAGTGTCAGGCACTGAGTTAGCACTGCAGTCTTGCTTGTCCTTAATGCATTTCAGAAAGGGAGAGAAATGTCTGTTCCTATTGCTTTAGAAATCAGATTGAACTCAAAGCAAATACAACTGTCCTGGGAGGGCTCTAAGATGAGAGCTTGGGTTGCTGTGTGGTTCTTGCAGAATGAGCCAACCTTGGCTATTTGCTGCCACCTAGAAGAGCAGGTAGCAGTCCAATACATTTATTAACCATCATTTGGTAGCTGCTGAAATACTGTGGGTGGGCATCTGCAGCTTTGAATGAGAAGGGCGAGCCAAGCCTATCTGATGCTGAGGGAAGTAGGTATGGTACCCCAGGAAGTATCTGTGCTCTAACAAGTCTCTAACATGCTCAAGTAGATTATTAAGGGGAAAAGTAAGCAGCCATGCTCATCATCCTCCATACCAACAAACCCACCACGTTACTAAACAAAGGTGGGAAGAGGACTCTAAAAATAGTCTTATATCTTATAAAAATTGCTGCAGGACGTGTCATCAGGCTCTTATGAAAATACCCAAATCCTTCAACCCATTTCCACAAGTTGCATGGGAGCTGTGGATATTGCATTTAGACTGAATGAAATGCGAGAGTAATTAAAAGTGATTTTTTAAAATATATTCAGTTGTTCTGACATACCATTAATATACAGAGTGGCTGGAGGCATAATCTGTGGATACTTTGAGTAATGACCTGCATACAGCTGCTCCTTCCCTAGGTCACACGGGGTCCAGAAATTTTTTAAAAAGTGATTTTTTTTTTGTAAGCTTTTTTTTTAAGGCTTAGCTCACCACAAGATTTTTTTTTATTTCCTCTTATCTTTCTCTCTCTATCTACTTAGCTATTCAAATCTTGTCTGAATTGCACTCATTTCTAATGTGCCATAAAACTTGATATGCAAGAGCTAGTTATTTAGGGAGAATTGCAGAAACTATTTTAGTCTGTGTGTTTTGACCTATAAATGAGGTAACATTATTAATTTTTACATGCAAATCATGGTGTTTATTAGCATGGTAAAAGGCAATTTGACAATGAAAAATATTCCTGATGGGTATAGTAATTAATGCTTTCACTCAAAGTATAAAGATTTTAATAATGCTGTTATGCTTAAAATGATTGAAGAAAAAGTTGACTTCTTTCCTGTCAGTGATACAAGGATGTTTCCTTTTAATATAACTCGTAAATCCCTGCTTTTTCAAAGTGTTCTTTGTAGTCAATAAGACTACAAATCATCAGGCTAATTCATTGAGTTTCTTCTCCCAGGTCTCGGGTTTGGATGAACCTTATGATTTGATACTTATGCGGGATGCACATTGAAAGCTACGGCTTTTTCTTCAGATTGAGTTAAACCATTTATGGTGTCGTTATGTTTCAGTAGAGATCTTGTGGCTGGGAGATGATGGCTGCTCCGTAGAGCCGCTGGAGCAATCTTGCGGCGTGCCGTGCGCCGCGTGGCCGAGGGAGGCTGTGTGTGCATCAGGATGTGCACTTGGAGAAGTAAGGCGTTTCTGCTTGCTATTTTTAATAGCATGTGCAAAGCAAGAAATCAGGGAAGCATGGAACAGAATTTCTAATTTGGAGAACTGTTTTTTTTTTTTTTCTTGAGCTGTGCTTCTTCCTTCTGTGTTTCATCTCCTCATTGGAGACTAGCTTAAAGCTAGCTTTATCTGCCATCAGCCTTCAGTAGGTAAGGTTAATTTGCTCAATGTAGCTTCTTGGATTTTCTTCATAAATCCTCCAGAAGTGCTGAATGTCTTATTGTATAATGAGGGAAAGTTGCCTTCCTTCTCAGTCACTGAGAATGTGTTATTAATTCATAAACGCTTTCCTAGCATTTAATGCTATTTCCAAGAGAGGCTGATAAGCAAGAAGACCTCTTCAGGAAGACTAAGGCCCATCTGGTCACTGAGAGCTGTATGCAGCTCTTACTCCAGTACGAAGTGCTCACATTGTTTATTTTTCTCTTCAAGTCCATGCAGACAAGTTTACTGGTAGGTCGTGTGTGTAAGTGTTGTGATAGTCACTATGCAAGCAAATGTGGAACTAGACACCCTGAGGGATCTTCCAGTTGATGTTGGTCTCTGACATGACCCTACTAAAGACAGTTGATGTTGGTCTCTGACATGACCCTACTAAAGACAGTTGATGTTGGTCTCTGACATGACCCTACTAAAGAGCTTGAACTCCCTGGTTCCAGATTCTGGACCTCACCTCTTTCTCCTCTCATTGGCACACTGGTCTCTACTTCCTTCTGATTTCTAAGTGTTAGTCATTACTTGGGGCATTGAAGAGCAAGATCCAGACGTTGTGGTGGTTGCTTGGCTGTGATTTATTTGGGGTGGAGTGGAATACAGGTGTCAGTGCAGTTTGAAAAATCAAATATGTATGAAATTGAGCAGAGTGGAATAAAGTTCTTCTTTGAAGGACAGGCTTCAGAGCTTCATCCTTTATTGATGTATAGCCCTGAATATGTATTTTGGGGGAGCACTTCAGTGAGTATAAAACTTAAGAATATTTTGCAGCAGCAGCTTTAAAAAGAAACAAACACCAAAATATTCCACATATCCAGAATTATTGTTTCATCGTAGATATTATTTTGAGATTCAGTTTAGTTTTCTGAATTTTTCAAGAAGACATACAGTATGAATTCATTCTCTGCTAGAGAATCTTTGCACACACTGTGCTTGCTATGATGCAGAAATGTCCATTTCTCTGCCCCTTTAGAACAGCCCTGAATTCAGTCTTATTAATGTTAGTAGCTCTACCATACTGTAAGTGACAGGGGAACAACAGTAATGCCAACAAAATGAGGAAAAATGTAGAATCCAGCACCTTCTAGTAAATGGAGGGGGAAAAAAAGTTAATTATACATGAAGAGAGACTTGGATTTCCTAATCTGATATTAACAAGCCATTGTAGCATAACTAGGCTGAGAGTAGAATAAGCTTCCTCAGCAAGACCTGGTTTTTATGGTATCTCCAGCTTATATGATCTCTTTGAAGGCTGAATCTGAGCTTCTGAGATTTTCTAGCCTTGAATTCATATTCCCTTTTAGTATTGACCAGTGCTTCTGGTATTCTGAGACTATCCGTTAACTGGTGCCATATGTTATCAAATAATTGCACTGACAAAGTCATCTGTTAATTTTAAACTTTTTATTCCTATCAGTGCGCCCCAGTGGAGAAATATCATACTGCAAATTATAACCATTTTGTTGCAATATGAGAAGTGCTGGGGGAATCGGCAGAGAAGTTTAAAAATTACTGTCTTGACTCTCCTCTTCCAGTCAAGATTTTAAATGAAGTGTGTGGAGCTGTTCTTGATTTGCACTTGTGTAGGTAAATGCCTCATTAGGTCAGTAGGCAGAGGCCAGGTCTCTAATGCCTTACTGAACTGAAAACAAAGGAAATAATACTGATTATATGGTGTAAGACCTATTTAACTGTCTTTAGATCTCAATTATTAACTATTGAAGAAGTAGTAAAGGTTTAAAGAAGTAATTTTGTATTGGTTCAAGGGGATGCTAAAATAAAAAAATGTTTGTGGCTTATTTCCTTTTTACTTTCTTTCTGCAATTTACTTCATTGGTACAAATTATATAGACTTGAGGCATTTGTCTTAGCAGTTACTATTAAATTGCAATATGGTTATCTTCAAAAGTCAGATTATCTACCCCATCTTAAAGTTGACTATGAATTGCACTTCCAACAAGTGGCTCTGTGCTGAGGCATGTCTCTGCCATTGCTACTAAACATAATGCCAGATTATCTAGATTTACCTGTCAGTGTTATTTGCATGATTCATCTCTCAGTAACATGCATTCCAGGCTCTCAGACCTGAATGGTGCTTTTATGCTTTTAGTGCATTCCCCTCTCAAGAAGTATCAACATCCAGGAACAACAAGACTTACTTTTTTTTGTTGTTTTGTTTTGTGTCGTTTGTTTGTTTCCTTTAAAAAGGGAAAATAAAGGCACTAGGGATGAATTTCCCACCTCCTTTGATTAGAAGATTCCCAGAAATAGTGAGAACAAGCCTGACACACTAAAGGCATACAGCCGTGGGCAGTATACAGAGACAAAGAGCAGAGTGTGTTTAAAATCTTAATTATTTATAGTAAGAAAATACTGGTTTTGGTTAAACTGTCCCTTCTGTGGCACCGCCCTAAGATTGACGACAGCAGATCTGAGTGCGGAATTGAGCCTCATGCTCTGCTGTATGTGAAACTGAGAACAGGGCATTGAGGTTGATGCTGAGCTCTGCATGCAAGGGTTTAGTGCAAGCAGTGCTCTGTGCTGTGCAAGTCAGCCCAACAGTGGGTGGATGGATGGCCTGTTACAGACATACTGCTGTATAAATAAAAACACAGGCAGGCCTTTTTTTATTTAAAGGTTTTCAGGAGCAGTGAATCTGGAATAGTCTCAATGAATCTCAGCGCTGTTAAAGCTGCCATCACCACCACTGAAATGCACTTCTGCTCATGAGAAGCATGAGTTTATGCTCAGGAATCTCAAAGGAAGGGCTGGTGCACAGCTGCCTTGTTGCTCTTGTATTCCTGAATACAGCTTTATTACCCAGAAGCTGCATGGTGATTTGGTAATCCAAACTAATCAGAGCGTGTCCTGACTGCAGCTCCAGCTGATCTTGAAAGTAGCAGTGGTGGGCAAATGGCTTGGAGAAAATTAGGACCATGTAGGTGGATATCTCCCACTTCAGTAATTTCACATCAGTTCTCTAAGCTGGGCTTTGCTTGGAGCCTGCCCATGGCACCCAGCAGATGTGCTGGATGCTTGGGTCTCCATCCTGTCTCCTCACATGTGTGAGGGCTTTGTCTTCTGAGATTTCCCTGCCTAGGGACAGTCCCTGTCCCTAGTGTCTGGGATGTCAGCCTTAGGGGGAGTCAGTGTTCTAGCAAAGCATAAGGCAGGACTTTTTGGGCTGTTGTCTATCTGTCAGGAACACTGAAGTTAAGCATCTACCTCTCTTCTCCCTTCTGTTTAAAATGGAGCTGCCTAAAAACCAGATCTATTTTGCAGAAAATCCAATTTTCTGAAATTTCTGTGCTGAACTAGATTGGACTCAATATTTTCCTTACCATCCAAGCCAGTTGTGGGCTTCCTGGACTCTGCTCTTTCTGATGGATCTTGTCTTAGATTCACAAGAGCTTGTCAATGCCTGTGGTAGTATAAACAGCACAACTGACAGTAAACTCTTGTTTGTAAACTAAACAAATTTACTGTGTGCTGTTTTTGGAAGGAGGTATCACAATAGCCAACTCTTACAGATTTCAGAGGGATTGGGGATTTCATGGGATGCTTTTAGGGCCTTTCCAGGTGGAGGAACATATGGACCATAAAGCTTTATCACTGTTTTTAGCTTTTGTTCTATTTCCCTAATCAACTTTACACATCTTCTATCTGTTGAAGTATAGAGCTTAAGTTGTTGGGATAAAATGGTTGTTTCTAGGTTTCCATTTCAATTTCCTGTGTAAAAGAGACACAGTACTGTTTGCCAGAAAGGAGAGATACATCATCAGAAAAGCCTGTGTATTCTTCTCTTCAAAAATACTGAATTTCAGTTCTAAATAATGTATTAGTTTTAAGTTGTTTTGAAATTATTTCCTTTGGTGGAAAAATACTATTAATTACTGTTATGTTATTGTTAATAATTGTATTAACAAACAGTAGTGAGTTATTGAAAGCTTTAAAACTTAATTTTTCCCTAGGATTTCCCAGGGCAGTTCAACAGAACTGATCACTAAATTGCAAGTGTTACAATTGACTATATCACATATTTCTGTGCAGAAGATGCCAGCTGCCAAAGTTCTGCCTATTCTTTGCCAATGGTTATTGGCTCAAATGTCATGCAAGGCCATGTAAAACTGTTTAGTTCCATGAAGATGTGACCTCATCTGGACAGATTATCTTGTAGCTTTACCAAAAAAGCACCTTTCAAACCGCATTGTGCTCTCTTGGTTTATGAACTATGTGGCTTTCACCCCAAGTCCCAGAATAGCCCCAGATGGCACTGATGGCTATGAATTCCATATATTAATAGTGGTGCTGCTTGGTCCCAGAAATAGTGACCAAGGTGGCTATCAGCCAGTGACTGCTGAATGTCCTGAGTGTAAGGAATTGAAAAGCTCATGTACCTCCTTGAGGGGAAAATACAATCAGCTTGTCTCTAATTATGACCCCAGATAATGATGGAGCAATCCAGAAATATCACAGCACGGGCAGTGAACTCAGTGAACTTCCTTGATATAAGACAAACCTGGATGGGCCTGATATTGGATCCTTCTTTTTTGCTGAAAGACATATTGGACTGTCAGTTCTGTTCCTGGAGGGGCTAATTACAGCTACATGAGGCAATAAATCAGCTCCTGCTCCTCTGGAAAAGAAACCCCTTGGCTCGCTGCTCAACCCATGCTGGCAAAAAAGTGTGGGGATGGAGAGCCAGAGTTTCACAGACCTGTGCCAAGTTCAATACACCACTTTTTGAATCCCCTGGGTTTAGCCCCTGATGTCTGTACTCCATAAAGAAAGAAGGCTACCGAAGTCTCTGGTTTGTGGACTTACTGTGCATGGTGACTCTGACTTTGGCTCTGGACTTAAGTGTGAGGCTATCTGGATAGTATGTGTTGATGTGTGCTCTGGGACTGAGGTCTCCATTAGCTTATATAGGAGTAGTATCAGGAACCCAGTGTGGCTTTAGTGTCAGATCAGTGCTGATCTGAGACTTTGCCTGGGTAGCATTTACAATTTAGGAGTGGTTGGATGCAGCTCTTAATGCTCCGTTGTTGGTCAGAGAGCTCAAGGAGCTTTGGAAAAATCATCTTTATGGCCATAAGGAGGAGGACAGTACAGACCAGCAGGACTCCTGGGTTAAATCCTACCTCTGAATTTTAAATGTTGAAACTGCTTTTAAATCTTCTGTGCTGCTCAGTGGAATGAAGATTGGTGGGTAATGCAGCCCTAACACCAGGGCATTGATGTTTTGTTTTCTCCTGCTAATCCAAAAAGGCATTGTGCCATTATACTGCTAAAGCAGAGGTTTACCCCCAACCTTGTGGGGGTTGTTAGCTTCCTTCTGTACCTTTTTCTGAAGTTCATAGCGTACAACTGTTCTCTGAAACATCTCAGATGAGTTTAAACTGGAGACATGCATCCCATGCCAGCTGCCATCATGACTAGCAAGTTGAGGTTTACTAGTTATTTTTTTGGATGATGAATCCCAATAGCTTTTCACCACTTCAGCAACAAACAGAGCAGCTGTGTTTAGTAACAGTGGGTAAGATCAGAGTGTTGGGCTTGGAGGCATTGCATTAGTGCTGCAGCAGCCTAAATGGTGGTTAGTTGAAGATTGTAGAAGGATCGAAGTGCATCTGACCTGTTTTGGACAAGGACACAAGGAAACCTCTGTTCTGGTTCTTGTTTCTCCTTCCAGGTGATCAATATTGTAACATCTTGTATTCTGTGGCGTTTTTTCTTAGCTGATTTTAAGGCCTGTTTGTTTAGGTAGTCACCTGATGTGGGTCTCATAGTAAAGATGGTGATGCAGAGGCACTAGGAAAACATGGGGTCTGAGAAGTGTTCCTGTAAGTTTGCTGTGTTCTCTAGGCTGATCTGGACTCTCACCAAAGGACCCCTTTACAGAAACACAGATGAAGGGACAGAAGTAGCAGTCTACATAGTTGTCCCATTTCTGTTACAATTGCTAATCACCTGGCATTTCGTAACATCTTTTTCTCCTCCTGTGCTGTCAGCTCCAATACCTGCTGTACAATCTTGCAATCATTGGGATGGCAGAAGATTGCAATCCCATAATTGCTTTCTAGCTGGTTTGCTGCGAGCCTGGCGGATGAAAATTCCCTTGAATAGTAAATGAAATTACGAGTGCGTGTGATCAAACGCCTGTGTGCGTCACTGCCCTCTTCACGTTTTGTCCTGCACAGGCAATGCTTCCATTAACCAGGACCGAAGGACTTGTTCATTTGTTTGCACTATTTTGCAGGGTACATTAGACTTCTGTGTAAAAGATATTGCTAATATTTTTCCTACTAGAAAGAGCCAATTGATAGGTCTGTCCTGGTGGGACTGAAATCCTTCAGGATAAGAGAGATTTCTCGTACATAGAATATTTAATACCTTTAAATATCAGAAGATTTTTATAGAGCCATGAAAATGTTATGGATTGTGTATATGATCACTCTTCATAAAACACATGTAGATTTTAAAATTAAGTTATTATAGTGACTGTATTTTAAGTTTAAAATTGTGTAGTTAGTTTGACTTATTAATCTGTGAACATTCCATGCACAGTAAATCTAATTTTTCATGCAGAAAAAGATCTTCAAAGACAAATATTTTAGTAAGAGAAAAGGTAACATAGAGAAATTATGTGGAAGAACATTATTCTGTGGGTAATTGTTTCCTTTCTTTTTCTTATGGTTCCTTGCTGGAGGTAAATACCCAGAGCTCTGTGTGGATGGGTGTGCTTCTAACAGATGGCTATTTTTAATCACCTTTCTATGAAGGAAAGTAGAGTTGTGCTGCTTTAATTTTGAGGTGTCTCAGGTACTAGTTGGCTGTTTCTGTGTGTGGTGGATGTATTTGGGACAGTTCAGAGAGGTCAGTGAGTCCATCTCGCCAAACCCTGACAGGGGCACACCACTAATAGTTACACAGAAGTGAACATTTGCCATTGAGAGGCCCAAATCAATAAGCACCTGTATCAGTGGGTGCTTTTCCTCTATTTTTCTTGTCATGTTCCCTTTGACTTTTGCAGTCACTCCCACCTGTGCCAGCAATAGAACTGGCTCATCCCAAGTCAAAAATCATCTCAGGCTCTTATCCACCTTATGCTTCTGGTGCTTAAGTGAAGGTACTGCAATGTGCCATACCTGAATACTGTCTGTTTGAATAATGTTGCTATTTCACCTATACAGGGTAGAACTCAAAATCTTTTTCTGAAAATGTTCCATTTTGTTCTGTTGTAAGGCCTGGTCTGGAACAAGCAATGGCAGCTCCTTATGGTGGTAGTGCAGCTCACCTTGCATACCCGCCAGCTGTCCTGGGAGTTAAGTAGAAATATTGGCAAAGGTGTAGAGCCTTTCAGCTCTGGTATAGACTGGAATAACTTTTGAAATACCTACTTCCTAAAACGTTCAAATGTTTCAGTACTAGCTGTTGTCCAGACTAAGAAAAGAAGGATTGGGGAATTTGTGGGACTTGAAGTCACTTCATCAGTATTGAACTGCTTTGTTTTGATTCTTCTGTTTAAACCAAGAGCCAACACCTCAAGGATGTTCAGGTGACACCTGTTCACGTGATGTTTCATGTTTTGTCAGATAAACCCAAAAAGCTTCATTCTTATCGATTTCAATATTTTTCCTCATGTCACATGGCTTCTGGAGCTGCGTCTGGCAGCTGGACTCCATTCTTTCCTCCCCTCAAATGAGTCTGCCTGGTGAAATGCCAGCCTTTGTGACATGCAACACTAAATTGTTGCATAGCTTTTTGCATTTGTGTGCTACAAAAAGGAAGGCAAGGTCTTTATCAGTGTTACAAAGGAAAACGAGGCACAGAGTAGAGCCACTTACTCAAGGTCACCCTTGGAAGTGCTAGGAAAACACAGTTAGGAGTAAAACACCTTTTCCATGATACTCTGAGCTAGAACATCAGAAAATTCATATCTCTAATGAACGACAGGGAGACTCCTTATTGCAGTGTGAGAGATGTAGCTCTCCAGGGATGTTCCCTTAATAAGAGAATGGGGGTGTGAACCACAAGTTTGAAGCAGTGTGTTAGTAGGGAAAGGCAGCTGAACTTATTAAAAATATTCTTCAACTATTTTTGGGTTAGTTGAACATGGCAGAACATTTTTATTTGGCCCTGTATGATACTTAACGCACCCTGATGAGACTGTCCCTTCGTTGGAAAATGCAGAGTTGTTCTTGCATAATTGGAGGGGTGGGGGTAGAAATCCAAAAGACAACTCTCAGTAGTGGTAATTACGAAAGTTAAGGAGCTTGTTGAGGAAGCATCTGTGTTCCTGGTTCATATGCAGATGACCTCTCTGAGTGAGGATATTATTGCCCTCCTTTGGCATAAAGAAATGGACCAGCAGTAAGTCAGCACCATAATTACGCTTGCTTCTAGCACCTATGATTCCTGCATTTAGGGGTTTTAAGGAAATGTGATGTTTTCTGCTATTGATCCATATGTAAATATCTCAGTGGGTATATAGAGATTAAAGGATGCAGTTTTGAGTCTTAAATGAAGATTTGTGTGGAGTTAAGAGAAAGCTGGATCTCTAGGGTGTTTCACTTTCTTCCTCCACCTGCCAGCATCCTGAGCATTCCTGTAGGAGTACTGTGGTCCTTATAAACTGGAGTTCAGTACGTGCAAAGGTTTTGAATTCCTCCAAGCATCAGGCTCCTTGAAGGAGTAACACCAGCTCAGAAGAGGGCTGCTCTGAGGACAGAGCAATGCCTTTGCTCAGGGTGGCAAGCAGGGAGGTTGTGCTTTCAGAGGCATTGCCCATCCTTCAAAGACAGCCTTTGAACTGCAACTTCAAAAACAAGTTACCTGCTGGAAAATCAGGGAGTACAGGGAGATGGTTGCATAACGCAAATTTAAAGGTGTGTTTTTGCCAGAGATGGGTGTGAACTGCTCAGAGATTGAGAGGTGAATACACATTCATTAAGATGTGCCTTTCGGTAATTTGGACCTTGGATCTTAAGAAATTAGTAGAAATAGAAGCATGCAGAAGTATCTATGTGTAGGTAATACTCCTGCCTGTTATGGAAAAGGAGATATCAAATCATAGTATTTATTTCTGTAGCCTACACATAAGGATACTTTGTGAAAAGATAATACAGCTTTGCTGGGCCCCCAGTTTTATGAAGTGTAATTTATTAGAAAGCCTACACTTAATTTAGAAAATAGCAGATGTATCTGAACAGATTTAGTTTTTGCTTTTACTCTAAATTGAAACTCTTCACTCTCAGTGGTTCGGTGTCTCATGGTTGATTGCTTTGTATGGAAGATATATATTTCTCAAAGATTTGTGCACATCAGCTGCTGTCTAATCTCTGCTCAGATAGTACTGAAAAGCAACAAACAGATACTAAGACACTTCTCAAAACATGAAGAAAAAGGCTCAAGATAAGAACTCTTTTATAGCCTGTGCTTTCTTCATAAAACAATATATAAGATATGGTAATCATAAGATATGATTTCTTAGATTTGTGTGTAACTATGCTGCTGGCTAGTTATCTTCAGGGATTTTACCTGGATGACAGGCTGCTTCTTGTACAAGCCAAAACCCCCCCTAGTTTTGTTACATGCCACCTAGAAACCAATCAGAAGCTCAGGGTAGACATGAGAATGTTATTGCAGCACGCTCCTGCATGAACTGTAGGTTGCCAGAACCGCGGAGTATTAGTTTAAACCCTGGATACTTTCTTCATGATGGTGTCTTAAAAGCAAAGGGTTGTGCTCCAGTTTGAGGGTGGGTGGTGGTCCTTGCTCTGTGGGGCAGCTGAAAAGCCAGTTATAATTATTCTGGGCTACAAGCTGAGCTACCCGAGTCAGTGCAGAGCTCCTGGGAGCTCCTGCTGCTGCAAAACCCATCATACAGCTGGTGCCATCTCACTTTTTCCCCTGGGCTTTTCCTAGCCCAGGGTCTCATGGAGCAGGGGTGTGCTCTGAGCTGCCCTGGAGGTGTATTGCACTGTGGCAGCTCCCCATTGCTTGTGGGAGTACCTGCACCCCTGCAGCAAAGGTTGGGGTGTGCAGGTGTGGGGTGGGGTGCTGGCCTGGCTCTGGAGCTGTCTTGCTCTTGGCTGTGTGAGAGCTGTAGGACCATGCTGGGAGGGTTTGCTTCCTCCCAGATCTGCAGTCCTGGTGGGACAAACCCTGGCTGCTGCACAGAGCTGTGAGGGAAAAGCTATCAAAAGTGTCAGCTCTGTGATATGTGCCGTGGGACAGCAGAGTCCTGCTTCCACTGCTGCCTTGCCCCGTGCCAGCACTACTTCTGGAAAGCTGTTTAACCATGTAGACACTGACTTAATATCTGGCCCTGTGTGAATGGCAGAAAAGTGTGCCAGCACTCCAAGTCTGGGCACCAGCCTTACAGATTAGTTTGCCTTTGCATTTTGTTCTTGTTTTTGCATAGGAAACACTGTGTGTAGCTATTTATAGATTTGCCAGGCCTTTTCTGAAGTTCAACAAACAAGACATTAATGGATGTTTCTGCCATCGAGAACTTCCTTCTGCTGTTGGATATTTGGGTTTATTGATTTATTTTGAAATATACTTATTAGCATATTACAGAAGGATTATATTGAAAAGCATCTGATAGATCCAGAGTTTGTTTTCTTTCAGTCTCTGCACAGTTATTTGAGAAAACAGGTGTGACAACCCAAACCTTCACTCATTTGTAGGCTGTCCTGCTTGCCAGTGGGGATGCCCAGTGGGATGTGGACACAGATATTTGCTATCCTTATCTGTCTAGTACAGGACAGCTCCTTCCCAATTCTATCTTTATCACAGGGATGGATAGCCAGAGCCTTTGGGACGGACGCTTGACTTTGCAAGTCACAGACCAAAGCCAAGCTGAGTTGAGGGCTGTAATCAGCAGGAGAAGGGACATTTCCTTTTGCTGAGACTCTGCAGCCCCCCAGAGCAGCAGAGCTTTGGCTGTGTGTGGCTTTCCTTCCTATCACTGCCTAAGAGGGGAAAAGGAACCACAGCAGATGCACCTGAGTGTCCCAAGGCATTCCCAGCAAGCTGCTGTTAAAATGCACTTGGTTTGAATGCAGAGAAGAGGGGTCAAGTTTGGTTTCAAGGAGTGCGAATAACTGCAATTTTATTGCAGGGTTTTGGGGTGAGAAGGTCAAGCAGATGAAACTTAATGGCACACAAGTCATTGCAGTTAATGGCAGACTGGACAATTTAAAAACCCCCATGCATTGGATGCTGTGGAGCTTGAGCAGCTCACCAGCTAGTCTCTGGTGCCTTTGGCCAGCAGAGTTCTGCTGGAGAGAGAACAGCATCACATCCCTGCCCTGAGTTTAAATTGCCCATAAGATTTTACATCTTAGATCTTCCTTGGGTGCCTCAGAGGAGCTAATGAATAATGAACAGCCTTGAGGAGAGTGGCGCTAATTGTTTAGGAATAATCCTTGCTAAGGCAAATATATTTGAAGTAGAGTCTCAAATATCTGCTTCAGCAAGCAATTTGCCTAAGACACCCTGATGGGCAGGTGCTGAACTCCAGAAATTCTTTTGTGTGGTTATGATGAGACTGCTTAGGTCGGCTGTAATATGCAGTATGGTGTGGTCAACAAAATTACAAAATCATTGTTTGTCCTACAGAATATGGATCTGTGAAAGCATATTTTCCAGCTAGGCACTTTGGAGAAGTTTTAATGTGGATCTAAACGCTGCCTTGGCATTGTATGTGTGTTTGTGTTTTTGCACCCCACAGAGACTCATTTGTTGAACAAATTAGTGTCCCACAGGTGACTCTTTAGAAAGTGAAGTCATCCTTGAGTGGTCAATACCAGCCAAATCTGTCCTGAAATAGAAAAAAAAAAAATGCCCTTCTTCTTGGATGCTTCTGAGTTTCTTCTCCTCACGCCTTTGGTGTTCTTCTGGAAAGTCCTAGAGACTAGGATACAGGATTATTGATGGTGACAAATTGTTTCTCGTCAGAAGAAGGGAGAATAATTTTTTAATTGATTTGTTAATTCTAGATCAGAGTCAGACACTGTGGAAAAGTAATTGGCTTATGTTGATCTGATTCCATATTGGATAAGTGTCTCTGTTTTAGCATTTAGTAGCCCTGGTGCCCTGTGCTATGCAACAGCTTGGGGGAATTAAACAAGTTTGAAGTGTGTGGGCAGTGCCCATTGCTGGTGGAGCACATGGTTCCTGCCCTGGCAGAAGGTCATGAGCTTCAGTCTTGGGTGGCTGCTCAGACAGGCTTTGGCAGCACGGGATTCACAGGTTTCCAAGGTGTTGGTGCAGTTTGATTATCAGGCATAGGTGTTGCTAATCCTGGGCTGCTCTGATGGCAGGACAGGCAGAAGCTGTAGGGAGAAATATCAGGGGGATGGGAAAAGGTGATCAACTGATTCCCTGGTCTGAACTCCCAAAATAACCCTGAAATCTATTTTATTCTGCTCTGAAAGAATAATTTCCTTGCTTGGGAATTAACATAGCTGTGATGCTATTCTAGCACCATAAATGGGATTGAGAATGTGATGTTCCCTGCCCTGGAGAGTCACTGCCTCAGAAATTTGCTGGGGCTCTGCAGTTGTCACTTCAACGTTGTATCAGCATCCTCAGCCTCATCAGCATTTCAGTTTGAAGCAGCATGGGCTTTTGATGGTAAACCATTTTACTTTTGGGACAGCATGAAGGAAAAGTGTGTTAAGCTTTGCTCAGAGAGGGGGAGGGAGAGGTCTGTGGCTTTCTGTGTGTATTTTTGCAGCACACAGAGCCAAAACCTTCTAATTTAATGGGACAGATTTGCAAATTCACACCTGCAGAGTTCGCCTTCACAGGGTTTTCATGTGCAAGCTTTTTATTCGTGCCCCGGAGAGCAGCCTGCACCTGCTCCATCTCGCCTGCGAGACCAGCAGCTCAGATCTATTGACAGTTTACTCTCTCTGGTAATAAATAAGTGCCTCATGCTGCAGTGTGGACCCTCTTTAGAGGGTAGTAAGGCTCTCCCAGGTGAGCAAGGGCCAGACACACAGCCCTGCCCATCTGTACTGCAGATACTGTCACAGCACAAGTGCAGTGGAACATGTTTGTCACTGTTGCTGTCTAAGCCTGCAGGTCTCCAGACTGTCAGGAAAGATGTTGGGTTGGTTTTTTTTGCTGGTGCCCACATGTAAAACATCAAGGAGCTGTTCTCCACAGCTGCCCAGAAGTCTGGCCTTGTTTCTGCTGCTTCCTGACAGTGGTTCGTGCATTGCATTTTTCCCTGAGATGAGTAGCTCAGGCTCCCATAACCATGGAAACCTGGTTTGTCTTCCCTAATAGCTTCAGCTGAACTCAACATCTGTCTGCCTGGAGAAGGAATGCTGCAAGCTACAGGTTAGTTGTGCACACCTCTGGGGATGCTAAAACCCTTGAGCACCTCCAGCAGTATCCTGGTGCACCAGGATGAAGCATCAGTGCTGAGATAATGCTTGAGAGGCTTGTAAAAGATATGCCAGGCAGGAGGGGAAAGCAGGGAGTGAAAGAAGGCTCTTCTGAGGCAGGAAGGTGTTGTGAAGCTGCCTAAGAAGGTACTGCATTGTATTTGTCTTGCTGTGTGTGTTGGCTTGACATGCTGGGCATGTGGAGCATTCTTTTGTGACTCTTAAGCTTTTAAAGAAAGCAATTTTCCATTTTAAGTTAGAAACCCTTTAAACAGCTTGCTTGTAGCAGAGAAGGAAATCTGGGTATAAGCTCACGAGCATATAATAAGCTTTGAGATGGGGTAAGTGCCTCTCTGTGGTAACAGCAGGATTCCATACAGCTTTCCACTTAGTTATTGGAAGAATGGTTGTTGATAAATGCCTCGTAGCTCTAGCTTGGTCCTGGTAGTGTTTCTGGGCTAGTTAACGTGGGGAAAAGTGGGAGGAGTGTTTTAAAAAAAATCTTAAAAACTAATTCAAGAGGGTTCATTCTGCTGCATTTCTGTATAGATACACATGCATTTCCTATAGGCTGCAATTTAAAGGTCCCTCTTTGAAGCACAGTTGCAGCCCTGAACTTCAGGCTTCCAGGAGAAGCCCTGAAGGTTGCCAGCCTCTCAGAGAAGTCAGAAGTGGGAGATGCCAGAGCAGTGCTTCTTTCCTGATGTGCCAATCCCATGTCTTTGTTAAATTAGGAGCAGACCTGGTGCAAGCTTATGGAAGCATGTGGAGAAGTTCTGCCCACACCAGAGAGGTGCTTGGTGCAGGGACCTGTGCCAGGATGCTCTGTAAGCTGGAGCCAGAAGCAGAAATGGAAGTAACATTGTCCACTGGCAAGTCGCAACCTCAGTGTTTCCATGTGTGAAAGGGAGATCATAATATTTCACTGTGGATGCCTTAAGGCTTAGTTAGTGTTTATGAAATGTTTTGAACTTTGGGATGGGGCCTGCTGTAGAGAGCACTTATAATGCTGACACATCAGGCACATAAAAACACTGGTATCTTCCTAGTGCATAGAACAAAGAGATGCTGAATTTACTCTCAAGTAAAAATCAGACACTTCTAACCCAAACATTTAATATTAATCTGACAGTCATCATCTGCAGGTGTTGTGAGAATGAAAAAGAAAATATCAGGTAATACCTAGTAAAATTCTGAGTTGAGATTAGTACCTGAACAATAAAAGCTGCTTGTGAAACTCTTCAGTCTTTATAATTCTTAATATATGTTCTTAATATTGCTGTTGATGTTCTACATCTAAGCACAGAGCCATCACGCTTTCTTTGTGGACATGACAAGCATAAATCTCTGCTTTCTCCATAGCAGCCTGGGAGGAGGGTTTCCATGCCAGTTGCTGCAGTGTTGGAAGGCTGGGCCAGATCAGGGAGCCAGTTCTCCAAAGTCGCCCTCTCGGTGGGGACTCTGGCCAGCACAGCCGTGCAAGATGCATTCTCGCAATAACAATATGCTTCCCAGAAACAGTTCTTAGTTTGCTGGCTCCTCGAGTGTTTGGTGAGCAGGGAATCAAATTCTGGTCTCTTGTCTGCTAAATTCAAGTTAAGGTCTTGAAAATTATCTTGCCTTTGTGCAACCACATATTCAGCATCTGCTGCAGGTTATGTTATCGGCAGTTTAAATGGAGTATTTTTTTCCCTGCTGCTTTTTCTTGGTAATAGATGCTTTCCTACTCCTTATTTACACAGAGTGAAATGGTCTGGATACCTGGATAGGCTGCCCATCTGTGCAGAGTACTAGTCTCTATGTCTAACCTGGACCTGAGAAACCTTTTCCTCAAGTAAATTTAATCAACATTGCTTCTTCTAATTAAGCTTCAATTAAAATGCATTTATGACCAAGAAAACTTCTTTAAGAGACAGCTGGGAGCACTTTTTTTCCCTAGGAGCTCCTGGGAACCAGCAGTTCCAGATGTTGTCTGTGTCAAATGTCAGAATTGCACCAGAAGTGCGCTGAGCTACTTCAGTACTGCTGAATGGTACCCTGATATGGTCCAGGTCTGTGGTTTTGTCCTCTTGTATTAGGCATTTCTCTGGTAGTACCAAACAGCAGCTCTATTTGGCCAGTGACTATGGACAAGAACACGCACACTCTGCATTTTTGTTTGTGTCTACATACAAGTAGAAAAAATACCCACACTTTTTAACTACAATAGCAGCTGTTTATCACACTGTCTATGCTGCTGATAGGAAGTAGTGATGGCAAACGTTACCTGAACTTTGATAGCAAATTAGCTTTAGAGCAACATTGCAAAAAATTGGTTTTTGGCTTTTTTCAAAGTCGCCTCTAGCATTTATAAATTTCCCCAAGTAAATTCAAAGCTTAATCTCCCTATCATCTCTTCAGAACTAAGAGTGCAACTCCAACAACATTCAGTTGATCTAACACAGTCATTGTGGGGCTGTGAGAAATAACCTGACCTGGAAGCATTAACAAAGACAGACTTTCTGAGTTGTGCTAGAAAATAACTATTCTATCTATGCCTGAGATCTGGACAATGACTTTGAGTTGGGTCTCAGCAATGAAGATGGGAAAATGAATGGAAGTATTCATGATGAACAAGTTGGCATCAGGAACTGGGTTGGTTATTCTTGTGCACTCGTTGATTTGAAGTTGCCAGGGGTGACTTTGGTTTGCTGGGGGTAGTGATAGCTGCTGATTCTGTCTGCTGAATTACATTTTCCTGGTGACCTGTTTCTTGCCAACCCAAGTCTATTTTTGGATCAAATGGTGAATGAATGACTACTGTTTGGACTGTTTGTGGAGCTGAGCACCCAAAATGAATGTTGATGCAGAAGTGACAAATCATCCTGTGGCTGCTGAGAAGAATAACTGATGATGACTGCAGCTGTGGTGCAGCTCCACTTACTGTTAACATTTCTGCATCAGTAAGATGGCTCTACAAAGAGGTTACAGCCAAGGGTCAAGTTCAGCGGGTTGGCAGCTGGGCAGGGAAGGAGAAAAAGCTGCTGGAAGGGTTTCAAGACATGCTGGTAATAGTCTTGCCTGTCCACTTTTTTGCTCTGACACCTTCATCAAGTTTTGTCCCTTCACCATGCTTTTGATGTGCAGTCAGGGGTTTTTTATTTACCCCTTAAACTGCAAATGCTTGACAAGTGCTGTCCCTTCTGTGTGGCTGTGCCTGATACCTGGTGCTTTCAGCCCGGGTTCCAGTCATTCCCTCTGAGCATTCCTGCTGCAAAGGATCAAGTAGCAGTTACAGTCCATAAAGGCGCTGAATGTGACCATCTAGGGAAATTTTCCCCCCTTCAGGGAATATGTCTTTAGAGAGTTCAAAAATGGTTTAGACATTTCTGCGATGTCTAATATAAGCTCCTAAAGCTGAGGGAAATCTGGAGGTGGTGGTTTGATCTTATCAATGCATGAAATAAGGGAGCATAGAAAACAATGGGAAAAACTTCAACACCTTTAACTTCCAGAACTGCTGCAAGCTCAGACCCCTTCATCCCTGTAGCCTGAGGCCAGGCAGAGGTGGCTGTGGCTCATTCAAAGCAGCTCGAAGCAGAAAGGGTTTGTAAAGTTCTGCACGTGGCTCTGCTCCTCCTTGCAGAGGTGCTGATAGAGCTGCAGCACACATTGCACTGTGGCAGCCTCACAGCCTGGACTCGCTGGTCGAGTATTTCTGTCTGTCTTGAATTAGTGCCTCCTAACTCTCCCTAAGAACTTATGGTGTGGTTACAGACGCTAAAGCAGGCGTGTCACATCTGAACATCGAGCATGTAGATGGAGCCACAGGCAGAGGGAGGTAAACTTGCAGCTGTCCACATTATAGAGAGTGAGGACTGCAGAGAGCTGAGCAGACACTGACTTTACTTGGGGAGAAGGTAGAGCTGATCTTAGGTTAATGAGATCAAAACACAGCTTTGCTTCAGTATGTCCAACCCAGACATGCAGTGCTATGCCTTGTAGTGCAGGTTAAACCCAATTACAGCAGCAGCTGCTCTTGGACTCTCAGGCTAAGCAGTGAATATGGCTTGGCTTCCAGTGTGTCATAGCATGCCCTGTTAGAGCAGCATTTGTGCAGGAACTTACTGTGTCAACATTCTGTGTTAAGGGAGCATCCTTGGTTTACCAGGAGACCTTTACTGGATTCAGGATCTAGGTTTTCAAATGGTGATTTAGTTTTGATTCCAAAAGGTGCAGGGACAGACAGCTTAGCTGTACAAGACATGGAGAAAAGGCAATGAGCTTCTCTTGTTGTTGGCTATCTGTTCCCCCATACTCTGGAGCTCAGCTGGACCTGAGGCTGTGCCTTTCCCAGGAGTGAGATGCCACTGATGGGCTGCTTGCCACTGGCAGGGGCGTGCGGCTCCTGGCTCTGGCAGCATGGCAAGGTTGCATGTGCTGAGCAGATGTAAAAAACTGCTTGTCAGAGCAGAGGCAGTCAGGAAAGGAACCAAATGGATCTGAGCTGTAATGCCAAACTTTTGGCTGTTTGCAGGTTTGAATTTTGCATAGGTTCCAAATGTAGAGATCCTTTTTCTAAGGAACAAGTCTGATGCACCCTGTTTTTAAAAGTATTATAGATGTCCCCATGGGATTACTTCTGGCATTGTTGCCCTGGGTGTGAAATGTGCATGGACAAGGTGGCAAGGTATGGGCAGGAATTTTTTGGTGATTGGGCACTGTAGTGCCCCTTTGAAGAAATGAAGCTTACGATGCTTTGAAAGGTAACAGATTTGATAAATGATTACACACTCTTAAATGCAATTCAAAGTCATAGGAAGAGTCTCGAAGTCTCAATTTAAGGCATTCTCAATCACCAGTCACTTTTGGAAAGTAAATAATGTTTAATTTCCTTAGAAGTGCATACAGAGCTAGAACTATGTAACTGAATCTGGAAAAGAGTCTGATAAAAGTCTCTATCACTCCCTTCCCAAATTCAAAAAAGATAGAAGAACATCTCTAATTAAAAAATTAAAAGGTTCCCTGGCTGGCTGCCTGCCTGGGTGTTCTTTAAAATAATACATTATTTCCATCTTCTTTTCTGACAGATCTCTCACTGCATGTTCTGAGTACCTCCCTTGCTTTACTCTCCAAGATTCTTAGTATAGGAGAACCAAGCCCTCATTTTCTTGTTTGAAAAGGCTTCTACAGCAGCTGAAGTTAATAAAAGTGAAGTTGATGTAAACCTAAGCCCTTAGAGCTTCCACAGCTGGATAAGAGCTTTGACTCTGTGAATTTTGAAGTCTGTTTCAACCATGTGTTTTCAGCTTCTTGTAGTTACACTGCACAAGGCAAAACAGCCACTGCAAGCCCTGGACATCCGTGCTTAGTGTGGAGGGGTCTGCCCAGAGAAGCGCCCAGAGGTGACAAGCGTCCCTTGCAGGAAGGAGTTCTCTTTCATGTTCTTTCCAGCCCTGTGGGATGTGATGAGGTGTTGCTGACCTGCATGGAGCTTGGGGTCAGCAGCAGGTGGGGTGGGCTCCACACTGCAGCTCTGCTCATCAGACCCCCTTTTAATTGGAGTAATTTCTTCAAGTCAGGCTGGGACTAAGAGCTGGTCTTTACTCCAGTATAGAAGAGAGAGAATTGGCTCCAGCTGATCCAGCACAGCTTTCCTTGTCCATGAAGAGCTGAGGGTTGTGCTGTTTCAGATGACTAAAGGCTCACATGGACTGACTGCAGAAGCCACAGCTCATGTGAGCATCTAGTGACGATGCTCCAGTTTTGTTTCTAGTTATTTATGTCTACTCATGCTTTGGAAACTTCTTTGTGGGTCTCAGCTACTGTGGAGCCTTATCAAGGAGACAGATTCAAGTCTAAAAATTCAAGGGCTCTAGAGACTAAAGTCAACCTCTAAGGGGAAATGCAGTTTTCCTCAGCTTAAAATAACTTTATAATGTCCTTTACTCTCCAAGGTCTCTTTCAAGGCTCTGCCTGGGTTTGGTTTTGACTTGTGTGGAGTCAGGCTCCTGTGAGAAAGGAGGGCCAGGAAATTCAGCAAAGGCAGTTGGGGAGGAGAAGGGAAGGGGGAAATGCTGATAAGGGTGACAAACAGTTTCACCTTCAGGAGTGGTGAACTGTGGGAGAGCTGGCTGCATTGAGGGTCTGGCACAGCTTCAGCACGCGCACGTGGGGATGGATCAGCTGAGAGAAATGACTGCATTTATTCAATGAATTTACATGAGGCGCCTGGGTTGCCAGAAAGGGACAGGCTCCCACCCCCTCCAAAACATCAGTGGCTCTGTGCAGGAACGAGGAGTGGAGCAGCAGGCTCAGCAGAGGGACAGGGCTGGGGATTTTTCAGCAGAGTCTTTGCTCTGAAGGATGCTGCACAATGCACCTACGTGCAGAGAGGAGTTCAACTGTGCCCTGGGCTGTGGCTCTTTGAAACTGATAAATGGTTACATAGCCAGCCTGCTGCTGGTTGTTCTATAGGCTGCTTTTACCTCTAGCCAAATTTTCTCCCCCAGGCCTTCATTCCTAGAAAACCACCAGCAGCTTTTTATACTTCTGATTTGAGGTATTGGGTTCTTTTCTGCAGTTGTTTCCCTTAAAAACTGTGCCTGAATGCTGCGTGTAGGGCAGGAAACATTGATTTGTACTTAAACGTAACAGAGAGAAGAGGAGGAATAGGTTTGTACCAAAAGGTTGGAGCTGCAAATGCTTTCATAGCATGTGGTGAGAGAGCTGGGGCTTGAGGTGAGGAGTCCAAAGCCCCTCATGAATCCTTAGGGCTCCCTCAGAGTGTACACTGCAGTGCAAGCCCTGAGGAAACAAACCTCTGGCACCCCGGAGACAAAGAACGTGTTAAGAAAACATGCCGAAGAGCTTAAAAGTACCAGAGAGATGGTGGTGGACTCCCCACCCATGGATGTGTTCAAGATCAGGCTGGATGGGGTTATGAGTAACCTGTAGAGCATGGTGTCACTTGGAACAACTTCCATGAACTAGGTGATCTTTAAGGTCCCTTGCTACCCAAGCCATTCTGTAATTTTACTCATTCCTTAACTCTGCTGGGTTATTAATGAGGTGGCTGTTAATAGGCTGCCCAAGCCTGTGGCTGGGGTGTTTTTATACTCTAGGCTCTTGGTAAAACCTGCAGCAGCTGGGGGTCCTGCAGCTGATGCTCTGCTCCCTCAGCTTCCAGAGCCAAAGAACATTTGAAAAAGCTGCACATCCCCCAGTCCTTCTAAAAACAGCCACAGTAAGCAATGAATATTTAATTTTAAAATGGGATTAAAGAAGGACTGGATTCTTCACTTTATGCCTGTTATAGCTGTTGCCTTTCTTCATGGCCCAGGGTGCTGCAGGATGTGACCTGGGCTGAAGGTCCATGGAGTTCAGGCTCCATCTGAATGTGCATGTTCTATCCCAAGCAGTCCATTTTGTGGGAGATGCTGAGGGATGAGGTGCTGTGATAAATACCAGCTTAATGTGGGAATGTTCGCCTGTGCATGGTACAGCAGAGAAGCTTCAGTCTTAAAACTTCAATTCCTGATAGGTGCCAGAATGACACAGCCTGTCCCTGGTGCCCATCACAGTCCCTACCTTGGAGTGATGCTCCTGCTGTAGGGGCCTCATGGGACACACAGGGCTGCTTGTGTAAAGTCTGTGCTGTAAAATTCCCTGGCTGATCTGAATTAATTTTTTTTTTTTTTTTTTTTTTTTTTTTAGCTAGAAAGCTACCTCTGAGTAGGGGGATAAAAAATTCCGTCCATCATGTTTTTAATGTGTGATTGAAAATCCATGACAGATTTTCTTGTCCTGCATTTAGCCTCACTGACATGTATCCATACTGGTAATACTGTCAACATCAGCTTTAACTGGTTAATCAGCATAAACATGTCTTTGTTTGGGCCTGAGTTTGTCTGAATTTCATATTGCCTCTTGTTAGACCAGACTTGCTAAAGGACAGAGCTCTTTGATCGAATTTCTGTTCCTTACGTAGGTACTTGGAAACTGTGATCAGATTGTCCTATTAACCTTCTCCCTTCATTAAGGAGAACAGATGGTGCTTCTGGAGCCTTTCTCTAAGCTGAGCTTTTGGTCCTTTAATCATCCTCTTGGAGGTTCTTTGCACTGGACTCAGTATTTCAATATTCTTCTTGAATTGCAAGCATTAAAACTTACTATAATTTTGGCAGTGGTAATCCCACATGCTGATTTAGTTTTTGAGCATCCCACATCCAAAGTTCTCTGAGCTTCCCTAGAGCACAGGACCATTACAGCACAGTGTGCTCAGCTTCTCTAACTGCATGTTGACCATGAAGTTCCTGCCAAAATCAATAACTTCACAGGATACTGCCCCGTTTTTTGCGTTGCACTGTGCATGTGGCAGTACTGAAGTCTATGCTGTGTTCTTTGGTGAGGTTATTGAACCATGTGGATCTGTTGTTCCCTTCTCAGTTATTTCACTGTCCTACAATGTTTGCCATCCTCAGGCTGGATAAGTAATCATTTTAGATTCTCTTCCACTCATTTACATCACAGAGCCAAGGAGCAGCCTCTGCCAAGTCCTTAATAGGAACATGCATGTATATGTATGATTGCTCAGTCACCATTGCATGAAATGATTTTCATCCATTAATACATGTCATATTATTTCCTCATTTCAATCAAATAACTGCGTAGCATGAAGCTAAGTTCTGTATGGAAAGCCCACAGTGTCATTTTATTGACTAAAATCATGTTAGTGTATTATTTTATACTTTAAAAAAAATCTATAATACTAGGTACTGTGCATTCTGGAGCATTTCCAATTTATACAGATTAATTTTATCACACTCATTTATTGGAGATCATTCTTAGGATTTTCTATTTAATTCTTAAAATTCTTGGCACATCAGCAGGTTTTTTCCCAGCTACTGTGACTTCGATGTACCCCACATATTTAAAATTGATATCAATAATAGAGTGTTTCAGGATGTTCTTTCAAAACGGTGGTGCAAGTCATCCAAACCTGCTGAATTTAGGTTCTGTTCAATTAGCTGCACTTTCAGATTCTGCTTAGTTGGTAGCGGAATAAGGAGTGTGGAACCGATGATGTAACACATGCAGATACCACTTAACTACTGCCACTCTGCAATGAAAAGCGTTAAAAATATCTCATCATTTTTTTGACCCCTACCATGTGGAACTGATTGAAACAGCAGTGGAATAATATTTAATTGCCTTAAACCCCACCTATATGGTTCTTAATTTTAGTAGCTAAATTTGCCTCTGAGCCTTCCTTTATTAAACTTACAGTTGCTAGTTTTTGCCCCCTTGTCATCACCTTTCCCTTTCTCCAGGGTGACGTGTGTTTAATCCTGTGCTTCCAAGTGGCTGATTGTTGGACACAGCATTTTTGAATTAATGCGTTGTCATCTGGGTGGTGGTGATAATGTTTGGAGGGCATTTCGGTGGCAGCCGTGTGGGACCTCCAGGTTTTCTGTGCTGAAATCCCCTGCAGCATTGCAGGTTTTATTCTCTCCTCATTCTTGATGGTTGTTAAAGAACAAGAGTGAAATCTCAGCTTTATCTTTTATATGAGCTATCACTGAAATTCCTATCAAGGAAATACTGAGAGTTGTTCCATTTCTTCTCTATTTGCCATTCACAAATACATTAAAATCAATTATTTCTCCACATTCCATGTTTGCTAGCATGCAGTGCAGTTGAGGAGTGGAGTTTCAGAAATGAGTAATTCTGGCTTCTCTGGGGTGTTGTGGTCTTCTGCTGCCTAGACAGATAGAACAAATTAACCATACAAGGAACAGAAAGGAAACAAATTTGAGATTTTATTTGCTTTTTTCCTTGGATTTCCATGCTTTGCTGTTGGTTTCCAGTGAGAAACCCCAAAGAAAACCTTTCTTGTACTAAATTGTACATCTGACTCTAACAGTTGGTGGAGCATCATTGCACCAAGTGGTTGTTCTCTGTGCCCCACAGGGTTCCCTGGTGGACCACTTGTTAGCTTAGAAAGATAAATATGTTTGAAAAAGAGAGCTGCTATCTTCCAGTGAATTGCTCAGATGTGGCTGTATGCAGTGAAGTGCTATTAGGCCCTTGGGATATTTGCCAACAAGCTTCAGAAGCTCTGAAATTTTCCTCTTGTCCTGGTTCTGGTGGGACTAGAAGGCTGTTCTGCTGTTGCCTTGCCACCCTGAAGAACACTCCATGCAAGGTTTGAAAGCAGAGGGCTTGTGGGGATGAAAATTCCTCCCAAGTACATGCCTTATAAAAGCACCATGCATAGTTAATAACTAAAGGCAGATTTCACAAGGACAGAATAGTGCATTATTCCCGAAATATGTATGCACCTGTATGCACAAGTCAGTGCCGTGCATAGTGATAAAATAAGCTAATCCATAGAATCTACTGAGTGCAGAGCCTTGGAGCAGGGGAGCAAATGCAAAGCAACTCGGGCATGCTTAGCTTGCTTTCACTGAAAGCTGAAATCATTCAAGTTGTTTTGTGTTGGGCTTGAACTCAGGGTTTCCTCAGCTTGGTGTAAACAGGGTTCCTTGTTTGTCTTGTGCCTCGTTTGTCTTATTCTTTGAACAGTGAGAGAAATCTTTGATGATTTGTGTAGCACTCAATTAATGGGATTTTATAACTAGAATCAGCTGATTTGTAGAAATAAATAAAGGCAATATTTTTAAAAGGCTTCTTTTGTGAAAACCACGTCTAAGCATTATGAATGACCTTGATATCGAAACAACAGACACATCACACAGCTTCTAAGTTAGCCTCTGAAATCTCATCCATACTCTACCTTTGATGCAGTTCTTACAAGGATTATCTCCTCTACCCTCAGCCTCTATCCTCCATAATTGAAAGTTTATACAGCAGCCATGTGATTTCAATATGGGCTGCTGGCAAATGTGACTAATTCTCTCCCTGTGCCACAATGTGATGGGAATGATGATGGGAGTTTTTACACTTGATAACTGCAAATAACATTAATGTTATTGCCAGACAGAACAAGTGTTCAAAATTGTATGGATTTCTATTCCCCCTTTAATTTTGACCCTCCCATCTCAACTGGGAAGAATTGAGATGTGATGAAGTACTTAGACCTATCTGCTTGATGCTGTAGAAGTTTCTCTGTAAGTCTGAATGTCCCACGGTGGGCAGGTCTGTTAGTTCTATGTTATTGGTATCTTCTGTATTATTGGATATTCTATATTACAGGGATATCTGCCATCTGCATTCTGCTGTAATACAGCTGTTAATTAGTTATTATGTTTATCAGTTAAAAATACACAGGTTGAAATATGGCCCTTGTCAATGCTACTACGGAGGTGCACTTGCAAGTCGGAACCCTCGAGAGTAACTGCAGGTGTTGCCAAGCACACACTGTACCTGCAAAAGGGAAGATGTCCTTTGGAAAACACTCTCATGTTGTGGGTGGTTAAGAACTGATTCTTTAAATTGTAATTTTGTGCAGGTGGCAATCACAAACAGCACTTTTCACCCTTTTGCTTTATAGTGGGTTTTTTTCTGTGCTGTAAGTTTGCTTCATCTGAATGTGCCCCAAACTTCCAAAGCAGTAGTTGGAGAGGGCAGCCTCAATTGTCCAGTTGGCCATGGGCTGGAGATACTGAGTGTCTGTTAATTAGAGCAGTGTGGCAGGATCTCTTCATTCCCTGAGTAGTGGCGTGCACAGTAGTATGCGGTCGGAAAATTTTCTTCTACCAAAGACACATCCACATGATTAAAACTTAATGTAGCAAACCCAAGACTTTAGGGATGCCTCAGAGGTCTCATTTGTTATTGCAGATGGTGCCTCTGGTGTATGATGATTTGAGAGATGGCTGCTGTCTGCTTTGGAGAAAGTAGTCTGTGCCAATAAGCAAGTCTCTGACGCCCTGGCTGGCAGTGGGGTGTGAATTCATTGCAGGGGAGATGTTATTTGAGTCACCTCGGAAGTGACTTATGGTAAATGATCCAGGTTGCCTTCAAGAGCTGTATTTTTGCTATGCTTAATGTTCAAGGTTTGAGACCAGATTTTTGGGATGTTTCCTGCTGGAACAGGATAGAGGCTGAGTGTTGTCTACAAGACATGCCCGGGGGCTGGTCAGACACAGCTGACACTGGGATTCTGCCTGTCCTCAGCAGGAAGCTGGAGCATTTGTTCCTGGGGTTCGGTCTCAAAGCTACTGTGTGCTTGATGTCACAAAGCCACCCAGCACTGAGGTTCAAAGAACCCTAGCAGCTGGAGCAGCTGTTGGCTCCAAGGATGTGTGTCCTGTCAGCAGAGCAGGTGACTTCGGGTGATGCAGGTTTGTAGTCCCCCAGAGAGAGTGAGTGTCTCTGAGCATCACCAGGTTCTTGCTGCAGATCTATGACAAAAACCTTCACTCCTGTGTCCCACATCTCTGCTGCCCTTTTAAATCCTCAATACTACAGGTTATTTTGGAGATGAGATCCTGGTCTGAGAGTGTTCTGGGAAATGGCTCAGGAAGGAAATTCCCCTGAGCTACCCTGCAAGGGGTGTAGGATTCCCTGTGGGAGGTGATGTTGTGGTGGGTGCATCCATCCCAGGGCAGCTGCACTTGCCAAAGGAGAGGTGAATGGGATTAGTGAACACTGAGTTCCCTGAGTGATATCAAATCACAAAATCATTGGTTCGGGAAACTCTAAAAAGTGTAAAGTCATTAGTGAATATAAGAATATGGGGCAGTAGCTAGCATGTGGTGTGTACCTGGATAGCTCTCCCTCTCTCTGCTAATACTCTGTAGAAACAGGATACTGATCTATGCAGCCCAACTTTTTGCTGAGAATGGAGAAATGTAAACAAACTGGAGTTGTTTGTGACAGTTCACATTTCACATTAAATTTCATGTTCCTCGTGTGCTAAACATTAAATACCACAATGCCAACTATGTATTTTTATTTTAAACATTTTATTATTTCAGCTGCTTCTTCACCATTCTCTCTTGTTCAGAAAGACAGCTCTTGGCGTGGAAGATAAAATGTATTTGTTTTCACCGCTAATAAACATCCAGTTACAGTCATTGACAGGACAATGAATCAGTGCAGCAATACGCCAAGTGTGCTGAGGCCACTTCAGGAATGTGGTGCTGCAGTTCCCTGCAGACCAAGCACGAGGTTCTCATGGGTCTGTTGTTTTCTGCTGTCCACCTCAGAGAAAATTAATTGCAGAAGATGGGAGCTTTTTTCACATGCTGAATATGCTGCGAACAGAGATGAATGGAAAAGGATTTTGAAAATACCTGAGTCCTTGTTTTGGAAAAGGTGGAAAAATGATCAATGTTATTTCATCCCTGGTAGGATTCTGCCAGTGTGGAGTAAATCACAAACAGATTTGTTGTCCTTATGGTGCTATCTTTCTGTAACAGCACAAATTTACTTATTTGGTGGATAGAAAAGGTTTTACAGCTTAGTTATTAAAGAAGTGGCAACCAATCTGGCTGCACTATGAAAGAGATGTACTAATGTGATTTCAGTGTGAAACGGTCCCAGATGCTGTGCTCCTTGAAAAGCTTTTAATGTTTGGAAATAGTTTCTAGTTTTAGTATTTGGGAGGAAAATGTTATTGGATTTTTTTTTTTTCCACTTAGCTTCTCCTTTCTTTTATTTGTTTGTTTGTTTGGTTTTTTTTTTTTTTCACTTTGAAACTAGAATGTAAAAGAAATTAAACTATTTTGCTTTATTTGACAAAAATGCAAATTTCCCTTTTCCCAAATTTCTGTTTTGTAATAGATTTTGTTGTTGTTGTTAGGAGTAATTATATTAATTTATAGTTGTCTCCACACTAAGAATATTTTCCTGCCTTCATCACTGTAGTTGAACATCGGTCTTGGCGTCTGTCTCTCATGTTTTTCAGCCTTTTCCCTATGGGCAGGCTTTAGCATCACTAGGACTTTTTTCCACCAAGCTACTTTGATCTACAACACAGGTAATGATATCCAGGGCTCACCTCCCTTCTAAATCAGAGCATCTCTCTTCAGAGGGAAGAATCTAAAGAATTACTTATAGCAAGGAAATAAATTCAGCATGGAGTTTCATAACTGACTGCAGCTATGCAAACTGTTATCTTGGCTAAAGGGAATAGACTGTTGTTAAAAACAATTACTTCAATTATTTTTTGCTATGCTGCACTCTGCTGATGGCATGTGTGGCCAGTGGGACTTACTTAAAATATGTATGTTCTCAATATCAGCTCAGAAATAAAGTCATCTCAGCTGGGAAAAAAAAGTATATGTAATGTAAAAACTAGATTATTTTTCTATCTGACCTTGCCTCTATTTAGTTATCTTTGCTTTTGATGTTGAATTTACAGATTAATAATTGTAGCTGCTTGAGCAAAGTCAGGGCAGAGAACGATTACAACCGTAAACAAATCCCTCTTCAACTGTGCCTGTCCCCCATTTGGAGCTCAGTGTCTACAGCAGTGCTGTAACTGGGCATACAATTACTCACTTTCCTAATAACTCTGGGAAAACTAATTACTTTTTCAGAGCCCTTTGTAGCCGAAGGAGGGTTTTCTGCTGCTTATGCCAGCTGAGGGTCTGGGTTTACCCTGCATCACCATGATGCCACAGCTCAGTTTATTCTTTCACAGCTTGTGGCAGTAGCAGCTGAGAGGCTTAGTTAGGACCACGAAGGGTTTTTCAGGCTGGTTTTATTAAGTCTGTGCTGAGTTTTACTCAGCCCTTGCTTAACCTGCTACATGTCCCTAGTTCAGTGCTCCAAGGCTCGCTTGTCTCGTTCTGATACATCCCCAGGCAGGCTTCTGGTGCTGGGTGAGGGCTCATCTGCTGTGGCAGGGATGGTCCAGCTGTGTGACTCAGTCACTGAGACAGGTGCTGAGTTTGCTTTGGCTACTTCATAGATAATGTTTAGAGACTGGAGTCAGAGATGCTGCAGGGACTGCAGCCGTGCTAGAGCTGTAGAGGTCAGGTCCATCAGCCCCACAGCAGCTGGTGGCATGTGACTGCAGGTGTGGCTTCCCAAAGGTGCTGTGGCAGGCACACCTTGCAGTGTGCAGCATGTCTTCAGAGTACACGCTGTTCTTGGGAACTAGACCTGAAACTGGCTTCGCCTTCAGGGCTTTCCAGTGGAACAGCCTGTTATAGCATAACTACCTGAATCTTGGACTTGGAAAGCCTCTTAATCATCTCATAAATCTAATCAGTGCTGTAATTTGTGGAAAACTCAGGATTCAGCTTGGAGTTGAAGCCAAGTGTTCTTGGAGAAGATCTATATCTGTTGGAGAAGCTGGATCCTTGAGCTAGAAGCATGATATAGAACAGACACCTGTCCTCACTGTTGCTGACAGAATTGAAGAGCTGGTGTCCATGCTAGGCAGGTTTTATTTTTCATGTGTAGGCTTGAGGGTGCTTTTAACCCAGAGTACTGCTCACCAGGTCAAAAACATGATTAGAAAATTAGATGTTTAATTATTGTCTCATTAGATATATGGACTTGCTGTACAGAGCCTCTCTGTCCTGCCCCCAAAGTTGTTTCTAATGCTTAAACTTTTAAATATAGGGCTTTTCTGTTTACTCTAAGACATGATTTTAGAATTAAAGACCAACTGATTTGTCTAATTTGTAGTCCAGTTCTCTGGTGCTAGTGGAGTTTGAGAGCTTAGTGCTCTGTCCAAGCAGGAATGAACCCCTCTCTGGGAAAGGGGAGTTCTCCTGAGTCTTTCGTGCCTGCCTCGCTTCATCTTTGAATTTCCGTGACGGTGAAAGGACTGATAAACTGTGGAGCTGTGAAGGTGCAAATAACTGCAGTGCTCTGGGAACCTTTCCTGTGAAGAGGCAGTGAAAAGCAGTTTTATGGCTATTGCTTCTTTTGTGCTTTGTGCACACCAGCCACAATTACCACAACACCACAGGTAGCTGCAGTGCTTCTATAATTAGCTGATGACATGGGGAGCAGTGGTGAAGTAAACTTTCCTTGGGAATTCACCAGCTACTTACCCAGATATATCTTGGAAGTGCTTTTTGAGCTGTAACTTGTACTATTTCACATGTTCTGTATGTGAAAGGAATTTTTCTAATCTAGTGCTATAGCCAACTAACTGCCTCACTAAAAGAGCAGAAGGGCATTAAAGTGCTGAATTTAAAGCAACCTTTAAACTTATTTTTGTCTAATAAATCATTCCAGGAGCTGGATTTTGCCATATGCCCATGTTCCTGTTCCCACCAGCAGCCTGTTTGATCTCACATGTGGTTTTGCACCATGCCATATCCTGTCACAAAGTTCTTCCTTCTCCCTACCCAGTCCCATCACTGACTTCAGTGTTGCTTCATTCAAGTATAAATGTCTCAACATGGAGGAAGTCTTGGAGATGGAGACAAAGCCTGAACAGAAGGATCCTCCCACTCTTCTCCCTACAGCCAGCTAAGCCATCAGAGGAGATAAATCTATTTTTTTTTTTCCCTCTCTATTTGCTCTGAATTTTCCTGCAATGTTTCATATGCTGAGCACTGCCTGCATCCCACCTTGTGCTGTTGGCTGTGTGGGGTTTTGGGGCAGTAGAAATAGTCAAGCTTGGATGCTGGAGGGAGGCTGGTGGTTCAGGAGGCTACAAAGGTAATGTTAGCCCTGAACATCCCAGCACTGTGCTCACTGGGGCTTGGGAGGCTTCCCCACAGCCCTGCCCTGTTCACCAAAATGGGCTCTAGGCAGGGCAGCAGGAGCTGTGCCAGCCCCTTGACTGGTCTCAGGGCAGAAGTAAGTGCGAGATTTTGCTGGGAAAACCCAGAAGTGCTCACAGGGCAGTTAGTATGGCAACTTGCACTAAAAAAACCCTTAATTTTTGTCTACTTCAAAGGTTGTATCAGTATATCTCTTGACATGAAATGTGGGGATTGAATTCCATCGCTATCAGGAGCTGCTCAATGCAAAGGTACCTGTTTCTACAACTTCCTCAAGCCCCAGCAAAGGCAGGAGTGTGGATGTAGGAGATGTCCATGTGTTGACAAGCTGGTGAAACATTTGAGTAAACACTTGTTCCTTTGTATGGTCCAGGGAAATCTCTAATTTAAATGCTGGTGGCTGCAGAAAAGATGTTAATGAACCAAACCTAGCACAGCCTCATTTACCCACATGAAATCACTATCAGTGGATAACTCATTCTCCTGGAAAACACAATAATAGTAATGTAGTATACAGAACACAATGCTGCCCTCTAATAAGTCTGACAGGCAGCTTGCAGTGTATATTTAGACTGTATTAGCCAGCCAGAGATTTCAAATGCTTTTATGTGAAGACCCTTGTTGCTCAACTCCTGTTCTTTGCTGGTTGAGCTAAACTAATTAAAGGAAAATGTACTCTAGCTGGGAAGTCTGGAACAGCTAAAAGCAGACTTTCTAAACAAAATAAGCCTCATAAATAAGCAGCTTTCAGTACTTTTTGCAGAAATGAAAGTTTCTTTTTCTTTGGGAATGGACATGGCTATTATACTGTTTTGTTCTGTATTTTGGGGTCATCAATATGGACCTTTAATGCAGACTATAAGCACTCGAGAAGACTTGTATTACCTGGCTCTTACAAGATGAAGTAACAATTCTGTTGAGATAAAAAGGGTACTAAGTTATTTAGTGCGTGATATATGGCCTGTAGCCTCCAAGCAGCAGCTCTTCTGGTGCGTGTTTAAAGCTCACTGTGGCTGAAGTGTGCAGTGCCTGAGGGTTGCCTGCATAGGTTTCTTAGAGCTTGTAACCTGTGCAGGACTCTGCTGCTTCTCCTTTGCTGTGTGTGCAAAACGCTGCCCCTCTGCTTCGGCTGCTGCAAGCTGCCAGGCGCAGGACATCCGTGTCCTTGGTGGCTGCGCTGGGAATATCTCCTGTCTCAGGTGCTGGAGTGCCTCTTGGGATCTGCTCTGCTCCAGGCCAGTAAATGTCAGGGCTTTTGTGAGGAGGGTGTCCCCAGTAAAATAGCTGCCAGGTGTTGTAGGGCTGTATTTGAAGGGTGCTGGTCTGTTTGAAGGCCTTATATCTGTGGGAGATGAGTTCCACAGGATATCCTCTCCTCACTTGCACAGCTCCATAGGGACCAGATATAGGTGGGTTTGGGGTCTGTGCATTGAATTGCTCAGCAAAGACACCTTCTGGATCAGTCTATTGGTGAAAGATGGTCATGGCTCACTGGTGTACCCACATACCTAGAAGAGTCCTTTCCATGTCCTGTGTTATCCCATGAGTTGGAACAGA
The DNA here is from genome assembly GCF_015227805.2 of Hirundo rustica. Lineage (NCBI taxonomy): Eukaryota > Metazoa > Chordata > Aves > Passeriformes > Hirundinidae > Hirundo > Hirundo rustica. The sequence continues at coordinate 14,336,841 of NC_053459.1, forward strand.
ATCCAAAAATCCCAATTTCATCTATTTTTATGAAGATTGCTTTTTTTCTTTTTGGGATTTTTTTTTTTTTTCCCCCTGAGGAGCAGATTAGCTTTCTGAAGCAGTGAACTTGTGCTTTTTTCTCTCCAGGCTGCAAACACTGCATATAGCTGGGACTGGCCTGATGTGTGTTCATCTGGGTTAAACCATCACAGACAGACCAGGGCAGGACCAGGCTCCCTCTTGGTCTGCCTGAATTTGACTTGAGTAGCCTGTTCTTGTCTTCTTGATGGAGAGAACTGGCCCAGAATAGGAAAACTTTATCTGTGTGTGTAATGTGCAGGCAATATCTGCCTTGAAGTTGAAATGTGGAAGCTGCAGTGTTCAGCCTGCTCTCTCTGCAGCCGGACTTTGGAGGATGGATTTGGCGTTCGAAGAAATACTGGCACACTGTGCTGTTGAACGCTGGCCCACTTCAACTGCTGATGGAAAGATAAAATACATTTTGCTCTTGGCTGGCTTCCTTGCTTGCTGCTGGTAATAACATCACAAGCTAAGCATTTCAGGGGTCATCTTGAGAGAAGCAGAGACCTGAATCCCCCGATTGCACCTTCCTGATGTTGTTGCCATTTCAGGGAAACATTGTCGGGTCAGAGATCAGTGTTTGCACGTCAGCAGAGCAGGTGCCAGGTGGCTCCAAGGGCTGCTGCGCAGTGGAAGTCATGATCCAAAGGAGGATGGTGGTGGTTCTTCTGACTGCCAGGTTTCTCCGTGCCCACCTCTTAATTTTTGCACTTGTACAAAGGTCAGATTGAAAACCTGCCGGACTGTAGCTTTCACAACCACCTTTAGAGGCTACAAGGCTGAGGAATACCTGGTCATGTATGTACATCTTTATTGTCCTCTAGGAAGTTTTGTAGTCTCTTCATCATTTTGTAGCACCCCAGGGAGCTTTTTTGTCTCTGCCAATTAATTTGCTGTGGTTATTTCAATTTTGTTCACAACCTGCTCGACAAAAACTCCTTAAAGCTAGACATCGAGAGAGGGAAAACATGAAGCTGGTCTGGATCACAAGTAACAGTAGGAGACATAATGCTTAGCCATAAAAACTGCATACATGCTTATAAGCTGATGCATTGAAAACACAAGTGCTTCCTCAGCTGCCTGCCACTGGGAATGTTAAGGATGATAGAAATAAACTTTAATTTGTTCATTAGTGTGAAAATCAAACAACTGCAAAGCCAGCTTTTATTATACCTCAGTCAGAGGAGTTTTGCAGCAACTACTTAATGCCAGTTATTTCCGGATCTGTCATTGTTGCACATAGCCATGATTTTTCTTTCTTCTAGACCCATAGTGGGAATTTATACTTTTAGCACCTGATTATGGGGACTTTGGTTTTGCCTGGACAGCCAAGAAAGATGGAAGAGAAAGGAGAAACAGATGGTGTCACCATGTTCACTAGTCACCAGTTCTAAAAGCGTTTAATTGGAAAATGAACATGCTAAGTACCACTAGATATGTCCACTGTCTCCCTTTCCTCCCTGAAAGGAGAAAAGGATTTCCAGGATTGCTTAGGATTCTCATGTATATGCTGCTTTAGTGCAGGACTTGGCAGGTAGTGGAGGGCTGCTGTGCAGTGCTCTGGCTTAACTTGGGGATGCTGTGCCATCTCCCCTGCTCATGCTGTCAGGCAAGCTTTGACTCATGGATGTTAATTAACCCCAAATAATTTTTCAGCCTCTACTGTGGAATTTTTCTTTCTTAGCACTTAGGCTTCTGCATGAAATTGGCTTATTTATCCCACATTCCCCAGAGTAGAGAATTTTAATTCTGTAAGCACCAAATGTCTCTTTTTCTTCTTCTGGACAAGGCTTTCTATTGGCCTGCTGCTGCAGATCAGTAATTAGCTACAGAAGGGATGTTTGCAATCGTATTTTCTACCTGGGGAGGTTGCAGTAGGTGCAGGGTGGCAGCAGCTCAGCCAGTCCATGTGAATGCCCCCTATTGCCAGCTCTGCTTCTGTTTGTGCTCTGTCTCCTGGAAGTTTTCTCTAAGGGTGCTGCATAATTGCTCTGCTGGAGGTATTTTCATTAATAATGGGATTTAATTTTTTAATGTGCTATTAACTAGATTTCCCTCCCTTAGGCTGATATTAGCTGTGGTGGTTTATGGGGCTTTTCATGTGCACACAAATGGAATTGTGTACACAATTTGGACCTGTCACTCAGGGTGATGAGTCCCAGGGCTGCCAGTGAAATTTGTTAGCTGACCTGAGGTGAGGCACTTGGATCCTGTGAGTTTTTCAGGAAGACTTCATGTTACTGAACTTAAAAGTGCTGGATGCTGCTCTGGGAAAGGGAGGATGTCCTGTGCCTCAGTTTTCTCTAGTAATTTTAGTCTAGCTGATAAAATAACTCTGATTGCTGGGAGCTTTGATGCTTCAAGCAATTAAAATGATATTGCATCTGTTGAGGATTTACTGCCATATTAACATCAGCAAGCTCATCTGGCCTCAAGAAAAGATGGCTTGAAAAGCTTCCCCTTGCAGACATGAGGAGTGGTGAGGATGCCCAGAGGACCCAGAGAGACTTCATGTCCCTTCCTGGGAGAGTGGCAAGAGGTGCTGTCCCTGTCCCATCTCAGCTGCTTGGCACAGTCCCGCAAGGGACTTAGTGTTTTCTTGAAGAGCTAACAGCCAAGTCAGGTATGCTTATCAGGGAAGGAATTTTGACTGGTTTCAGGTTCCTTATGTTTATTAAAATCTGGTTTTCTTCCCCTGGTTATAAATTAAGGCAGTGCTTTCAAAACTCTTTAATTGGGGCTGTAGCAAGGCTCGTCATATCTGGCAATGATGAAAAAAGGGTTTGACTGGAGCATATGTTAATGCACAGAGAACAATGGTGCTTAAAATAAATGTCCCCAAAGTGCCATATTTGGCAGTGGCTGCAGGAAATCTGTAGTAAACGATGCAGTGCTGCTGTTGTGCTTATGAGGGACAGCAGCAGTTTCTGGCTGGCTCAAGGATTTCATTCTGCCAAGCTCCTGTGTGGGCAGCAACCTGCAGTGAGTGTCTTGCAAGGAGGTTTTCAAAGCCACTGGTCTGAGCTGTGTAAGAGGTTTGTTGTCATTCTCTCTGTGAAAGGCTGTGAGAGTGCAAGGCACCTCCAGCATCCGATGCAGGGACGTTGGGGCTCTGCATCGCATTTGAAATAATGGGCTGGATTTTGATTATTTATTTAAGGTTTCCAGGCTGCATGTGGTCAAGGTGCTATTTCTGGAATACAGACCTCTCTGCCTCTGTTACAGGATACCACCTACCAAAAGGTGGTCCTGAATGTTTATTTGCGTTTGTGCTATGTAGTCTAAATTTCTTGGATGTAAGAGCAAAGCGCCACGTGCACTAAGACACAGCTTTTGCACTGGCCTGCTGTTTGTATCACAAGTAGAGCTATTTAAGCATAATATAAGCCAATTTCTTTTGCAAAATTGATATTTTTCCTCTTTTGCTCTTATGTTTACTGCCTTAGCATGTAACTGAAACAAACAAACAAAAAATCCTCTTATTTATCACTTTCAAGGGTTTTAGTGGTGGCAGTATGATGGCCCTGGAAAGGCAGATACTAAAACCCTGGGGAGGTTGTAAGCTTTTTGATTAGTAAGAGATTTATTTCTTATCTGCGGTCACAAAATTTCTGTTACACATCAATTCATTAAGCAGATTAAATAAAGCCAACCAAGTTGGCTGTGAGCACAGTGGTGTTTTCACATGAAACAAGAGGGGATGCATGGAATATTCATTTACCACACATTAGGCAGTAAAGTTCAGCTCAAGGCTTCTGCCTCCCACCACTGCTTTCATTTTAAGGGAGAAAAATCCAAATCTGAAAGCACAGGTAGAGTCTGCAACCCTGCATTTCCAGAAGAGGGACTTAATGCAGAGAACAGGGCAGCACAAGGTTGAGAATGGGGCTGATGGAAGGGTTCTGCTCCAAGAGGCTGTGCAGCCACCTTGCAGGCTTCCCAGTAATGCATCTGCAAGCTGAGCAAGGTGAGGGGAGAGAGAGGGAAGCGCTTGGACGTGGCTGGGGTATGTGTTTGAGGTCAGTTTTGCTGTCACATGATGGTGACATGATGGTGTGTTTGCACCTGCAGCGTGACCCGGGCACGGGCTGGGCTGGAGCAGCTCCAACACACCCCTGGCAGGTGACATATGGGACAGGTGTCACTGGCTGCTCGCAGGGTGCTGCGCCTGGGCCGGGCTCCCGTTCTCCCAGCAAAATAAACATTGCAAACTGCCTGCCCCGGCTTAAACCGAGCCTGCCCAGAGCCTGGCATTACAGGCAAGGCTTTTCACCAGACCGAGCAGGGCCAGTCGTGTTTTTCAAGCAAGCGTATCCACGCCCTGGGGCAGGAGCAAGAAGCGTGGCAATGTTTTTTCTTTCTTACAAAGCGGCGTTGCTGCGGATGCCGCAGAGAAGATCAGTGTCAGGTTGTAGCAACACCCTTGCCACAGCTAGGAGGGGACGTGGGAAAGCCGGGTGGGAGAAATTAATCTGCGTGCCTGCGCCAGAAAGACCTTTTGCTTAAAGGAGTCGGGAGAATTTTTACCTGGAATGGCTACAGATATAAACTTACAGAGTTATGGAAGCAATTTGTATAACTGCCCTAAAGAGCTATGGTTGAGAGTAATGGGAATATAGGATACTGTGAATAATAGGGAAAAAACCCCACTAAATATAAAATAACAAAAATCCACCAGAGCCCCTCTCCAAGCAAAAGACATGACCCTGGCTGCTAGAGGGTTTCCAAACCTCAGCTGGTTGTCTCTGCACTGTGTTTCTTGTTGTTCCATGTTCTGGGAGGGCTCATTAAATCAGCACAGTGCTGTAGAAGTTTTGGCTGACGGGTCATATTTTTCTGGACCTGCTAAGTCAGGCCAAAAGTTATGATAGTTTTGACAAACCTTGCCAGACGTGAACTAGCCTCCCAAAAGGAGTTGGTGGCACTGATCTGTGCCTGGGGAGCCTGCCCAGGGCAGAGTTTGGGTTTCTCTGGCAGAGTTGGGCAAGCACCAAGGAGACAGAGGTGCTCTTTCTGAAAATGATCTAGAAAAAGAGAGCTGTTTTCCTCTTTTCTGAAAATAGATCTTGCCTAAATAAACTCCTGGTTCTTTAAAGAGCACCTGACAACCAGCCTGGCTTTTACAGCGCACTGGGATTCAATGCAGAATGAAGGCTTGGTTCACTTTCAGTGGTTGCTTCCTTATTAGAATTGTATTAGGGAAATGCACTGTCAGTTCAGCAGGGAGGGAAATTAGACTAATCCTGTGGGGATTTTCTTGTTCTTACTCCAAGATATTGCTTCATTAATGAAACAGAGGAAAATAAGGGATTTCAGACTTTTTTCTTTACAAAAAAAAAAAAAAAAAAAAAAGTGATAAAATGAGCTTTTAACAACTTTTAACTTTGAATGAAGAACTGATAATGAGTTAACCAAAATGTTCATTAAATAGTCTTGATTTTTGATCACGGTGGGAAAGGTAGCAAGCACGGAGCTACATCAAGACCATAAACCTTAACTGGAAAATCATCTTAAGACAAACCCAATTTGCTCCCCAAGTTACAGCTTCCAATTGACCACGGCTACTTACACAGCAGAAACATGAATTTGTTTTTGTCCTCGCCCACCCAGTTGCCACTCATCTGTAGGTATGACATCTGCTCCCAGTCACTGGAAGCCAAAATCTCTTCTTTTCCTCATGCTGTTTCTGTCACGTAGCTCTAAGCAGGCTTCACTGGAGATTAACATGTTTAAAAGCTTTTCCTGTAAATTATCTTCAGCTGTATTAATTGACAAGTTCTTTAGTTCTTGCTAGTGTTTCACTGAGCCTGAGCTGTCTAAGAGGAAATAAATGTCACTGCCTTCTCTAGGACAGCAGGACTTCGTGAGCTTGCAGTTGAACTGAGACATCCCTTGGGATTGCCTTACAGGCAGAAAAAGTCCTGCAGACTGCATATTAAACTCCCTATTTTTAACTTTATGTCAGGTTTAGAGAGCATAGCAAGACAACCCGATTTTCCCCTGAGGATTCAAGCAGAAATATCACTGTCATTTCAGTTCACTACTTGGGGATAATTAATTACCGCTGAGGACAAATAATTTTTTTTTTTTTTATTTTTTTTTTCTTTTTTTTTTTTTTTTTTTTTTTTTTTTTCTTGGGAAGGGCAGGAACAAACACAGGATAAAAGTCTCTGGCTTGACCCCACATGAGGCCAAGCCAAGGCACATGATATATAAAATAATTATTTGCAGCCCTGAGCCTTGGTGATTCAGAGTGGGTTTGGTGGTGTTTGGGTTCCTTGGTCCTGTCCTTGATGGATGAAACTATAAATCAGTGGACATGGACGTTTTTTTCAGTAGTGGTTCCTGATTTCAGGTGACTGTGGAGAAAGCTCTGCCTGTGGCAAGGGCCAGAAGGGCTCAAAACAATATAAATGAGTTGTTCATTCCATGCAGCTTGGGCAGTTGAGGATGAAAGGGCCTTGAGCTTCCTGGCTTTCTTCTTCATCAGGCCAGCACCACAAGCCCATCCAAGAGGAGGTGTTACAGCAGCTGAAAATCCTTTGCTGTGGGTGTGAGGGCTCAGGACTGAAAGATCTCAGAGTGTTTAAACCTCTCTGATACCAGCTGCTGCTCTCCTGCCTATCATCCCATCTCACACTGATTGCTGGATGCTCTCTGTGTTGCAGAGCCAGACTCCTAATGACATGGTAAAAAAGGAGCTTGAGATGAGCTGCTTTTTGCCAAGTTCAGCTGTGTTCCCTCTGTGGTCTTGGCAGGTCTCATTGCTGTGATAAACATATCCACAACTTCATGACAAAGCAAGAGTCCTTTTCTTCCAGGACTCTCAGGCATTTCACAGGTTTACTGGAAGAAGAGGCCAATGCTCAGAGACCCTGATCCACTATTAGTGTATCTTGTCAAAAGCATCTTTCTGCTGGTGCTATTGGTACAAGTTTGCAGGTTTGTGGTGGCCCACTCATTATAATCTGATGGTAGCTTCAAGCATTGACAGTTCTCCGAAATGTCACACTTCTAGATCATGTTGGCAGAGCCAGGGGCACACTGAATCAGAGGGCACACTTGTTCTTAGCCTCAGGGTTTTTCCTGGGAGCTCAGGACCACCTGTTCAGGTCCTAGTGCTGTTGGGCATCTGCAAAGTTTTCCTCCTGTTGTTCTTTCAAATATCTACCAGGTTTTTTGAATATGCTTGCCATTGCTTCTGACTGCTGGAGGAGTTTGGAAAAACTGGAGGAGAAGCAAAAATCCATTCCTAATGCAGCTACGGAGACTTCTATGTTGGAAGGGGAGAAACAGATGGAAAACTTTCCTGAAATTCTGACAACTCTATCTCTCCAGCAGGATGTTGGAAGGCATCTGTTGTCCTGTTTAATTGTTGCATTTTACGAGCCCATGAAAACCACAAAAGTATTTAGGGTTTCTCAAGACCTGTTTTACAAAACTCTGTAACCATCAGAGGTTGTGCAGTTGCAGATGTTGGGGGACTGTTCATGAGATAATCCTTTCCAGCATGTACAGGTATCCAGCACCAGCACTGCTGGTGAGCCTGAGGATGAGGAAGGGGGAAGACAGCCTGGAATGTTTAGTGTGCCCAAAAAGGCCTGTCAGGGTCAGATACTGCCCTTGAGTCATCCTGGTGCATGTCCTAGGCAGTCTCACCTGTTTAATGGAGGGTTTACTCATGGGCGATGCAAACCCAGACTTTTTTCCTCATTGCATATCCATCTCTGACCTGCTTGTTCTTACAGCATCAAGAGCTATCGTGTGTACACAGGACAATGGGGAAAAGCAAAGGGTCAGTGAAGCCAATCGTATAAAGACTTGTTCTGTAAAGTAATGTTCTGTAAAATAATGTTTAGATCACTGGCTCAGCTGAGGATGGGTCTGATCCCGCACTGCATGTACAGCCTTTCAGTGCATGGCTGAACCATACATATTATGAACTCAACCCAGGGCTCCTACTGAAGAAAAACATCATGTCCCTCAGGTGGGAGAAACCAGGTGCTGCTGGTACCTACCCAACAGGCTTGTCATGCCTGGGGTTGCTTCTCTTTTTCTCCTTAGGCCATGGTGTAGGTGTTAATGTAAAGCTACAAATCTCTCACTGTGTGTGATATCGTGACTTCCATAGATATGTTCAGGGCAATTATATGGATTGATTTCCAATAAGCAGGCACTTCAGAGCTAAGTGGAACTTATTCTGATAATGTGTCAGATCAAGAATGCTTTATAAATAAGTCATAGCTCTGGTAGGGGGTGTGAGAGTATCTTATGAAAAAGTTAGACTGCCTGGGGTCAAGCATGCATTCTTTAGGTCATTGTAAATATGACAGAAAAGTCAGTTTTCTGCCTATACTGTAACTTGCTTAGGGAAGTGGGACGGACTGAATGGTGGGAAGGAACACGTGCTTAGTGGTAGAAAAACCAAATAATGTTTCCCAGAGTTTTTTCCAGAAAAATCTCTTTCTAGACTGAATAAGTGATACTTTAGTTTCTCAGGACAAATCCCAAATTCACTTCTTTCTTCATTTACACTGTCCCCAGTTAACCTGTTTTTGTCCCAGTCTGGCTTCTCTGAAGGAGAATAGTGATGGAGTAACTCGGTGGTTTTAAGTGTCCTCTGCAAGCCTGTTGTGTAGTAAGCTCATCTGCAATGGATATTTGGGATTTTGGGATCCAGGCATTTGGAATCATTTCCTGAGGAAGTGCAGAGAACAATCCTAGCATGAAAGTGTGTCTCCAAGTGGAAGATTCCTTATTTTGCAGGCACTTAAGTAGAAAATGTGACCGCCTGTGTGCCCAGATGTCTGTCACGTACCATCCAGCTGGTGTCCTCTCCTGCCTGGGGAGCTCTTGCTGGACTGAACTGGTGCTTTAGCATTTCACCTGAGTTAGAGGTGAAGTGCTCCATGGGCAGGGACAGTGTCATGGCTAGGTCTTTGCTTCATTCATGCAGCAAAAGACTGTTGCAGGTGCTCTTGCCCAGATGACATCCTCAGCCGTGGTGCTTAGCTGTTGGCTGCCTGAATTTTGTCCAGATTCTGCAAATACTGCCAACAGATTCAGCAGCATTTTTTTTTTTTTTTTTTCCTGCACAGGATTGCAGACAGCAGAGCTTTTACATAAGTAAATCTTATTCCTGCATGTATGCATGCAAGTCCCCAGTGCTGGTTTGTACTTGTGGCTGGTTCTAGCTCTCTGTTAAACACATTCCTGAGTTCCTAGTTTGTTCTTTTTCCTGTCAAACCTGTGCTGAGATGACTGAGCATTTAGCAAGTGTAAATCTGTAAGAAACACTAATAGAGAACAGCTGTTATTGTCTTGAGAGAAACATCAACGTGAATCTTCCCTCAAGGTATTTGTATTTCAAAACCAAGAAAAAATGTTTAGACGGTGGCTGGGCCACTGGGAGAAAAATGAAACACATTTATAAAGAGGGGTGTGACTAAAATCCCCCTCCATCTTCACAGCCTGCCATTATGCCAGCCAAGGCGGGGCAAAGATCTCCCTGGCCAGCTGCCCTGTCTTCCTTCCCTTGCTGAAAACCTCATTGTACACCATGTTCATGAACTTCAAGTGCCCTCTTAAAATCCATATTCCCGCTGGGAACCTGCTTTGAAGCCATCTTGTGCTGATCAAACCTTGATGATTTCTAGGTTATGTTTATTCTTGGCCATATTTATCTGTACTGGGCTCCAATGCTGTCCTATAAATACCTCGGGGAGGATCGTATTCCCTCTTGCATTCTTCTTTGCTGGGTTTAAGTGGGCCAATCTGCTTTAGTCTCTGTTGTGCAGGGCTCTGCTTGCAGCTGACCCTGCTCCGCTCCTGCTCCAGATGGGCTCCATCTCACCCGAACGCTGCAATGCAAGAAAGCCACTTCTTTAAATATCAAAGTCTTTCAGGTTGATAGGCTTAAAGATCAACATCTTGTCTGGCATAAGGCTGGAGTCTGCAAGTTCAGCATTTGGACTTAAATAGTTTTTCATTTTTCACACATTTTTAAAAAATTGCAGTATACACAGTAAACAGATGATGCTCAGCAGGGCACTGCATAAGCAGCTTTCTGTTGTGTATTGCTCTCAGTGGCGGATGAAATTAGGCTTCAAGAGTTACTGGCAACCCTTTCCCAGATCTGTGGCAGGGGATGTTTTTTGGTGATTTCATTTTCAACTCTTGCGCCATTGCTTCTTGAAGTGCTTGTTTAGCTCTGCCAACCTTCACGGAGGCTGAGGAATGTAGAAACACTTGGATCCAGATACCTTAAAGGGTTTATGAAGTTCAGATCCAGCTATGAGTGGCAAGTGCCAGCTAATGGAAGCTGTCACAGTAGCTGAGATTTATGGTTGGCTTTGTCCATTATCTCTCTGACCGTGTCCAGGGGCCAATGCCTCACCAGACCTCTCACAAAGCAGCCACAGATCAATGCTTCTGTAGGAAAAGTGTCTTCCCAACCTCCAATATTTGGCATATTCCCTAAAGCAGGAGTGTTATTCTTCATAAAATGTGTCAGCCAGTACCTTTGGATGTTTTTTCTTATAAATAGATGATCCTTTGTGGATTCGTGCCAGTCTCTTCCAATATAAGGCACTATTACATGGAGTTTCAAAGGTTGCTATAGCAGAATTGCACAAGGAGAAAATAGGGTGAATTTTGGAAGTGTTGTCATCCGGTTATAAGTCAGGCTTCTTTAAGTTTATGAGTTTTTATTGAAAAACATAGCTGCACGTAGTATTGTAAAACACATTCAGTGAAGGCTGAGATTTTTGTAATGCAAGTTTTTCTTTGGTCATTTAATAGACAACCAAGTTACATGAATTTATTAAGGTTCATGTTAATATTCTTAGTTCCACTTTGTTACTGAACTTTAAATTAAGCTTAAATAATTGGTAGAATAAAAGATTACCAGGAACATGCTAGTTAAATGATTTCTGATACTTGTGTGGAATGAGTGAATGTAAACGAAGCAGCAGAGCAGCAGTTCCGAGATTTCCAAGCCGGTGTAAGCATGCTGTTAATTAACATTTTTGCATTGCTTTGAAAATGTAAATTGCTCCAGGAATGTTAAGTATCATTATTATGGCAGTCTTGAAAAGTAATAGCTTAATCTATGAAATTGAGTCAATTCTTTAGAATTACAAGTGGGACCGTGATGTGGCAGCTAGAGCAGCAAACTTCAATTCAGGATATTTGGTTCAGCTCTTGGTGCTTTTTAGTGGGATCTGTCTGAGGTCTGCTTGTGCCTGTTTACTGCTCAGTGTGAGTGACCTGGAGGAAGGGTAAGGAAGATGAGGACAAGTCTTTTGTGGAGAGCTATTGAGTTGCTCAGTGAATTAGCACAAGGAGTGGTATGAAGAGTGTTACCTTAAAAAGCAGGCATTTGGACACAGATTAGTGAGGGGGTGTCCTATTTATGGGAAGAAGAAAGTATGCAAAGGCACAGGGCCACTCACTAGTCAGGTGAAGCAGAGCCCTCAGGACGTGACCCGAGGACTGTTCCCATCCCGTGTGCCTGTGGTAGGGGAGTGATGGGGCAACTGCTGCCCCAGCAGCTGAGTCCAGCCCAGGGAGCTCTGTGCTGGGAACTGAGCACAGCAAATGCTGTCTGTGGGAGGGCAGGCACAGAAATCTGGAAAAGTAGTAAGGTGAATATGTTTTCTCCAAAATTAACACTGGTGAGATCTCTTGTAAAATACCTGAGGCAGTTTCTGATACCTGTAATTAGAAAAAAATATTTGGGGGGAAAAACATATCAGAGATAAATCAGAGAATAGCATGTGGATGATCATAAGACACGATTTGTAATGAGAAGCTGCAGGAATGTGATTAATTGAAGACTGAATTGATCTGTCTGGTATCTAGATGGATAAGAGTTTTTAATATACTGCAAGATCCAGTGGTTGAAATGAAAGGTGGGCACATTCTGACCAGAAATAAAATGAGGTTTAGCTGTGAAGCTAATTAGCCATGGGAACTATATCTGGTGCTGATTATGGTGACCTCTTCATCTCTAGAAATGTTAAAATGAAGATTGAATGCTTTTCCACTCCAACTTTCATCAAAATTGATTCAGGACTATGTCTTGGTCTCTGTAAGGTACAAGACCCAAACAGGTAACAACAGTGGCCTTATTCATTCACTGTGCTGCTTTGGGCAGGTTTAATGGTGGTTGTTGTAATTTTATGTACTATCAATGAAGTCAAAGTTTTAGGGGTTGTTCAAAGGCAAAATTATGACTGAAATTTGTCAGGGTCAAGGTTTCTCTGATGCTGACTTTTAAGAGTGTTGAATCCTCCAAAATCTCTTCATTTCAACTGGAGTTTGCTCAGCAGCTGTGAAAATACAGCAGTCAGCTGGAAAAATGAGTGTCTCCAGAACTGGAGGTCAAGAAGAACCATGTCTTCAAACCCACATCTACAAATTTTGTCTTATCCTTGCTGTGAGGACAAGTTTAGGTTCCTGTGAAACAAGAGTTAATGTTGTCCATTGTCTCCCAAGGACACCTGTGTGACCTGACGAGCTTTTGGAACAGGTCTCACAGAAGGGTGGCTGCACTTGAGCCCATCCCCCTGGTGCTCATGGTGCTGCCTGATGCAGAGCTGCTGAGCTGACCTGCTGTCTTGGCCAGGAAACACAAGGGCTGTCTTGCAAAAAAACCCAAAAGAAGCAGCCAGGATTTGGTGTGTGTTGTCTGGAAATGCTTCTATAGAAAAACCTGCGGAGAGGCTGTGTGAGCATTGCATCTGAGCACTGCTCCAAGCTGGGCAGAGCAGGACTCTGAACATGCAGAGCTGCAGGAGGGGACTCAAGCATCACCTCTTCCTATTTTCTTGGAATTTTTTTGTTTGTTTCCCATTTTTTTTTTTTTTCCCTTGTTGCGGCTTTTTGTTTCTGTGTGTGGTCTTGTTGTTCTGCAGTGTAGTGTTTAAACTCTAAGCTCTGTTTTTAACAGCAATTCCACTGAAACAGCTGAAAGAGCTAGTGTTTTGCAATGGTGGCATTTTTACTTAAGTGAGTCTTGGTAGCACCGGAATGGTCCCTGGTCAAAGGGGGGACCCTTTGAAGGGCGCATCCTCTCGCAGGGAGAGAGATGGTTTGAGGCAGGCCAGCTGTGCAGGGATGGGAAGGCATTCCTTGCTTTAGTGTGCATGTACCCAGGTGCACAGTGAGAGGATAAAGGGGATTTGTGTTCTTGAGATTTCCCTGGTTTGCCTGAACTTGTCTCTGTCATCAGGGTATCTGCTGAGTGAGGGACAGGGCTGTCAGTGCTCTCTGCTGTGCTGCAGCAGACAAAGAACTAATTGTCACCAGAAGGTGACAGTACCCAAACGAGACCCCGTGTGCACAAAGTGCTTTTATTTGCATACAAACTGCCTGACCCTGTATTAATGGATACATCTCGCATATATGGGAACCTAAGCATGACCAGTCACTCTAAAAGCACAGGCATCAAAATCTGACCTATTCAAAGTCACATGTTAAAGCGGGAAGCAAAAGCCAAGAATAGATTCAGGGTCCTGAACTTCCCCAACCTCTAGAATGGGAGCCAGATTTCATCTCTCACTTGTAATTATGGTCAAAGCCTGGGCTGGAAATGAGAAGCACTGATGTCTGTTTCTGCTCTGCGGTAGATTTACTGTATGACCTTGGAGGAAAATGTGTCCTTCTGTGTCTCAGTTTACCTTCCACTAATGGCAACACTGTAAGCTTTAATGGACTCTGTTGCTGCACCTACTGAACTCAATGACTCCTTGCAATGGCAAGAAGACCAGATGCACTGTGTGAAGTGTCTGGATGAAAGGATGTTGTAGAAGGAAGACAGATGCTATTTGTTTTAACACATAAGCCCAGGTACAAGCCACATATGCTCAAGAGTGGATGGCTCACGTGGGCAGTAAGGGATCATCATTCAGCTAGAGAACAGCAGCTGTCATCACCCTCCTTGAGCTGCTGCTGTGTGTGTGTGGTCTCACCTGGTCCAGGTGCTGCTGGAGCACCTGGGGGAAGGAGGGAGTAGGGGACTGGAATTTGTAAGAAATCCAAGACCCAAATTTGTCAAAAATTCACTGAGACAGGTGAGTGCTATGCCTTGATGCTAGGTGGGTTGAGCAAATATAATATGTGGAGAGTTCCTGGCTGAGTAGGGTTCTGTCCAGTGTCTTAATTTTCCTCAAGCATTCCTCCAAGCTAGTTGTCCATTAAGTATGCAGAAACTACTTGCAAAGATAAAGCTGAACACTGACTCACCATGGTTCATCATGCTGAGCTAGAGGAGTTATCAGTCCCAGCACCATGGAAATGAGTGCAGCACCTCTGGCTGCTCTGCGTTGCCTCCTGTGCATTGCAGTGGTCTGGCTGGCTCTTCTGCAAAGGTAGGGTGATATTGCAAACTTTATCTGATGTGTTTTGTGGTAACTGGTGTCACCAAGTGGAATATTTCTGGCAAGTAGAATAATGTTTCTCTGTTCTGTTAGTAGATTAGGTCTAAGCGCTACTATGAGTTTACACCTTTTGTGCTGATTCTTTGTTTCCTAGGCCAAGTGGTAATAAATCATCATCTGATCTGCTGACCAACCAAAGGTCTGTTCAAGTAAATTATCCCATGAGTACTACTGCTGTGCATTTTACTTTTCACTTTTTCTAAACCTGATTAGGAAGTCCCTCTTTTAGAGTATCGAGGTTGGTCAGGTCCCAGTGCTTCAATACCTCCTCACTTCTAGCACTGGGGTCTCTGGAGCCTTCACTTATTATGAGTTGTTGGCTTCCATGCTCAGCAGGGGTCTGTGGTGCCTGACAGAGGCATGCAGCTACATCCAAACTGTGTTACTGCTCTGGTTTGTCAGAACTTGAAGTACATTCCTTTGGTTTTACCAGGTACATAATTGTATGCTGGAGACATCCTCCATCCCAAAAACCTTATGGAGAGTGAAAAGGGAGGTTTAAGCTGCCAAAGTTCCTGTGTCAGGTAGCAGTTAATGTGTTCAGCTCCTTCTATCCAGGAGGAAGGACGGGATTGTTCCTTTGCCATTATGAGGCTTTGCACATTCACATACAACCTCACCGCCACTTTTTTTTTTTTTTAATTCTAAAATGATTTTCTCATAAAATTGCCCTTGATCTCCAGCCTTGAGACAATGATGCATATTTATAATCCTTCTGCTGCGCTTTCTTCTCCTTTGACTTAACCAAATCCCAAGTCCTTGTCTGAGTTGGAGATACAAAGCACAAGCTGCAGCCTGAGTCGGGATGAGGACTGGAAGGGCTCTCTTTCTTTGCATTTACTCTGTTCTGCTTTGAGCTCCAGATGTATAAAGGGGCACTGTTTTGCTGCCTGCTAATGAAGACATTCAGTGGGATGTAACCTGTTACTCAAATCCCTCCAACTCTGGACACCAGGACCGTTACTGCACAGTTATCTGAGACCCTCTGTGGGCAAACAATGAATGGCAAAGTCCCCCAACAGAGGGGGGGCTGCCTCCACATTCTTTCCAGAGGTATGTTCCTAAGAGATTGCAGAGCAGACGCCAACTCTCAGCCAGTGTTGACTGTCACAGCTCCATCACCTGCTTCAGTTTTCCCTCACAAAGGACTGGTGCTCGCTGTTTGACAATGAACGAGAAATTGGGGTTTGTCAGACAGTTCCTAGTCTCCGGATCACACAGGGGAAACTGGAATCGTGTACCCTCAAGCAGTGAGCAAAGCCTGCACAGTGTCTAAGGCTCAGGCTGTGGCATTGAGGGTGCTGACAGCCTCATGGCTTCCTCTGAAAGGATCCCTCTTCTCCCTGAGAAGCAGAGCACAAAGCAAGACAGCATCCCATGGCCAAGACCTGGGGTTATAATTCAGCAATTCTCACACCATAATCCCAGGGACTACTAAAACTGTGCATTGGGTTGGTGGGAGGCTGTTAGGAAGAGCTGTAAAAGCATGTTTTACACCCTGCCTTTGGATGCAAAATCCATATTCTGACAGCAGTGAGCATTTGTATTCAGATGATTTCCCAAGCTCTGGTGTTGAGTGCTGTGGAAGAAAGTCTTTGCTGTTGTTTTTGCAGGCAGAGACAAAGTGCAGGTCTAATGAGATGCTTTCTGAAAGCTGCTCTTAGAGATGTGTTTATTGGGTTCTTTTGCTTGTTCTCTGCTTGCACAAAGACAGTCAGAACATTCTTTCTTTCACCTGCTGTTGGTGCAAGACAAAACCCGATTCTCTGCACAGGTCTCAACGAAAGGCCTGGTTAGGTTTGGCCGGTGGATTTCTACCTGCTGGTCTTTGTAACTTAAATTCTTCTGGTGCCTGCTAGATATGAAGCATATTCACACAGAGAAACACTGCCTACCTTCAAGAGTGTGTTTGGGGATTTTCTGGTGGTGTTTTTTGCTGCTGTTCATTTTGGGTTTTTTAACTGTGAAAGAGGGGTCTGCAGTGGCTTGAACAGGGGCATGCCTTTTTCTTTTCTATCTGACCTGTCCATGTTAGGGCCTTGGCTTCCTGTCTTGTGGTGATGAAAGAAAAATGTCCCTCATGAGCTGTGCTGCAGAGCTGTCAGCCGGGAGTTGCTGCAGGGGTGTCCTCTCCTCTGCATCTTTGCATTGCACTGCCATGGTGCTCCAGTGGAGCTCCTCTTCCTGGCAGGGCTTCTCAAGAGGTGCTGAAAGGGCAGGGCGTGGAGGGCTTTGCATGGTGGACTTCTGCATTGACACATCTTTTGATGGTGCAGTGATAATTCAGGTCTGGTGCTGAATGGGACGTTCCAGGTGGTGCCACGGATGGGCTGTTGAGTGCTGGCTGAGCACGCTTGGGGCCATCCCACTGAGCTCACCAGCTGTGCCAGTTAAATGATGGCTGCACGCTTTCTCAGGAGCCACTGCCTTCTGGAAGCCATGGGAGTGATCATCTCCACTGGGAAGACAATCAATTTCTGAGCTTCTCCTGTGGAGCAGGTGTGAGTTGCGTAGAAGTGGGGTCATCTTTAGTTAAGTGCCCTCAGCATCAATCAGTTACCAATATTTCATCCCCCTTCCCTGGTGCCTTTGGAGGCATCCGACATCCATCAAATAAAGCAGTCTCCAGATGGCCCCAACATATGGTCCATGTCTCGGAATAGCTGAAATCTAAGTGCTTGCCTCCTTGGGAAGCTACAGCCCCTTGCTGAGTCTCAGCATCCAAGGGAGATGCCTGCTTCTTTAATCAATGTGTGTTCCATTTTTTTTTCTGCTTTGTCATAGTCATAATAATAAGCAAGTCTCGCTTCAGCATCCCTGGCTGCAAGAACCTTTCTGTGCTTGAAATACTAAATGCACGTCAGTCTTTTTCTTTCCTCTTGTCTTTTCCCTCATCACTAGGATCTTGCTGATCTTCTGACTCCTCACAGCACTAATTACCCTCCTCTTCTCTCCTGCTATTGCTGTTCTTCTTACCTTCCTTCTTCTAATCTCTTATTTATATAAATCACCAAGGGTGAAGGCAGAGTAAATATCAATAAAGAAATTCAGGCCACTCATGATGTTTCTAAGGGCTGCCCAAGGGGAATGGCAATTAGTGACAATTGGTCTGTCCCACTTCACACCAAAGTTTGTCTCAGTCTGTTGTCTCTTCATTCCTTTGTCCTTGCTCTGTTTCACATTGTGGAATGGCAAACCAATTCCTGATTTCCTGGGGTAGGCCGCCAAATTTATACTCCTTTATATATTCTGCCTGATTTCTTGCGGTAGTCTTACTGTGTCTAGGAATACTACCAGCATAGGTACTGGAAGTTGGGCAGCACCCAAAGAAAAGTAGTCTTGAGCCTATAATGACACCTTTTCCTGTCCCTGTTGAAATCTGTTTGGAGGGAGAGTCTCCAGAGGAAGAGACACTTCTGTAACTCCTACTCCCTATTAAAGCAACGAGTCTTTTTAAAATAATTCTAAAAAATGAGTTAAATTATTGGAGTTGGATGGAAAAAAGTCCCAGCACAAAAACGTCAGATGGAAATCTTCCACTAATTCAGTAAATAGATCAAGAAAAAAATAGAGTATTCCTTTAAAAGTGGCACTTGTGACTAAACATGTGAAGATATTTCTGCATTTAGGTATGTAGGTAGTTATGATTTGTATGTATTTGCTTTGTGTGCAGAAGTATTTGTCAAGACATAACTAAATCAAAGTTGCAGTTTAAATTCCCATGGAAAAAGGGTCCATCTCTGCCAATACAAGCCCTGAAGAGTTGTTTGCGATGCAGTAGATCTGTCCTCCTGCAAGTTTCACAAACTTTATGAAGTTTACCTCATGAGTGATGTAACTCTGTGTTGTGGATGTCAGAGGATGAACAACTTGCCTGGGACTCATGCCCTGATCCCTAATGGCCTTGACCTGCTGAGCTCTGCACAAGTTTGTTATTGCAGAGCTGAATTCGCACACCCTGCAGATGCTGATATTGCCACTCAAATGGTGCAATCCTCTGGTAGGAGATCTGGCCTTGTGTACTCGTCTGTGTAATCTGTGGCTCAATTAATTTGGCCTGTGGCATCCATTCAGAAGCACATTGCTTTATATTTGGCTTGGTGGTAGTTCTCTGCCCCATGTTTGAGATCAAGGCAGATGCTTCTTTGACTGTACCTGAGATTCTTTTTAAGGTTTTGAAAGTGGAGAGCAGAATGAGGTTCTGCAGTGTGGGAAGTAGTTATTGATACTTTGGTTTATCTTTAATTTTCCATGAAAATTCCTGCTTTTTGGAGCCCCAAAGTCAAGGAAAACCATCTCCCTTATTCCAGTTCAGGCTAGTCATGGCTGCACAGAGATATGGGTTGAAAGTCCTGAGGCTTCATGTCCCAGCACTGTGACACAGACTGTCAGAGGTGATGTGCAGCCTTTGTCTGGGCTAACTTTTGGGGTGAGACCCTCGCTTTATTATACTTGTTTGCTGATGCTTGTCCTTTCTGCTCTACCTGTCAGCAGGGACTCCTGTTAGCACCCACTGCTTTGGTTGATTAAACCTGATATATTCAGTTTATGATACCTAAGTCACCAAAGAGCCACCCTGTAGCTACAGCTGCCCAGCATGACCCTGCAGCTGTCCCCATCTCACCTTCTCCCTTCCCCAGAGGTGCCAACACACGCACGAGTGCTGTAGAATGAGCAGTTCCTTTGTGTGCACATGGCAGTGTTGTATTCATGTCCTTGTAAATTATTTACAAGTCTTAATGGTTATGTGCAGGAGGTATTGTGTCAGTGTTGGGATTACATTAATGAATTTCGTCTTGAAGTTAGGAAAGAGTTCATGATGAGACAAAAGCCAGGGCAGCAGCCTCTTCCTTGGCTGTGTGGGACAGACAGGGTTGGTGGGGCAGCAACTGAAACAGGCCAGGAAAGTGTCTGGAGTGTCTCTGCATCCCCAGTCCTGTGTTTTCCCTCTGCCTAAATCCCTGCTCACTTCCCTCTGCTGGTCCCAAAAACCTCATCCCTTCTATTTCCCACCCTTCCCTTGCAGCTCAGTCACCTGTCTACCCCACATCTCACTGCCTGCAGCAGAGCTGCTTAAATAGATCCTTTGCCCTGTGCTGGTATCCTCAGTGAGCAATGGGAATTGCAGGAAGCACCGTCAGCCTGGAGCCTTCCCTGCACCTCATCACAGCAGTTCCAGCTCTTTGTCACCAAAAGCAGATGCCTTTTATAATTGCTGCTGATAATGGTTGTAAGACACAGTACTTAGCAGAAGGAGAGAAAACTCTTTCAAACCATATGGTCGTATCAGCACTTGTTTGATGCCAAGGTTGGCTTGTTAAGTTGGGATCCCACTTTGCATGCCTATGTCTGCTGAAGGAAAAAAAGTTTGAATTGTGGCCATGAAATGGTGAACTTTTTTTCATGATTATTTCCATGCTGTCTTTCTACATACAGCTTAGAAAAACCAAACAACTATGGGTGTAATATTTTGGACTGTGGTACTGTACTAAGATAAGTAAATTCTGTCTCCACTGAGAAGTAGGAAGAAAATATCTGTGGCTGTCATGCTCTATCACCTTTCCTAATTGCTTTGAACATACATTTCTGAAGATGCCCTCTCCATTGTCTCACACACCAAATGATTTATATTGTGCTTTGAAGACCACCACTGGTGTAAAGGAGTGCAACACATCTCTGGAAGGCACTCAGGAAGGTTTCAAGGGTGGCAAACTCCTTATTTCTGTGATTATTCTCTGTGCATTTATTGGTATGTTGATGGGTATGAATAAAAGCTTGTGGTTTTACATTGAGACCTTGTGTTTGGTCTTTCAGGTAGATGATGCATTATGAAAGAGCAACCTTTGTTCTTTTAAGTTCAGCCTTAAATAAGAAAACACAAGAAAATTGTTGCTTATACAAACCAATACTGGGAAAAAAAAAAAAAAAAAAAACAAAAAAAAAAAACAAAAAAAAAAAAAAAAAACCAAACAAAAAAAACCAACAAAACCAAAACTGTTCTGGAAAACCTCCTGAAGTAAAACTAGGCCCTAAGGAAAGGGAGAGGTGGGAGGCGTGAAGGGAATTTTGACACGATTTATTCATGTAGATGTGGGGTCTGGGACTGTGAATACAGGAGGTGTTTTCTATGGGTGCTCTGGGTCAGTTTTATGCCCACCACCTGGTGTGCCAGACTGGCTTAGAGGTTTGGCTGGTCAGAGGTTAAACTCTTGCTCACATTTCAAGTGATGTAGAGCCTTGTGCCTGTGTTTGAGACTGTCTTAAACTGTATGGATGTAGCCAGTGTGTTTTGTCCCCACATTTTTGATTTAAATCTTTTTCTATCTTTCTCTTTAAATGCTCATTTACAGAGCTTCATATCACAGTTTTTACCAGTTCAAAAGTTATAATTAAGTCAGCCAGAAAAAGACGAGACCGAACACTCAACATATCTGAGATGGGATCAATTTAAGACAAAAAGATTTTAATGCTTTAGAAAGATTTGGGTTTCATCTGTCTCAGCCTGTGCCTTCCTCGCTGCCTGATGTGAATGCACTTGGAGCTGCTGTTGAAAGCACCCTCCCAGCATTATTGTGAAACCCGGAGTCAGTGCACACTGAGCTACACAGATAGAATTGTGAATTGGATTTTTTTTTCCTTCTGATGTTTTATGTCATTAAAAAATAGAATCGTACCTAATATCCTCAAATGGCAAATGTGTGAATCAGGAGCTTATAGATATGACATCTTGAGGATACTGCATTTCTTATGCAGCATTTAATCTGAAATACCATAAGAAAATCCTATATTATCTCCTCTCAGTATTTGCAAGCTGGGCTTTGAACAGAAATAGAGTTTTAGTAGAGGCAAATATCACTTCTCCAGGTAATCTGATCATTCCTTTCCTGTTACACCACATGCTCTGCAAATGCTTTTTTCTCACACGGTTTTTCTTAGTGGGAAATGTGAACATTTTTACATTTTTCCCCCGTCAGCCAAACTACTGTACTTCTTCCAAGCTGGGTGGGGGGAACCCAGGCCCACTGGCCTATTTTTATAGAGAATGTCATAATGAAAGGGGGATTGTGAGGTCCCTTGCACTCTGTCCAGCCTGACACGAGTCTTCCAACAGGAGCACAAGCGTTTGCTGGCAATGCTGGCAAACGGCTTCAGTTGCATGTTGACTGACTGAAGGCAAAACCAGACCTGTCCAGAAGGGCTTTGTGGTGAAGTTCAGTTGCCAAGCACCGATGTTTAGTGCCCTTTCAACCTCCTCAAGAAACGTAGGATGTTCGTGTGGGCAGATGGAGCACCAGTGCAAGCAGGGCTACTACAGCCTGCAGACCAACCTGAGTGAAAACAGCCTAGGACTGGATGTTAAGTTGGTGGTAAGAGTTTTACTTGGAGAACCTTTATTAGTACAGGGATGCAAATGTGCAAAGATTAAAATAGTTGTAAAGGCTCTCATTGTGCTGTGTGTTTTGGGACTTTTCTGGCAGGGTAGCTTCCATTATGATGAGATCTTAGAAGATTTAAGGAGAGGACTCCCGAAGAGCTCCCAGTGCCAGTCTCTGACCCTCATGACTTGCCCATGCCTGCTGCTCCACATGGGCAGAGCTGTGCTCCCTTTACAGGCCTTAGCCCTGTGTGCCACTGTTTGCAGGACAAGAGAAAGGGTGAATGGGTATTGTGTAAGAGTGCTGTGTGTTGTATTGCTGCTGGTTTTTGTCTTTACTAAGGCTTGTTCTAAACCCTCTTTGTCTAAAATCTTGCTGTCTGAGTCACCTAGACAGGCTCTATGAGAGCACATGTGATATAACCACTGTTAGAAGACGTCTTCTTTTATTATCCTTTGGTCCAGGTTTCATATAGTTCTCACTAATTCAGATCTGAATATGAATGCCTTTGTCTTCCCACAGCACTTCTGTGCAAGTTCTGTTATGCAAACTTGAGTTTAACTCTTTCTGTTGATTTGATCATCTTTCCCTGCTTACTATTGATTATCCACTTTGACCCTGCAAGAACTAAAGAGACTAGAAAAAAACAGGCTTCTAAGGGTGTATATTTCTTGAGTGAAAAACCACGGATAGCTTTTGTCTTTATAATTTTTTGTTTGTTTATTAGGACATTGTCAATATCTCTCCTCTCATGTCTCTGTGCCCCTAGAAATCCAGTCCAAGCTTGTTCTGTAAAATTGCCAGTCAGTTGCACAACAACACGTGCTTGTTCTTCTATAGAGAGGGAGTGTTTTGCCAAGAAAGGGCATCTGCTGGGCAAGGAGGACTTATTAATGTACAAGCACCTTCTGGCCTCTGTCCCTGCCTTCAGGGCTTGACGCAATGTCCTGAAGAAGTCAGGAGCAGCAAGGCTGGAAAAGGGCTCGGGACCTTCTAGCTCTCCTAGCTGGCTTTCTTATTCCTGGAGCAAAATGTTTGTCAGGCTCCTTTCCATCTCTGTGGTAATTGTATGTTTGTGCAGACATATCGGTATGGGGAAGGTCGTCACCTTAAGTGCATTCAGTCATTACATAAAAGACTGTCAATGAGGAGCTGTAACTACTCAGGAGTTTTAATTATGCCCTGACATGATGTTATTGTCCTGGCCTTGCACACTTCTGTGGGTGTATTTCTGAAGGAGGTGGCTTTTGTTGCTCCAAGCTGATGACTCCTCTCAAGAAGTTGTTCTCTCCGTCAAGGTGACATTCTGGAATGACAGTGGGACACGTCACTGAGGAGGAGGAGAAGTGCTCAACAAGAAACTGCAACTTCAATGTGATGTTTCCCCATATTGCCAGTCTTTTGCAAAGGGGAATGTTTATGATTCTCCAGGGTTTCCTGTGGCATCACTCCTAATAACCATCCTTTTAATCATGAAGAGAAGTTGTATCCTCTTAACAGCTATACCTTCAAACAGACTGAGAAAGGGCCTGTTTTGGCTCCCTGTCTTGTCCCAGGATGTCTCAGACCGCAGGTCAAGGAGAACTTGGCTGAACGATTTTTAATACCAGATTAATTGATATTAATTGTCCAGACATATTGGACAGATGGGGAATCTCAAACTGAGATACCCATGCTTTGACTATGCTATCAAGGATACTCAATGCTTCCAAAATATGTTGTTCCTTTGAGGTCTTCTGACCTCAGCTACAGGAGCATGAAAACACCTTTACATATTGGGTACTTTATTTAAAGATAAATGTAATGTAAATGAATCTTGCCCAGACTGTGCTCTTGCACGTCTGCTGCTTCACATTTGTAATTCATGCAGAGGCTGTAATGGAGGAATGAGCTGCTGGGCTGGATTTAAATGATGCCACAGATTTTTCATAGCACTACAAGAGGGTGATGCTTCTGGCATGTTTAGCTTTGGTGTCTGTTTTGGGGAGCCTCTGAGCAAAGGTGTCTGCTGTGGTTGGGGCAGGACTGATAATCAAGTTCTCTACAAGAGGCAGCAGCTTTTCCTCAGAACTGGAAGGCTGCAAGAAGCTTTCCTCTACCTCCCATTGTTTCCTGACAGTGTGGAAAAGGCTGATCCTCTGGTCTGGCACAGCACCTGGGTAGAGCAAGTGGGGTAGTCCAACTTGATGAAAATGTATTTAGTGACTTTCATCTATCTGTTGTAGGGACTGAAAGCAGCTACACTGGACAGACACAACTTAATCAGTGCTAAGCGTCAGCTGCACTACAGTGGTAACCTACTGGGTAGGGCATACCTGTAATAAATAAATAGGATAGATGAGGGAAGGTTTGTTGGTTGTATTTTTATAGCAACAGGCAGATATGAAAGACTTTGTCATTTAGGGACTGGAGGATTTCTTTGCACTTAGGTCTAAGTGAACGGAAATTTTCAACGCTGCAAGTGCAGCTGGATGAATAATTTTTAGTGAATAATATCTCAAGGCTTTCACTGCATTTGGGATTGACAGAAAACACATCACAATTTTAATTATTGGGAATGATTTGCTGAAATATTCAGGAGCTATTTTTGGTCCCTGCAGACTGTGCACGAAAAAGTTAGCTATTTAAAAGCCAGACTCTTGTCCCCCCCACCCCCCTTCCCATGCTACTGTCTGGTCTCCTTTCCCCATTTAAGCTTCCCAGAGCAGGGCAACAGGACTCCCTGCATCCTGGGTTGAGACTTAACACATAGGAACCTTAAAATAATAATAATAATAACAATTTGTTTGTATTATTCCTATTCTCATACTCAGCAGAGGGCATGAGAGAGATCAGGATGAGGGATGAGGTTGGTTTATTGGCTTCTTGAGGTGCTTGTGGAGCTGAGGGCTTTCCGGGTGACTGCAGGCAAAGAGGAGAACGGGGGCATTTGAAGAGGCAAGGAAAGAATTACAAAAAATATTATGTCTCTTCCTCTGCTGTGCTTTGAACAGCTTTGAAACAATCAAAACCTCAGGACTGGCCATCAACAATTTAGGCTGTTATCTGAACATTGTACTAGCAAGGATGTTGGGGTAATCCAGACTCCTAATGTGGGCAGCTGTTGGTGTAACCAGTTTCCTGAAACTGCTGGAAACAGCTACTTGCTCTCCTGACCCTCTTCCCCTCCTTCTACCTCCCCACAGGGTGGGACCCCACTGCTGAACCATAGGCCATCCCCATAGGACACGGCTGGCTGCCCACTACTGCAGGGGAGAGTTGGCTGGGGAGGGATGCAGACAGCGTGAAGAAAATAAGGGAGAAACAAGCTTCTTGTAGGGAGAAGGGTGGGAATAATTGAAATATAAATTTTCCTCCTCATCTGCGAAGAAAGCAAGGCAGCATTTTGAAAATGGAAAGGATAGGGATGAATAAAAATGTAATTTTCCTGAATAACTGAAATAGCAACCAGAAAGTGAGGAGAGGGAGATGAAGGTACGGATCACGCCGCTTTGCCTGGGCTTCTGTCAGCTGCTCTCTAAAATGCTTTGCTACCCTCTGGTGGCTTCCAGAGGAGCTGTGCAGTCTGGTTTCCATTCCTTGTTCAGTCCCTCTGCCAACTTTTTGAGCTGCGTTAAGGAACCCAGATCTGCTAGTGGAGGTTTATATTTTCTCTGATTTCAAAGCAGCAGTACAATAATAAAACGACAAAGCTGCTGTTTCATTGTTTTTATGTTGGATTTCCGGTTTGGGTTGGGTTGTTTTTTTATTTTCCTGTTGTTTGTATGCACTCCCTTTTGGTCTGCAATTATCATCACAAAGGTAGCTTGGTTGGGATGTTCAAATGAAAGAATAATAGCTTTCTATCTCGGTTCTCTGTGTAGTGGGGCTGTTCAGTGTTTGGGAGTGACACGGGTTTTGTAGTTCTGCAGAATGCAAACCCTTGTCCTCTACTTACCTGCAAAGGACACAAGTACCAGTGAAATCAGTAACAGCCAACCTCCCGTGATCTCCAGGAGGTCAGAAGAGGTTCTGCTCAGCCTCGTGCAGGGGCAGCGTTCAAACCTCCATCATCCTTCACTGTGCCTTCATCAGTCAGCAGCTTGTTTTCTCCCTTTTCTGCTTTCCCTGTTCTTTAATTGATTTTCCATTGTGGCTTCATAGCAGGGAAGCTGTAGGTAGGGATTTAAAGGGCAGTGGTTTGACAGATTATACAAGAAACTCCTCCCAGGTATTAATTCCCGGGTTATGGGGTCAGAGAGGCTCTTGTGATCTTTCAGTCTGACCTCCTGTGGAGTGCAAGTCACAGGACTGCCCTCAACTGACTCCTGCTTGAAGTGCAGTGCTGAATAAAGAAAACATCCCCTCTTGCTTTAAAACTTTCCCGTGATGGAAGGTTCAGCCTGTTAAATTGTTCCCATGCTTTATCACCCTCAACATTAAATACTTCTGAACTTTGCTTTGTTTAGTTTCAGTTCCCAGCTTTGGGTGTTTCGTTGCTTTGTGCATTTGGCAAGCCATGTGTTGCCAGAGCTCTGTGCTGTGGAGAGCTTGTGGTTTTGATAGAGTTGCCAACAAGGTGGAGCTCTTGGTTGTAAGAAGTGAAAAGTTGTTAATGTTATTGACTGGGTAAGTGGGGTGACTGGTATTGTGGGGTGGGATGTGAAATCACAAACCCATCACCCAGAAGGCACATGAGAAAAATAATACCAGGGCACGATAGGGAGTGTGTGTGCTTTTTCCTAGTGTTTGTCTGCACTGGATATTTCTAGTGTTTGCATACTTAAACACTTAGGGATGATTTATGAGGGTTTTCAAGTGAGATCTTATTGCAAAAGTCTTGCAGAGGTTGAATTTTATGAGAAATTTCTTGAATTACAAAAGCATTTGTTGTTTTGGGTGCATTTTTTTGTAAATCAGATGTGCTGAGGTCCTTTGGGATGCAGGCTGCTACATTCAGCACAATTGCTGTTAGCTTCTTATGCTGTTTCAATTTATGATATGTTTTATAAGCAGCTCCATCTATCTCACAACTGGCAGAGGTTTGGAGTGGAGAGCAGCCAGGGCCTTTTGTGCTGGATTAGCCTACAAAAGCCCTGAGAAGAGAGCATGACCACAAGCCTGGCAGGCAGTAAGCCCAGCTATAAGGCCATCCTAAAGGAAAACAGCTTTTTGTGGTTCAGATGGAGGAAAGAAAGGGATGCAGTAGATTTGGGTTACTTCAACCACAGAATACACTGTGACAGAAAATGACCAAACTTCTTCTGTGGCTTGACCTCCATCAAGAAAAACTTGCTGTTTTTAAAGCCATCCAAAACCCCACAGGAGATGGTGGGAAGTCAGTCAATGTGGAGGTGTGGGACAGACTTTTAGGTTTCAGTCTTGCCTCTTCTTGGCAGGACACTGAGCCCAGCACGTGGCACCAAGAGTCCTCAGTGCAAAGCCACTTGTAATACAGCTCCTTCCATGGCCTTGTGGGCTGCTTGTATGAGGCTCTGGGAGCTGCTTATTCCAGTCCTGCTGCAATATCCCTGCCTGTGAAGTGGGGACAGAAATGCCAACCTCAGCGTCTCTGCCAAGGCGGACTGTAAGGATTTGTTAACGTACACAGCTGTTGTGGGAACAGCTCTGCTGTTGATGTTCAGCATCCACAATCTATCTTCTGGCACTGATGCTTTCTAAACCAAAGAACTGTTTTGAGCTGATGCCAGTAGTCATGGGTATGTCTTACAAGATCTTCTGCAGCCAGATGCAAACTTGTTTGGGCTGTGTCTTGGGCTGGCTGGACTCAGTCTGCTTCAAGACTGCAGGCTGTGTAATTACACAGCTGATAAATCCAGTCTCCCAGCAGACCTCTATAGCCAAGTGTGGTGCTTTGCTGACACGGTCACAAGGCTTTGGGACTGGAGACAGTTTACATCCCTCCCTCTTAGGGAAACTTTTCACTTGACAATAAGAGTATGGACACTTGTAAAAATAAGAGCATGTGCTCCAGCCTTTGAAAGCACCGTACCCTCTTTCCAGGAAGACTAAGGGGATGGCATAGAGTGGCACGAAACTGAGAAAGCTTCAAGTGAAGTGTTTTACATTTTAAAATCACTTTTATTTTCAATGTCCATCTTGACCTTGTCAGACCACAGCTAGTTCTGGAGGAAGACAAGATGCAGACTCACAACCTCAAAGCCAGGCAGTAAGGGAGGTCACAAGGTATGTGTGTGAGCACCTGTGCAGTGACAGGAGATGATTTTCCTGCAGGGAATCATGAGTATTTCAGGAAATCAGTATTTCTGGCAGTTCAGTGAGAAAGCACTTTGCAAGCTGAGGAAGAGGGCATATCTGTGATCACTGGGACTTCCTGAAAGCTGTTTCTTCCCCAGCTGCCTGTATAAGGGAGCATCAATAACAGAGGTGTGAAAAAGTGGAGAAAGAAGCAAAAATCACCTCCAGTGAAAAATGATAAGGAAAGAGACAAAGGGAAAAGAGCCCTCCAAATCCTTAAAAACCCAGTCTTTTCCATCAGTTTTAGAAACAAAACTGGCTATGGTTAGGAAAGAGCATTCCCATCTACCAAATTCACTGGTGGGGTTTAGCTTCTTAGTACTGAAGGGAAAAATGCACTTTGGAAGCAACATTCCTCCCTGTTTTCCAGGGCACTGCACCCTCTGGCTGCAAGCGCATCAGGCAACTTTCCCAAAAAGGCACTTTGGGGATGTAGCCTACATCTCTGGAAGGAATTGAATGGGGAGTATGTCTCTGCTAATGAAAGCTGCAGCCAGAAATAAGAGTTCTGGAGGTTGAAAACTAGGTTAAAAGCAGCCAGCAACGGAAGGCAGCTGAAGATGGAGTGGGTTAAAGAGCTCTTGAGCATTAGATGGTGGATAGTTTTGCTTCACTCACAACTCCTGGGTAATGCAGTCCTGGCAGATTGACAGGGCTTCTGGGGTGAGTTGTCACAAGATGCTTCAGCTTGCTTGTTATTTTCCCTTAAATTTTTATTTTTAGTTGAATTCTCCCACTTAACACATACTACAGTGACCCCTACCGCTGCCAGCAGTCAAGGACCCATCTCAGTACAACCATTAAACTACGGGAAAGTATTGCCTGTAGTCTTAAAAACAGATAGTATCATTTATAACCCTTAAATATGCAGAAAGTCTGCTGCTAAACTCTACACCACCAAAGAGGAAAGCTCCTGTAAACTATTGTGATGCTTAGAATGTGGCTACGGTGTTTGTGTAAAGATTAAGAATCGGCCAAAGCCTTCAGAATAAACCTATTCTTCCTTTTCCAAGAAAGACTGGGGAAGCATGCTGACCAGTTGGACCTCACACATGGCAGAACTGCTGTACTTCACCACATTCAGAAACAGCATCCTTGTGCTCCTGCTTGGTCCCAGCCACCAGGACTCTCTCCTATTTTTTAAGAGCAGTTGTGGGGTAGGAAAATCCTGACAGAAATTAGAATATGAAAGGCGTTCAAGGCTACTGCCCTTAAGAAAGTGGACGGCAGCTGCTCTGTCTTCTGTAATGCCTTGTGATGTGTTAAGAGAAGAGCCTCGTGTGGTCTACACGCAGCATTTTGTGTCTGTGTTAACTACCCTGACCCTGGGCTGAACCACCACCTGCTTATTTGAGATCTCTTTTCAGCAGGATTTTTCTAGTGTGTAAAATCTTAACGGGGACATTAGGATCTTAACAGAACTTACAAAGAGATAGTGAGGAAATATGAAACTTGTAATATGGAAAAAAAGGAAGTTTGAGAAGTCGGAGTATCAGATGTAAATAGCAGGGTCTTCAGTGTAGTGCAGTGCAAACACAGCTGCTGTGTAGCAGGATGTTTTACCTGGGAACTGGGGCTTCCAGGTGTTCTGTGCTTGTTGGGAACTGTCCCCACTTCTGGTCTGGATAAACGGGCAAAGAGACAGCTCAGGTGCCCTGCCTGAGCCCAGGGGAGCTCTGCCAAGGGGCAGGGTGATGTGTGGAGGTGGCCAAGCACCAGGAGGGATCTCTGGATCTCCCTGTGAGTGATGCCTGCTCCTCTGCATGGCCAGTCTGACCCATGGCCACGCTGTGTCCAGTACACATCCATGGGCTCACGCAACGAAGTTCTTTACCCCAGCTGCTGGATTTAGTGATGCCTCAGGTCTGGGGAAAGGCAGCTGAGTTACTGCAGCTGTGTGGAGAGCCAGGAGTCCCACTTATGCACTCTTTCAGAAGTTATCTTTGACCATCTGTCCTCTGAGAGCATCACCCTGAGACAGATCCTTCTGCTTCCACCTGCCTGCCTTCGTGTAGTTGGCTGTTGACAGTAACCACCTTGGACATCTGTGGCCTCGCCTGAGAGCTCTCACTGTACACAGGGTGGTGACTGAGGGAGCAGGGTGAGGGGCAAGGCTTTTCTCTGCCCTGCCTCACTCACTTGCTGCAGTTCTGGGAGTGTAGCATATAAAAACAGGGGGGATTCTTGGGATCAGACTCTCCTTTCTGCAAAGCTGCACACTGTGCCGTACAGTTCTGCAGAGCTGAGCCAGAGTGCTTTTGTGCGCTGCTGAGCAGTGCTGGATTCCTTGTGGCTTCATTATGGCTTGACAGTGAGCACTGGGGAATGAAAAATAGATAATGTGGCTGCAACACTTGCTGTAACTCAGCAGGGAAAAAGAAAAGGCACCCCCTTGGGAACCTCCCTTCCCATTCCTCACAGCTTCCAGTGTCATGTGCTGCCTCACAGGATGCCTGGCACTGACCTCAGGAGCTCTGCTGAGGCTCTGCTGTCATGAAAAGCAGATAGCTAAATTTGTATTTTACAAGTGCACCTGTGAGACTTGAGCAATGACAAGTTGAGGCTGTGATAGAGGGAAGCAGTGGGAGGTCTCCCTGAGTGCGTTTGTTTTTCCTCAGAAAGCAACCACTGCTTCCCTCTCCCTTGCACAGAAGCCCCAATCCCGACCCAAGGACCTTCTGGAGATAGGCAGTGATTGCTCTATAGCAGGAAAATGTTGAGCTGTCATTCCCTGCTTCTGAGTCATCCTGCTAAATCTGTGCACCGCAGCTGGCTGAGAAGGGGAGTGGGAGATGGAAAATCCCCCTTGGGATCAGGATAACAGTCAAGGAACCAAAGTGGTGGAGAAAAAATAAGTCAGGCCTCTGTAGGGATTTGAATGTGGGGCTGGCCTTCAAGATACCTAGATAGAGCAAAGGGAATCCTCACTGCTGGGATGTAACATCTAAGGAGATTTTATGTGAACCTGAATGCTGCATGGTTGAGGTTGCTGCTGTGTTGGGGGTTTAAGCAAATGCCAGCTGCAAGGAAATAATTTTGTCAGTGGTCTGAGGATGTGGATGCATGACACATGAGAACTGGCTCAGAACAGCTGTGCTTGGATTGGACATTTTTCCTCATTGTAACTCCTGTTTCACTGCTGAGTTGCAGGATGCAGCTTTTTTAGGAACGGAGAGTGATGGCTGTGGTTCCACTCACTTGTGACCCCCCTGTTCCTGGTAGGATCATCTGTGCAGGGACAGAAATGATGTGTGGGGCTAAGGCAGCACTGGGGACTTGGGACAACTCAAGCCTGCAGTTGTGTTTTTTGGTTCTGCAACCAAAAATTTTGATGGGAATTCCTAAAATGTATTGCTGCCATTAGGTGACACTTGTTTAGATCATGTCTGTGGCTGTCCCAATGTAAACAGGCAGAGGGCTAATGCAGGTCTGGCTGGAGGTCAAACATGTCCTGTAGCAGAGCCAGTGCAGTGGCTCTGCCAGTAGCCTGGCACACAGCACACTGTGGTGACTTTTCTCAAGTAGCTAGCAAAGGCATCCTGGCTACATGCCATTCACAAGCCAAGGTGAGAATTAGAAAAGGTGTGTTTTAGTGACTCATAAATAGCATAGCACATGCTGACAGAGCAGCAGCTCAGCTTTATAATTTCAGCTTTGCATCCCAAAATGCCTGTTAGAAAAAAAAAAAAAAATTAAAAAAAAAAAAAATATATATATATATATATCAGTGCCCAAAGTGTATGGGCTGAATTCAGAGCTCCTGAGCAGTATCAGTTATAGCAGGTCAGAATCTGCCCCCAGCTCTCTAATATTATTGGAAAACCCTCTGCACCCACGCCTCTCTCCTCTAACCCTTCCTCAGTCCATTCTGTGGCTGCAGTTACAGCTTTAGCTTGTGCTGAGCTGCATTTTGTGCTGTGCCAGGTCCATCACACGTGCCGTGTGTGTGGTCCGGGTTTTGACCTTTGCCTGTGCGAAGTAGACGATCGTTGCAGTGCTTGACCTTCAAGGCCTCAGGTAATGCCTGATAAAGAAATGCCTGGCTGATTTATCTGCTCACACACAGAAGCATTTTCCTCCTGTATTTTACTCCTCTTGAAATTCCACCCATTGGTCATCCATCTTTTGTGATTTCCTCTTTCTTGATGTGCTCCACAGCAACAGTCACATAATAGTGCTTCATCTTTGACTTGAGCCCTTCTTATTCCTCCCTATTTTGCCAGATTATGCATGTTTTGGAATGGGATTTGCTAGAATTTTTATTCCATCTTAAGTGAAATAACTTCAGCTGCTGAGGAAAGTAGGATTTTTACTTTCTCATAATGGAGCAGAGTTCTCCAGCGACTGATAATCACTCTGAGCTGCCTGTGGGCTGGCACTGCTGTGTTTTCAGCAAAAACAGGGTAAGACCATTACTGAGAATGTCACACCTCTGCAATGATTCTTGTCCCTGGGAGCGAGACATGTTACCTGTCACTGGTGTGGTTATTGCAAACTGGTGTTACTAACTTTTAGAAGATTTGGGGCCTTTCTTAAATCCCTGAGCCATTATATAAGAATAATAACTTGGCATATTTAGATTTCCTGGTTCTAATGCCTGCAGAGAAAAGCTAACAATAGAAACCTTCAAAGATGCTGGACCACAAGTCAAATGCAAAAACAGAACCCAAAATGTGTTAGGTTTGGATTTTCTCTTAGAGAAGAAGGTGGAGAATGTGGTTCTGCCTTGTAGCTGTCAGGATCTGAGCCTGGTCCAATAAACTGCCTTCACCATTTGCCCTGAAACTATGAATAGCAAAAGGTCTTCTCTATCCCCTGCAGCTGGTGTGTGGTACGTGTATATCCATGTGCAGGGGGCTGCAGAGCAGTGGGGGGCTCGTGGCCTAATGGGGAATGAGTCAAGTTCGTCTCTGTTCACACCACTGTCGGCCAAACACTCCTGGTATTCCTCAGCTGACTGACTTTGTTTGAGAATCTCACAAAAATGTTTTCTTTTGATAAGGTCAAAGCCTTTCCTTGCAATTTTATTGTCATAATATTGCCAAAACACTTCAGCAAAGTTGAGATACTTTAAAAAAATATCATTCTAAGGAAAATAACATGTTAATTTTTTATTTTATTGTTTTACTACTGCCCCAAAGAAATAGCATGCTCTGAGAAAGAGATTTTGTATTTTTCTTAGCTGTCTTGCATTCTGGTGAGGACTATACTACATGAGTCTCAGAAAAGGAATTTTTCCAGACAAAAAGTCTTCTTAACTTAAGTTACCTTTACACCTGAAAAAAAATGTACCCAGTAGAAAGCCCTCTCCTAACAACCCAGAATTTCAAGGGTGGCTCTTTTAAAGGTTTTGTAAATCCCATCTTCAAATCTCTTGAAACATTAATTTTCTTTTACCTACACAGACTCTTTATAAGTGCCTTGTAGTATTATTATTTAATACCTCGATTTTGTAATTTTCTTCCTTTCAGAACCAGCAGGGACAAGTCTGTGTGCCGGTCTGATAAAGACCCTTAGCTGTGCTACATTGCAGGTGCTGGGAATTTCACGTTCCAGAATAGTGGTCTTCCCAGAGAAATCTGTTTCAGATATGTCCCTATGCACTCTTCAGCCGTGGTGGCCGCTTAATGAATGAGGGTCTGAACTGTGGTGTTCTGATAGTGGCTTTTCTGTCATTGGAGCAGCTGTGAATTGGAGCAGAAAGCATTTCTTGTACCATCATTCCCAAGGCAGACAGGCAAGTACTTGCTTGTCTTGATGAGGCTGTGCCACATGTGTTGTATTAGCATGCCAGAATAAATGCACTTCAGGTCTAGACAACAGTAAAAGGCTCTGTAAGTGTCACTAGAAGTAGGCAGATGGGGAGGCTCGTGCTTCCACAGATGATGCTCCCAGCCTCAGATGCCCTCTGAACATTAGGAGTGAGTTTGTTGGAGGGGAAGGGGAGATGTCTTCTTGCTTGGTTGGTCTGTTGTACTTTTACCCTCAGAAAATCCCCTTTATTCAGCCTGACAACTTTTCCCTGTGAGGTGGATGGATTGGTCACACCCCCAGATGAGGAAAGCAGCCTGCCGATTGTTCCGTGTTTCACGCAGGGAACTGGGGGGAAAGCCAAGAGCACATCCTGAATTTGGGAGCTGCACCTGTTTCGGCTCTGGCTTTGCCTTGGTGGCTCCTGCTGAAAGCAGAGGAGCCAAGGGGCTGTCTGTGGGCAGAGCCCAGGAGCTCTGCTGGCCAGCAGGCTGGCTTCCTGCCCACTCCAAAACCCTGGCTCAACTGTGATCTGCTGCCCTCAAAACTGGGGTCATGCCTCAGGCAAAGCCATCATTACCTACCTTGGATTAATAACCTTAATTACTGGAGCCCTGTGGGTCAGATCTTCCCTGTGCTGGCTGAATTACAGCCTTTAATCTGCTTTCCTCTCTCATAGCCTCTGAGCCTGGAGGGATTGGCAGGCAGGGGAGATCTTCTGCCTTCCAGCATCTTTTCCCTAGGAAGGGCTGCAGATGTGAAACAGCAACCACAGCTGGCAGGGGACTTGAAGCCACCAAAGAGGTGCACCTAGAAGGTGCTTCTGCAGCTCTCAGGTTCAAAGGACAAATGTGGCAACATTTGAAGTTTGCCATGAACTACATCTGCAAAAAATCATAGCAGCCATCGTGGCAGTGAGGTTTGGTCATCTGGGTAAGGGGTGCATGGCTCTTGTGGGGGAACATCCCCCCAGATTCCTTAATCTTCCCTGAGCAACTGGGTAAAGTTGAGGCAGAAGTCTGGATTTCTAAGATGCTTCCTCACTGGGTGTTTCCCATAAAGAAAAAAAAGGGCAATTCTAATCAGTGGGAAAATTTCCAGTGGAGAGGGACTGAGCTGTGCAGTCCAGGGCATGCTCCTAAACGATCTTGAGGAGTGAGGGGATGAAAAAGAGACAAAATTTTTGGACTAAGAGAAACAGACGTGGACACAAAAGAGCTGCAGAAGGAGCATCTGCTGAACTAACAACAGTATAAACTGGGGAGGAGTGCAGGGTAATGCACCCATTGCTGAAACCCAAATATATGGGGGTGTGTGTGTATATATAAATATTCTATATATATAAAAAATTATGGTCTCTCAGGGTAAGGGGTGCTACTGGGGTCCATTTCCTCACTGGAAACTGATGACGGAGAAAATGTGAATCTCTCTGGAAGTGCTAGCTCAGCAGATGCAAGCAGAAATTATTGGAAAAGGTACAGAAAGCAAATAGGAGCTATCATCCTGCTTTGCTAGAAATCCCTGGAGCACTTGCACCTTGAGTACTGTGTGCAGCTCCAGTTATCCTGTCTCAGAAAAGATGTGATAGAACTGGAAAGGCACAGGAAACAGCGACAGGGTCAGTGGAGCGTGAAGAGTAGGTGCTGCCCAGGGAATGATGGAACAGATTAGGCATTTTCAGGTGCCTTCAGAAATGAAACAATAGAGAAAAGAAATATGACAGATGTGTATAAAACCATGACTGTTATGGAGAACATAAAATTAGCATTTCACAATATAATCTTAAAATGCTCACCTTATAAGTTAAGGTGAGCATTAAATGGAGCTATTGAGAAGGAGTTTTAAACTAATAAAAGCTTTTCCCTGCCACATGATTAATCCTTGCCAAAAGATAGTGAAGAGGTCAATGGTATTACTGGTTTCCAAAAATGAGTATAAAAATTTGCTGGGGAGAAATCCATCAAGGGTTCCTAAACACATTGTGAGACATCCCGTAGATGAGGGCATCTGCTGGGCCCTGGAAGTGGGTGGAAGGAACAGTGTCTGTCTGCCTCTTTCTCCAGAGTATGTGTTCTGAGCTGCTCATGCTACTGCCAAAATATTTGGAGATGCCCTAGAAGTTCAGGTTTTGAGGAGATGTCACTGTACTGAAAAATATTCAGAACAAGCACTTCTCCTTAATTCACACTGGAGACATTTGATACACGAAGTCTTCTTTACATGTAATATTAGATTTCTTCTTAATGTTAAGAAATTCAGCTCCTGAGTGCTCATTACTATAAGCTTTTTATGTGTTTGAGGATAAACCAATTAAATGATCAAGGCTATGGGATATCTTTTCTTTTGCTCTGGAAGCTGCTTTGGTGAGCTCAGAGGGTCTGAGATTTTACCAAGTCAGTCCCTCTAGCAGGACCTGGAGTCAGTGGTTTCTGTTCACTCTTGTTCAGAAAGGCAACAAAGAAATTATTCTTTCTTGTCTGATGTACAAAATCAAGCTGCCTTTTTTTTTTTTTTTTTTTTTTTTTTTTCATCCTGTCTCACCTTCTATTTGCTCTCAGAAGGCGTGTGGTATACTTTATCCATAGTAGTGTTTCCAGCAGAACCTTTGCCTTATAATGAGTGCAATTTTATACTGATCAGGAAGAGGCTAATCCTCTAATTAAATCATCAGAATGAGGACTGACAGATGATTCCCTACATGTCCACAAATTTATTGTGTGACCTTCAGCAAACCCCTCAGCTTTGTGCTGCAGTTCCCGCTGTCTCTGGTTGTGATTGTGCTGTGCTTTGGTGGAGCTGGGTGCAGTAAGAGCTGTACGTGGCTGGTACGTCCCTGAAGCAGACGTCGCTGCCCCTCCTTGTCAGCAGTGCTCTGCTTCATAAAGAAGGGGAAAAGGGTAAGCAGAAATAGCCAGAGAGCACAATGGTGATTGTGGCTTTCACTGAAAAGGGCTGTAGGTTTTGGCCCATAGATTTTGCTTAAACAGCTCTTGCAAGGAGAGGTGTTGTGGAGTGGTCTCTGCCATCCAGTGAAGAATGTACAATCACTGATCACATATGGATCCATGGAGTGAGCTCCAAGAAATGAGCACCAAGTGCAAGGAGTTCTGTATATTTACAGAGAGAGGGACGAGGGACAAGGTCCAAGCTCTGCATCAGCACCAGCTCAGACAAAGCTCTTAAGGTTAATGGGCCCTTTCTCATCATATCCGCCTGTGTTTGACCAGAAAATACAACAAGGGCAGGGACATGCAAAAAAAAACCCAAAACAACCCAAACCAATCAACCGGAAATAACACACCTGCACAAGCTGTTTGTCCGTGTACCCATCACAATGTTCAAAGAGCTACCAGTCAGTATGGATGAAAACAGAACAGCATAGACCCAGCACATTGAAAGATTATTACTGCCTTTGTATGAATGCAAGGAAATTACCTTTCCTGGCTATTCTCTTCTTGCAGCTTTTGTAGATTTTCTTTCTTTTTTGGCTTTTGTAACTGGTGAACTCATACATATTATGCTATTTTAATACCTAGCAAAGAGCCTTGTCGGTTAAATCACCTTATTTTTCTCTGATCAGAGTGCAGTACATTCCTCTTTTTAGTAGAAGGTATTAATTTAAATTCCATAATCCTAAACATATTCTCATTACTGTTCAGTGCTTCAGAAGGCCAATGGCATTTTAATTTAATAAGGGAGAAACACACATGACACTGTGTTCCCTGTAAATGTCTTCTGACCTCAATGAGGCTTTCACAGCTTTCTTTGTGTTCCAGCAACTGCAATCCCTGCTTTTGTTCAAGCATACTATCATTTCTAATAACTGTATTCCACCAGTGGCTAAAAATTTAAATATCTGTAGCGTTTTCATGGTAAATTTTGAGATGTTATTTGCATTGTTATTTAGCAGCGCAAGCTCATCAATGGAGCCATAGTGAGATTTATGCACCACCGTGTCTCACTGAAATATTGTTTGGGTACATGCTGTCCCTCTGCACTGAAATAAATTTTATTTTGGTTTACCTTGTTTTCAGATTAACACATCTAGCAATGTCTCAATTTATGTCAGCGCCATTTATCTTTTCATATTTTTTTAAGCTTTGTTTACTGGGCTAAGATTTACCTAATTGGGTACATGATATTACTGAGTATTTTGTGGCATGTAAACACTTGAGTCATATGCATCACAGTTCTTCCTTTACCATTTTTATGCCTCCATTTTGCTGTCTAAACTTACTTAAATCTACTCAGTTTGAAAGAGCACGTGCTTGTTGCAGGCCCTTCTTTGGAAATGTCAGGTAATACTCACTCTCTTCACTGATCTGAGTCTGCCTTCCTTTCCTCTCATGTGAGTCAGGAACTGGCCCCTTAGAGTGTGCTCACAAAGGGTGGAATATCAGACTTGCTGTAAAGTGATGGAAACTCCCCAAAGAAATGGGGATTGTTTTATTCATGGTTTTATGGGGGGTTTTGAGTAGATTTTCCAGGAATACCTGCATTAGTTTAATGAACAGTTAGTTCAAAATTCAGCTACTTGTTGCATTTTTACATTTTATTCTTACAAACATCTGTATCGTGTCTAAGACACTTGCCCTTGCATGTTCATGGGATAAATCTGCTCATTCCCATGCTAGCTTGATATTTATGACATCTGAGTGCAACTCTTCCCTCATACCTAGTGCTGCACTTCAGTCCTGGCATCTCTAAATGAAAGCCCCTCATTTACAGCACCATGTTGGCTGCTAAGCAAGGAGGGCACCTTGACTTTGGATCTCACTGTTCTGTCCTTGATTGGCCATATCCAAAATTGTTCTCATCTCAAACATGCTGCTGAAGCATTTGCAGAAAGAGGACTATTATTTTTTTGTGCTATTACCAAAGCACTGGAGAAGCACCAGTTCTGTTTTGGGGCTTTACTGTGCAAACTACTTCTGGCCTTGCTCCAGCAGGGCTACAGGCTTGCTCTATAATGATCAGGTGTAGCAGAGGACTGAAGGACAGCTCTGGGTGAAGGGGAGAGGTAACAGCTGTAGTCTCAGTTTGGTATCTGCCCTGACATGGCACCATAGTCTTTCATGATGGCTGTGGAGTAGGAATTGCTGAGGAGTGTGATGAAGCAATGATCCTAGGTAACAGGGGACATGGAGAAGGGAAGTTTCATTTAGCTTTTTGTTATGACTTGGTGCATGTGCAAGGTCCTGTCTAAAATAGCTTATAAATTAAGTCAGAGTGATGATTTTTAAGCCTAAGTCACAGCAGACAACAAAAACTGAGTTTAGCACGAATCCCAGAGATGTTAGTAATGTCTTCCATCCTTCTAACAGTCCTGAACTGTACTCTACTGGCTTTGCTTCTGGATAAGTGCTATTTTCAGCATGTGAAGTAGAGTTGACTGGAAAATAAGAGCTACCCTTTCATGAAACATTTAGCATTTTAACTGGTTTTTTCTCCTCTTTTCTATTTAAGAGTAAAACTGAACTGTGGAGTATTTATTAAGGGCATGAAAGACTCCAGAAGCTCTCAAAAGTATTAGTTTTGCCACACATGCTTGATAGAGTCTCACACTTAAACAGCATCTCTTTTATTATGCCTGGTTTATGTGCCTTAGTAATCTGATCTAGATGTTAACATCTAAGTCTTTAATCCCACTCTTGCATCCCACTGAAGTGCTGGTCAGAAGCCTGTTACATCCTAGAGTGTATTTTTCTCTGAATAAATGTCCATCTCATGACCTGGTCACTTCTTCCAGATATTAGGAAAAACAAAAGCAGAGAAGGCTTTGAAAGGTGGTGTGTGTGTAGGTAACCCCGCTTGAGCACAAAGTAATTCAGTTAGAAATTCACCCTTGTGCTGGGCTCCTATTTGTCCCAGAGGGAGCTTCTTTTTAGTACACTATTAGAGTTTACTCAGGTGAAAGAGTTCTTTGAACGGCTTTTGTATATGATAGTACTGTTTTGTTGAAGGAGTTTTTCTGTGCTCCTGTGCTTTCCAGCCTTGTGTTGTGGGTTTTGTGTAATTTCATCAATTGGAAGCAGTTCTAAGGAGAGCATCTTTCCCTAACCATCTTGCATGTGAAATATGTGCCCTTCCTTTCTCTGTGCAGCGCCAACACTGAGACAGACTTGAGTCTGCAGTGCTGTAATGGTGATAGTTTAAAAATGGGTAAAAAAGAAGGTACCTTGAGTTTCAACGGAGCGCCCTTTGCATGAGGCTGGTGCCTTGGGGCAGGCGGAGGCTCCCTCGTTTACAGCGTGTTCACCAAGGAGCACCCCAGTCTGGGCACTCGCACCCACCGGTGATTTAGGACCACAGCTGTCTCTTCTCCCCGGCCACGTTGCCGGTCCCGTGGTTGCATCCCCGGGAGCCCCGGGAGGGTCGCGCTCGGTGTCCCCGCCCGCGGTACCTTCTGTCGCCGGGGCACCCGCGGGTACCGACCCTGCCCGGGCGCACGGCGGCCCCGGCGCTGGTGGGGCGGGCGGCGGGGCTGTCTCCTCCCTCCTCCCTTCCTCCCTCCCCGCCGGCATTCGCAGAACTTGAGCGCGGCGGGCCCGTGCCCCCGGCGGCGGGGGGAAGCGGCCGAGCCCCGGCGGCGGGGGCCGTGCCGGCAGGGGGCAGGGCCGGGAGCCGGCCGCGCGTGTTTCTAGGGCTTGACGTCCTTCCAGCCAGCCCGCCCCGCTTCCCGGCACGGCCGGCCCTCCGCCGGCGGACAAGTCCCGAGAAGTGGCGGCGGGGCCCCCCTCCCTCCCCCGGGCGCGGCGGGGCCGTGCGATGGGCCGGGAAGTTTGGCGGCGAGGGGGCCCGGCGCCCCGCCGCTGAGAGCCGGCCGCTCCGGGGCCGGTCCCTTTTCCGAGGAGCGGGACGGCGCCACAAAGTGAAATCCATGAGGATTCTCGGGCTTCTCCTGGAGAAAGGCTCGCATATGCTGCAGTGTCTCTGTGGAAGGCGCCTGAGATCCAGCCACAGCCCAGGTGGGGAGCGCGCGTCCTTGTCCCCGCCGCCCTCGCCTCCCCGCCCGGGCGCCGCTCGGCCCGGGCTGGCCCCGTTTCCTCGCCGGCCTCTCCCGCGCCTCCGCCTCGCCGGCGCTGAGCGCAGGTGGCCGGGATGGGCCGGGCGCTGTCCGCGGTGCTGACCCCGCCGCGCATCCCCGGGACCGAGTCCCCGTTAATTCGGCGTTCCCCACGCCCGGCTCCTCTCCGCCCTCAGCGTCTCCGCCCGCTGGATTCCCAACCCGGCCGCCCTCTTCCCGAGGCCTGGCCCCGACCCCACCCTGTGCTTAATCGCGCCTGGAGCCCCCACCCACACAGAACTCCCACGTGTATCCTTTGTCCTCACAGTGATTCCTACCTCACAAGTGACCATCATTATTGTTCCCTATCCTACCTGCAGCCCACTCAGGTCCTTTTTCTTCTTATAGGACCCCTGTATTTCTCATCCCGCTTGGAACCCCCAGCCGTGCCTTCCATTGCCAGCTGGCCAATATGGGGATAACCTTCCCCAGAGTGCCAATGGCTCTACAGAGCTCTAGGGTTGGCCTCAATGGAAGAGCTCTCTGTACTTTGTGCTTCTGGTACTAGCAGTGTTGCAGTGGTTTTCTCGTGGAGGGTGTTGAATGACTTTTTGATTGGGGATGTACTTAGAAACAAAGAAAAGTCCCTGCTTGCTCCTGATGGGGGGGCTTGAGGAGACTCCCAACTCCACTCTCAGCTCCTAGTCTGTTGGGGAGAGAGCATTTCACTAGGATGGGAAGAAAGTGCAGTGGGGTGAATTTCTGAATGGTATTTGTGATCCTAAACACTTCCCCTGAACACTTTTTGAAACGGGGGAATAAGTGCATGAGTGCCTTGGTTTGGTGCGGTTCTAACCCTGAGTTTTAGGATGATCTTGTTGAAGCTTTTAAAGTGGTGTTTCTACAATTTCTTCTCTGCTACATCTGTTCCTTCGATGAATGTGACTTTCCCTCTCTAGAACACTGGGTAAATGCCTACGGAATGAAATCCTGTGTTACTTTTGTTATTGTTAAGATCCGTAGAAGCTACTAATTGGATGCTTATGAAGATATCTTTTGGAGTATTCTTTCCTAATGCTTGTGTTGGGTTTTTTCAGGCGATCTTGGTCCTAGAAGAGAAAAATGTCCACAGCTCCAGTGCAAATGCTCGGTGTTTCTCTTCTCTTGAAGAGAAAGGCTTTTCTTAGGGGAGCACTGTTGTTGAGGTAGCCTGGATTCCCTTATGGCCTTGCTAAGGAAAAGCTGTTAATGGTTATTGCCACCTGTTTATGCCTCAGTAGCCTCTTCCTTCCCGTGGTACTCTTATGTGCCAGTTGCTGTCTGTGACAAGTTCATGGCAATGGGAGAATGTTCAGGAGAGAAATCTGGGTCCTATTCAAAGCATGTTCTGCCCTGCTTTGAAGAACAAAGTGATAAATAAATAGAATAAATTGTGACTGCACTGAAAAGACACTAGTCTTTTCAGTGAAAAGCTATAATGGAGTTTATACCGTAGTGCTATGTGTGATTGCTTGTTTTGTGTCTTTTGGAAACCTGGAGCAGTAAAGAGAACAATAAGCTACAGGTAAAGGTGGGGTGGTGCTCAGGCCATGAAGGATGCTAGGCTCTAACTTTAGTGAACTAGAAGTCAATGATTCCTAATAGTCTCTTGGCTGAGCTGGTTTGGCTTTACAGGTGGATCCTGTGCTGGAGTGTGTCTGATGCATATGTGGTGCCTGAATCTTCTCTTACTTCCCCCATTCTGATGAATGATGCTGAACATTGCATAGCCTTTGTATTTCCTGATGTTGTGCTGTGAGGAGACAGTCTATGGGAATGATCTGTTGTTGTCTTCAACTGAGCTTATTTTCCAGGTACTAGCCCCATGCCACCATGAGCCTCACCACTGCAGATGGGGTCTGTTGCTTTGCATCAGGATGCTAAAATACAGTACTCCTTGGCTGCCTTTTTTTTCATTTTCCAATAAGATTGGGGTTTATGTTCTTGAAAACTGTGCAATAAAAATGAAAGCTTTCACCTATGAAAGGATCACTGTGGGGTGGGCCTGCTGGAGGATAAATCTCCTTGCTACCACTTCAAAAGGTGAGCATGCCCCAGGACACTCTGGCAACAACCCTAAAGGTGTAGTGCTGTGCCCAGCATGGCACTGTGGGGCCAAGCCGGTCAGAGATGTAAACCAGCAAAAGGATTATAAAATTATGGGAGTGGAAGGACAGTAGAAACATGGACTACAACAGCAGTGTCACAGAGTGATGTGAGCTACTTACGTGTCCTTGATCCTCTGATCTGAAGTTACTCTGACAGGTTGACCAAGCCTTTTGCCTTCCTCATATTTATGTTTTCTTTAATGCCAA
The DNA here is from genome assembly GCF_015227805.2 of Hirundo rustica. NCBI lineage: Eukaryota > Metazoa > Chordata > Aves > Passeriformes > Hirundinidae > Hirundo > Hirundo rustica. The sequence goes on from NC_053459.1 coordinate 14,380,090, forward strand.
CAACTCATAAGGATGTCAGCACACGTTTAAAGTCAGATTCACATTTGAGTGTTGTGCTGACTCAGAGCCTTAGACCACTCCTGATTCTGACAAGAGCTAATGCATGATGCTTCAAAGAGAAAGTGTGAAATATTGAAGGTAGTTGTATAGTACTGTATAGCTCTATTGTGACGTTAGCAAAAATATTAGCAAGATTTTTTGATTGTTATGCAAAGACCTCTCACCTCATTACTTTAGCTAACTCTAGCCTGTTGTTTTCTTATGCTCCACTTCTGAGGTGTGCAGACCTTGTCTTAGGGGCAGGCTGTGGTTGTTTGAGCAACACTTTGCAAAATGGGGCTTGATGGGTCTCCAAGCCACCACAAAAGTGCAAGTAATTCATAGCAATGCAGAGTGAGATTTATCCTCTTCCTTTGTGAATTTCTTTACAGATATTTTAGCACAGCAACATCCTGTATCATCTTTATGTACTTCATTTTTTATCTTAGTTTCAGAGTTTGCAAGCTGACTGTATTGCATGTGCAGAGATACTTTCCATTGTGATGGTCTAACCATAGTTCATTTTGTTAAGTGTTTTGTTATTCGATTATATTCTCTGCTAACACTTTTCCTCTTTGCTTAGGATATGTGGTTTGCCAGTCCAGGTCTTTTTTTTTTTTTTTTTTTTGCTTTTGGCTTCCTAGACAAAATCATGAAACAGTTAGCTACTACACTGATAAGTTCAAGGTAAACATTAAATAATGACTGCATTTTTGTTGTTGCTGTGAACAGAGTTATGAAAAACTATTTTGGGTGACCTGTACCTGGTTTGCAAGCAGTTTGATGTAAAAGGCCCTGTACCCATAGACTGCATAATAGCAGCATGGAGATTTCTGCCAGTGAGTGTGTTTCAGTCTTCCTCCATAAGAATTTCTAACTTGGCTCTATGAGTGGTTCTGTCTCATGCCTGTGCCCCCCTTGGCTTCTGTACAGACTCTCCTGTGGGATGCATCATTGCTAACACCACAGATACTTCTCACATCAAGCAGCAATGCATTTTCAGCTTTATTTTCAGTAGTAGAAGTTTGGTTGTATCTAGAGACTAATCTATTCTCAAACATTCATAAGAGTACTTCTCGGTTTAAGTCCCTATTTTGCAAATTGATGCCTTCAGTACAAATTAAGCAGATATTGAAAGTAAATCCTGAACTTGGCTTCCATGGGAGTCTCACACTGGTGAAATTTGGAGATGCTCCTGGAAATACACTGATTGATGCTGGCTTTATGGCAAATTAAAATGATGTCTGGCACAGTAAGTCTTCATATTTCTCCAGGCCTTACAATACTAAGTTTGATATCTGGGGCAATGGAAACAAGCATTCTGTCTAAGTAGGCAGGGTCAGGCTGTGACTCTGCCATTAGCCAGGCTGTTGCTGCCTGTATACATCTTTGCATTTTCCCTGAGACTATTTGGGGCACTGTCATAACGTGTCTGCACGTGCAAGACATCTGCAGATGCAAATGGAATCACGTACATAGGAGGTACAATTGCATATTCAGGAATAGCATTTGGCTTATGAGCGGAACAGGCACTCCTTTGTTTGCTTGTGCAGTCATCTATGCATCCATCTACATTTTATTTACATACACTAGTTCTTGAAAATTTTCCCACTGCTGTTTATTCAGGTAAACAGCAAGTTACAGTGTACAGCAAATACTGCACAGTTCAGCTTCAGATTACTGGAAGCAACAACTCTCTGTATGGAAGCGACAGATAGTGAAACCTGCAGTTCCTTGCTGAGTTCAGGGAGCACAGAGAGGCTTTGATCTGTGGCAGCTCAGAGTGTGGATGTGCATTGCTGGTGGGAGAAGGGAACGGTGGCTTAGTGGTGCTGAGCTGGAGCTGAGAGCACTGGGATGTGACTGGGAGTCATTAGTACATTTTCCTTCCCCCACCAGGTGTCTTGCCCACCATTCTCTGCCACTGTTATGGCACATATTTTGTTCAGGCTCCCTCTTCCCGCTTTGTGTTTTTGGAAAAATAACACTTGCTGACCAGTGGAAGTGAAGTACCTGTGCTGTTCTAGGATAATGCCTATTGTTGACACTCATATGCTGTTGGAAAGAATACCTTTGTCTGATTTAGTTTAATTCAGCTGGGAAATGAATTAAAGAAAACTCTAAAAAATCTTTTTTATTATAACAGGAGCACTCCTCTGGGGTATTAATCAAGAATAGCTATAGCATTTTAAATCCACACTTTCTTTTATTCTGAAGTAACCCTCTCATGCAGACATTGGCTAAGCATCTCCCCTGTAAGCCCATAGTGCTTGTGCATCTTTGTAAAAAAAAATGTGTTCTGACTGAGCTAGATATGATAAATATTTTAGCGTTTTTATTTGATGAAATTACTTGGTTTCTATCATACAAAAATTCCAGAGATGTAAATGATAATGAACTTACTTATATGTATATAACTTTTTTAAGCACTTGCAGCCAGTTCTGTGTAGTTATGCAGAGGAAAGTCTTTGGTATTATGCAGAATTTTGTTTTCCAGTTTACAGTAAAGTATTTCATAAATCTTAAAAAGAACTTCAGGCCCAGGAACTCCCTGGATGTAAAGTGGCTTAGCAATGCAGAGCTGTCAGACAAATGTCTGAGGTTGCAGAGCTGGGCATCTGAAATTGCTGGATCTTCATTCAGTCTTCTGAATATTGAAACTTGTCTGGGTCCTACCAGAGTGTCACTGAGTGTCACTTTGAATCATATTTAGAAAATGTTTTAGTTCTGTGAATGAGAAAATACAAGAAAAATAAGAGTAAGTTGAATTTTCTTAAGTACCTGTAATCAGGATGATAAACAGTACTCTGAAGCAGAGGTTGGCTGGTTTATGGCACTTCTCACCTGAAGGTTTGCATGGTTTTGTAAAGGGATAAAGCTTAACTTTGTTCACTTCCCAATCTCAGCCAAGAAAAGAGGAAGAGTTTGTCTGAGGTTAAACACCGTGTACAACTGTGATGCATTATAAATGGAAAGATTTAAGGGAAATGTTAACTGACAATATAATTAAATACTTTTTCACCTTTTGCATTGGTTTTCCTGAATGACTGTGTATAAAATTCTGCATTGCTGATTTTCCACTTGAAGAGTAACAAAAGAATCCAGGGTCAAAGTTGATGACTTTCAGAGCAGATGCTTCCAGCTTAAGAGCTGTATGACTGTCACTAGGTCATGTCCACTCGAAGACCAAGGAGTATTTCTGGGGACAGGTCGCAGCTCACTGAACCACCTGACTACATATTTAACTCTATGCATGCACCTAGTCCCAACCAGAGCCATTGTTTTAAATGACTGGTGTGGATCATCCCTAAAATTCTTCTTGTTTTCCCTGTCCACAGAGCATTGACAGTAGGCTTGTTTTCTGCTTCCAGCAGATCCCTCTGGAGGTATTCCACAGCCATCAGTTCCCAGACGGAAAGCCCTCTTCATTAAAGAAATTGAAATCTTCCTGCTTTGTTTGTGTAGGAAACCTTCCTGCTTTGTTGTGAGAGTGATTTACTTCTGGCTCACTGAACTTCATCTCAAAACTAAGCCACTTGTCTTCCCGTAGCCCTTTCTGCTGCCTTCCAGAAGTAACCTGTTTAATCTTTTACCAAACTGGTGCTAGGTATAAATTTTTTAGTCCAGGTTGTATATATCATCAAAAGTTCAGCATGGTCTGAAAACTAGATGAGATTTCTTGTAGAATGTTGAATTTTTTCTGTTGTAAAAGTCATCTAAGATTATTGAGTACAAGTGTTAACCTAGCACTGTCTAATCCACCACTAAGTGCCACATCTGCATGTCTTAAACACCTCAAGGGATTGTGTCTCCACCACTTTCCTGGGCAGCCTTTTCTCATGCTTAGCAACACTTTCAGTGAAGAAATTTTTCCTAATATACAATCTAAAGCTCTTCTGATGCAACTTGAGGCCATTTCATCTTTGTCCTGTCCCTTGTTACTTAAAGAGACTGACCCTTGCTACAGCTTTCTGTCAGGGAGTTGTAGAGAGCAGTAAGGTCCCCTCTCATTCTCCCTTTCTCCAGGTTAAACACTCCCAGCTCCCTCAGCCACTCCTCATAGGACTAGAGTTCTCTAGACTCTTCCCCAGCTCTGCTCTGGAGCTGGACGGAGCACCTCAGTGTCTTTCTTGAAGTAAGGTGCCCAAAACTGGACACAGGAATTGAGCTGTGGCCTCATAAGCATCAGTACAGGGGATGATCACCTCTCCAGATGCAATGGTAGTGCACAAAGCTTTCAATTGTGTGAATAAATGTTTGCTTAATAGGCCTTTAAATAATTGTTCTTCCACTTGGAGGAAAAGAGATGTGTAATGTTTAATAATAAAAATAGTGTTTCTTTCCATAGTCTGAAATGGCATGGAAGGAGGTAACCATGTTTTGTATGGCAAAGCATTTTTCTAAATGGCATGTTTATGCCTTTCTAGCATGGTGGCTGCAATTGGCTGCTGGGCCAATTTGCATGTGCTAAATTGCAGTCCTGGGGATCTGTGAAAACAACCCAGCAAAGCCAATCTCAGCTGGGAGCATGGAAGCTGCTGCTAAATTTGTGATGAGCCACCCCCAGGCCCAGCGTGAGTCATTATCATTGTTTTGTTTTCCAGAAGTCGGTACCAAATGCTTCCAGGATCCAAAGCGTGGATTATCTCTGGAATTGTATTTGTTCCCTCACAGCTTTGTTTGTTCCAGATAAGAGGAAAGAATAAGAAAAAATGTCTTTCAAAAAAATAAATAATTGTTTCCTTATTTGTGTTCTCTTCCTGCTATTAATGTGCACCCACAGCCATTTGTTGACTTGAAAACTCACTTGTGCATGGCCCAGCAGTTGCTACTTGGTCCTAATCAGTTTGCTTTGTGCTGCCAAGGGGATGGGGGGGCAACACTAAGTACAGTAGGATGAGGCAACTTGACTGAAGTAATTGTTTGGCTCTGGCTGAGCTGAGGTGGGGAGTTTCTGCTGTCCCTTCTTCTGTTTACCTTGCTGACTTCTCAGCGAGTGTTTTCATGAAGCCACAGCTGTGTGTGGGACCATCTGGGACATCCATTTGCTGTAGGTCATGAGTCTTTCACCTGAAGAGTGCACTGGCGTCATCCCCGGGATTTTATACCTCATGAACACTTGCTGGGGTTGCTGTTCCTTGAGGAGATAAGACAAGGTGTTGAGAGAACGAAAGCCCCTGCCTGTGCTGGGATTTTGACAAAAAGTCCATTTGTTTCCAACTTTTGGCCCTTGTTTCAGGTTGTCTTCTCAAACACACTACTTTGGTGTGCCATAGACAGTGCAAGTGTACCTGCAGGGACTGTGGGTGGGATGCAGAGGAAATGCTGGGTCCCGCAGAGGAAAGGTCCAGGAGTCGGAAAATGCATGTGTGTGGGTATACAGAAGTGATTAAAATTCAAAACTTCAACATACAGTAGGTGGAAAAGACATGGATAGAGTGGGAGGCCTACATGAGCATGGGAGTGGAATAAGGAGCTGAGAGCACCGAAAAAGAGGAATAGAGAAAGGGGAACTTCTAGTGAAAGTAGCTTAAAAATGTAGCTAAACATGCTGTGCTTGCTTTGGGGACAGGAGTACCCAATCTGGTGTTCTCTCCTCTGCCTTACTGATTTTCAGGATGGAAAAGTCTGCTGGGAGGATCCAAAGTATGTCCAGAGAAGAGGACAAGCAATAGAAATCTTCCTTACGGGGCTGGGGGTGGAGCTGGATATACTTGCATAGAGCATTCAAACTAAAAAAGCACAAGGATCAAACATGTCCATGACACTCCACAATGCTCAAGCCTCTCTATGATGTTGGTGTGTCTAGAGAAAACCACTGAAACAGTATTGCAGCCTCCTCCATGCTGCAAGTTCCTTCTCAAGCTCTGTATTTCCTCTTTTGTTGCAATGTGGCATGAAAACCGAACCAAAGTAAATAGTGATTCTGCTGCTGGTGGGACTGGACAGCCAACGTGCTCCCACTATTTTCTGAGTTCCTGTGACTTAGTGTTGCCATTGTTTATCCTCTTCTGTGGCTTTTTGGTGGTGGAGAGAGGGGCATGTGAGCCTATGTCAAATCACAGCAGTGAAATTCAAGCACAGACCCTGACAGACTGGGACACCTCCCTATGTTCCAGCGTGTGGTGCTCCCCTTGCTCTCAGTTCTGCATGCCCAGGCCCTTTACTTCCCTGCTGCTTCAGTTTAGAAATATTAGAGGGTTGTCCTGGGTGGTGTATTTGTGAGGCTGGAGGGACTCTTAGGTGCTGTTTTTGAAAGGCTGATTTTCCCAGGTATTTATGCTCAGTGCAAGCAGGGTATAATCTTTATAAATATTCAGTTGGATGATGAGACAAATGTGTGTATAAATATTCACATATGGCTTAATGTCCTGTGGCTGTGCTTGGGTGTTCCTCTCTAATAACTGTAATTTACCTTTAATGTGTAAGACAAAGAAGCCTGGTTTGCTTTATCCTCCATTTCTGTGTTTGCTGGAGTTTCTGTGATGAATCCTTTACTGTGCTCACCCTTAACCTGAAGAGGCAGTTATGGAAATATAAATCATGCTCCCAGATGCTTGTAGGCTGCCCAGCAACGAAATGCACTCTCCCTGCCCTGCCTTCCCTGCTAAATGGCTGACACACGTCCTAAAACATCTTGCTGGGGATCTGTTTCTGCCCTGCAGCTCATTCACAGCACCTTGGCTGAGAAGGCAGTGTGACTGTGTTTTAGGGTTGGTTGGGGGCTTTGTTTCTGAGGTTAGAAAAGGTTAAAGTTAGAACAATCAAATTTCTTCAGATGGTGTGTGAAGCATGAATAAGGAGGGCAATTAAATGGGAGCATGTCCTTTCCTTAGGAAACACTTTAGTGAATGGATTTCACATTTTTTTGGCACTGCTGGTAGGTGGCAGGTCTTGCTGAGAGCGCTCCCACGAGAGCTTCTCTCCTACTCATCCACAGCTTGTGCCCTTTGGGTCGATACTTCTCTGTCTAACATGCTGTTTGGCAAGGGACGCTCCCACCTCCCAGAGAAGGTCAGAAAATACACTTTCTAAATGATAGTCTGCTAAATATAAAAATATCCAAACCAGATGCTTTTCTTTGTTAGTAGTGAGAGAAAAAAAAAGCAACTCCAAACTGGCAGAAAGATCCAGACAGACACACTGCTTTGTGAAATAGCCACAGGTGCCTCTTGGGGACTGTGCTAAGGGCTGTCCTGGCATAAGGCTGTGTCTATTCAGTGGGAAGAGTTCATTGCTTATGTGCATAGCCGCTGAAGAAAGGAGTTTCAGTAAGAAAGTTGAGTTTTGACAAGGGACTGGCAGGGTGCAGAGAGAGAAATGCAAAACCCTGAAGTGTGCTGGGAAGACAGTTATGGGTCTAATTCCCACCCAGAGCAGGGACAAAGGTAAATCCTGCTCACTCAGCCCAAAGGCATCACTTTTCTTTCTTTCCTGTCCCCGTCCTCGTGTGAGCTCCACACTCACTGCAAGTCTCAGACTCACTGGATTTTTCCCTGCTGCTTCTTTGCTCCTGGTCTGTAGAAGGGGAGGACAGCACAGTGTTGGGGGAGAGAGAAAGGCATTGAATCTCTATTATTCATGGGAATGTTGTTCATTTGGCTGGTAAAATGCTGCTGGGATTAAACGTTAGAGGAATGATGTGCTTGTTACTCAGCATGCACATGTTGCCCCACTAACTGCCAAAGGACAGTTATCTGTTTTAGCACTTCTACAATTGCTTGTTAAGCTTTGAGACTAAGAGCCAATACGTCTTACTTCCTACTTCATCTCTGCTTTATCCACAATGATGTTGTGTTATAGAGACAGACCTTCACAGGGTTTAGTGTAGCCTGGAAAGGATTATTTGGGGAAAAAATGAAGGAAACCTCTGAAAAAGTCACCAATAGAAAGATATAGGGAAGTAAGTAGCATCAATTAACAGAAAAATATGGGAGCAATTAATCTGGGCAAGAATAAAGTAGCCCAATAGCCTTCCTCCCTCCACTTTAGTTAGGAAAAAGTAAGAAAATATGATCTGTCCCCCAAATGCACTCCCAGCTGCTAGTTATTTTCAGCTTAGAAAATTATCTGAGTCGGAAATGGTTCAAAGTATATAAGAATTCTCAGTGGATTTTTCTTCAGTGTACTTGACCAGTCTCCCCTTGAGTTCATGCACATTTTTAGCATCATAGTGTCCTGTGGAAAGGATTTTCCCCAGACCTGTTACATGAAGAAGCCTCTCTTTTCCTTTGTTTTGATCTTGATTCCTGCCAGCTTGGGTTGATGCTTTGCAGAGACCAGTAGTGAACGAGTTAGTGAATAACAGACCCCATCCTCCTCTCATGCTGCCTGTGATTGCAGAGACCACAAGCATACTCCTGTCTCTCCCAGTTCAAAGAGTCTTGGATCTTCTTGTTGCCTCTCTCTAGACCATTCCCAGTTCTAGTAAATGCTTGTTGCAATGAGAGAAGCACAACAGCACACTTGCCTCAAGTAAGGCACTGCTTTTCTTTATGACCAGGGGCTCAAAACCATTGGGGTCAGTTCAGGCAGAGAAACAACAGTTGTCATGTGGGATACAGAAAGGAAAGCAGGCTGGTGAGTAGGATGTTATGGCCAAAGGGTGAGTTCTGTAGCTGTCAGTCCCCACAAGCTTGTGATTAAAGTGGCATCTCAAGCTGTGCGTGGACACAGCCTCAGTGAACCATTTAGCCACGTCAGGATATGAGGCCGGCCGTGCCGGAAACTCTGTGTGTGATGACGCGTGGGGGATCACCTTGAGACACGATTTCAGCTTGTGGATGCTTTGAGCTCCGTCCTGCTTGATGAGCTGTGCTGGCAGCTGGCTGCCCATGGACCAGAGAAAGAGTGGGGGAGCTGGTTCCACTCTGGTGTGAGATGCTGCCCCTCACATCCAGAGGAGAGAAACCAGGATACCTGGGGCATAACTGACCTCTTTTCATAGAACATCCTGAGTTGGAAGGGACTCACAAGGACCCTGGAAATCCAGTTCCTGTTTTAGTATACATCTGCATGGTGAGATGGGCTGCAGCTCAAACCCCATTGATTGCATTGACAAGGTCTCTATGGAGTGTAGCGCAAGCCAGGGGGAGTTGCTCAGTCTGACATTTAGGCTGTAGGTACCTGCACTTTACTCCACCCTGGGTCCTGTCTAGTGTGGAGAGAAGAGGCACCATGAATATTTTAGAGTACAGTTGAAATTCCTCATTTGTGCTTTGAGAGGCATTTGAGAGTCCCAGCCATTCAGTAAGCTCCCATTAAAAGCACACACATTACAAAATTCTCACATAAAAGTATTTAATGTTCAGTAGGAGTGCAGCTTGCCAGAGAGAATATGCTGGCTGCCTATTAAGAGAAACACATGAAGGCAATTGATTTCTAAGGGTTAAGTGTGACCTGGTAACCCAAGGCTTGCAGCATTAGCAAGTGCCAGCCAGCAGCTGGAATAGCTCTGTGATGGATAACAAGTGTCCTTCCATTCCTCTAAAGAGAACCTTGCTCAGTGAAGGTTTCTACCACTGAATCAGCAACAGCACAGAGAGCTCTCTAAAGGGCTCAGAGTAAACAGCTTCTGCACACTAAAGGTTAATGGTGGTATCTCAAGAGGTAGATTTCAGAGGAAAAAGGTCTTTTTCACTGTTGTTGGGGGTTTGCTTATCCTCTCTGTATTACCTGCAGCAGTGTGCTAACGTGTAGGCAAAGTGGGCTGTGACCTCAATCAGCTAGTTAATTTTAAGCCCGTGCTTAAGTGATTTGCTAAAACTGTGCTTATTCAGAGAAAGAAAGCTGATTGTATTTTCATTGCTCAAGCTAGGTGAATAATAACATCTAAGTGATTTTAATGATGAAGGGGCATATTATGCTTTGAAACAATTATTTACATTCCCATGAAGAGCCTTAGTATCAGTCAGTGTGTCTGATGATTGATAGCCATGTTCATACTTTGCTAATAACCCCCTCAAAGCCACTTGAAATACTGTATTGTGCATTTACATTTTTTTCTCTGTATTTTAAGATGAGCAGAGCTCGTTAAACCAAAGTATTTTTATGTCTTGTGTCAAGAGAAAATGTTCTTTTAAATGTTCAGAAGGAATTGGTTGCAGAAATATGGGAAGGAGAGGGAAGAGATTGTTTTCCTTTCATGCTTAGTACATTCTTCATCCTTCTGCTTTTTGATGACTAAACTGTTCTGTATTTGCAATTGAAAACTGTTGATTGGAAACTCTTGTGAGACTAACATAAATGGGGCTTGATTTTGAAAAACGCATTCATGATCGTTTGCCTAATTTGTGTGTGCAATTAGTGTGATTGCCACTGGAAATGGGCATCTGAGAACAGACTGTTGGAGACTTCTGTCTTTTTCTGATCTGTTTTCTCTCTCTTCTCCTTAAGGTGCCAACTTCTATGATGTCTAAATATTACCCATGGAAGTTTAATTTGGTAATATGTTTATTTATACCCTCTCATCTCTTACCTCTCCACTTTCAGGTGTTTGTTAAAAGGCTGAGAATGATTATTCCCTTCTGCTTCCTTCTCAAGTCCACTTGACACAACATAAAAGTGGTTCTTTCATCTAAGTTGTTGATCTTGCAATTTAGAAAGTCAGATCTCACTGGCCACTCTATAAACACTTACATGGCCATGGTGATATTTGCGTAGTTTCCAGGTGTGCACAAAGGATCACAGCTCTCATCTCTCAGGTCTCTTGCTCCCTCCTGAAGAAACCTGTTCTCACAGGGGACATTTATTGGTGACAAGGTGGAATTGTTTCATTTTGCTTTGTTTTAAACATGTGATGAATTAAAAAGGCAAGATAGATCCCCTGGCTCATTAATGATGGGATGGAGAGCACATACTGCCTAATTGCTTATTGGTTTTGGCCTTTCATTAAGAGTAAACTCAATTTTCCCAGTATTGACAGCTGCTTGGTGGAGGGATCGTGCTATGTGGCAGGCACTGAACTGCCAAGAGCAAACACCCAGATACAACAATATGTCAGGAATGATACCAGCAATGTATTTTGTTCTTCTGTGCTCTATCTCCTTGTTGAGAAGAAACAATTTCTAGTGATGAGACATTAAATATGTTGATCCTGGCCTCTCTGTTAGCTAGGAAATGCTGGAAAGTTAATGAATTGAAGTGGGGAAGATGGTTCTTGTCTGGGTTGAAACTCCTTTAATTAAAAGAATGTAGTATCCTTTCCAAAAAGTCCCCTAAAGCAATCAAAACCTTTGGTTTTTTCCCGCCCAGTCTTTCTGATCCTTCCCAAAGCACAAACATTCATTTTGCTGTGAGGGAGAACTTTGGAAAGGAAAAAGCAGAACATGTTTTGTCAGGGAGCATCAGTTTCTGCTGCCCCTAGCACTGCTCTTCCTCCTGCTCCATCCAACCAAAGGACCTTTCCATTAGCATAGCTTGCTCTTCCCTCCTCATTCTGAGAGCTGCTCCAGCCCCTTCCAAACATAATTATAGGCATGAAAAAAATAAATTTGTTCTTATTCAGCACCTGATAAAATGGTGACTCAGGCATTTTCATTTACCATTGGAAATGCAAGTCCTTGCACATTCGGAGTGCTCACCAGCACGCAGCCTGAATCTTAAAGGGAATCCTGTCTGCCCCCTGGAAGGGCAAAAGGGTTACAAATGCAAAATGCCAGGTGGAGGCTCTCACAAGCTGCTTCATTTGGCCACATGGTGAAACAAACCAAGGTCGCTTACCTGTCTCTGCACTTACCCAGCAGTGTAGTTATCCCTGCAAAACCCCAACCTACACCCAGCAATGGGATATGGACACCTGGCCGGCCTGGCAGCTTGGAGCTTTTGACTTCTGGGGCCGCCTGGCATTTGAGACAAGAGGTGGAGCAAAGGCAGCTGATAAGGTTTAGGATGGCCCTTGTGAAAAGGGTGACGACACTCTGTTCCTAAAATAAACATGTTTCCATGCTGTGTCAGGAGATCGCTCATACACAGGCTGGAAGGAAGCAAGATACTTGCTGAAAGGCATAAATCTTTCTAACCACCTTCAGTGGTTATTTTTAAGCTCAGGGCATGCAGTGCTATGAATCCCATCCCATAAGGGTTGGAAAAGTGTGAGCCAGGAAGAGGGTGCTCTGGAGCATGAGAGCCCTCTTCCTTCTGCGCACATGACCTGTGCCTTGCAAAAGAAAACCCCTGGGCTGTGACAAGACTGAAAGGATAACAGAGGCAGCAGTTGTGCCCCACCTCTACCAGATTTTGTGAGGGAGGGCTTGAAAGTCCTCCTAGTAAGCTGGGTAGATGCAGCATGCTGTTTGGTTTGATTGATTTTAGTTTAAAGTGAATCCATTAAATGGTGTTTTACTGTATTCTTCCAGAGCAGCCAGAGTTGTAGGATAAATATTTATATAGAACAGCTGCTGGTTAAGAAAAGATGCATCAGAAGTACAAATATATGTTTTTTGCCTTTGCCTCTACCTGAAGGTCCCTGAGGACTTGACTCAATTATTCCAATGGGTCCCTTTCAACTCAAAATACTCTACAATTCTATGACTTTGTTGGAATCAATTATTTCTTATACCCCTTCTGGACATGAGGATTTTTTTTTGTTTGTTTTCATATAATTCAGGAAACAAATGCATTGATGAGGTAAAAAACAAGTCTATGAATACTTCTACTTTATTTTGAGGCCAACTTATGCCCAAACCCACCATGATCTGGCAGCTTTTCACAGGAGTATACTGGGCCAAACCCAAAGTAGTGCCTACTCCCTTTCTCCAAGCATTTACACTTGCATCAATTGCTAATTCAGCTTAGTAAACAGGACCCCTCGTGGCAAGGACTGTAACATCTCTGAACATGAGCCAAAATCCTTTAATCATAAAGAGATAATCCACTAAATAATTTGAGTCCAACAGTCTGCAGGGCAGACTTTCTGGCTTTGCTCCCAAAGATTAAAAAAATTCTTTAGAAACTGCTGCCCTAGTGCATGATGTAGCAAGGAGAGCTGGGAGAAGACTTTTTGATTTGGGCTTGGTCTTTTCCCTATGAAAACATAACTTCCTAAATGGGGAAAAAAAAAAAAAAAAAAAGAAAATCAACATCAACATCTTTCTGATTTTTTACATCTAATCTCCTCTGGCAAAATGTGGGTGCATTTTTACTGATGGAAAAAAATTTTCCCTAAATATTCGAGGATATTTAGGCGGTGCTTTACAAATTGCACTCTGTCAGGGAATGAATGGCAGGTGAGTGTGTATTTGTCCATGTGCTCCCACTGCCTGTAGTGCCCGGGGTGTGCTCACTCTGGCTGTGTCCTAAGCCTGGTAGCATTAGCAGAAAGGCCTCCCCAGCTTGGGCAGGGGTGGGATATCTTTTGGAAAGACAGGAGTGCAGGATACCTGTTGTGTGGTCCTGTCCTCTGAACAGCACACAGAACAGAGGAGAGGTTTGTCCGTGCCCCAGGAGCAGGATGTTCGTCAGACCTACAGCTCTTGGTGACTGCCTGGAGTCCTTTGAACCACTGACAAGGGGCTGATAATGGGAGAAGAGAGACAGAGCTGGGATGGTGCTGTGGTGGGGTAGGATTTCCCTTGACCCTGAGTGGTCCAATTAGGAGAGCAGGGCACTTTTGTTGCCTGAGGGCTATCTGGGAGTATTGGCCTCTCATGGTTACAAAAGAGGCTTTCAGTTGTGGTGGTTGCATCGCACTCTGTTCAAATCTTGTTTTATGCTGCTTTGGGTGATCGTAGGTCAGCAGTGACAGCCTGCTTGGAGTCTCGGGCACTGAGACCTGACAAGTCCCTCACACTGCAGAGCTTGGAGCTCCAGCTTAGGGCTCTGCATCACCTCTGTCCCCTCCTTGGGTGAGTCACCTTTGTGAGTAACATCTCACAATGATGCTGCCTCTTGGAGTGTGCATTATCAGTCACTGGACTGATACCTCTCCCCACCTTTGCTGTAGTAGTAGTCTTTTTTTTCTCTTTAGGATGTTTGTAGTGAATCTGGGGATTTGCAGAGCAGAGATTTGCATATCTTCTTTAATCTAGCTAGCTCCAGCAGCAGTAACAGTGTTGGTATGTTCATCACATAAGCACATATCCAGAGCAGCCAGTGTGCTGGTATAAATGATTCTGCAGTTCAAGCATTTTAGTCTTTTTTTCTGCTATATTTGTCATTCAGAATAAAGAGATTATAGTTAGATGTGCCTTCCAATTGCTCAAATATACCTTCAGTTAGGTGCAGTAACATTCCATCTCAACTCCATGGGACTTTCCAGGTAAACTTATAACCTATAAGAAGCACCAGGATTGTTCTTGTCTTGGACTGTAGTTAGTATTCTTCCAGTTAATGTGATCATCCCTAGAATAGAAAAATTTTGAGCACCCAGCTATTTTCAGCCAAGGCCCTGATGTGCCCAGCTTCTACCACTTGAAGGGAATGTCAGACATTTTCACATGACAGAAAAGCGTGGCCAAATTCTGTTCTATAAAATACTCTTAACTTTGGGGTTACTGTTTCTTTACTGGATTTCAATTTCTGTTTATTCTTGAAACTTGAAAAGGGTACATATACAAATCTGCTAGATAGTTTTGCAAGCTACAGCCTAGTTTAGATGCATGTGTGGGCCTTTTCCTTTAATGATAACCCTCAGCAAGCTTGAAATTTAGTGATACAGACTGACAGATACACCTGGAGGCATCCACAGCCTTAAAATATCAGCCCATATTTTCCACCTTTTATTTCCTTGTTTGCACTGTAATATTCATGGAGAGAAACAAAATAAGGAACTGCAAAGAGCATTTTAATGTAATTTTGTGATACCTGTTAAAGTGCTTTGTGTGTTTATCAGAATGAATCACTTGTGCAAAATTCTGTGCTCTTTTTGCTTTACCTGACACTGTGAAATGTCAGGGAATGAAAGTACACACGATATGGGGAGCAGAGATGCCGGTGGGGAGTATTTGTGGTGAATTCCTGTGATGATGAGGAAAGAGAAGCCCATGAAGCCATTTTGAAGAATGTCCCGTGACAGCCAGACTGAACTTGAATGTGTCCTAGTATATTTCCATAACGAAACTGAAAATCCTGCAGCGAGGCAGTCGATCGAACGCTGCCCGAAGGCTCGCTCGGTCCATGCAGGAGCAGCCTCCTCACCTCCTGCCAGCAAACGGGGTCTGGGCAGGGTGGGAGCAGCCATGGCTTTAAGACATTCCTTGCCATATGTCACAGTGCTACCTGAGCTTGCCAGCCTGACATGAAGCCATGCTCAGCACAAACAAAATGCATGTCTAAAAGATGTGTGCCCGGCAGAACATGTGTTCCTTTTCTCTCTGCTCTCCAGAATAGTCACTGCACTTTTTTTTTTCTCTGTAAGTTTGCAGTTTTTCATCACCTGCAAGTCACTTGTGTTTTCTTAGGGCTGGAAATTTAAAAAACCCCACATCTTTCACCTTCTGACTGCTGTCTGTGCTGTGTCTGACAGCACCATGCATCCTGTGGGCATTTAGGCCAATGCCACCCACATCATTACCCAGCTGAGAGGCAGCTGCTGGCAGGGACAGCCACTTTCTGAGGAAGCAGGGGAAGACTTAAGCTTCTCACAGAGTGCACAGATGCATTCCACGAACATATGCTTAATTAAGAGGCAAACTCACCACCTGCTCTGCAGCGTGGGTATCCAGGCTCCTTTCAGGCAGGTATTTGCTTTGCTGTGTGCTTATGCTTTTACAGGGGTCTGGAAGAGCTTTTGGCAGTGTTTGTGCAGCTGTGCCTGAAAGCCCAGGCATCAGGTGCTGTTAGCAGGCAGAGCTGCCAGCTTCATTAAGGTAATTGTGCCCAAGGCCTTTCCTTCCTTATCCTGGTTTAATGAGGACCCGCAGCATCCCCTCGATGCCTCCCGTGGCTGCAGGGAGCTGCGTGTGGGTGGGAACTGGAATGGGTTTGCCCTCTGCCCCTAAATCCTCTGGGGCTGCTGCCATCACCTACAAAGCCCAGCACTGGGCAGGGAAGGTGAGCTCCTAAAGGCAGACTTTGATGCTTAATTCAGTATCTTATCTTCTAAAGATGCAAAGAAATTCATGGCTCCCTCTCGAACGCTTGTCTCTACTAGAACGCTGCATGGGTTTGGAACCCCTCATCAGCCCTTCCCCAAGCCTCGGACTCTCAGTCTGCGGCTAAATCCCCGGCAGAGCTGGCAGCGCTGCGGCAGCCCAGGCAGGGATAAATGGGCCATGCACTCTGCAGCGCTGGTGGCAGGGACAGATTAACCCTCTTTTGCAGCACCAGTGTAGTGATGGCAGCTGGTGGGTGGCTGAGAGTCTTCTGTCTCTGGGGTGCCCTGAAAATGGGCACATGGCTGAGTGAGCTCCAAATACCTGTGCTGAAACAGAAGTCACTTAATATATCTGCCAAGTTTGCCTGTTTTCTTTCTTTGGACTGTTCTCTCTGCACCCAGCTCAGAAATGTGTTTTCCACAGGTAAATGCATTTTCTGTGCCCAGTTTGTGATGCATGTGACACCTTCTGTGAAAATGAACATTTTTCCTGCAGCATTTTCAGGTTTCTGGGTCTCAAGAGGAGATAATGCACAGGGATTTCAACCTGCAGCCACAGAATCTCTACTGAGGAGCACGTGCAGAAATGCGAAATGCACATCTGTGCTCCAAACACAGAGCCATGTTCTTGTGCCCAGCAGGTTTCCAGGCTTTTCATTCATTAAAGATGATTCAAGATGAGGACAATTAATTATTCACTAAGAGTCATTTTGAATTTTCACTGGCTGCAAGAAGGTGCCTGTGGGACCACAGGAAAACAATCATGGTAGTGAGACAGGGGCTTGCTCCGTGCTGGAACACAAGGTCAGAGCCCCCCTAAGAGCCTGGCAGCTCCTGCCAGGCCAGTCCCCCACTCCCCAAGGGGGAGACAGCACTAGGGGCAGCTGGAGCACTGTGCCAGCCTGCCATGAGCTCACAGAGGCAATGAGCACAGAGATGAACCTCCAGGGACCCGCAGAGTCTGCCTGGGTTGCTGCACTGTGTTGCAAAAAGCAAAGCTGTCCTGGACCCATGTTTTTCCAGCTGTGCAGACACACAGATGAAGCAGGGGTTTATTGCTCTGCAGGACACGTTTTTCCCTGCTGTGAGACAGAAACCATCAGTTCAGGTATTGTAAGGTGAGAGGAGGAGTGGGAGGCCCCCAGCCAGCTTGTATTCAAGATGATGATAAAGATACCACTGCGGTTCCTACCTGAATGAGTCCTAGCAAGGCTGGTTGGAGCAGCAGTCCTGCTGCTGAGGTGACACTGGCCCATGGGGCCATGCCCAGCTGCAGGCCGGGTGCTGGGGCTTCACTGGTCCCCAGGGAGTGCACAGGAGCTCACAGCACTGGGGTGCCAGCACCAGACACAGCAGCAGCAGGAGAAATATGAGTGGAGGCTGGCTTGCTGCTGGTGGTCCCTCTCTAAGCCCGAGGTGATTCCCCAGATTTCAGCGTGAGTAGGAACAGCATTTGCACCTCCTGCTTTTGGTGGGGTATCATGTGCCTGAGCCAGGGTCCAGCTCCAGCAAAAAGTGACTGCACTTGTTGCTGTTCACATTGGTGTAACAGGCAGTGGCTGGGAATACTCTGCAATTAGTACCAAGAAAATGCGAAGAATCTTCTAAAATGCAACTATCCCATAGAAACCTTTTTCTTCTCCTAGCATAAGGTAACAGGGTAGAAGACTAGCAGTGTTCTTTTTGAGTCTTTTTTTCCAAATGGATTTGTCTTATGCCTGTGCTGTGCCCAGGGCTGTGCTGCAGATAGAGAGGAGGCTGTTCTGACTGTTTTGACACTTTGTTCAAAACAAAACCTATTGGAACAATTGCTAAGAGAAGAGCTTGGTGTTGGCCCACCGAGACTTTGCAGCATCCTGTGTGCACTTATTATTTCCTGTGATCAATGATACTGCAAAGGCCATTTCCCAGGGTAGGAAATGCCTTATTGTATAAACAGGCTATACTGGGAAGGAAAATAGTACTCAGGAGAGAAAGCAGTGATACATTAGAAATAATGGGCTCTATCAGTGTGATTTTGTTGGGCAAGGTAACCTCAAAGTTTTATTTAAATAGGGCAGAGATATGAGTACCTTCTACATTCTTTCTCACTTTGTAATGCGTTTGCCAGTCAGAGAGCAGATAGAAGTAAAGGCATTGCTTTTTACAGCACAAGTTCATATAAACCTAGGCTCTGCAGTACTTTTTCTGTGGTGAAGTATTGCTGAAGCAATACCCAGCACCTTTCTCTGAGTAGAAGGGGGTATTCAGACAGGAATAGCTGCATTTGTGAGTTTTTTTTCCTGTTCATTTTGTGCAAGATTTAAAGATCATCTGAAGAACAAATACTGAATAGATCTGTTTCCGGGGGTGGGGGTGAGGGGGATAACAACTTAAAAGATTTTCACCTGTGATGTGTCCTCAGTTCTTGCTGTGGGGTCAGGATGTGGGAGCAAGGGAACCATGGAAATTTCCTTTTCCCAGGTGAGCAACTAGCCAGTACAGCAAAACCTATTTTATTCTGTTAAAATGGAATATAGTGCTTGACATGATTGCTGTGGTGAAAAGCTGAATGCAGCCTCTTTCCTAAGTTAATTTTCTATTTTATAGGAGAAATTACAAATATTGGGCTGGCATGACTGGCAGAGCAAGAACTGCTCAAGGCAACATAAACAAATAGCTATGAATAACAGATCTAGCAGTAGACAAATGGCTGCAACTTGCTTGCAGACAAATGAACAGGTAGTATAGCTAAAGCCAACCTAGTTAGCTAATGTTTTTCTTTGTAATCTGTGCACCTACATTACCCTGCAGGTGGTAATATCCAGAGCTGGTGCGTTAGTACATCTGTGTGATCGGTGTCCCTTACAGCTTGGCAGTATATCCAGAGATGCTCCGCAGATTTTGCTGGATATATATTCAGCCAGCTTAAGTGCAGTCTCATGTTTGTGTGGGATGACTGTGCTAAAACAGATGGGAAAGGGGTAAAAGCTGCCTCCCTTGTAAATTTTATGTGTGAAAAAACTGCAGGTCCAGGTTTAGGCAGCTGCTTCCTGCTCCTGAGTGAGTTTTGGCTTGCAGTGACCAGGACCACGGAGGAGAGAAAGGAAGTGTGTAAGGGGTGGAAAGAAGCACTGAACCCATTTGTTCTCTCTTATTACCTGTAGATGAAGGCCAAAGTGTTTAGTGATTCCCACTCCAAGGCTCTGGTCATCTTCTGACTTGGCTGCCTCTGTCTGCTCGAAAGTCCCCGTCTCCTTTGCGGTGCTGTCCCCCGGCCAGTGTGGCGGGCACACGGAGGGGTGCTGCTCTGCGCTGTTATACAGGTGATTTGTTCTGCCCTGTTGCTGTTTGCATTTTCAGCAGGGAGTGAAGGTGACCTTAATGTGCACTCTGATTTTTGAGATCTGTAAGGCAGAGCAAGTGGAAGATCTGTGGAAGCAAGTGGGCATTTCCAGTGTCAGTTACAGATCATTACATTTATCAGTGAGCAGTTCAAGCACTTGGATTTGTTAGGTATAGAGCACCTCTCTGCATGGTGCAAAGAGGAAATGCAGTTTAATTTAGCACTGGGAGAACAACATATCTGAGGGTTTGTGCAGTGCCAAAAGGTTTGGAGGGAAGGAAGAAGATTTGTCACACTTAGTCCAAAACTCCAACAGGGAAAAAAAAAACAAACAAACAAACAAAAAAACAACAAAAAACCACCAACAAAAAACCACCTTGTTTTTAGCTTGTTAAAAAGACTTAGAATAAAACTTTGTGAATAAAAGAACAGGCAGGCATTTGACTTGCAGATAAATAAATTTCCTTTCAGTTCTTCCAAGTTCTTTTTAAACTAGCACTGTAAAATGTCACAAATTCAACAGATTGGTCAAACCACATGGAGTTTTGTTTTTTGTTTTTTTTTTTAACGTGGAGATGATGAAACAGATCATTTCACTGGCGTGTCACCTGCAGCACAGGACACCTGCGCTTCTGTTGCAGAGCTGCCGTGAGTGCAAAGGCTTGTGACATGGAGAGGAAAGCCCTGCTTAGAACAGCGCAGAGCTGTCACAGCCCACTGGGAGCTAGCGGTGCCCCGGGCCGGGGGCAGAGCCGTGGCACAGCTGGGGCACCCCTGCCTTTGGGAACGGCCTCGGATGGGTGCGGGCGCGGTGCCGGCAGATGCGGCGCCGGACGGGCTCCGTGTCCCTGAGCACCAGGTGGCAGTGCTGCCGCGGGGACACAGCGCGCCTGCGGAGGGATGGGGCGCCGGCAGCGTCCTGCGCCGCCCAGCCCCTCCGCCCCTTCTTCTCTCGGCGCTGAGCATCTCTCTCCTTTCGCCGATTTCTAGGCTACGCGTTATTTTCCAAGTGTGAGCCGAAATTATGTATTTCAAGTTTCTGTCGAGCAGAAAGCCCTACCAGTTGTCCGTGTTTTGTGGCACAGAGGCGCCGGAGGCTGCGGGCAGCGGGCGGGAGCTGCCCCGGCGGGTCCGGACAGCTGCCTCTAAACGCTGGTGTTCAGAGGAGCATCTCGGGCAGCCGGCAGCTCCGCTTCCCTCCAGATGAGCCTCCAGCAAGTCCCGGGCCCTGGTAAAATCCCCTGGGGTCGTTTTGGTGCGTGCGGGAGCCCCAGCTCCTTGCGCTGCAGGCAGCAGAGGGGTGCGCGGCTCAGCGCCTGTGCAAGGGGAACGCTCCCACTGGGCCTTGTGAGAGGGCTGGTGTGCGCAGAAGTCCTGGTTTATTAATACAGGCCTTTCAGGTCCCTGTTAAAAAAAAAAAAAAAAAAAAAAAAATCCTCTGTGTTTATACTCTAGGCTTTGCTTTTTTTCTTTTTCATTTGTTTCTCTTCCCTCTCTTTTCCTTCCCCCACTTTTTTCTTCCTTCCCCTCCTGCCCCTTTGTTTTTTTCTCCCTTAATTCTTCAGTTTCCTCCATTTTCCTTCTTTTCCTTCCTATTTTTTCCTTCTTTTCTCTCCGTCCCTCTTTCTGTCCCCTTCTCGTCACCTTCTCTTCCTTCCTTTTTTGCTTCCTTTTTTTTTTTCCTTCCCTTTTCTCTGCTTCTCTTTTTTTTTTTTTTCCGCCTCCTTTTTTCTCTCCTTCCCTTTTCTCCGCTTCTCTTTCTTTTTTCTTTGTTTTCCTTCATTTTTTCTCTCCTTGGTTTCTCCCCTTTTTTTTGCCTCCTTTCCTTTTGTACATTTTCCTTTCCGCCCTCACCTTTCACTCGTTTCGTTCTCCGTTTTTCCCGCTCCCTTTGCAGCGGGGCTCGCGGGCCGCTGGGCGGCGCTGCCGTGCCGTGAGGGGAGCCGCCCTCACGGCCTCCGCCTTTGGCGCCCGGGGATTGCGGCCTTTGGGGCGAGCGCTCGCCGGCCTTGAAAATGACGGAAATAAAGATAGGGAGGCACAGCGGCGCTTCAGAAGGGCGTAGTTTAAGACAAGAGTCGCTAGCGGCGTCCTTCCCATGTTAATTCAGGGGTGCACGGCCAGTCTGGACCGATTTAAGTAGGCAGTGAATTTTAGCCTAGTTTTCTTAAATCCCTGTGGGTTTGGTTGAGAACTCCGGCGTTTCTTACAGCATGAAGAATTCATGTTCCTGTGTAGGCTATCACTAACTGTGGCTCAACGTAGATGGTCAGCTCCAAGGGGACAGCATTGTGACTTGGCAAAAAGAAACTCAAACATGGGGGCTTTTCCTCATTTTATTTATGATTCTTGTATTGTTGCTCAGTTTCAGCAGCAGCTCTGATGTGGTCTGGTCACCTTGTGTGGCAGTGCTCTCCTTTCCCAGCTCCCATACTTGGCTGCCATCCCCCTCTGTTGTGTGTCAGTCTGGGGATCTTTGTACCCTGGGACTGTTCGCCTTCATTACAACAGGGATTAACCGAGTCCCTTCCAGTCTCAGCTGTAAATACCTCATCCAAACTATTCCACATGCAAAAAAAAAAAAAAAAAAAAAAAAAAAAATAGGCTTGCTCTAATCCACAGGCCCTTGGAAACAAAACTGGGAAAGCTTTGGCCTAGGTGCTGCAGTGGTCAGGATGCCCTCAAACAAAAACCAGTGTTGGATTTAAAGGCAAAATCAGGTATTTTCCCAATTTAAAACCCCTCCACGCCTTCCCCCAAAAATAAATTTATAGCCTGGGGAGCTTTACTTTCTTCCAAGTCTTCATCTAATTGCATTTCCAATTTTTCCATGAAAGACATATTCCGTGATATTTTGTAGTTCCCCCCAGCCCCCAAAGACAAGGAAAACTTTACAGCCTTCTGAGGTTTCCTGAAGACTAACCATTCAAGGGTTAAATAATGTAGGAAAGAAACAAGAATAATTTAAAGTAAAATAAAATAGTTCTGTGACCCCAATATTGTTTTCCATTTTTAAAAAAAATCGTTGTCGAAAAAGAAGACAACTACGTGCAATACTGTATTTTACTATTTTTCACTCTCCTCACATGCATGAAAAAGCCTGGAAATTTTCTGAAATGGTATGTGCTGAGAGCTGTAATCCTATAACCCTGTGAGGCACAGTCTCTAAACATGCTGCTGTAGTTGGGTTTCTCACTTATTTATGCAGGATGGAAAAGGTTCTGAGTGGGAAACACCTTTGTGTGGCCCTGGTGTTTCCCCAGAGTGGGATGTAGGCTGCAGGACTAATCCCTGTTTTGCACACTGGAAAGATAGGGCTTCCCTGATGCCTGTGAGTCTCTTACCAGTGAAATGGTTTTGTTGGTGTAGCCCTGAGGAAGTGTGGGATCAGTGGGTCCCCACTGCTTGCCTGGTGGCACCTCCATCCCCCCTGCCTCTGGGCTGCTGAGCTCATGTTTCTGGGGGCAGAAGGACTTTGGGTCTAAAAAATAAAGTCCTGGTGAAGCAAGGTGGCAACCTTGTCATTTATTGCAGTGCAGAACACAGGAATCCTGTAAACACACAGGGGGAGAGCTGGTGAGGGAGCGAGAGTGGTGGGGGGGACCAAGGCTGCTCTGCAGCATCTATGCCAAGCTCCCTCCGTGTGGCCTCACAGGGGGGAGTGAGATCTGATCGGATCTCTGCTCGAGGTGCGGAGAAGTTGAGCTGCAAGCAGAGGGGATGCTGTCAGAGGTGTCAGCTGAAGCGTGCCGGTCCCTTCCGAAAGGGGAGTCCTTCCTGACAGCTCCATCTGTGCGAGCATGGGGAAAGCCAGGGCCGCTCCATCAGCACCTCTTGCCTGCATTGCGTGAAAAACCCCACCCTGAAATCCATCTGCCCCCAGGGAAGTGTCTTTCCAGGCTTTCCCATGGGGAAGGCTCACAAAAGCAGCATCATTGCCCTGATTTCATGGATGGAGGAATGGGCAGTGTGCAGAGGAGGGTATGCACCTCTGGTCACTCTGGTCTGGTGGCAGTCGAAGTGAAGTTGGTTAGGTTAGGGCTTTCTCTTGGCATTGAGGGTGATCTGCAGTGTTTGTGTCTCAAATGCTTCAGTGCTGTGCTTGTAAATCAGACAGAAAGACTGTTTTAAAAGCAGGCAGTCTAGTTTTAGATCTGGTATAATCATAATTCGTATACCACTAGGAGCAGGCAGGGGGGAGGAGTAGATAAGAATCAGAAAATTAGAATTTATTACAATAAAAGCCAAAGTGCTAGAAACCAAAACTGTCATTGTAATGTGAGCTCTTTTCTGATAGTGTCCTATTACATCATATAGGAGGTTGAACATGCGTATGAATATCTTGGTTGGTAATTATCTGATTTGTGATATGTAGCTAATGTGAATTTGTTGTTCTGTACATTATGCAGCAGCAATTCATTTCTGAACAACATTAACTGGCACTATAGCAGTTCAGTGCAGAAATTACAGGCATAAACATATGTTTCACTTAGGCTGAGTAGTAGCTAAGTCGAGACACCAGCAGTCCTGGTCAGGGGAGATGCGGGGTGAAGAGCTGAGGATACATCTGTTCCTAACTCACCCTGGCAACAGAATCCTCCTCTCCCAGTCAATGCTGCTGGGTATCCTCAAATTATCCAGCAAGCAGAAAAGACCTGTACAGACAGATGTAGGTACCAGCTGGCCAGGGGACCCCACATGTGGGAGGAGGTGACATTTGCCCTGTTCTGGAATGAGTTTGTGGAGAGTGGTGTCTCTGCAGGCTGCACCAATCGCTAGCAAAGATCTGCAGGAGTGGCTTTCAAATTAGATAAGCTTTGGAGATGAAGTTTGAATGATGGTAACAATATAAGCACTTAACTGAATGCACTCCTGTCACTGCATCCCTAACAACTCTTAGATAAGACCATTTGTATTTTATGGGATTTTATTTGCTTTCTCTTTGTTTAATGACACCACTAAATAAAACCACTCAATAATTATTGTTGCCTACTTCAATTCATCAATTAAATGTGCAAGGCTATTAGTATAGATATATTTTAAGATGGATCAATTAGCAAAGGTTAAATAAAACACCCTACTGAATGCACATCAAATGTCTCCCCATTCTTAAGAGTATTAAAATCAGATTTTTTGAAAGACCAAAAGTATTGCTGCTACAAATGAGAGAAAAGGTCTCTTGGCTCATGTTATTGCAGTCTGTGTCACATTGCTTTTTCACAAATGTGTACAAAAAGCCTCCTTGGAACAGAAGGAGCAGAATGAGAGCAGCAATGTGCCCACTGGTCCTGTTGGAAGTGTCTTACTCCTCTGATCACTAGAAACCATGTCTAATTTCTAATCTAAATTTATTCTTGGCCAGTTTCTACCCATTTCCTCTTATGCCAGCATTGTCCTTCAGCTTATCTCTCCTCTGACTGCTGTTACTTATGCCCTGTTTACATTTCTTTCTTCCTGGGCAATGAAGATCTATGAAACATGTCTATTCTGCTTCAGTTTGTAGCCAGTTTCACTTTCTTAATTGCTGTAGTGCCAGGGTTTCAAACACAAGGGAACATCCTTTGTTTTAAAAAGAAAAGCTTTCATTGAAGCTGCACAATATTGTGGGTGTATTTCCTGCTTGACAGAGGGTTTATGAATTCTCTATATTTTTTTCCATTTTTATTTTCCCCATAAAATTGCAAAGCTGGGTCAAATTTAAGTCCATGTCAAATGATTAAATAAATAAAAAAAGAAAGAAAACTTTTCAGACCCTACATTTTGCCAGGAGTCAAGAAAGAAAAGTGATAGAAGTGCAATAAATGCCAGCGCTACCCATGTGCAAATAATATGGCTGGGAGTAGCATGTCCTCTTTTCTAGAACAAATGCCTGGTGTCTGCCTCTTTATGCCAACTGGTATTTTTCAAGGGGATCTTTGCAGGAGTCAGTCTGGCATGATTAACTGGGGTGAGAGCTGGTGCCTGCTGCACAGGGATCACCCCTGGTAGTGTAAGGGGTGGAAGCTGAAGCTTATGGGGTGATCCCTGGAGCATCAGTGAGATCTGTAAATTTGTTTCATTTATGTAAATTTTGATAATCCCAGACCACTTTTTTTGGCTCATGACAGCTAAGACTTGCTGATGAATAAGCAAGGACCTCAAAGTTGTTGAAGGTAATGAAGTGTCTATGAATTATGCTTTCACAAGGACATGTTTGTGTTGCATATGCTCCTTTTACTGCTACTCTCTTCGAACTTCTTTACTTGCATCTTTAATGAGGAGTCAGACACTTCCCTGGTAGCTAGAGGTCTACACACTTAATTTCCTAGGTGCCTGACTTTGTCAGTGCAGACTTAAAAGTAGTCCTGAATCGCTTCCCTGTCAAATCAGTTTTTTCATCTGAGGGCACCTTCTCACACCCCACATTTACAGCATTTGAGGTGGGCTGAAGTGGCTATTAGAGGAACTAGAAGTATCTAGTTTAGTACCTGAGTTTCTAGAATTGTCTACTCTAATGGACTGAAGAAATAATAGATTTGCCTCTTAACACTGAGAAGGGAACCTGTATTATTGGCTTTCTTTAGCAAACAGAAGGGTTCCCAAATCCGAGCAAATGAGTGACAAAGCTTGCATCAGGCTTATGAAAATAAGTTAGGGGAGAGAGAGCATCCTTGCAAGCAGATCACAACTACCCTGTCCAAACCACTGACAGGCAGCATAAGCCAACACTCCTCCAGGCTGGAACTGCCCAGCATGTTTTGCTTCACTCCCTTTGCATGGGGAGGTTGCCCAGGAATACAGAGCCTCTGGAACTGAAATAGGGTCTCTGAAAGACAGAAACACCAGTGGGACCTAACTCTGCTGAAGAAGAGCTACCTCAGGAACTAGGCAGTTCCATAAAAAAAATTTTGTGCCTTCTTTTCCCTAGTGCAGAAAATCTGAGACTGTGTTAGTATTAGAATTTCAGCCCCTTTGCAATGCTCTGGCCCTCTTTCAGGACTGAATGATGCTTTTTGGGCAGAAAATCCCAACACACCTCGGCAGCTAATGGATAGCTGGTCATCTCTCCATGGAGTGCTGGGGATCTCTGTTGCCATATTGCCACCTGTACCCAGCACAAAGCTATGTTCTCCTTAATTGCTGACAAAAATGTCTCTCCAGAAGCTTCCCAATAATTACTCAAGTACCTACTTAAGTGGCTTTTAATTCAGGCTCCTCACCTCCACACTTGTGCATTTTCCAATTGCCAAGCACAGCTAGTCTTACGGATAAGCTTCTGCCAAAAGAGAATGCTAATACCCTGCCCCCTGGTTTATACTACCTTGCATGAGCTTCAGTGAGCCCATAGCATCTCAAGAGATGGTATCTCCAACAGGCTACAGCAGGAGCATTCAATCATATCGAAAGATGAAAGCTCTTATTGTGAGTTTCCCTACGTCTGACAACACTTGGCAGTTCTACAGCATCTCTTGTTGGACTGCTGCTGGCTGCCTTGCTGCTCTTGTTATCGGAGGCTGCCCCTTGCCCCTGTGCTGGGGCAGGAGTGCCCGTGGGCTCCTGTAAAAGCTCTGGGGGCAGGTGGCAAGGATAAGCCGTGGACATCATGCTGAGTGCCACAGAGGGCAGCTGACGCTGCCATGGGGTAGTGGGAGGGCAGCATTTCCAACTTTGCAGCCTTCTTTGTAGGAGTAGAAAGGGGAGCTGAGGGGATCCTGTCCTCTCATCCTGTAGGACCCAGCTGCATTCAACAAGGAATGCTTTAGATCATGACTTTATGGGTAAGCAGGGTCTGTTCACTGCTTCTCCATTACTCTTAAAAGGCATTGCTCTCTCTGCTTAATTCCACTGTTTAGCTGGGGTAGTCTCCTGACACCAGGTCCAATACGTTACCTTTGTGTAGCAGGCTCCAGCAGCCCTTTAGCGGAATGTCTTTTTCTGTTTGTGAGGGAGACCAAAGGGACGTTAACTCTGCCCCTGAAGTGAGAAAAGGAATGTGCATATGAAGGGGGAGGGCAGACAAGCATGGCCAGAGAGGAAGAAAGTAATCACACTGTACAGGAATTCCTTATCCAAGATAGAAGCTGTAGAGGAGTCATGAATAAAGGATGCAAGGAAACGGGATTGCCCATGTCCAAAACGTGTCTTGCAAAGTCCTAGGAGAGCCACAGAAAGTGGTTAGAATAGCTGTTGCATCTTCTGCTTTAGGCACTTTGGGAATTCAGCAGTCTGAGAGCAGGAAAGGCAGGAACTGTAATTCATGTCAGGGAGACACGTGTGAATGATACAAGGCTGGGAGGCTGTGATGGATGCATCCAGGAGTAGCAAACAATCAGTAGAGGTGCTTTTTTCCCTTGAATAATGCCACTTTATCAAAACTGTGCAAGGGAGAAAGGAAATAGTAATTTCAAAGAGCATGTTGCACAGGGTTTTCAGTGTCAAGTTTCATGCCACTGCTCTGCCTACTGCAAAAGCAGAGATTTAGTCTGGACAGTGGTGAGACCAAGAGTTCTACCACATCAGCGTGCTTTCTTCTCTTCTGCCATTTCATAGTGAGCTCCAAAAGGTCTCATTTTCATTTCATGTGGGGAAGAAACATAGCTTTGAATGCAATATTTTCTGCAGAGTGGGTTTCTGTTCATCTTAGCTCTAATACTGACTGACACCAGGTGAGGGTGAGAAGCCAGGTAGTTGTGACTATGAGTCTGGTCTCCACCATAACTCAGGACTGCACTGAGCAAGCCCATTAAGTCCTGTGTGGCAGACATAATCATAGAGCAAGGAACTTGTAGCTAGGTGGGATTTGGACTAGATGATAGAAGTAGCCTTTCTCAGCTGAGGGTGGTAGAGAGCTGCATTCCTAAGGGAGCTGTGGAATTTACAGTGCTGCAGGTACCTGATCAGAGATCGGACTGTCAGACCAGCCTTGTCAGTGATGATGAAGGTACTGCTGGCTCAGTACATGGGTGACTTCTCCAGGGTCTCTTGTACCCTGTGCACTGTGGTATCAGCTCATCTATTTTTGAAAGAGGTTGGCTCTTCGGGTGAAATGATAGCAAATCTATCACAACTCTTGCCACGTTGTTCTCTTGATGAATTACCTTTGATATTAACAATAAACATGAGCCTTGACTTACAGCCTCCAGGTCTCACTCTGACTTTGCTGGATTGAGACAGTCCCTCCTTTCAAAAATATTCTTACTGAGAGGTGAGAGATTTATCAGTCAGGGCTAAGTTTTCTCTGTCATCTTCTTGGATACTGAGGCTCTCAACCACTTATCTTTTGTGGCCAGATATTGAGCATCACCAAACTATCAGTGGCTGTGGTATTACCAAGCTAAATATGGGAAAGTACCAAGAGCATTTTCAAGAGCAGCCCCATGTGAATCCCTGTAGATGTGCTATTGCAACCAAGAGACCAAACTGCTCACATCTTTCACTATATCCATATTCTTCGTAGTCCTCAGAACATCTTTGTTCTGTTCACTTCTTAAATGTGATAACCCGACTTCGTGACTCGTGATACTGGTGTTTGCTGCACTGGGTACTTGTATTTGGACAAATTTGATACAAATGAGTATTACTCATTTTTGTCCCTGTTGCTCCATCCATGCACGCATGAGCTTGGGCTCTTCTAGCTGCAGTTCTGTGCAGAAAGTTCCTCTTAGCTGCATCTCTCTCATGGTTCCCAATTCTCAGAGTCACTGTTTTCTGAGGAAAAAAAAATTGCCCAGTCTTGAAGTAATACAGACTGCACAATTTATCCCTGGAGATTTGATCTGGCTTTGTTAAAAGGAAACTTGTTTCTATGAACTTGGTTTCCGTGTCAGTTCAGTTTATTTTCACCAGACGCTGCGATCATTAATTACTACTGCATTAGTCTTTGTATCCTTGGCAAATTTAGATTTCCTTCTAGACCACTGATGTCTTTCTTGGTGTCTGGATTGCAGCAGCTCTGAGAGTCCAGGGAAAGAGGACATGGGATTTCATTTTGCTGGAGAGATAGAGGAGTTGATTTAATGCTGGAGAGAGAAATAAATTACAATGTAAATAGCAAGAGGTGTGCTTGGAAGCTAGGGGCTTGTGGGGGAAGCAATGCATTCACCCAGATCCTTTTTACCCACCACTTCAGGTCAGCGGGGGATGAGGGAGTCTTCAAACCTTGTCCTGGTTGCATGACAGCTGTAGTCTCATATTTACATTTAGTGTTGAATAAGCCCTTGCAGTACTCAGGGAGAAATAAGCAAATTTTTTTAAGTGAGATGCAATCTGAATACGTGTAACTTCAGAGGCATCCTTAGGGCAGGATTAATGTCCCAGCTCTCCTGGACTGCGGAGCTTGAAGGCAGTGGAAGTGCCAGGTCTTGTTAGAGATGCTGCTTTTCTTCTGGGCTCTCCAAACTGGAAGGACCCTTTGCTGTATGGCAGAGCAATGGGCTGCCCCGGTGAAGCATTACTCTGCTGACCCATCAGGATTTGAGATATGACCTAGCTCAGGCTGCAGATCTTGGGCTTGTGGATTTGGCAGCTGGATGAAGGGACAAATGAATTTTGAGGTCAGGGAACTTTTCATGACCTCTTTAGGTCTGTTGGAATCCATTATGTACGGATAGACAGATTTACAAGTCTGGAGGAAGTTTGGTATTTGTCTTGAAAGCTTCTGGCCCTTCCTCCCTGTCTTGACCTATGCCAGTGCCACAAAGGTGCATTAAGGGGGTGGATGTCTTCAATCTCTGAGCCTTGACCTGCTGTGGAGCAGACAGTCCCACAGCCCTGCTGGAGGAGCATGATAGGGGTTTCAATCTCCCTCCTCCTTTTCATCATTCTCAATCACATAATCGGGTTGGTTTGCCTCAGCTAAGATCTAATCAGGAAGGATCTCTTTGACATTCAGCAAAGTCAGCTTGATGGAAACTTTAAATTGAAAGGCTTTTCCTGACACCCTCGAAAATGGTTTTGGTTGAAATTGGTGTCTGGCTGCATGGTTACAACATGAGGAGCTTTCCTTTCTCCCAGGGAGAGGGAAAAATATGGCCAGCCTCTCAGCCCTCCTGAGCTCAGGGGCTTGGGAGCCCTAGGCCTGAAGCTGCGCTGTGGGGTTACACTCCCTTCTTTACCCTGACCACACCACCTTCATGCAGGTGACATGTAAATCCAGTCACAACCGTTTTCAGTGTCCATGGGACCTGGACATCTCTGGCATTGAAACTGCAGGCCAAAAGAGGCTACAGGTTGTTGTCAAGTAGGATTTAAAGAGAACGGTGGTGATGGCTGATCTCTCCTAGGGAGAAGAGTAGAATTTGTCTTGTTCCTCAAAGCGCTGCTAACCTGAGGTCTGGGGACTGAGTCTCTGTGTTAGACAGAGCAGAGCATAATGTGTGTGTATTCAGCCTCAAGCTCACAAGTGGGGTTGTTCAGTGGTGGCTAGTCCACCTATTTCACTTCAGACTTCTGCTCTGCACTAAAAGTGCAATGTATGTGGTCTTTTTCTAAGACACTCTGAATGCAAATGTAAGACCTGGAGTGAAATCTCAAGTCTGTGTTTTTTTTCATCTTCTGGATTCTCATAGTACCTATGGCGTAAGGCTATTTGACAGGTAGCCATGGGTGAAAAATCCCTAAGACAGTGGATGGAGGGAGTTGCTGGGTGTTGGGAGAAGCCCAGTGAGGAAGAGGAGGTGGAGGGAGGAAAAAAGGAAGAGATGCAGCTGTCTGTCCTGTCTTTTAAATTCAGCAGCTCTAGTACAGGCAAGAAGATATTTGAGTTTTCTTTCCAGATGTGTAGGTGGGTGTTTCTAAGCCTGGAGCAGCTGGTTGTCTGTGTGCCAACGGCTCAGCAAGAGTGGGCTCTAGGCTCTGCCTTGTTTGTACAAGGTGATCTGCAAGCAGAGTGTCCATCCTTTCATTACTCCTTGATGGGAGATCCTTCAGCACTGCCCATATGGCTGAAGTGCTGTGTGGGAGCTGTCGCTGGGCAGGTGTTTGTAGGCCCTTTCTCTTGGACTTCTGCCACTTAGGAAGCCACAACTGAAGTGTATCGCTGCAAGGACGGCAGTTTTCATGTCCTTGATCCCATTGGGGAAGGCAATGACAGAATGGTTAATGAACATAACTGTTGTGCTTAGGTGATAAAAACAGATTTGCGATGAGCCCACCTTGAACAGGCCCCAGGTCTGGCTCTGGCATGTGGGACAGGCACTGACCTTTCTGGAGGGAGGTCTCTATATGTGGGAACAGTTTGAGATGCTCCTTGCTACTGCTCCTTTTCAGGCTTCATTTCAGGGAAATGATCCCAGCAGGTGTTTCCAGAACCCTGGATACAAAGGTCTATTCATCCATACAGGAGGCTTCTTGAAGAAAAATCCTTCAAATTTCTAGACAGCCTCAGTTCCCTTCAGTGAGGCGAAGCTTTCTTGTGTTGCCCTGCCCTCCACCTCACACAGGCGACAAGTCAACAAGGAGAAATAAAAGCTCCTGCTAAGTAGAAAATCTTCTCTTAAAAAGGAAAACAAACAAACAAAAAGTGAATGTATAAAATCCTAGTAGAGTTATTTCTTTTTCTAGGCTGCAGCTGGTTTTGTTGGTTGGTTGGTGCTGCTTGTGGCCTGATTTTTGCAATAGTGCTTTCATTCTGCAGTCTGCCAATTGCGTGCCTGCCCCTCACTTTAACACCTAGACCAGCCCAACTTCTCCTCAGGCTGGAGCTATTTTGAAAGACACCAGCTAAACTAATAAATACTTCTTGTGATGAGTTGCAAATTTTGTTTAATTGAATCTTTGAAGGCAAAAAGGGGAGTGAAGGGCCCATTAAATGAATTATTTCAATATAGCAATCAGGTGATGCAAGCTCTTCTGTGTTTATTAAAAGGCCAAGTCAGCTCTAAACTCAGCTGTGTGAGAACAGCCCAGAAAAACCGGCCAGCTCTTGTACTCTGCTGCTGTTTTAGGGCCAGATCTCTCTCCCTGAATAGCATATTTTAAAGTAGCCACGTGAATTCTTATTAGGCATCCAAACATAGATACAAACTCATGCATTGTAAACAGAATTACCCTGCACAGAAGCTGAGCAAACTGCAGTAAGGTCTTGTCTTTTCTTTATCAGGTTACCCAGGCATTTTTTTTCTCTGAAAAGTCCGCCCACGCAGAGAGACTGGGGAATGCCAAAGCTGCATGAATTTTAATTATGCTAGACATGCAACAAGGGGCTACCTTGTAAAGAATAAAGTTAATAAAACACAGATATGAGCTTAATTCTGCTTAATAAGCAGTGCTGGCAATGCACATTTTAGATGTAATTTACACAGCGTGGAAATTTGGTACAATTCTTAAGAGGTGTCTGCATGCAGACTTTCAAACTCAACAGTGCCTTCCTATTGGAAGGTATTTGTTGCTATGCTGCTGTAAAATGGTGAATTAGGCCATTCATAATTATTGGCCGGAGATGGGCGTCTTTCTTTTTCTCATTCAACTACAGCAGCGTGCACACGCATTTTAAAGTGGTATTAAATGTAAATCTCTTCCTTAATTTTCATGTATGCATTTTCAGTAGCTCTGCAGATAAAACAGCAAAAAACCTGCATATGTTTGTATCTGTAGTTAGCTCTGTGTGTACAGAATTAGTAAAGCAGAGATATGCCTAATGACTGAATCTACAGAACACAGCCCATGGCTTTTGAAGGCTCTATGAAAAATAAACAGGATATTCTGTTAGCAACCCTGCGGGAATTATTGCACTTCAGTAAGGAAAGATGCCAATAACCTCCGTTCTGACCTAGATAGATTATTCTGTTTAGGAAGGTAAGGGAATGCAATTCTAGATCTTGTCTCTGCTCAAGTCACCAAAGCCCTGAAATTCAGCCTGGCCTTCATTTTAAACCTCAGCACTACGGACAGAAGAGTTTATTTATTGAGAGAATTAAACCTCAAAAATGGCGGTGTCTTGAAATATTGATATTGGCTCCTGTATGTTTGGGGTGGGGATGTTTAGTGAGCACAATGACTCTGATCTTCCAACAGCCACATGGAGTCTGAACCTCTACCTGTTCCTGTGTGCCAGACGGGGTCTTTCTCCACAGACTGCAGGAGGAGCACTGGCATATCTCTCCAATGTCATCAAAACAGTCTGTCTTGGTTATTTTATGAATCGGTGCTACTCTTGCATTCTGTCTTTCACAGAGTGCACTGTGCATCTTTGCAGACTGTGACTGAAGTAGGAGGAAGCCCGGAGAGAAGAGGCATGTGAGAAAAATTGCCATAATAACTGTATAATATAGATATTATTTTATATATAAAAATGATTTAAAATTATGTTCCTTAAGGAAAAATGCCACATTGTCTCAGTTTGCTCAAACAATTCAGCTTCCATTGGTAGCAATGAGGAAGGCAGCCTGTGAATCTCACAGGGGCTGCTTGGTTTGGAGCAGTGTAGGCTGCACAACCCTCAAAGAGGAGTAGCTGATACAGATGAAAATGGAAGCTGTTTTGAGCTCTTTTTACCCAAATGGGAGTCGAAGGAGAGAATTTCCACTGTTAGAGATGAAAGCACGTGGGGGCTTGTCTGTTTCACTTGGCACCCCACCAAAGGTAACATTTCACTGGTGAGAATGACAGTGCAGGAGCATGATGAGGCTGGCCTTCCATTCTCCAGCTCAAGACCACTCTGGGCTTGCTTGGTGTTTATAAAAGCTTGGGCTCTTCAGAAACTTTTGTGAAGTTGGGGTATGATCGGACCCGCACCGAGCAGATGCACATGTCAGTAATGTCACCAGGAGCTCATGGCACTGTGCCCGCGTTCAGAACCAAACCCCGTGGACTCCTTGGCCATCTATAGATAAAGGCAGACCTGCATGTTGGCAAATGCAACACTACATTCAGTTTCACAAGCTTTGGCTTAATTTAATTCAGTCACTGCAGAAGCAGGAAAGACCTGGGAGAAGCCTTTCTTCTCAAGAGTCGCAGCAGCTCTCTTCAGATGCACAAATCATCAGGAAAAAAATTACTGTGACCGACTTTATCACTGATTAGGATCATTTTTAAGCACAGAGCTGCTGCTCCAAGTTTACAGCTACGCAGCAAAACAAATTAGTCACATGTCAAAATAACTGGAACTTATCTAATATGGGGTGGATAAACCAGCATTTTTTCACCAAAGACTTGGTGAAACATTATCTTTATATATAGATAGAAAACCTCTTTCTTGAGAAGATATGAAGATATGCTCACATCCTTTGAAGATGAAGCTTTGGATAATTCACTAGCAGTTCAGACTGATTCTCTGATTGCAAACAGCTTTCTTTAGGCCATGCCTGTACCTTGTACTGCAATAATTCTTTGATGTCAAGTGAAATAATCCAATAGAGAAAATTAAAATATGAAGCATTTTAGCTACAGGAAACAAGAGAAAAATCTTTATTGACTGGGATGGTGAAATCTGCTCAAAAAAAGTTGATGGTAGTTAAAAAGAGATCAACAGCCTGGAGAACCTGATTCCACCTTGTTTTGGTATGCATAAAGACTAAGAGTAAAAATCAGGAATTAGTGCCAGAGTTTAGTTAATCTTTATGGGCATAGTGGGTGGTTCTTTCAGTTGTCTTTTCCTTCCAATACATTAAAATAATTTAGAGCTGAAGTCTACAGGTGAAGAATTTAGTAAATTTTTAGAATATAGATGTAAAGAAGATTATTTTGTTAAAACTGGTAATCCCTAGGGCGTGTCACCAACTGGTTTAAAATGCTCTGGTCAGCTGTAAACATGCATCACTCGTACACCTTCGGGGCTGCTTAATTCTGTCCTGTCATTGCCGAGAACCCCTCTCCCTCCACCCCGACGCCTGTGCGCTCCCCCAAGTATCTTGCTCGTCACCTAACTAACCTGGCAGCTACCATCGCTACCTGTTACTTGAACCTGAAATCGGGAGAGCACCATCCTTGTGGGAGCAGCAGCAGTTACTTCTCTGGATAACCAGAGATGTATTTCCACCTTCAATTTTGTTCGGTGAGGTTTTGTGGCTGGAGATAGGTGGGAGCCGGCCCAGCACCTGCTGGTGGCGGTGGGACCGCTGTGACCGGGGGCGGCCCAGGTGCCCACCGCCGCTAGAGCCGCCCGCACGCTCCCCGGAACCGGCCCCCGGCAGAGCAGCCCTCGGGCTCCCGGGGTTGTCCCTTCTCTCCGCTTTCACAGAGAGGCAGGGAAAGCCGCGGACACGCTTGGCTGCCGAGGCCGGGTGCTCGGGCGCCGACAGCAGTGACCAGGGAGCTGCCGGGGTGGCTGCACGAGGGGCAGGTGGCTCCGCCAGGAGGGCTGCGGTCCCGGGGAAGCCCGGCTGCCGGCGGGGGTGGCGGGTCCGCTCGGGCGGAGGGGCAGAGCCGCCGCGGAGCTGCAATTGCCTCTCTTTGCCTGCGCGGTATTTCTCATCCGAACCTCGATCACGTAGGATTGCGTAGAGGAGGGCGAGCGGGAGCAGCTGCAATTCTCCTCGAGCCCGAAGCCCGGAGCTCGGCTCCTGCCCGGCCGCCGCGGGGCTGCGGGGCTCCCCGCCGCCTTGGCAACAGCCCTGCGCAGCGTGGGCGTCCGGGGGGGCTTCCCCGGCCCCTCCCTCCTCTCTCCTCCCCCCACCTCTCCTCGACTTCCCCCTCCCGGGTCGGGCAGGAGAATGCAGGCGGGAAGCGGGCGCGGCTCCGCTCCTCCGCGCCCCGCCGCCGTCGGGCGGCACCGCGGAGCATCCTGAGCCCCGCACGGAGCAGGAGCAGCGGCAGCCGCACCCCCCCCGCCTTCTCCTCCTCCACCTCCTCCCCGCCTTGCATCGCTCCTCCCGCCGCCGTCCCCGCCGCGGCAGCCGGGCCCGGGGCCGCCCCGGTGCCGAGCGCTCGGCGGCCGCCCGGTCGGCCGGACGATGTGGGTTGTTGCCGTCGGGGAGAGCCGGTGCCGGGGCAGAGGCGGCGAGCAGGGCAGGAGAAGCTGCGCCAGCCATGGCGCTGTGAGCCCGGGGCGCCGAACTGCGGCGATGTGAGCCCGCACTCGCGGCCGGGCTCCTCTTTTTTTTTTTTTTTTTTTTTTTTTTTTTTTTTTTTTTTTTTTTTTTTTTTTTTTTAATTTAATTTAATTTTTTCCCCTTCTTTTTAATTTGTTTGCCGGCCTGCTGCTTTTTCCCGTGGCTGTTTTATCCTTCCCCTCCCGCCCTCTCTGAGAGCAGAGTGGGTAGGGGGGGAGAGGAGAAAGAGGAGGAGTGCGAACAGAAATGCAGCGCGGCTCTCCCTGAGCCCGGCCGCGGAGCCGCGTCCATGTGCGCGCCCTGCCGCGCAGCGCCTCGGAGCCACCGCGCTGGGGCCGGGGCTGCCCGCGGGCCGAGGGGTCTCTGACTCATCCCACAGCCCCTCGCCGGAGGGCGGCCGGAGGGAGGAAGCGCCGCCGCCTGCGCCCGGGCGGAGCGGAGCGGCACCGCGCCGCAGGGACCCGCGGATCCTCCGCGTCCCCTTATCCTTTGGACACAGCGGACCTTCGCCAGCGGGGCGGCCGCTCCCGGATCTACGCGGCGCTGCCAGCCCGGCCGGGGGTCTCGCCGACGGCCGCCCGCGCCGGGATTCGCGCTCCCCGGGGACAGACCCATGGGCGGCGGGGTCCGGCGTCCAGCCATGGTCGTTAGCCTGGGCGCCCTGCTCCGCCTGGCCGGCTGAGCCCTCCCCGGCGCCGGGACTCGGGGCTGTAGCGCGTTAAGCGGGTCGTCCCCGTCCCCGGTCCCCGCGGGACGCGGCGGCGGCTCGGCCCCAGCGCGCCCGAGCGGCGCACCCCGGAGCGGAGCGGAGCGGAGCGGGGGGCCCATGAGCGGCGATGGCAGCGGCTATCGCCAGCTCGCTGATCCGGCAGAAGCGGCAGGCGAGGGAGTCCAACAGCGACCGGGTGTCCGCCTCCAAGCGCCGCTCCAGCCCCAGCAAGGACGGGCGCTCCCTATGCGAGAGGCATGTCCTGGGGGTCTTCAGCAAAGTGCGCTTCTGCAGCGGCAGGAAAAGGCCGGTGAGGAGGAGACCGGGTGAGTACGGCGGGCCGGGGCCGTGGGAACCCGCTTCGCGGAAAGGGGCAGCTCTGGTCCCGCTGGGATGTCTGCCCCGGCGTGCTCCTGGCACCGCCCGGTACCGGCCGGGGACGAGGCTTGCTCCGCGCTTAACTGTGGCTGGGTCCTGGCAGATTTCCTCCCCTGGTCTGATGCGATGGGTAGGCAGTGACCTGCTGCCAGCATCCCTTCGCCACTGTCCGAAGCGTGAGCACAGAGGATCCTCTGGCAAGAGTGGCCCAGAGGTTTCATTTCTCCAAGCTTCACCCAGAATTGTGGTTTTTTACTTCCTTGTAGATAAGTTTTAAAAATGCTCTTTCATTTTCTGCATGGAGACAAGGAAATCGATAAACTGAGGATCAGTTAAAACTGTGGCCGTTTGATAACTAAATCCATCAAGTGCTACTTCAAGAGCAGAGTTGTACAGGGAATTTCATTAGCTTAGAAAGCTTTTTTGATGGAAGCTGCACGATGGTTACACCTGATACTGAGTTTATGAGGACCTAGAAATGCTCTTTAGGGTAGTGCTTTTTTGGTTTCTTTCTTTTCTTTGTTCTTTTATGCTTGTGTGTGCTCAGTCTTGCTTCCTTGTGAAGAACTTCACTTTAGTGTACACCCTAGTGCTCACATTCCCACGATGAAGTCCCACCACCCACAGTTTCAGTTCTGAGCATCGCTTTGTGCTCTCAGCTGTCCTTGGTAGGCGTGAGAGCTCAGCACCTGGCAAGAATAGGCTTTCCGTAATTTCTGAGTAGAACTGTGATTTATGTCTTGCTTTATTTTCTTCTCTGCTATAAGTCACCATAAAGGTAAGAAAACAGAGATTGGTTTGAAAAGCTGCTGTGAAGATGTAGTTTTCTCAAGATATTCTTCGGTATAATGGTTAAAAAAGAAGGATACTCATTCATTTAGCCATTCAGGATGTACCATCAACCTGTGTAACCCTCCCATGATTTCCATTATTGTATTAGTTGTGGTTGTCGACCACTCTCTCCATGGAGCCCTTTCTCCACAGCTGAGGTCTGTTGGTAATGACTCTCCACCAAGGTGTCAGAGGTAGCTAAGGCCGCTCTTCTCATCTGTAGACTGAGGTACATGACCTGGACTCATCTAAACAAGGGAAGGCAATGGGACAAACCTCTCACCATAGAAGGCTACTTCTTTCAACACTATTGTCAACAAAGGGGATGGAATAATCACTCTGGATTGCTGTCAGCACTCCAGATTCACAGGCTGTGGGGCAGGGACCATATTTAGTTATGAGAATGTTTGAAGACTCATTGCATGGGTTAGGCTCTACAAACCCGTTATTTTAATGGTGCACTTGAAAGCAGGTATCACAAGAAGGTATAAAATACTTAAAATATAGTGAGAATTGAAATATTCAAAAGGGTAAAGTTGCCTATCTTTTTTTTCCTACTCAAGTTGTGATGAGTGGTGGCTGGACTATCCTATATATTAGTTTATCTGTGAGCCAAGACCAGAACACGGCTCTTGCCCGAAAAATGTTGGCATTTTGTCTCAGGAATCACTCTTTGCAGGATCAAGAATGGGAACTGGGAGTCTTATTGATGCAATTTTTTCTATTCCTCTTTCCTCTCCATCTTAATCTGCTATTAAATGCAGTCTCCTAAGGATTAAAAGGGCTGGGAAGTGTAGATCTGTTACCCTGATTTCAAGATGCTCTGTCTCATGAAAGTTTGAGTGACTTCCAGCAGGATGTGGTTAGGAAGGCATTCTTTTGGTCCTACCCCAGTGCTCCCAGCTACACAGGTCCAGCTGTGCTTCCCTGGACTCAGTAAAGGCCTGTGAAGAATCGGTGAGTTTTAAGAATTCCCTCAACTTGCATGGACTTTCATGCTGAGGAACATTTTTACAGGCAAGAGTGATTTTAGTGAATCTTTTTATTGACTTAGAAGGAGGATCAGTGCTACTCAGTGTTGTAAAAATAGAGTTGCTCAATCTTCAGAGCTGTCAGTCAGTCCCTTGTAACCAGTAGTGTATTCATTTTATAAAATCCAAGAACCAGAGGAATTAAGTCGCTATGAAAAAAAGTCTAAATGTCCTTTCCTAGGCTGTGGACTGTCGTCTGCTTTAGTTCCCTACATCCATCTTTTAACTAGGGATTTATTTCACTGATACATTGTATTCCTGGTCTTGGGCGTGTTGCTCAAGAGGCTGCGTGCTACAGGGATTCTGCTGCTCGGATTGTTTATTCAAGGGAGTGTATTGTGCCCAGATAACTTGCTCGTTTCAGAATCCAGTTTCTGCACAGAAAATGACATGCAAATGAATTGAAAGTGGTTTAAAGAAATGTGCATACATTGTGCAGTGACCCACAACCTCAGTGATTATGTGTACTTAATGATATGCTGGTTCAGTAGTTTGCAAGTCAGTGAAGGGAATGAGAGAAACACACTCTGTTCAAAAGAGGTACAGTTGTATTTGGAGATGATACAGTGCTAGGGGATCTCTCCTTACCTTTTTAAACATGACCTTGTCTTATGACTATGGGGAGTAACTGTCAAAACACTTGGAATTCACAGAGTGGTTTTCATCTGTAGTATTCAACAAGCTCTACTGAATGGAGAGGACTCTTCCCATTTTACAGAAGGTGAGACCAACTCCCACTATGGAGCAGGTACCTGACACAGAGACCTGATTCCCAATGCTGAGACCAGCACACCACGCTTTGGGCCCTGCTGCCATTGAGCTCAGGATGCAGCAGTGGTGGAGCTGTAGCTTGCACATTACACAAATACAACTCTGATGAAGGTTCATGTTCCCTTTGCTCTTTGCTTCTGTAAAGTGACTGTGTGAGCTTACATCGATTAAGTAAGCTGTTTAT
The DNA here is from genome assembly GCF_015227805.2 of Hirundo rustica. Lineage (NCBI taxonomy): Eukaryota > Metazoa > Chordata > Aves > Passeriformes > Hirundinidae > Hirundo > Hirundo rustica. Next base: position 14,420,358 of record NC_053459.1, read on the forward strand.
TACATGTTTTAATATGTGACTCAAGCAGCGCTGTAACTAAAATATTCAGTAAAAACATGGGTGAGCGGAGGTACTTGGCGCTGGTTGGCACCTTGTGCTCCACTTTGCAGCCTGTGTGAAGTGAGAGTGACATAATCCTGCTCTCGTATAGGAAGGGAGAATTTGCACCCTGGGGCAGTTGAGTCTCTCATGCTGGGCATGAGTAGTTGAAGGTTTTGGCAAGCTATGGGGAACCAGATCCATGCAGGGATATCTTGTATAATCAAAGCTATCAGTTCCTGGGGAAAACAGACTCGTTTGTCTGTTTTGCAGAAACATCTCATTTGTGGGTTGCAACAGGGACTGTGTTGTAAAATGAGAACTAATTTTATCTGTCTTTTCAATGGGCAAAGGCAGCTGTCTCACATGCACACTGTGCTCTTTAGAGCTCTTGGATGTGTTCTGCTCCGAGATGACTTACTAGTTTAAGATAGGCCAAATAAGGACAACGAATCCTGTGGACTAAACTGAACATTTCGACGCATGGGCTTAATCCCATTATTGTGAGTTAACACATGTGATTTGCTGCAATTGCACATCTATAAATTATATATTTTGCTCTGAATCATAGTGACTTGATAGAGGATTCAAAAGAAATTACTGTATGGCATGCCTTGCCTGTACAGGTTCAAGGGGGGATTCTTCCTCAGGGACTGATGGGTCCAAGAGTTGAATGCTGGAGACTTGACAAGCAGCTCTCTCCACATGACTTCCCTGCTGGCAAAGAGTTGAACCAAGTACTTTCATCCCCTTTGTGTCTGAATTAAAGCACCCAAGCATGTCCCTTCTTCAGCGGTTTTATAGCAGCCTGAAAATCCTGGGCTGATGGGTCCCACTTGTTTGTGAAAACTGTCACTGTTGCTTCACCAGCCATCTTCTCAGGCGGAGTGCACCCCAGAGAGCTGGGGTAGAGGTGGCCTTCCATCATGCCATGGCCACTGCACAGTAAAGCTGAGCAAATTGGCAGCCTTGCATGAAGGGAAACTGGCTGGAGCATCAGGCACAATATCTGTGGGGATTGCCAGAAGTTTTATCCCAGTGAAACCCACCGAAAGGGTGTTAGTACTTGGGGAAATCGTATTTGAATTGAGGCAGCTTTGGGTCAGGCAGTGTCAGGTGCTGTGTAGCATTGTCTCAGTCCCCTCAGATGCTGCTTTTATAGGTGAGTTACCAGCTCAGAATGCAGAGCTCATTCTTAAACAGGTTTTTCACCCAGGGGGAAAAAAAAAAAATAAAAAAAATTGGTTTGTTTTAATTCCTTTTTTTTTCCCTGTCTGGTACATATTTTGTGGTCTTCCAGGGAAAGGATGCTTTTCTTTAAGGATATATAAAGGCTTTTTCCAAAGTGAAGGGAATGGCTTGCTCATAGAAAAAAAGCAGTAACTTAAGCCATGTTTTCCCTTTGCGGTATTTCTCATTTTGAATAATAAATAGAGATTTGAAACTTAAAATATACGGATGTAGATATTTTTGCAGCAGTATAAGTAAAATATGAGAGCAACTTTAGTTGAAGGACATAGAAGGACTTTGTTCATTCAGAGATTCATTTAAAACATTTGAGAAGTCTGTCATCTGCAAGCTGTTAAATTCCCTGACTTAAATCCTGAAGTCTTTTCTGATTTCATGCAGGGTGAAAATGATGATTGAAGCTCAGGGTGAAAAACACCTTTTTAGCTCATAGTCCTTGCCTGCTTTTGTGGAGTGGTGCATGTCAGAGCAGCTGTGATACCTGCCCAACCTGTGGAATTTGTCCACATCGTTGCTACTGTCTGAACGCTGGCTGCATTACCCAGGGCATAGCTGCTCCCTGCAATTCCACCTGGATCCCAGCTCTCCTCTGTAAGCGTGTCCATGCGTGTCTGGGTGTGTGCCCAGCCAAGGGGCATCCATCTCATTCTATTGCCTGCTTCTCTGCAGAATTTGGTGCTGTGTCCTGTATCTAAGAAGTGGCTGACGGGAATGGAAATGACTGAAAATGTGGCATCCCCTGGACAGCACGACCTCATAGAAGTGCTAGCTGAGGCAAGGGCATGGATGCCAAGTCTCCAGCCAGACATGAGCCTGGATAACACCAAGGGGAAGGGCACAGCCCTGAGGGCATGCATCCTCCATGGCTGGGGCAGTGCTGTAACCTCCTTCTGCACCAGCCATGCTAATGAATGCCAACATAATCAGGAGGGAGGAAGAGGCTCTCTCCTGCTCATGACAGCTTGGCAGATGGGTTTCATTTTATCCAGTTGATCCCCGGGGGTGGTATCACACAGGTTTGTGACCTGCAGATGTGGTGGATGTCATGGTGCGTGGTTGTGCTCAGTTACTGGGGGCTCGGATAGCAGCCCTGAGCTCTCAGTCTCTAAAATCTGGGGAGGAGCTGCCATTTTCTGGTTTTCTCCAGAGAAGGGAAAACTCAGCTGCCAGCCTGCTTCCCAATACAGCTTACGGATGAGCGTGTCAGTCAGTAAGCTGCTTCGTACTAGTTCTGGACTGAGTATGGTTGATGCCAAGAAAATCCATGGAAGTCATCCAAGCTCTGAGAGGGATGGATATCTTGTGTCCCTGTGGCCCCAGGGGTATCTGTGCTTGTGAGAGCAGTGGAAATTGTTAGCCACCAGAGGCTCACCATTAGATCAATACAAATGATTGATTCCTCCGTCACCAGCCAAATGGGAGAGTTGGGGCAAAAAGTGGTTAGTGATTATTTTCCTTCACCATAAAAGATCCATATAAATCAATTTATTGTTGATTAATACAAATGTTGAGGTCTTTTGGGAGGGGGAGGTGAAGGTGGAATTTCATTTAGAAGATTCTGATATGTGTATTTTTTTTTTTACTTTCTGGTATTCTTCTTAATGAAATGTTCCTTTGAAATATAAACTCAAAAGTTCCAAAAAAAACCTGAAATGGAGACAAGGTTTTCTTTCTTCCTTTCTTCCTTTCTTCCTTTCTTCCTTTCTTCCTTTCTTCCTTTCTTCCTTTCTTCCTTTCTTCCTTACTTTGCTGAATTCAACACAAATTTAGAATAATTCCTGTAGACCAGATACTTCATATTTTTACAGATAAGTTACCTATAAACCAAAACAATCATCGGCTTGACTTGGGCAGTGAGGGGAGCAGAGCTGCTGTGGGAGCTGATGAGGCTGCTTGAGAGACAAACATCATGTTGAGTCTCACTGTGGTGGGGAGCAAGCGCAAATGCAGTTGGGCTTATTGCTTTTCTTCCTTCCGCTCCCAAACAGGAATACCATGAACCACAGTGGCCAGGTAGGCGCTTGTTTCATCCCTCTGACATTTCTCTCATTTGACTGATCCTTCTGAACAGTCATGTGCACATTACTTCTGAGATTTTTTTCTGCTCCTGCACATTGAAACTAAGCTGTGATTTGTTATTAAAATCAAAGGAAGAATTTTATCAAGCAAAACATGTAAAAGATGGACATCCTTTTCATATTTGCAAGCTCTGTGGCTTGGCAGAAGGTGACCAAGAGCATAGACAAGAACAGGTCAGAGAAAGCAGCTCCAAAGAACTAATTTTTAAATAAAGAACTAATCATTGAATACAGATGTGTTTCCATATGTTCTGTGTGCTGTCATAGTGTCACTGCCATGACTGCATTATTGTTGTGTCTTGATCTTGGAGATGTCTTGAGAAGTGACCTGTACTGAAGTCATCTACTCCGTGCCTGGGCTGTACTTGCTGCAGTCTATCAGGGAGCAGTACCTTTGTGCTCTGTTCTGTTTAATGTGTGGCTCATCTCTATTCCCCAGCTAACGCAAGATTCTTCATGTTAATGTATTATCCTTTCTGAGCATGGAGTAAGCTACTTCATCTATTGTTTTATCTTCCCCCTCTTCTGACATGTAGCAGAATCCTGAAATAACTTGGCCTTTACAGAGCCTGGTTTTACTTTGCATCTCTGTGAAATGCTGTAGGAGAATCATGGATGCACTCATGGATGCCTCTCCTCCAGCTTGCAGGAACAGGGGGTTTGTGCTTTGAGGGAGTCAATGCGGAGACTGAGTTTGTGCAGCACGGTCACAGGGTTGTTGGGCTACAGCTTCTTCTTAACAGTACCTCTGAAAATAGCAGCTACAACACATTTCTAAAATGGTAAAGCAGACAGCATCTTTCTTGAGAACTGTGGAACACAACTGTGGGATTCACTGTTCAGGCAGACCACTCACTTTGGCTTTTCCAGCCCCCACACTGCAGCTCAAACAAATAACTGTTCTTGTTCCAAGCACTGAAGTGGGGCTTTCTGACACTCTGATGGAACTTATGTGGCTGCTGAGAAAATGCACCTAGATGCAAGCTGGCACTTGTCAAACACCTCTTCTGTCCTGTGTTCATTCCAGAATGCCCTGGCTAAAGATGGCAGAGGGAGAAAGCCGTGAACCAGGGTGGGGTTCTGAGTCCTGAGCCTTTCCAGTCTTCTGAGAGGAGGTGCTGGCTGGTTGTTACTGTGATGAGGCTCCATGCAGCTCCAGGCATTTCTGCTCTCTGCCCTTCCCCTGTGGAGTGGGCTGCAGTGGGAGGTGAAGGTTAATGCTGGAAGCAGCAGCATCATGGGAGGGGTCTGTGCAGCTCTGTTACTGCATCTGCTCTGTGGCTTTGGGTTTGTCATGAGCAGGTGACTGTTCTGCTGCGCTAGGGTACCCACTGAGGAGGTGCTGCTTGGGCTTCTGCAGCTCTAGGCAGAGCTCTTAATTTTGGAAGACTGTTGAGCTCCCGTGCTCAATAGCAAGGGGGGAGGTAGCAGTAGCAGCTCCTCTTTCTTCTTGGCAGCATGTGCACCTGTTGTACCTGAAGTTTTGTGTGGGAGGTGGAATTTTGTGCAATCCAGTCTGACTTGCATCAGTGCCCCCTCCTCCTCCAGTGTTACCGAGCACGAAAACAAACTCGATCTCTGATGGTACTGGGCTGGCACTGCTGTATTCCTGAAGAGGAACCCTCAGCTCTGGACCTCTGGCACTTCACTGGCCAGAAGGTGAGCAGCTCTGGTGAAAGGAGAGAAGCAGTAATGCTGTAACCTACCTGCATTCCTCATCTCTATTCCTGAGACCTTTTCAGCACAAAAGTTCTTGTTTGGAGTGTGTGACTTCATTGATAGATGTCAGAAGATGGCTGGCTGCCCCTCATGGTGGAGGCTGTATGTGAGGATGAAGATCCAGGGCTAGATACAGCCACTACAGCGGTGGAGGGCACAGAGCCTCTCTTACATCCCACAGCAGCATATATGGAGTCCTCTGTACACTCCTGTCTCACCTACCCTCCAGCAGCCTGCTCTGTTAAGGGCATGTGTTACATCCAGTGGACAGCTACATGCTGTGACCTGGCAAAATAACCACAGAGAGGCAATGTAATAGTTACTTGTGCCTCTTCTCCAGCTGAAACTTGATTGCAATTATGATAAAGATAAAATTCCCCTGAAATGTTCCTTTCTTGAGATACTTAAGCATTTTGGATTGAAATGAAGGAAGAAAAGAGGTCTTGGGGTTAATAGAACATACTCACTTAATTGATATTTATCTAGAATAGCATAGTTGGCTGTCTCCTCCCCTTGCTGGCTGCACAGATAGTTTCTTTGCTTAGCAGTTGCCACCCATGTTGCCTGAGCTGCCAAATAAATACATTTCATTCATCCCCCAAAGCAAAACTGTTTGCAAAAGGTCAAGTGGATGGGTCTGCTGCAAATGAAGCCAGGCTGCAAAAAGCCAGTCCACATTTTCCAGAACATTGAGAAGCAGTAGAAATTAGAAAAAAGACAGCTCGTTTTGGCTTCCAGCGCCCAGCTTAGGGTTGGGTTGCTGAAGGGTTCCCTGGGGACACGGGAGCCACTGGGCTGCAGGAGATGCAGGGATCAGATGCTGGCAGGTGAGGGGCTTGGACCATCCACCTGCTCTGCAGCTGGTGGTTTTCCTGGCACAGCTCCTGTAACTGGAGCCGGGGTGAGTCACTGGCTGCCTCTGGTATTGATCTGTCACTGTCCCTGCGGTCATTCTGTGGTGATCAGCATCACACTCTCACAGGGATTGTCTGTGACTGTGGCTAACAGGGCTGGCAGAGTGTGTGGTGTAACCAGTAACTCTCTGCTGGCTTTGACAGTGAGGTGGGGTGCTCATCAGTATGGGCTCTGCCTGCTGGCAGGCGCACAGCTTCAGTATTGAAACATTTCTAAAGGTTTCTTTTGGCTTGCAGCTAATTTCACTCCATGCCGCTCCTGTCTTCTTTGCTTCCACAGACATTTCTTCTTCTATTTTTCTTCCTGTTTCTTCTACTCTACTTTCCATTAAATAAATTCTGAGATTTTTCGAGCTACATCCCCATAGCAGCTCTTGAATGATTAGCAAGCACCAAGTGAAATCTTAGAGCTTTCTGAGCCCTCCTGGGGAGCTGAGAAAGCAGGAGCTTTGTTCAGAAACCTGCTGGAGAGGCAGATTTTCTGTTTTCACTCCATCTGCACTGTGTCATCCTCAGCACACACATCCCTGGAGAAGGAGCTCATCGGTTTCAGCTCTCTTCTGAGGTGGCAGTTGGGAGGCAGGTGAACCTGCCTGTCTCACTGGAGTCCTGAGGGCTGCCTGATAGCAGAAGTGAGGTGTTTGTGCTGAGAGATGAGCAATAAAACTTCATCGTTATTTAAAACAGAGCTTTAGATAGAACTAAGTGGATGATGGTTTTCTCACACCTGGAGTGTTTCCATTAGTTTGAAGGAAACCTTTGGCTCTAATGGAAAATTAAAATCATCATGCAGATTAAAGAAGGTGCATTTTCACTAAGCAAAAGGAAAGAACTTTGAGTCATATGGTGGAATTTTGGCCATTTTTAGCATGATCTTGCTCTTTGAAGTATAATGTTTCAGACCAAAATGGCACAAGAAGCACGTTTTCATTATGTATTTGGGTGTTGTATAAGATTTGTTGAAACTTATTAACAACATAGTTTTGAGTCAAAAATGCTTCCAAGTGGCTGAAGAAATGCTTAAGCTGCACTAGTGCAGTGAGCAAAAAAAATTCTTGCAATACAACCCGACTGATTCAAGATTTAATTTTTTCCACATCACAGGCTCATTACCTATTAAATAAAGGAGTTTCACATGTTTATCCCATTGGAAAATGCTGTGAGATTGCTTGAGGAGTACTGTAGCAAAAGAGGATGTTATCACTTGGGTCTATATAAAGCTTGCAGAATGACACCCAAATTTTTCCCTGAGCTGCAATCCAGTGATTATCCAGGGCATTTCTGTGAGCAGGTGTTGGTAGGACCAGGTGCCTTCTCTGAGACTGATCGCGTCTAAAGTGAGTAGTTTCTCCTCAGTGCTTGTTGGTAGTATGTTCTGTCCATTTTCTCTTTTAACGAATCTACTTTTCTAGGCGTTCAGAGCAGGGTGGAAGTTTGATGTCATTGTTTCCATAGTATGCTTTATTTGTATGAGGGACTTCTCAGTGTTTCTGCAGTATTTCAGTCCTGCTTGATTGATAGGGGTAGTGAAGAGATTTAGCATCTGAGAACAGCATAAAACCCAGCACTATGGCAGGCCTGAACAGCAGGGGTGGTGTCTGCTCCACTCATGTGAGCATTCTTAGTGATGGGAGGCCTTGCACGGGGCACTTCAAGGTAAGGGGAGATGGGAACTCTGTTGTAGAGCCCTTCAAAACTCGGGGTACAGAATGTGCTAATGCCACAAGTCATGGTCACCCAGCAGCAGGGCTGAAAGGGACCCCCACTGTTGATGAGTCCAACCTCAGTCCTATACGCCGGTTCCAGATATGCATTCCTTAGAAGGATGTTCTTAGACTTGTTTTTTGTATCCTCCCATGGAGCAAATTCTGGGTAGAATGTCCTAATATCCAAACCACATCTTTGTAGGAAACCAGTAAGAAATCTGATTAACAGTGAAGAAGTTTTATGTTGCATGTTGAAGTCAAGAAAACAAAACAAAATCTTTCTAACTGCACACACAGAGCACGGTCACAACTTTCTCCAGGATTTCTGAGCCATCAAAGAAGTGCTTAGGATGGGTCTGACATGTAGCTCTGTAGAAAACCTTCTCTCTGGGAAGCTGCAGGTCAAGAGGCGCTGCAAACATGGCAAGAGGGCGTGGCTGCTTTTCATCTTCTCCTGTCAGCTCGAGGCAGCAAAGCAAGCAGCTTCTCCAGACATCCTCTGAGCTCATCTTTCCACCTCTCTTGGGATAACATGTATAGGAATATGCCTCTTCTTCTCTGGTATGAGCTTTGGGCTCAGTCATCCTGAAAGCTCTGCAGGTGTGGGTGTTCCCATTTGTTAAATCCTCACACGGCTCTTGAGCTCCCATTGCCGGCATGGGGAAAGTCAGGATTTTACTCCCCGTGTTTCCCCTTTGTGGCTGTTGGCTCAGGAGCTGGCACAGCCCAGGGGGCCAGGGAGAACCACGCTTGGTTGGTTCATGAGACACGTGTGCACCCAGATGAAATGTGCTCAGTGACTGTGGGCTCACACATAATATTTATGCTATCCTCTGCTTCACTCTCGGTGAATATGCTGTAATTTTGGCTAATTACACAATATGTCAGGAATAATTGCAGGGTGTTCCTCAAAATAAATAATACATTTTGTATGCTCTGCTATCCATACTTATGAGCAAGTTTTAACCTTCAGTAGCCAAGGCATTGACTGTGCTGGAAAATGACAGCTTAGGAGCTGTAACTACAACTTCTTTTGCATTAAATTTCTCATTTTTTTAAATTCCTTTACCAGAAAAAGCTTATCCTGCATAAATTCTGGAACAGCCCTACATCTCTTCTATATGCCTTTTGTTCCTGCCTGGCTTTTGGTTTTATCATCAGAGCTCGAATGAATACAGGTGTAGAAAATTGCTCTTGAAAGGGAAATGTTTTGAAATTTTGTCTGCTGCTAAAACACAGTGGATCAACAAAGCAACATAACCGCATCCTGGGGGAGGCAAAGACAAACCTGGCAGTGAACTGTATGAAGAATTGATTTTTTTTTTTTGGTTCTCTGGTCAAATAAAAGAAACTTCTGGGGAGAAGACAATTCAGACTCAATGCAGTATTTCATCGTACTTAAAATGAAGCTTTGGATTTAATCTCTGTCTCTTTTAACATTTTTTTTATTAAATTTCCAAAGAAAATGTTGTGTCAAAAGAAAAAATGGAAACTTGCAATCTTTTCAGGTCTCTCTCCTTTTATTCTGTTAGTGAGATAGAGTTTGTATATAGCTTTAGCTGCTTGAACTTTTCAGCAAAATATTCAGTTACACAGTTTTACTCAGAGGTAGTTTACAATTCTATGCCGAAATACCTGGTGGCAGGTGGGCTATCAGTTCTCCTCCACTTCCTGTCCCTCTGTTTCAGCTGCAGTGCTCTTTGGGTTCCTCTGGCCCCGCAGTGCTGTGATGGCTGTTTTGCCCTTGGTGTTTGTGCAGAGTGGGTAGCTCAAATGTCATATATGTTAGTTTGCCGTTTGCCTTCTGGGAAAACTCATCCACAACTTCGTACCTTGTTATCCTTGAGCCGCTGACCTTAGGTGGCTGTGATATGGGATCCAGATCTTGGAGAGTGAGTGAGCAGCAGGGTAACTTCTCTACTTTCTAGCATCCACAGACTGTGCTAAGACCATCCACAGATATGCAGTAGTTTTTCCGTGTGGCACCCCCAATTTTCCACGCTTTATATGACTAATTTCTCTGCCCCTTACCTCAGACTTCTACTAACATCCCTGTAAAGCTGATTCCCTGGATACGGGAGGACCTGCATAAATGCCATGGATGTGCAATCACATCATTTCCACCTACTCTACAAGTGAGAAATAAGACTTCCCTGGAGGGACTCGTCTTGGTTAGAGCAAAGCAGGCATCGTAGAGAGGTGCAGGCAGGCAGCTGTGCTCCATGCTGGAGAGCTAATTACTATTCCTTCTGGCAGGCACCAGCATAGGAAAGGAAATCACTTCTCTGGATGCTCTTTTTGCCTGCAAGGTGCCATTCTGCTCTAGTGACTCAATGATGGTGACAGGAGGCGATTGCTTTGACGGGTGCTGTCATCGGCTTGAGCCCATCATCCCTCTGAGTTAGGGAAATGTCATTTTTGGAAGCATGTCCTTCAAACAGAGAGGCCATCCCTGCCAGCACAGCCTGTTATTACATGTAATGCATTCTGGAAACACCAGTTGTTTCTCTGTAGTTATTAGCTCTGGGTGGAGATTTACACTTGAGATGAGTAAATACATGAGTGTGCCATGCAGCCCTGTTGTCCCAGAGCCATTTTCTTCTCCAAATGAATGCTTTGTAATTGGAGAGTGTCACTATCCCTGTAATCATGTTAAACTGAAGCTGAGTATGGCCTTCGTCCTGCATCATTGGGAAAGGAGGTGGGGCTGACTGTTTGGTGCCCCCAAAACCATAGACCTCGTAAGTAAATTTTGATGTCAGTACGTCTGTTTCCACCTCTCCATCCTACTCACAGGCTGGGTGGTGTGCCAGTGTGTTAAACCAAATGGCTGCATCTAAATTAAGGGGCTCATGGCAGCTTTGCAAAGTGGGGTTGGATGCCTGACTTTGCTACAGAGCTCCCTAAAGCTTGGGCAGCTGTTGTTACCCACTGTGGCTGGACCTATGTGCAGGCAGCCTGAGGAGACTTCCAGATAAACACTAATTCTCCCCTGTGTCACTCATTTCCCTTGGCTCTGCAGTTCTTTTGCCCTCTCCTGCCTGTTACTCAGGATGCTGCAGGCAGCATTGCCCAGGCCATCCTGACCACCAGCTTGTAGGCTTCCTCAAGGAATACATGTCCTTCAGCCCCAAACAATATTGCTGAGTTTAGTGACAGAAACTGGAAAATACTGTGACACAGGTAAATAAATGTCTTGCCTCTATGTGTGCACTTCTGTGCACTCCTGTGGGACCTGAAAACACTCAGCACTTTGCAGAAGGATTTCCCACCTCCACACCTGCATGACACAGCTGGAGTGTCCTCCAGGATCCCCGCGTGTGGCTCCCGGTGCTCCAACCTGCTCCGTGCGTGACTCAGTGCAGGTGCAGCCACAACCAGCCATGTGCAGCTTCTGCTGAAGACTTACAGCCACAGTCACAGCGTGGCAGAGTTGGTCAGGGTTTGGCTAGAGGAAACATGTTCTGTGTCTTCAAGGGCAGCAGTTCCTTTCACAGCTGCAAGCGGTGTTATTCCTGAGCTTCCTAGTTTGGGTGGATTCAGTAAATCATTGTAGTGAGTTGTGCTATTAAATTTATGTCAATAGTGATGCATTTAATTTGAGACAGCCAAATTACTTCATTCTAACTCCAAACACCCTGGAGAATTTGGCAGCTTCTGGCTGGGAAAATAACCCCAGCATTTATCTCCCTCAGCTTTTCATCCCTAAGTTCTGTGCTGATGGCTGTCACCATAGTAATCTGCATGGAGCTTGCTGATTTTTGTTCTGATTTATTACAAGCCTTCATTAATGCTGTACTTCTGAAGGAGGGATTTTGGTGCCCTTCTCTGTCTGTGAAATTCATGTTTGCAAAAATTGGCTTATCGAGTATTCTGGAACCCATCCTTTTTAGGGGAAGGGAACTGCGGTTTCTGCAGTGGCACTTAAAATGCGGAGTTAATCTAAGTAAATTAGGAGCAGTTTATGCTCTGACTTGCATGCTGGGCTTGGTGTGCTAAGGATTTGAGTGCTGGTTAGGTGAGTCATAAATCAACCTCCCATTATGACAGCTGCAGCCTGAATGGGGGAAAATAAGAATAATGGAATGTGTAAATTCCAGGCTAAAATGTTTAATTGCAATAAACAAATGTTTGAAGAATATTTAGGTGAAATATGCTTCTGAGGTGTATTACAATTCCTGTGTTTGCAGTCACATCCTCAGCAAAACTGTTGCACAGGCACAGAAGGGAGTCAGCAGTGTGCCGAGGTGGTTCAGAGGAGAGATGGAGATGTTTTCTCCCTCACCAGACCGATGTCCTGAGGAGATGCCAGAGGGACTGTTCTGGGATCCTGCTGCTGGCATCTCTCACAGCCTTGCTGTGCTAAGACCAGAGAGAGGCACTGAACTGCAGTGAAAGAGAGCAAACAAATGGGCAAATCTGTGGAAATTCTGCAGTAGGTGCCCTCCTTGTACCTTATTGTAGGTTGCTGGATAGAAAATCACTGCTTCCCATCTGAGCTTACGGAGTCCTCTGCTGTTTGATAGCTCATTGTGCAGAGAGCAGTAACTCACCAAGCTTCACAGTTTATGCCATAACCCACACAAGCACCACTGGCACCCAGCACAGTAACTTCTGAAGTAGACTGAGGAGCAGTTCTGCACCAGTAACCTCAAGTGGAGGCTTGCCTGCCAACCAAGATCATTGCTATGCATTGCAAGAATCTTTGGAGCCAGTGGCTCAGATCCCTCAAAGGTCGCTAAGCCCTTCATTTCTTAAAAGAGTTCATTGAAAAGTGGCCCCTCCAACTTCTGTGCCATTGACCTGGAGAATTCACATAAAGGTGACTTCTGTGAGTATGGTTGAGTCCTTTTATAACTCCCAGCCCAAGGCAAAGTGGGGACTGGCTTGCTGCACCCTTGGGCCATTGTGTTGCTGTAATAAGGAGCATTCTGAGAGTTGCAAGAAATGAGACCATATCAGACTGCCTGCCATAGTGAAGTTGCAGCTGGAAGTCGGTGGTGTGCCCTGTTCTTTGCTGCTTCAGAACTCGGGGTTTGGAGCAAATTGAGCTACCCTGCAGTGATGATAAGAGAGTAGGGTTCCTTCCCCCAGGGGTTTAGTGCTGCTGCTTTGTTGATGTAAATAAGCAGGAGTTGGTGCCCTCAGTGGGGCTTTGCTAAATGCTGCATTGATGCATGACCTCATAGGTCCTCTCTGCATCAAGGGGAGTTATTATACTTCTGTGTTCTCCATTTTCCATTTAAGGGGTGAGTTCCTTATTTACCCTAAATAGGAGAGCTAAATGAAAAGGTCATTAAAGAGGGATATTTCTGTCAGTGCCCTTGCTCTTTTCCCCATAGCTCACGGCAGATATCTTCAGCAATGCCTGCAGCTTGAGGGTGTGGGACGTGACTCTGCAGAGTAGCTGATTTAGCCTTGATCCTCTGGCCTTCAGTGAGCGTGCCCCTGGAGATTAAACAAAGTGCATGTGAGCACCCTGCAACTATCATGTCCTTGGCAAGCCCCAGGAGGATGAAGATCACTGTGTAGCTGCATAATAAGGCAGGAAGCACAGCAGCTCATGGTGAACTGAGATGACTTTAAGGCTCAGCAGCAGGACAGCAGAAGTGAATAATGGCAGCATCACATTACCATTTAAGTAGAGACAGGAAGATTAGCAGTCAGATCATGATTTAGTTAGCCTCAGCTGTGCCAGAGGGCTCAGAAAGTTAAAAGCAGGGCAGGCAGAAGTGGTGAGTTTGGTCTGTGGAAAGTGTAACCAAGCAAGGTGTCCTTCAGGGGATGTTCAGTGAGTTGTCAGTGGATGACTGCTCTAAGAAGGGTCATCAGGTGACAACTGTGTCTTCACCGAAGGGAAAGTGCCCGGTCTGACAGATGCTGCACACTGGGAGAGTTACAGCTTAGCTCTTGCTCGGTGGTACTGTTCTGTTCCTCATTCTGATGTCCCCATTGTGGTGCTTCCTGAGCACAATCTTCCCTTGCATCTTCTGGAATTTCCACATTTGAAGGAATTGAGCTTAATGCATCTGCATAAAGAGAGTCCATTGAGTTTTCTCCAGTACTCCCCAGCCCTCAACAGCTGCATATGAGCAGCTAGAAAAAGGATCTTTAAAGTAAGCATCCTGCAGTATAGCAGTATTGCTTATAAAGTAGGGATAAAAATATCCCTTTGCATATTGCATGGGAAACTTGGTAGCATGGGGTCTGCACTGGGAGCAGAAGCTGCAAGGTAATCTCTTCTGTTCTGTCAGTAGTTTGGGATTAAGGCAGCAAGAACATCTTTCTTAAATCCAGTCTGAAGTGCTTGACTTTGTGTTTAGGGAGACACTAAGTTGGTGCTGAAGTCTTGTCCATTTCTGCAGGGGAAGCTGCTTCTACAGCAGAACAGCAGCGCACACAGAGCCTGAGTGGGAGGAATAGCTTTATCCCAAGTGTGTTTTGCAGCATTGCGCCTTTAAAAGCAAGAGGATTTGAGTCCCATTTGCTTTACAAGGCTGAGGTTAGAGAGTAGGTTTAAGTTTGATTTGTGATAAATTCTAAGAATTATAGAAAGAAAATACTTATAGCAGAGTTTTTGCTTATCTGTGCTGCAATTTTTTTCCTTTATTTTATGATTTGCTTCTTTCTCTTATTGAATATAGCCTGGAGCAGTATCACTGGGGGAAGTATAGGCAAAAGTATTGCTGTTGTGGGTTTTTATTGTATTTTTCTCCCCTGGTACTCCAGTGAGCGCTGTCAATAATGTCTGCTGGGAAGGGTGGTTCTCTTTTTATTGCAAACCTGGAAAGTTCTCAGTCTATTTCATTGTCTTCCTGTTCTGACTTACCAGGGTGTCTCAGCATCCTTAACTGACAAGGGGACTTACTGGTTTTAAGGTCTTTTTTTCTATAAACTGAAGTTTTCAGCAAGAATGCTGCAACATAAGAGTTAGCAGCGCTGGAAGACTGATAAAATTGCTCTGTAGGTGGAAAGAAGTGATGTTAAAATATATGATATGACAAAAGTAGGTCTCTTAAAAGTCACGTGCAGCGTTTTACCTCTGGGCTAGCAGGAAAATTCCCATCCTGTGATTATCTAATTTTCTCTTCAGGTAATAGTTCCATACTGAGAGGGGAAGATGCGTAATCCTCGCTCCTTGTTAGAAGTTGCCTTCCCCTAAATTTTGTCAGGAAGCCTCCAGCCACACTGCTTACTGTAGGAATGGCAAATCCCAGTACCTCACTTTCTGCTCAGATGTATGACAAGAGGTTCCCTGGTGGGAAGCAGCTACTCCAGCAGCTGGTGTCACCTGTGCACCTGTTTGTGTTTGAGCTGCTTCCTTTGCAGGCACTGGGGAGATACTGGTGTTTTTGGGACCCTATGGACCTGGCCTGGCCAGCCTGTGGGGATCTGGGGATGCAGAGGGAGATCAGTTCAGGTGGAGAGATGTCTGTATTGTGTGAGACAAATCACCCATTGCTCAGGCAACTCCCCAGCCCTCCTTGTGTTAGGGGAGAGAATTGGTGCTGGCTGTGCTCCTCCCTGCACTGCTTCTGTGTTTAGTTCAGGTAGCTAAAGGTACCCAAAGGTTCAGCTTCTCACCAGCGCTTCTCTGCTGTAGAAAGAAACCCAAGGAAATGAAGAAACCAGGGAAGGAGAGACCTGTGTGTCTCCAGAATGCTCTCTGACCCTTTGGTGTCTGGAAGAGGCATTTTTTTGCTACAGAGCATCCTAAATGAGTGTGGGCTCATTTAAGATCCCCACACAGGGATGTTCCTGCAGAAGAGGATCTGTGCAGTGAGGAGAGACAGGAGCTCTGCTGCTTTCAGACTGTGTTAGGGCCAGGAGGAATGTGGGTTTGTGTATGGCTGAGGACTCTGCTTTGCTCCCTTTGAGTTTTACTTTTGAGTTTGGGTGTGAGCCTCAAAGTTCAGCAAAACCAGGTCATGCAACACAAGATTTCCCCTCCAACTTGTCCCCAGGTAGGCAATGACTCGGAAAAGGCTGGCATTATGAAAAGGGCAGTTGTTAAAGCAGACCAGGTGTCTGTCAGGTCAGTAACAGAAAGGAGCCCTGGGATTTACCCTGTATTTGCTATGGTGATTCTGGTGCAAGTGTTTGCATCTGTAGAAAGGATGCAAGGAAGCATCAAGGGATCTTGGGTGCTACTCTGATAAACTCTAAAAATGTCATAAGTTATTAATAATAAGCAGATTTGGTCAGTGTTTTACTTGGTAGGCTGTTTCCTAAAAGTGGGAGAGATTTTTCTGTTCCAGAATGGTTTGCATGGTTGAAATATATTTTGCATCCCTAAGAAGGAGGAAAAGATGCTATTCTAATTCTATCCTGTAGCAAAGTCATCTTCTGAAGAAAAGAGATAAGGTCAGGGTTGCTTTCTCTCCCTCCTTCTCTTCAGAGAGCTTTAAGACAAGACCTCTTTACCTCTCCAGCACACAGAAAACCTCAGACTTCAGGAGCATCTCCTAAATCTCTCCGTGTGGGAGCTCTTCCATTTCATGCAAAGTACTTGAACATTAAAATTTAACCAGGGAGTAAAACTGAGGCTAGGATTCATTCAGGGACTCAAATGTAGGTGTCTCATATCAAAGAGTGCCTATTAGTGCCTTCACTATTGTGGTATTAGATAAAAGGGAGGACGGGGACAGACTTGAGGAGGGTGGTGCAGCCATCTGTGCCTGAGAATGCAGCTTTTCATTTCGTCTAGCTTTGATGTACTTTTCTAATGAAAAGCAAGTTAACTTCTGCATTCAACAAAATGGGTAGTTCATTTAGGTAAGAAGAATGAACTAAGGGTTTTGCTAGGTGTCATTTTGACCAGCACTAGCTCTTAGTTGATGACCAGTACAATTGTACTTATTTACTGTCCCAGCATTGAGTCTTGCTGGGAGAAAGTCTGACTGCAGCCTACAGCACTCACCGCACTGAAATCACTTCCTTTTTAAGGCGGCATAGAAACCATCTGATCTGATTTATTCAGTGGCTTTTATAGCTGCGAGAAAGTACCTGATTCTCCCCTGGCTAGTGTAGGGATTGCTGAAACTGAAATCCTTTGTACCTGCAGCCTGTCTGCATCTGAGATCCCTGCTGCTGCTGCTGCCAGCGCAGGAGAGCAGGGTGAGGGTTCCCCAAAGGGGAGTCGTGCAGTGAAGCAGCGAGAGCGGGGCTCCGGATGGGAACATTGACACACAACGTGACCACGGTTATGTAACGTCCATGGCTTATTAAACAGCCTCACTAGAGGCATGAAAGGCAGGAGCCTGACGAGATTTTGGTACGCTGTGCTGGATTCTTTCCTGTCCATTGGGCCAGCAATAATTGGGTCTTATTTATTTACTTTTGGTGGGTGGTCACATAAAACCACGGCCTCCTGTCACACAAGGAGGATCTCCTCCATCCAGCGAGTGTGTCTGCTCACATGCAGTCACCTTGCTTGCATTCCAGCAGCAATGCCTGTGACAAATTTTAAGACTTGAATGATTACGATCGAATTTGTTTTGGAGCGCTTGCTTTGTGTTTGATTGGTAGGGTGATGAGGAGACAGGTGGTAAAGCTGCACACCTCTGTCACGTGAAGTTCAAATTGGTTGTGCTTTTTTCCACGTTTTCCTTTTACCCTTCAGCAGGAAGATATAAAATATTGTAGAGGCGATAGGGAAGATCCAGCCAGGGCATGGCTGGCTCATGATATGCAGGGGCTGGGAAAGGTCCATGTTGGAGACAAAGATTTTAATCTGCCAGAATGTGTGGGACGTGTTTTAGGAGGTGGGGGAAACATTCAGGATTTTAAAACAGAGCTGGTCTGAGGTGCCCATAAATGTTTCAGAGATCAGTTTGGAAATATCTTGTGTCTGTTCCTTTCTGAATTTTTCTCCCCAAGTCCCACAGAGCTGGACTCATATGCAGCCCGGTTTCAGCACTCAGTTGCTCTGGGTTTACACTACTGTAATACCAGTGATTTAAGTAGCTTTTCATTGGCATAAAACTGGCACTGCGTGATAGTGACTCAACCATACAAAGGGCAAGGTGGTTGGCTTCACAAGCAGGATAAGAAACAATGGGAACTGAAAAAAGTGGCATATCCTAAATACATCAACAGACTAAATACTTCCATTTGACAGGTAACTTTCACGGAATTGATGTTACATAATGTGTTTCTACTGCACCAAGTATGCATTTCATTTACCTGCTCATCTAATCTCAATTGTATTTGCCTGTATTTCTGTGTGTTATATTTGAGTATTTTACAATCATGCTTGAAAGGAATCACTGAAAGCAGTCTTACCTGCCAAGCACTTCTGCATTTACTCAGCGCTTAATGGGGGACAAGCAAATTGAGTCTTGTGCTACATGATATGTCTGGTAATAATTATTATTTTTATTTTGCAGAACCCCAGCTGAAAGGAATTGTGACAAGGTTATTCAGCCAGCAGGAATACTTCCTGCAGATGCACCCAGATGGTACAATTGATGGGACCAAGGACGAAAACAGTGACTACAGTAAGAAAAATTAGCCTGTTTTGCAACCCAATTACAATCAAATGCATCACCTAGTGGGTCTCACTTGTACAGCTTCATTTTTGAAAAGATCAAATTAGGAGGAAGACAGCTGTTTTCTGCACAGTTTTTTCTATCTCTCTGTCCCCTTTAAATCTTGCCAGCATAATTTCATATGTTTCCTCTCCGATCTTCTTCCCTCCTGCCCCGATTCTGTAACTGCCATCTGGGTGGGGTGGAGAATAAAACCCATGATTTGAATTGCTGCCAGAAGAGAAAGGAGATTATATTTATACACATGCCACGTGGGTAAAGGATACGGGGAATTCTCTCTGCAAGGAGAAGAAGAGAAAAGCGTTTTCACTATTTTAGCCTCAAAAATTCAGCAAGCATCAGGAATTTCTGGGCTGGAGAGAAGCAGCTGTTCACTGAAGTCTCGTGCTTTGAGGCTGGTATAAAGGCTGAGGGTATCAAATGACCTTGTCAAAGGAGGTCATCTTCCAAAACCATGTTGAAAAGGGTTGGGTTTGTGCTGGACAGCAAAGGGCAGCAGAGCCACACAGTTTAAAAACGATGGCCGTGTGCAGGAGCCATACTGGTTTAAATGCATGCAAAGCAGTAGTCAATCTTACTTTTGAAGAGGAAGTGGTTTTGTCAATGCCAAAGCTCTTCAAAAGGTTAAAAAACAGTATTTTCTGCAGCATCTCTGCATTTCATAGGCATCAGTGTGGCATCCCTGAGTGGGCAGCTAAGTTCAGATCCTTGCTGCGACAAATTGCATCAACAGAGTAGGACTCAGGTCTTGCTTTTTCTTGTCTGTGTTGGTTTGGAGCTCCCTGTACCACTGCTAAGGGGGTATTTAACCTGGCCAGCTTGGAATTTGATTTCCCAGTTATTAGAGGTGAACAAAAGTTCATCTGTGTGGTAGGGTTGGTGGAAGCAAACTTCATGTACTTTGGAAAAGAAGGAGCCTGCTTGATTTGCAGACAAATTTTGGTGTAATTCAAAACAGCTCCTAGCTGGATTGAAGGTGGCATTCCTCCATGAAGGCAGGGCCTGGGCTGCAGCTGGGGGCAGCTATGGGGTGCAACACATGTAGCAGGACATTGACATTGTCCTGTGAAGGTGCACTTGGACAGGGGTGCAAGGTGACTGCAACCCCACATCCCTGGTGTTTACCCCATCCCCAGGAATCTGCATGGTGCTGTAGAAGGAGCATGGTGTGTTCTGGGGCTGGAGGTCCATACAGGACAGGGGAGGTGTGGGAAGATGGTGACTGAAATTGCAGGTGGCCGGCAAAGCTCTTGTGGAGTGACCTAAGAGGCTGCACCTGCCAGAAACGTGCCCTGTATCAAACGCAAATGTCAGGTTTTAGTTCTTTTTCATGCATGATATTGAACAAACTAAATACTGCAAATTGCAGTAAGAAAATTTCTGATTTATGTGTGGAGCAGGGGAATCTGTGGACTTATACACACACATACACTTCTACTCTCAGAGACTCAGGAGTTCTCCTTCGAGAAGAGTCTGGCCTTGAGATACTCTCAAACACATGCACGTGGGGTGAGTTCAGTGGTTTGTATTAGCTGCTTTTTTTAAAGGAGGACCTGGGGTGTTCTTAAGCTGCAGAAAATCCCATTGGAGGCCTATTTGTCAAAAACATGGGAAGCGATGCTAGAGATGACAGGGATTCATTGCCCTCATCTATCACGGAGGACTGAACAACAAAGTAATGGGCTTAAATGGGAGCAGGAATGAATTTAGGCAAAGAGCAGATAAATGTAAGAGCAGTTCTGCAATATTTCAGACTGGCAGGGGAGATGAAAGAAGCTGCTGCACACTCAGGGGTTGCAGGGGAACGTCCTGAGTTGGGGCTGAGGTTGGGCCCCAATTGCCCAAAGAGCTATGATTTGTGTATCTCCCCAGAGATGAGTCTGAGCAGGTGTTGAGTACTTGAGAGCTGCTTCCACCCAGTCTTTGTAACCTGAAGTAGATGGTCTGAAGTACACTTCTAGAGTGTAAATTTATCTGGTGAGATGGCAGCCCTGCCTCGGCAGCTTGGTGGGACAGGAGGCATCTCACTGAAGTGTGCCAAGCCACTGGCTCAAAGTCAGGGGCTATGCTGGAAAGTTTAGGCAAGATTTTGAGAGAAGATCGAAGCCAAAGAATTTCCCATCTTCTGATCTCAGGGGATCTCAAAAGAGGGAAAGAATCCAGTCTGATAATACTTGGCTCCTGAAAATTAAATTAGGACTGTGCTTTATTCAGTTTTATATAACTTTTACCACATGGTCTTGTCCATAAATCTTCAGTTTGAACGAACATTTTAGAGTATGTGAAGCTTCCAGTTACAGCTTCAAAACAAAATCACAGTTTTCACTCTGGAAGTACCAAAATAAAGGCAACTGTCTTTTTTTCTTTTTTATTTTCTCCAAAAATCTCAATTTTTGACCAGAAGAAAGTCCAAAGTTTCTTGTCCAAGTAAACAGCTTACAGATTTGCTTTGCTGCTGTTTTCCATTTTGAAGTACTCTCCAGAAGATTCCTGACCAGCCAGTCAGAAGTGCGTGCAAGAGCAAAACTCATCAAAGACTAGATAAATAACATTTTCCCATCCCTGAAGAGGGGTTGCTTAACTTGCATCCACAGCAGGGAAGGGCACTCCTGAGGGCCAGAGGAGGATCCTTCCCACCCTAGATGACCATCTATTCTCCACGCAGGAGTCGTCTTGGTACAACTAAACAGCTGGTGAACACCGTGTTCCATAGATTGCTTTGTGTTCTGTATCCCCTCACTGATTATTCAAATTAATGTTGTGAAAGGATGCATAATTTTCATGCAATACATTAGGTTGGTTTACTCTGGCAAAAAAAAATGTTTGAAATGAGACATGCCCTGTCCCTCAGATATATCTGATGCAATTAAAAGTTCTAATAAAAACTCAGTTATTTATACAAGAGGAACTGCTAATATTTAAGCAAATTTTAAATTAATTATCTGTTGCCCATTTTATGTGTGTTCTTGAAGCTGATGGCATTTATTTTCCACCTCCTCTCACTTAAAGAAAAAGAAAAACCCAGAAGCCAAGTTCTAATGGCATTTGAATGGGCGTCCAGCCAGCTTCCCAGGAGCCAGCACTTGGGACATCTGTTCCTTCTGCCATGCCGTTAGAGACATGCCTTCTCAATGTAAGCAAGGGGGCACATTCTCTGGCTGCTGGCACTGGGATATGTGAGGAGTTTTCTTCCCACTGGAGTGCATTTTCATGGTGTATGAGGCCCCCTGTTTGTGTTCCTCCTGTGATGTATGAGCCCCAGCTTGGGGCAGTATATTTTCCTTCCAGCTCCAGTGATCTCAAATGGCCTTTCAGGGCTCCCTGTTGCTATCAGTGCTTGCATTATTACTGCTCTCCTCTGGGCTGAGCAGGGTAATGCCCCTTCATAAGAGCAAGTGGACTTCCTTGTCTGCCCACGTCATCCTGCTGAACCTCTGAAAAGCTTTGGCAAATGGACAGCACAGAAATAATAAGTGAACTGGAAAGATAGAAACAGCCCAGCATATCTAGGATATTTTTTGGGGCTTTCCAGCCAGAAACACCAAAAGATTAAGGAGGCTTGCATTCCAGCATCCCACTTGGGTTATCTTCAGCTGTACAGAGACTTGTTGAGTTCTTTCAAACATTTCTAGGAATGAGCTATTCCATAACCTCTCATAACCTCTTGGGTTCCAGTGCTGCACTATTCTCCTTGTAGAGAATTTTCTTTGTATCCAGTCCTCATTTCTATTTGAATCTTTGGTCTAGTGCATCTTGTCCTTTCATTGTGTTCCTCTGAGAAGAATCTCTCTGTGGCTTTCCCTTCTTTGAGTTAAGCAAATGCAGTTCCCTCTGTTTCTTCTTTCATTATGTGTTGCACCAGAACCTCTTAATCATTTCAGCAGCCTTCCTCACCCCCCTCAGGATCTTAATTCTCACCACCTCATGCACTGAAGCTGCTCTGGCCTATTACATCCTCCATTAGTTCTTTGTTTTTTCTCCTCACTCTTCCATTTCTGTAGATAACTTAGACCCATAGGGAAACATGCATTTAGAATTTAGCTGATAGATTACCATAACAGTGACAATATACTCATGACTTTAGGACTGTAGTGTGCTAGAAGTTACAGGGTCAGGTGTAAATAGCACTGGTTGAAGACGGTAAGGTGTAATGAAAGAAAAGGGGAACAAATATTCAATTTCTCCAAGTATTTTCTCTTTTGCCCATGAGGTAAAAGATCTTGTCCCTTCCATGAAGCTGCAGATGGCATAGAATATGTGCCACTTTCAGTAGAGAAACAGTTTTAAAAGCATTTTTTAAATTTTCTTTTTCACATCAGCACAGCCAGTGTCCAGTTCTATTCTACTCCAGCTAGTCCTCTTTCCCATTTTCAAATCTGCTGTTTCAAATGAATTGGGTTTTTTTTTTTTTTTCCTGAACAAAAAATGAGACATCTTGCTTTTGAGGTTGATTGAGGAGTTTCCCCCTATTTTTACATTCTTACTATGAAGCTTATAAGCTTTATATCTGTTCTAAATATGAAATATTTATTTAGAAGCATGATAGTAAAAGGCATTAACTTATACAAAGGTATTTCTAGATTTGCATGCAGACATAACTCTGGGAATTTACAAAATTGATTGACCCAAACTGCTGCTTTTTTTAATAGAGGAAGATATTTGCTTCCTAAAGCTTCTTTTGGCTGCCAGTTACCTCTGTCAGCTTTGTGTCCTTATGCTTGCCTACCCTCCTGCATTTGAGTAGGAGATGCTCTGCCATGATTGTGGGTGCAACAGGATCCCAGAGAGTTTGGGAACTGGCAGTGGTCTTCCTACTCTAGCACAGCACAATAGGATTGCTCCTTTGCTCCCTTTGCATGTAGAGGTGGAAAGAGATTTGGAAACAGGTGGGTACTTCCAAGTGGAACTTCTCAGCCACTAATTCTGGGTGTTATCACCTTGCTGCCTAATGAATGCTTTGGATGGTCTGTCACAAGTTTTCTATGCAAGACAAATTGGCTGTAGGAAATGAATGATGATGCCCATTTTGTTTCATTATTAGCAGTAATATGCTCCATTTTTCAGTAGGAGGAAGAAATAGGGAAGGGGAATTGCTTATAGACTTGTTAATTGCAGAAGGTTTTAGACTTGTATGGTAGGGAGAAAGGGATAGGCAACACTTCTAATGCTGAGTAGTTATCTGGGATGTGTTTGTCTCATCTAGGGACAATACCAGAATAGCATTGTCCTTGACTTCAGTTATGTACAGACTAATACCAAACCTAGACTGCATTTTCCATATACATCAATTGACATTCTCCCCCAAACACGCTCATACAGGCACTGGATTTGCTAAGACTTCAGCACATGCTTTGATGTTTTACTGAATATGGTGCTTAAAAGCACTAGAAGGGGCTGAGATTGAGAGTAGGGTTTTTTCACTAGACTTGAGGTATTTCCATTTTAGGCTGCTCATTGAAGGGAGTCATCCAGTCTTCTTTAGGAATTAAGTGAAGGAAAAATTACATTCATGAGCACCAGAATTTAGGGATCCTCTTTTGGGGGCAACCCTCAAACCAGCTCAGCCAAGACACCTGGTAGATGTCCTGAGCAAAGTGGCATTGCATATTCTTGTTTCAAGGCTTTTGTGTGGGAAGAGACCTTGAGTGAAGTATTTCCACTGTGTTTGTGCTTATATTTCTGCCTGACCCTGTGCCCGTCTTTCCATATTTTCAGCTTCCTGACTTGAGTTCTAGTTGCCCTTTGTAAGCTGAAACACAAGGGATCCTGCAACATCTAAATACTCTCATCCTATAAAACTCAGTAGAAACAAAGCAATGCTAATGCTTCAACGCTCAGTCTATCAGTACTGATAACAGCCTCTTCTTTGAGCCCATGCTGTAAGAAATGTGGCAAAAGCCTGACAGTACTTTAATGTATGTACTCATGGGAAGAGTCTTTCAATGAGATACAGGGTCTGTTGGGTGGGAATCAAGCAATAAAGTAATTAACTGAGAGGAAGTAGTTACAATGCTTTAATCAATAAGACTGCAGTAAAACTGAATAATAGAAGATCTCGTCCTCTCCAGTCCTCTCCAGGGCTGATCCTGAATGGGGAGCAGTGCTGACGTCCCGGAGTGGAGCGCTATCTCTTCTTGAGTTTCTTCATTCCCTTCACAGCCTAGGATCACATGGGTGAACACACAGTCAAGTGAATTTGCATTCTTCTGCCCATGGTTACTGTCTGTGTACTCTTAGCATATGGCAAATGCAGGAAAGTGTGACTAGGCTTTCGTGTGTTTCAGGGTGAACTAAACTGAGTTGTGCTGTTTGCCTGTGGTACAGGCAAAGTCTGTATATGGGCAGTTGCCCTGGCTCAGGTGTCCCTCAGAAAGCCATCATGATGCTCTTGCTTGGGAGCACGGATGAGCCCTTGGCATTGCAAATGCAGTGGTCAGACAGACTGATGGGTGTGTTAAGGCATTTGGGAGGCACCCAGACTCAGTACTTTTTAAAATTTCCTTTCACCATCAGCTCCATGGCCGCAGTCCTTCCATGTAGCTGGAAGCAGGATGCTTGATCCTAGTGTAGTCTCTGTTGTGAAGAAGCAGGAGTGGGGTGGGCTGGCCCAGGGGCAAAAGCAGCAGTGGCCATGTAGGGTGATGTGTCCATAACATTTGCTTTTCTTTTCCTTCCACAGCCCTTTTCAATCTAATTCCTGTGGGTCTTCGCGTGGTGGCAATCCAAGGGGTGAAGGCAGGTCTGTACGTTGCCATGAACGCTGAGGGGTATCTCTACAGCTCAGTAAGTACTTTGCTCTCTTGGGCTCCTGGATTGCCTTGGTTTTGTAGGTGGGAGGAAGTAGACTGTTCTGGGACTTCCAGCTTTTTCTGAAAACAGTCACGTATCAGCAAACCTTTAAAAGCAGGAGTGGTGGGAGCTGCTTTAAGGCCATGCAATATTCACTTTAAAGTGTCTCCACAGAGATTCGTGGCAGTATTTCCTGACCTGTGAAGATATATTTTCTGTTCCTTTAAGTACATACTTGATGTAGGTCACGTTGTTGAGGCGTTTGCATAGAGTTGGCTGGTCATATGCTGATTTGTCATTTGTGAAATGGCACGGACTCAATGGGGTTGCTTCTGAATTGCACCCAGATACCTGATCACAGGTGGTGCCCATTGGGTCATATTCTGCTTTTGACTTCAGTGTAAATCCACAGCAATACCCTGACTCTCTTAAAAGGGTTCTGGACTATTCTGTTGGCAGAAATTCCCTGTATTTGTGTGGTCTCTTTAATGCACATAAAAGATAAGTGTGGCAATTTTTGCCAGCTAATTCCCTTATAACTTTCTTAGATGGCATGAAAGGGCATGAGGTTATTCATAAGATTCTCATTTAAACTAAGTAATTGATTTTCACAGTGAATAATTGATTCGGTGATTTATTAAATATGGCAGCTCTTTGCCAGATTTTTTATGCTTCAAATAACTTTGTTCTAGTTCTACATAGTAAAAAGTGATTGTTAATAATACACTTCTCATTTCTGTAGTTATGATAGCTTTACAGTGCATAGCCAGATTCTAATCTCATCGCCTTCATGTAAATTTACAGTGCAGTAATTCTGCTCTTGTCTGGGCACTTATTTTGCTTCAAAAGTGTATGTGAGCATGGAGATGGGACCACTGAAAAGACAGCAGTTTGAGTTACCCTCTGCAATTTTTCCTAACTTTTTTTCTTCCATCTTTGTTCCTGGTCAGTTTTATACCACACCCATGATTGGGGTTTCCCCTTTTCTCTTGAGATGTAACAAGACTCTGTCTCCCTAGCAGGTCAGGGTAGAAAGCAAGTGGATATGTTAGTATGCCTGGCAGGATAGGTCTCAAAACTGGCTGCTTGTCAGGAGGAGACAGAGAGATCAATCTGGATCTCTGTGGATGCCAGACGCTTCCTGTTCTTTCATAGCCCAGTAAACATAATTGACTGCTTCTAAATAAATTAAATTGGTTTACTAACAATGAAAACTTCCTCTTTTTGTAAAGCTATCAGAGCACTAAAGGTAATACCAAACATGGTGTGGTACTGAATTATTGTCAGGGGCTCAGGACTGATGCTTTGCCCTGTTTGTGCAGTGCAGAACATGGTTCTGCCCCAGTGCTGAGGCTCCTTGTACCATCAGTGTCCTGTAAATGAGGATTGCAGGGAATCAGAATATGTCACAGAGCCACAGCCAGTCAACAGGGTCCTCTTGGACCAATGGGTGGTTATCATTTTCTGAACAAATTGTGCAGGGGAGGGAAAGGTGTGAGCCTTGGGAAAAAGAAGAAATAGAGAGTTGGAAAAATGATGTTTGACAGCTGAGAGACTAGAGGAGATGCAGAGAAAAAATCTCTCTCTCTAGTAGTAGTGAGACATGATATCCTAAAAGGCACGAGATCACACATGTATTCAAGTGAGGGTGGTTTAATGGGCCTGCTTATTTCCAACAAGTGTGCCTGTCTTGAGTAGGAAGGGTAATCAGGGAAGGCTGATGGGGAAGGATGCACTGTGATGGCCGGTGGTTAATGAAGTGAACCTCATTACATGCCACAGCTTGATGGCATTGAGCTGTGTCTGAGCTAGTAAGAGTGAAACTGTTCATTTTATCAATGTGATCCAATGTTTCTGCTTGCAGTAAATGGGTAATACCCTGCTCCAGGGTGATGGACCTTTTTGGATACTTTTCTTGTGATGACTGGTGACTCTGTCTTTGTCTTACAGCAGTAAATCAATGAATTCACTGTACTTGGGAGCAAACCCCAAGGCAAGAAAATAGAAAATTTGTGGATAAAGTGTGTTAGGAGCTGGGAGTGTGGGTCAAGCTCATCATAAAGGACAAGGGATGAGATCTGGATGACATGAAAGAACTGGATATGTCTGAGAAGTGCTCAGCCTGTTCAAGCAGTCTCTTTTGGATGCTGCAGGTTTCCTTGAGGGGAGAAGGTCCCCAGGCCATGCTGCCTGGACCTCATTACTCACCACACCAAGGGACGCATCATC
Source organism: Hirundo rustica (assembly GCF_015227805.2). NCBI lineage: Eukaryota > Metazoa > Chordata > Aves > Passeriformes > Hirundinidae > Hirundo > Hirundo rustica. The sequence continues at coordinate 14,447,630 of NC_053459.1, forward strand.
CCTGCTCTTTACTCAGCAGACACTAAACTACAGCTTTGTTCTCTCTGTGTATGTACCTGTTTTTTTTTCACTAGCCTTTTTTGGGGGATGTGGTGAGTTTTTTTCAGAAAAAAATGGGTCAATATTCCCCACAGATATTGTTCACTCACATGAGCCAGTTGATAAATGAATTGCTTGGCTGCCTTCCATGCTGTGTGGAAGCCCTGTAAGGACTTCCTAGAATACCCTCAAGACCAGGAATGGTTTCAGATAAAATTGTCCAGGGTAATGTTTTTTCTTCTGTTCGTTTGTTTGGTTTTGATTTTGGGTTGAGGTTTTTTTCCCTCCTCTTGAATGCAGAATGATGCTGTAACTGAACATGTCATCACTGTGGGTGTGTTTTTGTTTTGTTTTATGGTTTTTTTTTGGAGATGTTTAATCTCCATGTGACAGCTGAGGTCTTGGCTGACATACTCTGCCCTGGATCAAACTAGATGCTGTTATCAGCCTGGACTTAGCGATGGCTTGTGCCAGCTCCTTCTGAGTTTAGGCCAATGGGCTCTTGAATGAATGAGCTTAGAATAACCAGCCCCTGGAAAAAGTCTTCCTTATGTTGATTAGCACAAAAGTAGGGCTGAGTAAGGTCCTCTAAAGCCAAACATGGTGAGAAAGCACTTCGTAGAAACTTGTGAGACCTTCCGATGGCTCAGCCACATCACTAACTTCAGTAATGAGTTTCCTCATCCCTACCTCGTCTGTTCAGGCAGACATAGTGTCAGGCTGGGTTGATGAATTGAAACCAACTATATATTCCTAGCCAGCTTTAGAGGCCTACATTTATGATATGCTAAACCTTCTTTGTTTGGGAAGCAGCTGTTTGGGACTTTTGCATTGTTTACTCACACTAGATAACTGATTTTGTTTCCCCCAGACTAGGTTATTGCTGTCCCTGAGGCTGATGTGGGAATTAGGTGATAAGTAGACAAGAAAATCATGCTTTGGTTGGAGGTATCTTGCTTTGCAGAAAGTAGGATACAAGCCACTGTCTGCATAGCAAGCTTGTGGAGTCATTGGTGTGTTCCCTTTTGATTTCTGGTAATGTACAGCAGCTGTAAATTCACAGAGTTTTCAGTCAGCACCTGTTCTGGGCAGGAGCATGACTCTCCTGAAGATCTACTGTTAGCATTTGATGCCAAAGTAAAAATGCGCGGAATGAGTGAAAGGCTGTGGGTGTAACTTATTAAGGGCTGTAGTGCGTCAGCGCTTGGGAAGAAGCTGAGACCACGGGCTGGTTGTTGCACAGGATTCAGAAACATGGAATAAAGAGGTCTGTCCCGCTCCAGTGAGTTTACTGCCGAATTGTAATGGGGAAAGACTCAGAACATGCTCTCCTGTCTGGCTGGAGTTAATAGTTCCACCACCAAATTAGTTACCACTTCTGTGCAACCTTTCTTTGTGAAGTCCCTCCCCTCAGTTCCCAGCTTTCCCTCTATTATTCCTGCAACAACTCACAGGGGCATGGAAAAGGGAGTGCCTGTGAAGTATTTTGCCTCGGGGGCAAACCTGGTACTCCTGGAGCAGATCTTCATCATGGGGCTGTAGAGTCTCCACATGTCCACCCAATCACTCCAGGTACACTGAAAGTGCATCTCTCAATATGATGATATGCATAATTCAGTGGCATTGCGGCTGGGATTGGTTTTGCCCCAGGTGCAAAACACTTCTCTTCTAAAGTGTATTGCTCTCAGATATTCCTTGTTGTTTAACTTGGAGTTCTAATTATTTTTGAAATGGCAAATTGTGATACATAATTTATTGGGAAGACGTAGGAAAACCCTAGCAGAGTTAGAGAATACAGGAAAAAAAAATGGGTCGCTTACAAGAGCTCACTATGGTTTTTCAGTATAAGCCTGTGAGTTTGAAATGCTGAAATTAGAGCCTGAATCACTTCAAAGATTTCTGCTAATAAGGGAATGATTATTTAAAATAAAAAAAAAAAAAAAAAAAAAAAAAAAAAAAATTCTAAGCAGCATTGAGAAAACCCCAGTCATGCCAAAACCTCAGTGTGTCTTTGCATTTTCTTTTCCTCTTCTTTTTTTCTGCTTTATCATTTTGCATAATAAACATGTCTTGAATAATAATGAACAAGCATCTGGGGAAGTATGTATATTAACTGTATTTTTAATCTGCTTGCAATACTGTAACTATTTTGCTACAACTCCTCTAGGGTTGATGCACTCCTGTTTGCATCACTCCAAGGTCAGGGGCTGGAATCAATAATGCTGCATTCTGTCCCGTAATAGGCTTGGGGTGTTAAACCTGCTCCTGCCAATGCCATTTCTTTAATTCCTGTTTGATCTCCAGTGGTACTAGTTGATTTGGTCAGAAGTACACATAGGCCAGGCAGTTATCCTGGACATTTTGCAAACCTTGCAAGAAAGCACACTTGTTGGGGGTATTCCCTAGTTTACATGCCTCATTAGGAAGCCAGGTCAGTGGAGAGAGAGAGAATTGTCTCCAAAGGCAAAGGACAGCAGGAGAACAAGGTAATATGCCTTTAATTTCTCTCCAGAGTATCTACTCTTCTTCACTGGCCATTTGAAGGGGCTCGCTGGATGAAGGCATTGACTGGGAGATAAAAAACTACTCCTGTCCCCTGACTTTTTCATAAATATGGGAACAAAAATGATCAAGGAAGCAGCAGTCCTGGGAAGAGCCAGCCCCTGGGAACAGATTCCTGCCTGGCATCAAATGTTAGCAGAATACAACTCCTGGCAGGCACCCTGGCCAGACCATCCTTTGTAGCATGGAAACTTGTAAATACAATTCTCATTGATGAAGTGGTCCCTTTTCCCCTGGTGAGGTTCTGCCATCCCTGTTCTGCTTGTCAGGAGAAGAGAGTGACACGTGCATTTCCGTGGCTCTTTGGGGGCAGGTTTCTCATCTGGCATCCTGTTGAGGTACCTGTATTCCCTGAACTTCCCAGCACAGCACCGTGGTACAGCTCCCACAGGGAGGGATGGGGCTGTGCACCTTGAGTTCATATCTGGAATGGGTTCGATCAGACTTTGCTGTCCAAGCAAGAGACCTTCAGAGGAAAAAATCAGTAACAGCAGGGCCTAATCCTGCTTTCCTAGCTTCTGTTACCTTGTCTTATATGATAGCCATATACTATATATATTATAGCCACATATAATACAAATTATAAAGGATAAGTAAGTTTCAATAAAAATATTCTTCTCCTAGCCTTAGCTGCACAGGATATTTAGAAACATGCAATGGTCTACCTAACACCAGCTGGAGGATCAGGAATGGGCCTTTCCCCTTGTGAGCAGTGGTCTGTCAGTGTTGGGGTGAATTATGAGCTTTTGTTAAAATTTCATTTTGGAAGAAGATTGGGAAAAAATGCTCCTGAGATGCTGATTCACCTCATTTTGATACTTCCCTAAAGAAGCATTACAGATTACCATTTTCAAAGAACTTTAGAGTGGTTTATATTGCCTTATCATTGCTAATAAAATCAGAACAAAATGTTTAGATTTTGGTGGAGCATTTTAATCCCACATGATTCCCTTGAAATGTGGAGGGCGGGTAAAACACCGTCAGGGAGGGGTTGCTGTAAATTGAAGTGAAGGCAAGAGTAGAAACCAGAGAGATGAATCAGTGGAGGCTGCCATCTCCTGCAAAGGGTTTGTTTTGCTGATTTCCTTGAGGCCAGACAGGCCTAACCCTGGATAAGCAGGTAGACAAAGCCTTTGGGGCAGGTGCTAGGCAGCAGTGGCATTGCACAGAGCTTGCCCATTTTTGTCCTCTGTGTTTTGTGTGATCAATTAACCGCTGTAATGATGAGGAAACGATGAGGTTAAAGCAGAACAGTCAATGGCAATAAATGTCTGAGTTGGATTTTGGAAGGGAACTCTAACCCATGCTTAGACTGAGGACGGGACAGTGTGCAATGAAGCCCCTGTTTAGCAGAGATGATGTGCAGGTGGAGCATTTATCCCAGCAGGGAAAACCCAAAAGATAACTGTCAAAATGTCCTTCTGGAGAGGTATTTGCAGCAGAAGTCCCTTTCGTTGCCATTTCTTTGCATCTTGCTAGCTGGGGGTTCCAGGCCTGGCTGGTAACTGAGCTCCTCTCTCCACTGCCTGGCTAATATTTGGCTTTTCCTAAAACTCTCTGGCTTGTTTTGCTTGTTTTTAACACCATTTGTCCGGTGTCTATTTTGACAATAAATTATTATCAAATAATTTGTCTGTTATCTGTTTTCCAGAAGTGAAACCTAGTCAAAACTTCAGGATATGCAGAGTTACAGTGGGACTATCATTAACATTTTATTTTGTAGTGGAAGGAGGACAAATGTTGTCCTTCCTGAGTCCAGGACACTGATACAAAAAGAAGGAAGAAAAGTTTTGAGTGAGGATATGTTTGACTGAGGTCAGGTGTGTGTTAATGAAATGATTTGGATCTCTTTTCTAATATTACCAAACTCAAATACAGAAAGGGTGAAACTAGGAAATGGTGTGCCTTTGCCAAACAGTGACTAACAGGTCTGGAGGTGGAAGCAGGAGAGAGGCTAAAATATCCAAGGAAAAGACTTTACTGACTATGTCCATGTAATTATAACTGGGAACCAAGTGATAGAAAACTTTAAAAATGAGGAGCATTGAATTGTATTGCTGTTTTCCAAGGAAAAGGAAGAGAGACTAAGTCCCTGGGCTATTACAAGACAGACTGGCTGAAACAGTGTGGAATGTAGGGTACTGTAGCAGAAAGGCCTGGATGGGAACCTGAACTATCTCTGCTTTGCTGTCAAAGGGTAATGTCCTGGCTAAGCATCTGCAAAACAAAAATAATTTTATTGAGGGCTCTGGATCATGGAAACTCAGTTCAGGTGCTATAGACTTTTGTTACCATGGATCCCAAGCTATAAGGCTGGCTTCTGGCACAGGAACCTCCTGAAATTGTTGAAGTAGACATACTCAGCAGGCATTACGAACCTGGCCTGAAACGTGCATGTACGTTTCAGTGAAGTGCTAGAATTGCACCTTGGTGCTTTTGTGAATCTATGTTCCCTGGTCACCCCTGTCACAGGGATGCCGGCTATGGAGAATACCAGCCTCTTCCAAACGCTGCTTCTGGCATCTTTCTGAATGAGACACTCCATGCTGCAAGGAAGACTCCAAATCTACCCATCTTCTCTTGCAGTGTGTCCATCCTTGAAAGGGAGCATGGGGTGGAAGGGGTCTGTGTGTGCTGCTGTCCCTGCTGTGCTGTGTTGTGAGGTGGTGTGTGTTGACGGTGTGCTTGGCTCTGCAGAGGCGTAGGATGGCCGGCGGGGCTGTGCCAGGAGCCCCGGAGCTGTGTGCGAGCAGGGAGGAGCTCAGGGGCACCTTGCCAGCAGCATTGCCCAAAGGCAGCCTGGCAGCAGAGCAGGGAGGCAGGACACGGCTCTGGATCCGCTCCAGGGCCTCCTGAGCCTTGCCTGGTCCTCGCATCTGGCCTCATGGCATCTGAGGTGTGCCGGAGCAGCACTGCAAAGGCTGTGTCCTGTGCGTGCTGGCCCTGTGACAGGGCTGGAGGGCACTGGGAAAGCAGCCTGCAGCAGAGGCAGAGCCTGTCCTGCTCACCCACCACAGCCACTGCTACAGGGACTGACTTTTCAAAAATATGCCCAACCCTCCTGAGACACTAAAAATGTCAGCCTCAAGGGGAAATGGCTGAGTGTGTCAGATCTGCTGGTTGTTTATTTCTAGGGCATTAATTATATTAGTCAACTTGTAAACTTTTAATGAATTAATATCTGTATTAACATCTGTAGTAACATCTGTTACATACATGTTACATGCATTTTTATCCTTTTTTTTTTGCCTCTGAAATGGTTCTAGGGTGGGGCCCACAGGCTTTTGAGATGTTGCCATCCAACACCATGGGACAGGCACATTCAGAAGTCCTTGGTTCTTCAGGGCAAAAAGATGACGCAAGAGAGTCATTATCACAATAGAGGCTTTGCTTCACCCTGGACCTTCTGCAGAGCAGGTTGGTTTAGCAATCATCCCAAACCCTCTGCAGCCAGTTAGTTTGACCAATGTCCAGCAGAACAGATTGTTTCACACATTAACCTTATTCTGAGCTCCAACATGTACAATGCTCATTTGTCCCACCAGCCGGTCCTTGTCCTTCCCTGGAAGCTGTGACAGTGCAGGGTAGCAAGCAGGGCACTACATGTGCTTGCACATTTCTGTCTGTGCTGTCAGTAATTCTCATCAGCCTGTGGGCTCAGGACCCCTTCAGAGAAGTGTGTAGTGGCCCAATGGCTGTGGCCGTGGGATTTTGAGAATTCCAGTCCTAAAGTCATGGCCTCTTCTGTATCATGAATAGGAGGAGAAAATCCTCACTTTGCTGGAGACCGAGCCCAGACAGTATGATTCAGAGCAGAATTTGAACTTGCAGCTTGGCCCTTCCTTATCAAATTGAAGTGAAGCACTCTCTGCTGCACCAGCAGTTGTTTTCAGGCTCCTTGCAGGATTGGAGAATCAAATAATGGTAGTTGGACTGGTACCCATTAGGCTCTTTACGGTGTATCATCACCTTTCTGCCTGCAATTAGGTTACATGCTTAATCTTTCGTGACTAATTTCATTTGCTTGCAGCAGTTCTACTGTTCTTTAGTTACACTTTCCAACAGCTTCTGCTGCTCACCTTGGTTCTGTCATCCTTTTTTCTGTTCCTTATCCACTTCTTACTCTCACATCAGTGTGTTTTGGACAACATACCCAAACCAGCAGATTTATCTTAGCAGATGCAAACTCTATATTCTTACACCTGTGGCCTTCTCAACAGCTTTTGCTTCATTAATAAAGGGACCTTCTTCAGTGCTGATGAACTAGGGATTGCATACATTGTTGTGTGGAGGTGACTGCTCTTCTGTGGAAAAGCCTGACAAGCCCTGAAGGGTTTAAATGACATTAAATTAATCGTTCGTCTGTGAAATCAATAAATCCCTCACACACAGGCGTAAGTCACAGGTTAATATGGTGTTTCGATGTCTCAGCCATTGAGAAGGCGGTAGAGAGACTATGAGGGTGCCCTGCCACCTCCCACGTACTCATGGTATCTGAGGTGCAGAGGAACTGTGCTTTGGGAGCTTTCATGCAGCTCTCCCTTATAAGTTAAGGAATTAGAGCAAACTGGAATTATTTTGGTATTCACAATGTGCTCACTAATTCTCTATGCACCAGCCCCATCCTAAAATCTTTCTGAGATGAGAACAACCTCTTGCCATAAATTAGACATGGCACAATGATGGTAAGTCTTTCTGTCTCCTCTCCACTTTCCTCCTGTGAAGACCAAAGGATTTCCTTCTCTTTATAAGACACTTCCTTGGTCGGCAGCTGAAGGCTGCATCAAATGCATTATTGATAACAGCCCTTGGAAGTTGGATGTACACATTACAGACTCTCAGCTGCTCTCTGGAACACTGCAGAGGAATGACTGCAGCTGGACAAAGATTATCTGCTTATTTCTAAAACCCCTGAGATAGAAATCAGTATGAATCTCCTGCACAGCCTTTTCTCTCCCACTACTAGACCATTGTAAGCATGAAATAGAAGAAAATAGAACCTCAGGAATTTTGCATAGGCTGTTGAGTGAGGAGGCACCAATAAAGATAATGTCCAACTTTCTGGGCATGTGCAGAGTGAGATAAGGAGTAAGATTTAGCCTAATTCTGACATTCCCTCAAGCACAGTGGCCATGTTGGGCTGTTGCTTCCCACAGCAGAAATCTGAAGGTAGCAGGGGTTGAGGAGGGCAGTTCTTGGTATTGCCACTCAGTGTTCAAAGGCCACGCACACATGCCAGACATGCATTTAAAGTTGCTTTCCTGTTTCTGGTGGCTTGAGTCCCCACATTGTCCCATATTGCTCTAAGTTGATTCCTGGGCACTGCAGAGTGCTTCCCCCTTTACTCCCGAGCCTGGAGAACTCCTGGTGGTGGAGCTGGGGCAGCTGATGGGTTTTGAGCTTTGGACTGTACTTGGTGTCAGGGAGAACCATCACCCTCTGCAGCTGGTGCCTGCTGTCTGTTCCCTGCAGCCCACTCTCCTGTACTGTGTCTATTCCCATGGCCATTAGTTGACTGCACAGAGCCCCTTCCTTCCCAGGAGGGCAGAGCACACTGCTGGAAGAAGGACCTTTGCCACGGATCCAGCCAGCTCAAGAGAAGAGTGCTGTGCATGTATGCAGCAGTCTGGTTCCATAATGTTGGTTGTTGCTCTCCTAGTTCTTAGGAAAAAAGTCTCACAGCTGTTACACTGGCTTGTCCAAAATAACTTCTGTCTTCTTTCACCTCTTAACTACTGCTGTGGACATTTTGGCTGGAGAAAACACTTCTTCTCCTTGGTTCTCTTGACATTTAGAAGCTGTCGCTAAACAGCACTGGCTGTGCTGTCCTTAGAGATCCCCTGTGTCTTTTTTACCTCCTTCTTGTCTATCTTCATAGAGGCTCACCACAATCTTGTCCACAGGAAATGTCTGTGGATGTCCTGTGAGTTCCTCCTGGGCTCTCCCATGCTGTCTGATAATTTTCCACTCAAACTGGGAAATTTCATCACATAGCTAAGGAGACTGAGCGTAGAGGAGTGATGTGATATGCACAAGGTCATGTGTGGAGACTGAATTAGGTCTTCTATTCTCCCTGATCCTAATACTTTGTGTTAATCACAAGCTTTCTTTTGTATCACTGTGATTATTTAGGGAACTGGTGCATCAGCAGAAGCACAACTAGTTTGTGTAGTATCTTGTGTCTGAGCAAGTCAGTTTGTCTTCATAGCTGTGCACTGTGTAGGCTGGGATTGCTTTTCCCTCTGTCTTCCCATTGCATTTCTTTTCTGGCTCCTCAGCATTTATGTCCCTAGCAATCATCATTGAGGATAATGGGAGCAGGCAAAAGAACCACAGGAGAGTCGTGCTTTGCCAGCCATTTTCCCTTGCACATCTTAATACCATATGTCAAGTGCAGTTGCTCAGGGCTCCACAGATATCTCTTTTTCAGCCACCCAAGGAGCTGGGGCTGTTTACAGTGTCAGCTTCACAAGATGGCAGGTGGAGAATTAGAGGCAGCTCCTGAGAAGCTCAGGATTGAATCAGTGCTCTGAAAAGAAACACTTGGTAAGTGCTGATGCCCCCAGGAGCTGAACAGCCGGGTCTTGCAAGAAAACTGTTTGCAATAACACAGGCAGGCATGGGTTTTCAGATAGTTTAAAGCCCTGCTTTCAGAGGTTTTGAGCACCCATTACATCCCCTTGCTCTCACTGAGATCAGTGTAAGGGTGGCTCTTGTGGGTGCATTTAACTCAGTGTCCACCTCCAATTAAGTGCCACTCACAGTGACAGATGGAAGACACCAGTAACAGACAGTAGCAGAGTGAGCTCTCCAACCACTGAGAAAACATCTTGGACTGTACAGAAATACTTGGTTCTTCAGACCATGGTTGTGTTCTAGAAATCATCCAAGTGGATTTCTGGGCCGTCTGTCTGGAATTCACAGAACTTCAGCAGTGCTTTACAGTGCTGGTATAGTGCCATGCACTGTGTCATCCCCTCTCCAGGGCATCTCGCTCCATCCTGACATGACCAGAGACTTAATGAGAACTGTGGGACGGCTCTGCACTGGTGGTTTTGCTTGGAGGTGCACTGGGTGGGACTCAACAGAAAATACTATTCCATAGGGTTTTTTCAGTGGTGGAAGCATGGCTGTAAAGCATCAAGTACCAAGGCAATCAATAGTGGAAACACCAGTAAAGTTTCTGTGGTATTGAGGGATGTATTTTAATGTCTGCTGTCACCACCTAGAGCAAACCAACTGGTATTCATGGTATCCATTAGAAAAATGAGATGAGTCTATTTATTCCAGCATCCCAGAGACTCCTGCTCAGTCTTTGGGTAATGTCCAGTGAATGGGTGCATGCTCATGTCACTGCATGTGTGAAAGACCAATTCCTTTTTGAGGCATTGGAGTATGACTTTTCAGGACATGTTCGTTGTTAATAGTGGTTGATGATTTTGGTGTAAAAATGGTAATTCATTAGAAATCATGCGTGCTTTGGAAACTGGAAATCATCATGTCTTTCTGGGATGTAATAGCAAGACTGGCTTGTCTACCAGAAAGCTCAAAGTGGTTTCCAGAAAAAGGAAAGAATTATCCACCTTTTACACAAGAAAGGAGAGGTGTAGAAAAGGGAAAGGTGCCTGTTGACCACACTTACCTTTGGTTTGTAACTCCTTAATGGCAAAACACCCAGGCTCCCATAGCCTCAGCTTCTTGCATGACACAGGCTAATTTCAAGTGGTTTGTAAAATATTTTTGCATCCCCATAGAAGTGTTTCCCTCTGGATTCCAAGTGTGTATATCTCAAACTTCCACAATGCATCAATCTCTATTTTTGTAAGGAGCCCTGAGATACAATTTATTAAAAGTTTAACAAAGTGCATCTCCAGGAGTTTCATGTAAAGAAGGTCTTTGTGAAAGTTCATTATTCAAATTTGGAGGGATGGAAGGAAATCAATTTCCTTCTTCAAAACTGCATTTTTTCACCTACTCTATTTGCTTATCACTCTCTGCCTTGCCAGGATTATTCTAATCAGATTTCACATATAAAAAAATAATAACATAAAAATAATTCTCTTCTTTCAAGTCTTTGTGAGGTTTAAGTAAATTAAGACATTGATCAGATTCTGCTCACTGTTGAAGCTGTGAATGCAATGGAGGGTACCTGTTGTGGCTGGAGATTGTTTCTGATGCGTGGTTTTTCATCCTCAGAGGGATGCCAGAAGGAAGGATTGAAATCAGACCCTGGGGGGTCCCCGGGGGTTATTTGTTCAGGTGGCAGCTGAGATGTGGATCTGCAAGGCACATGGCCACAGTCCAGCCCAGAGGGTACAAATGGCAGAGAAGGGATGCCTGCGTGGCTGCAGGAAGCTGCTCCAGCAACCAGGCCTGTCAGACTGTGCTTCACCACCACCTCCAGCACTGAGCTGCTGCAAAGGGGAGCCAAGAGTCCAAATTGCTTGAATGGTTTTGCAAGTCTGTCCTCAGCCTGATGCACCAAAATGCCAGCCTGTAGCAAGGCCAACATGACTTCTCTGCATATAGCTTATATTTGATTTGGCAGCTGTTTGGAAGCCTTATTTGCTGTTCATGTCAAGACTGATAGCACTCTTATAGGAGCTGTGACCTTGAGCATCCTTTCATTCTTCCTCAATAAGCTCATTATGATCTCCTAAATCGTCATCAGGGATTTGCCATGAGCTAAAATGAAAGTGTCTTTCTGTAAATACTGCCACAGTGGAGTACATTCACCTCTCAGCATGAGGTCTGGGCTTGTGGGCTTGGTGGAGAAATGCCACTCTGATACTGATTCTGGCCCCTTGAATGACAATGCTTTTGTTGAGTTTGACAAAGAATAACTCCATGTTACATAGATCCATAGGGATCTTCTTGATAGTGGCTGAAAGACATGGATGGGTGTTCATGCTCAGCCCAGGAGACAATACACAGGATCCTGACAGCAGTAGGGCTTTTTTTTTTTGAAACCTCAGGAACACAAAGCTTAGTGCTACTATTTAGTAATAAAACAGGCCTGCAGGCAACATTTTTAGAAAATGTTGTGTCCCTCTTTGCAGACGGGAGTTATGTACTATGATGCTATTAGGACATTTTGTAGGGTTCAGCTCCCTGCTCTCACAGAAATGTTTTGCCTTGACTTGATGATTCAGTTCAGTTGTCTAAACCTGGACATTCCTCACCCTCTGCAATGTGCCGGCATTGCATGGATCTCCCTTAGGACCTGTGTCCTACCTACCAGCCCTGTGCATGTCTTGCATGCCCCAGGACATCTTAGATGGCACTGGGAACCTATGTTGAGGTAACCAGATCGAGCCGTTAATCTCTCTGCCTCAGCTACTCACCTATAAGGTGGAGATAAGATTCCTCTCTTTCTGCCAGGGAGACAGTGTGGAGATAAGCGTGTTGGTGATTGGCAGGCACTCGGATGTGCTGTGGTAAGGGCACTGTGCAAGAGCTTGGGTAGATAAGAGAGTGACTACATGGCAGCATGAGATTTTTTTGTGCTGTTCTTTAGCTCAGAAGATTTTCTCCTTCACATGTCCTTTTCCTATCAGGTTGTTAGTGCTGTGCAAGGGATGAGCTCACATGAGCCTCTCACACTTGAAGCCTTGCAGGGTTGACATTGCTTCAGACGTAGCTGGGTTTCTGTCTTGAGTTCAGCCATCCTGCCCCTATTTGACCTATTTTCCCCGCATTGCTCAACCGAAGAAGTGTTCCAATACCTCAGCAGTGTTTGGGGGCAGCTTCTATTTGGGATACTCCATTATTTATTAAAAAAAAGGTAAAAAGAAGCACTTGGTTTTCAGGTTTGTCAAGCTGGAATGATGCAGGGAAGTAGGGAAATCACTGTCTGACTTCCAAATGGAATAAATTGGCCTGACACCACCTGAAAGAACAAACCCAGAAGCTAGATATCGTATTTTTCAGCTAAATCACTGTTCTGACACCTAGTTACTTCATTACCAGTGGTGCTGTAAATACTTGCAGCTCCCTGTGGTTTCAATGGGATTTCAAAGTAAGCACCAGCCCTGCAGTTCTTTCCCCTTTTATTTACAGACTTCAAAAGCTCAGTTTTGTGCTCATCATTTAGGACTCTCTTCCTTGTAATCTGGAGACTGTCTGAAAGAATTTTTCTACAGTCAGGAGATCTTTTCAAAGTTTTCTCTAAAGGTACTGAATACTGGAAGTCTCTAGAACAGAAGTGAGCAAGACAGTCAAGCTGTAAGACCCCACTGGAGTCTGTGGTGGGTTATGAGCTCGTCTCCATCCTAGGATCTTCCCTGGGAAAGATTAAACCATTACCCTGTACAGCAGAGGACTGCCAAGCTCAGCAGGGGTGGTGGGTGTGTTGAGGACAGCAAGAGGAAGCCGTGAAGAGCTCTGTGCTCTGCAACAAAAGCTTCAGACACACAAGCTCTCAAAGGAGCCTGTACATCTTTCCAAACACCCCACAACAGAGTCTGCAGCATGCACTTAGGTCATTACATCCTTTTATTTATCTTCACTGTGACAGTGTCCCCTTTCTTTGTGCCTGTAGTCATCAATCGTATCTTCAGATACTTGGGTATGATATGCTCACATTAGTGTCACTTCAAATTGTAAAATATTTTATGGTTAACAGTTTCACAGTTTCTGTGGACATTGGTGTACTTATCAATGATGGAGTTTTCCTCCTCCAGCTCTAGAATCTTGAGTCATTGAAACCTTCATGAAATGAGCAAAAGCTGACAGGCATTCTGAGTGAATTTTAAAGTTGGTGGCCTTGTGTAGATTCTCTGTTCACTTTTTTTTTTTTTTCCTTTAACTGAAAACACACCTAAGAGAATGCTGCAGTGGCCATCACTGTATTTCCATGCATTGCTGGGAGCCAGCAGCTGTTCATATCCATCTCGTTCAAGCTGGTTATCTCTGGGGCTGGTTCAGTGGCCTTATACAGTAACTAAGTCGTAAGGGACAGGAGCATACCCTCAATTCGACAGGAAATCTTGTATCTGCAGTTACTCCTCTGGTCAAGTTCTTGGCTGAACTGAGGAAATGTTTTTATTCAGAAGATCCTGGGGTGACTAGTTTTTGATCTAGACCTCAGGGCACCTCTTGTGCTGTGCAAAACTTGGCAGCGTCCATGTGGTGAAAATATCCCTCCCTGCATCTTTCTAACTCATCTCTCTGTAGGAGCCATCTGTCTGTCTAATCTTCCCAGGGCTAATGGATGGCTGTGCTTAAGAGTTTGACCATCCAAATAGAGTCCTCGAGTGATGGAGCCAATGATGCAATGTTTGCTGGTGCACGGTGAGCTCTGTGCAGCCTGGCTACAGCTGCTTCCTGGCTTTCTTTCCACCACTCAAATCTGCAGTGTAATTTTTAAAACTGCCATCGCAGATGACCCTAATCTCGTGGTTCTAATGCAAATATGCATTTCAAATGCATTTCCTTTGAAAAATGTTTGGAGCAAGGAAGGAGGAGTAGCTCAGAGGGACTACATTGTCATCTGTACGAAGCTAAATCCACATAGGACAAAGATGGATTCTATACTCAGAATGTGTAATTGCATAACAAGTACAGTGTGCATGCTTGGTAGGTAAATTGTAACACTGAAGCTGTCATAACAAAAATTTTGAGGGCACAAACCAGATTTACGTATTTGAAAAAGTGGGCTTACATGACTGTTGCCCATTCAGATAAATCAGCTAATGTATTAATGTATTAGCTTAATACATGACAGACACAATAGCTTTGACTCCTGAAATACACAAATTCAGAGAAAAATAAAGATTTAGAAGCAATTCCTTCAGTAAATAGGGGGATTAATCACAAATCCAATAAAAATTTGCATTTTCTTTCTTCCGCTTCTACAGTCTTATGGTTTGAAAGCATCTGAAATGATGATATTTCCTGATTAATACCTTTTTAAAAAATTCCTACCAGTAATTTTCCTTCTATTTTTTCTTTCTGTTTGTTTTCTGTTTTTTGGTAATAAAAACTACTGAATAGTTCTTTACTGTATGGTTGCAGAGTCAGCAGAAAGTAACTGTCCAGACTGAAAAAAAGGACTTATTTAACCTGGTCTTTAGATTACAGTGAATAAATGAGAAGGAGAAATGTGTTTCTGGATGTTTTCAGCCTTCAGCAATTCAATGACCGTGCCCTTTTCAACCTCAGCTAAATGAAATATGCACTCCTAGTGAAGTACTGCTATTCAATTATTTTCATGTTTTCATGGTTTTTTAGGTTTTTTTTAGATCACCTTCATTGCCCAGACAAATGGCACCTCTGTAGCTTTGTTAGTCTGTCCCTTTTCTGCTAAGGGTATCCCATCACCTTTAGTGTTGGAATACCTGCAGATGTATTTGAGAAAGCAGTTGCAGTATGAAAAGTGTGACTGAACCGTCCTGCTCTGTGGAAAGCAAGCTGTGAGGCCTCTGTCAAAATTGGTTGAGTCATTTTTACCTGGAGCAATATTTTAATGAAGCGATTGAGCCAGGACTGGAGGGTTTTCATCCATTTTGTATGGAGGGTGGTGTGTTCTGAGTGACTGCTGTCCTCTCACAGCAGTTTGGAAGGGACCTGCAAAGTTTCATGTGATGTGACAGAGCAGAGCAAATAGAGAACTAATTAGGAGTAGGCACATAGTGGGGCAAAGCAGGTCCTAGAGAGAGTGAAAGTGTCATAAAGGTTGATGTGCAGAGAAGAGAGAGAAGGAGGTGAGTTCAGGCATTGAGGTGAGTCCTTGGAACACAGCCCCACTGAGAAGTCTCAGAGGAGGGTGGATGTCGCTGTCTTGACTATCTCTGACATTTCCCAGGAGAGTATTAGCAAGTTTAAAACAGAGAAAAAAGTATTCTTTGCAAAATATGTGATGGCTGTGAAGAATACCTTGGATTGCTGGAGATTCAGGGCTCTCGGCAGTGTTCTTAAACTTTTCACCAGTATAGGAAGTACTGATCCCTACCAGCAACAAAATACTCATCTAGATGGGCCCCTGGCAGAAGGAAACTTATGTTTAAAAGGATCTAGGAGCAGTGGGGTAGAAAAGGTCTTTGGAAGACCTGAGAATTTCTTTTGCATCATGGTGAAAACTCATCACTCTCCTGCCTTAGCTATTGAACTCTATTTTGTGTCTTATCATGTTTCATACAGTTTTTTCTCTCGAAGTCACATGTGCTGGGGGCATTAGCCCAGTGACCTAGGAAACAACAGGGCAAATCCGTGGGCAGAGCTGGATTTTTCAGCTGTCTCCAGGTCTGGAGGCAGTGGGCACAAAACCAATGAGGAGATTCTGTCTGAACACCAGGAAATGTTACTTTACTGTGAGGGTGGCTGAGCTCAGGCACAGGTTGCTCAGGGAGGTTGTAGAGTTTCCCTCCTTGGAGGGATTTCCTTCCTCTGATTCCTGGCATCCCTGGTATGTTTTAGTGGTCTCTGCAGGTGGCTCAGGAGATGGTTTGGAATACTCAGCTTAAGTGGTTTCCTGGTTCTGGAAGCTAGGGCACCACAGAGTAGAATAAAGCCATCCAATGTCTTTAGATGTCTTTAAAGTGCAAATGCAAATATGTTGTCAAGATTAGACCTGGGGAAAGAAGTGCTGCAGCAGAGCAACCTGCTACAATAAGCTAGTGCAAAAATATTCCAGCAGAAAGGTTCAGAGCCATCTGCAAAAAACACCAAAACTTACCAGGGAAGCCAGTAATCAAAAAGAGAGGTAATTATCAGTCTTCAGTGTCTCAGGAGCATACAGGCCTCTTTCTGCATTATGCTACATGGATGTCTTTTGTATTGCAGCATCAGCCTTTAGGTGATTAAAAAAGGAGGAAGGCACAGCAGTTTCAATAAAGCACTCAGATACAGACTGGAGCTATTAACTTGCTGAAAGTCGTGGTTGTTTTGAAGGAACAATCTGGTTGCCATTAAAAAAGCAACAATAAAAAAATCTCCTGCCCCCAAAAATTGTGCATGCTTGCATTTGTGTTAATAGTTTCCTTTGTAAGAAGTAGGAGGAAAGTGACTGGAAGGACAGAGAAGACTTGGGCATGAGAAAGTGGGTTATGGAAGAGATTCTTTATGTCATGCAAAACCTATCACCTCCACGTCCGTATTCCTCTCTGTCCAACTCAATACCACCCTAATAAATCTTCACCTCTTGCCTGATGTCTGCGTCCAGGACATGTTATCAGTCACTGCTGACAAGGTGGCTGATAACATGACAAGAATATTAGTCATTATTGTCAGTATAGAAATTCAGTCTGAACAGACTGGATGGGAGAGAAACCAGTTTCTCTGTGCTAAGAAATGTTTGCTGCCAGGGATGTGTGGTCCAGGAGTTAGTAGAGCTGCCTGCTGCCCAACGCTGACCATGCAGCGTTTCCACTTCTTGTGCAATACTCCCTGTTTCAATGAGTAACGTGTTTCTTTGTGCATTGCTTCACTTTGTTGCCAACCTCCAGCCCTCCACCAACCCTCTTCCCAGACACTCCAGAAGCTCTGAAATGATCGTCTGTAATAAAAATGTTGCCATTTAATTTGCCCTGTCATTTCAGGATGAGGTGATAACATTCCCAATGATCTGCCTTTAAAGGGAGCTCATTTGTTGCTCTTACTCAGTGAGAAGGGAGAGAGATTGTCATGTTCCGCTTGGAAACTGCTGTATGAATTGAGAGGTTTCCAGATACCACCTGAGAATTTTTATTACAACTTGAGGTTTGTTCCCACTTGTTCACAGAGTTGGGGGAGGAGCAGGGGTCACAGGCTTGCAATTGTTTAACTTTTGTGTATAGACCTGTGACCACATACAAAGCAAAAGTTATTAAAGGCAGTAGTGCTGTCTCCCTGCTTTTCCTCTTGACAGGTTTCCCCAGTCACCCAAGTTCTCTGTATGGGTGTTGCCTCTCAGTTTGTATCTGACATTTTTGCTACTGTGAGTTTTTCAGCAGAATTCCTCCAGACGTGCTGTCATGGATTGTTCCAAGCCACAGTCCAACAGGACAGAAGGTGCCTGAGTTAGCTTCAGCAGTGAAATTATACAGCAGAAGGCATTATTAAAAGTGAATCTTTTGTCCAATAAATCCTCCTTTATGACTCAGAGATTGGAAGGAATTCAGAGAAGGGCAGCAGAAACAATTCTAGGGCTGAGGGTTGAGTTAGAGGAGATATGTTAAGAGAGGAAAAGGTATTGGCATTTGTTAAGGGAGAAAATTGAGCATGTAATGTGCTGTACTGGGCTGTAATGGGCTAAGAAGGGGGATGTTTTCAATGTTTTCAGGAAACCAGCAATGAGCATAAAAAATTGCAAATTACATAGGAAGTTCCAGCCTGGTGTTGGAAGTGCACCAGTTCAGTGACTTCAGCTGGAAAATGGAGCTTCCAGGTGTGTAGTGGATATAAGTACAGATATGTGATGGAAATCATTGTCCTTGCACTGCTAGGGATTTGTCCCTTTGATCTGGCTTGTAATCAAGGGGTGGGACGACAGGGGTTAGTACCTCTCTTTTAAGGGGTTACCCTCTCTTTTGATACCCCTGTAAAAGGGACATTTTTGCTGTGAAGTAGAAAAGCCCTCTCATTTGCAAACAAAAAGTAATTTGGAACCTGGAGAAAGCTTTTATTTTCCACTGAGTGTGTGTTATTAATTGTCTGTCTCACAAATTAACTGTTAGTAGAAGATGCTTAAGTGAAATGCCCTGAAGCTTCTTAAACATCTTCTCTGGAAAAAGAAGTTGGGGTGGATGTAAAGTCCAGTCACAGATGTGAGGAGAGCTTGCAGCAATCCTGCAAGAAGGGTGCTGGCAGCATTTCCATCCTAGCTCCATTCTCTGATCTCTTGGCAGCTTTTCATTTCAGCAATGACAGTATTCTTTTAACCCAGCTTTTGTACCTGTTGGGTTTTCCTGGAAGCACTGTCTCTGGTTTGTGCTGCATATAATTTAGTCTGCTAGAGTTTGGATTAATTGGGGATGTAGGTACATCTGATCCTAAAATCTACTAGTTAAAGGGGCTTCTAGACTTCTGGCGCTTAGGCAATGCTTATGTTTTCCCAGCTCATTAGAGGAGCAGCATGTGCTGTATTCCTGATTTTTGACTCTTGGGCTCCATGGGGGGAGGGAGGGGACTGTGGTTGTTTTCCTTTTGCTCTGCTCCTGGCTGAAGGCCGTGAGCATCTCCTTGTGCCCACTCTGGGTGCAGGCTCTGTGGCCTTCATTTATAAGGGTTTTTAATTCTTCCCCTCACTTGCAGCCTGTTACTTGCCTCCTGTGCCACTTCTTTTCTTGGCAAAGCATCATGGTGCTTGAGGCAGCAGTGGCTGCTCTGTGAACACCTCCTGCTCCCCTCTGCTTCCTTTTGGGGGCTTCTCTGTTTAGGGCACATGGGAACCTGAAAAAAGCAGCAGGGATGTGCACAAGGATTTGTCCCAGCCTGTCAGCAGCCCATCAACACTGATGCAGCAGCGAGTTTCAGGCTGATGCCTCGGCACCTCCTTTCTTCATCTCCCTGGGAAGGCAGAATGGACAAGCCCAGCTCTATTTTCACCGGGGGAAAGTGAGAATTACTCACCACAGCTCCGATGAGGCAGTCTGAATCGCTGTCAGCGTGATTGGAGTGGGCTGTGCAGAACACTGGGGGAGAAGGGGATGCTGGATTGCTTTGCTCCAGCATCAATGGTCGTGCCAGGAGCAGGAATCCTTGCCCTGAGACTCAGAGCAGATTTCCAGCAGCGCACAGGGGTTTCTGTCACAGGGTGGGTCCCTCTGCTCCTGGCAGCACTGTTTCATTCCCAGTTTTAACAGCCAAAGGTACCAGTAACACTTCTGCATACAGAACTTTGCTAAGGCATAACAGCTTGCATGATTTAATTATTTTAATTGGAATTAACTGGGAAAATAATTCCCTCTTTCAGCGGGAATAAGCAGGATACAGCCTGTCAGAATTTTTTCAAATGAGCTCTGCTGAAGGCAGAGGTGCAGAGATATGTAGTCAGCCTGCTTTAATGAGATTTGGCTGTAATTTTGTGATGAAATTATTCTAGGTTAAACTCAATCACACACACAAAAAAACCCTGTGTTTCATTGTATTAAGGCATATTTGAGACCCACAAATCTCAGTCACATTATTGGTGAGATAAAAACTATCAGAAATTATGTCATTTTGAAAGATTTTCATTTTCCAGACAGATGTTGGAGAACAAATACTGCTGGTAATGCTGGGCACAGATTTACCAGGATGTGATAATTCATGAATTTCCTTCACAAGTAGTTACTAAAGTAAGAAAAAGCAGTGCAGATTTACAAAATATTGAAATTATTATAGAAGTCTGAGACATAGAAAGTGACCTTCAGCTGAGAAACCATGAGTTGTTTCAATTTAAATTAAATGGAAGCTAAACATTCAACTGTAACTAAGATTTATTACTTCATAAAAAAAGAAGAAAACTAGTTATATAGGCAAACTAGGCTGTAAAACTCTGGACTTGAATACAAAAGTGGCCTGGGTGTTTTGTTTTGTTTTGTTTTTTTTTCCTTTGTGAGGTAAAACATTGTAGAATTAATATACCAGACCTAGGAAAAGTCTGCCAGGGAAGGACATTTAGTCTAAGAGATTTAAAAAATAAAAGCAACAACCAATAATAATAATAACAATAAACCCAGAAAAGGAGACCACAAACAAAGATAAAAAATGGAATATTTGCAGGCAGGAAGTCGGGAAGTCAATAAAAATGCAAAATGTGATTCAGTGAGGGAAGGTTCTGTTCTTTGGTCAGAAAGCATAGGGGAGAAATGAGAATTACGAATACGGAGAGGAGTGAGATGATCATTAAAAAAAAAAAAAAAAAAAAAAAAAAAAAAAAAAAAAAAGGTAAACAATTAGTGCAATGCTGTTTAGCCACTAGTATGTAAACAGGATGGAGAAAGCAAGTGTTTAGGAAGCAGAATGAAGCAATTGCACCTAAGCAGGAAACAGTGCCCCAGACTGCTGAAGGAGGATCTGACATCCCAAATTGTGAGTCTGTTGACACACAGACATCTGCTCATTTTATGAAGGCTACGTGGGAAAGTCCTCCATACTGGGGAATATGGGAAATTTTGTTTAAAAGTGAGCAAAATAAACATTATGAGCATATTGGCTTCAGTGTAAGCCAGAAAGGGAGGAATAGTTTCAAACTATGGGGATGAGATAAAATGTAACCTGAGTTTAATAAAGATAGGTTGTGCAGGTTATTCTGTTACTGGTCTCCTAGACAGGGGGAATGCAGTAAATCTGATTTGTCTGGATTTCAGTGAGCATTTGCTGTCATGCCACACGTGTTACTAGTGCAGTTGGGAGGGCAGGATTAGCAGAAGAGAGGACTGCAGAGGGAGGGAGGATCCCTGCAATGGAGCTGACGACAGGTGAGTCTGTCCTGGCTGCAAAGCTGCTGAAGTTTCACGGGGGGAAGCACGTGGAATGCCAGGTCTGGGAGACGCTGCCACTGCAGTGGGCAGCTGGAGCACACCGGAGGGATTCTGGGGCACTGGATTTGATGAGGCATGAATGACACAAGAAGTTGTTGTGTTATGTAAATATTAAAGAATTTGGCCTAGTAATAAGAATTTGCAGTCTTATGTTTGCTATAAAACCGGGAACCAGTAGGGAAGTGCAACTCAGAAAACACCAAATAACCACACAAGTTGTAATAGGCACAGAGCAGCCACAGGGTGTTGAACACTGAAATGCTAAAAAAATCACCACAGACACTCAGTCTTATTTGTGTGTGAATTGGTTGTATTAAAAAAGGTTGAGCTGAGCAAGTTCAAAGAGAATCTTTTCATATGATCTGCTTTCAAATGATTTGTTTAGACCCCAGCAAAATGGAAGATGAAAATGCCTTATAATTACTGTATAAATTACCACAAGGGGGTAAATACCAGCAATGTTTATGCTGAAGGCCAAAGCTGGCACAAGAACAAATGGTCACTGCCTGGCAGTGAATCCAATCAAATAACTCATTTAAAAGTGGAACTTGATGAACTTGTGAAAGTGATGATGAGATATTGCCAGGAACAGGGCAGTAGTGGACTAGGAGGGTGCTTTCCCTCTAGTAATTTACCTCTGTCTTAGAACAGTAATATTTTATTGCCAAAGGTCCAGTTGTGGTGAGATTGGTTTTTTAAATGGAAGTAATTTATTAATGACATTGAGGGAAGCAAATTACAAATGGCCAAACCCTGTAAGTATTCCCTTGGAAAATTGCAGTAGTGTTTATAAATGTGACTCTGTAGGATGCTGCCTGTGAATTAGAACAGGCAAAAGCAAGGAAATTATAAACTATGGATCACGATGCTAGCAAAGGCCACTGCAATGGAAGTCTCTTTAAATGTCTGAAGTTGTTTTTCTGTGTTCAAACACATGTATCACTAAAGGGCTTTTTCTCTCCATGCCCTGGCAGTCTCCCCTGACACATCTGGGTGCCCAATGAGTGCCCGTGGCACATCCTTTGCCAAGAGCAGTGCTTAATTTTTCCCAAAGCTAAATGTAGTTAATCACCTGCTCATCTCTTTGCATCTTCTGTGTCTCCCTCACTCTTTGCTGAGAAATGCAGATGTTTATGATGTTTTTGTCTCACTTGTGGCTTGGTGATTAATATTCTGCAAGCTGCTGAGCTTGTGGGTACCGATTTCCTGCTCTACTTACTGTACTTAAGTCAGCTTGGTTTGTTTGTCTTCCTCTTGCTAATATATCCACCTGGTGAGTTAATTGTGTAGGAAAACAGCCAGTGAAGACAGAAAATGCAGAAAATGTGACATTGAGCTCCGCTGGGAGTATTCTGCAATTCATTTCTGTGTTAGGAGTAGGTAAGGGACTGGATGGCAAAGTTTGCTCTGCCAGAGGAAGCTGTTTGTGGTGATGTTGCCTTGGTAAGGTCCTGAGTTGTGAGCAGGAGTGATGGGCTTTGTTGTAGCTTGATTTTGTGGGTGGGCAAATGATGTGTGGATTCTGGACTTCCTCTCCAGAAACTTGTGTAAGGGTTTACTGTCATTCTTGAAGGTGAATAGATATTAATTTTAAAGATGTGTCACTCTCATCTTTGGTATCTGTTGCCATTCTCTGAGTTGATGAGAATTCACACTTCATTTCTTCTTTTACCTGACATGGAAAAAGATTTTATAAGATTAGATTAAAACCAAAATCTTGAGGAGAAACATATGAGAGTGTTCCCTTACTTGCTGGGTAGGTCATTAGCAGGATAAGGTAGATCCTTGTTTACTGAGAGCATCCAGACTTGAATCTCCAAGCAGATCACGTGAAACAGCAGAAATTGGGACCTGGTACTTTGATTCCACACTTCCACCTTGTATAAATAAATACCCAGTGGATCACAAGTTTGAACAAGTCCCCAGGACCACCAGGCAGAAAGAAGGGTGTATTGGGATGGGGTTGTTTGGGTGTCTCCTGGGGAAAGTGCTCCAGTTCATGGAGAGCATCAGTGCTTGGAGTAAGGGAGACTGGTCTTCCCCTCCAGCACAGCCCTGTCTGCCCACTGGTCTGGTTTCTTGTCTTAGCAGTCTGTTCTAATTCTTCCTTCATCTTACTCTCTGAAATTGAATAATCTTAGTATCTTCTCTTATTGATCCCTGCCCATTCAGTCCCAGCTTGCCTCCTGCCTTCTTCCTTTTTCCACATTTCCATTTGTCTCTCTGGTTGGTGATCCAACTTTCTCTCATTTGTATTCAAATTGGCCAACTCATCCATTTTGTCAGGATCCAGCAGAGAAGATAGATGAAAAGAAATCTCTCTGCTGTCAATTCAAAGCAGTCCTGGCACAGCCTGTAACCATCCAGAGTTGAAATTGCCAGGAATTTGTTCACTGGAATGCATTCAGTTTGGACAGAAACAGTAGGAAATAACAGCTCTTGAACTATAGCACATCTCCCCTGTACTCATGTGTGAACTGCTCATTTTCACAGATCATCAGCTTAGCTAAAGCTTGGGTGAATATTCTTTACTCTGAAGAATGAGGGTGAGGGATGTTTCTGTGGGAGAACTTCACCGGAATTAACATACTCTCCTATATTTTTTCCTGTAAATGTCTGAGCTGTCATCGCTGAAAGTTTCCAGGTGAATTCATCTTGAAATAGTTGAAATTATCAGTTTAATGATTAAAACTTGGCAAATGTATAAGCATGTGAAAATAGGGTTATCACGGGATTTGTCAGACAACCTTAATAATAGTTTCACCTACAACAGCAAAATTTAGTAATGCAATGTAATTTTGAGGCATCAGCACTGCATGGATGAACACCATTAGATAAATGGGACCTAAGAGAGTGCAAAACACCAGGAGTACCTTGGTACTTAACGCCCTGGATCTATTCTGTATTCGGAAGGGTCTGAACATAATCACAAAGTGGAAAGCAGCTCCCAAGACGTGTGTGCAGCAAAACCCGTGCTGTGTGCGGGTAGTCCCCAGCACTGTCACACCTCAGCTTCATCGCGTGGCCCTCTCTTCCACCTCCCAGCTCGGATTTGAGCAAAATTTGTGGCAGTGCCAAACTGATGGATCACCATCCCATTTTCTAAAATGTCCTCCCTGACAGCATAGGCTGTGCCAGCAAATCTAACTGAGAACGTCCAGGATAGCAACTCCAGGCCATTTATCAAGTCCATCTAAGGTTTGCAAGATAGATTTTCTCCCTTCTCCCTCCCTCCCATTCACCTTCTCGGTGATGGTGCCAGGAGCAGAAAAAATCCATCCCTAACAGGTGTCCTCCTGCATACCTGTGTCCTTTTCTCAAGTGTATTGAACCAATCAGTCCTGGAGCCCATATGTCAGTTTAGCCTATCCTTGCTCAACAGATGGAAGTGAAAGTATGGGAAATAAGTTTCTCCCTTCTAGTCATATACAACCTTCCTTGCTCAGTTTCTTGACAGTTTACTGAGTTGCCTTTGCTCTGCCTTGTTACAGATGACATTGACTTAATGTGAGTTTTGGGGTTCCAATAGAATGTGTGTGGAAATGTGATAGTAGAAGAGGGGCAATGGCTGTAGCAAAGAGAAGGGACTGTGAGTTTACAGCAGTTGGGGAACTGCCTGAGGCTGCAGGGAGAATGTTGCAGGCTCTTCTGCAAGTCCATGGGGTAAGGAAGAGCTATGGACTCCTAGGTAACGTATCACAGGATACTATGAAAATGCTTGAAGGCATTCGTTAACTGCTAGAGATTGGGATGAAACCTAATATAGGGTACTTCCCCATTTCCAATTACTGTCAAGAGACCTTGGTCCTGGTCTCTTCCTATATTTTCCAAAACATTCTGCAAGGAGGAGATTCCATGAGTCATCCTGGTCACGGTGATAGGCTGAGCTAAGGCTGCCCAAAAGGGTTGGAAATGCTTTGCTGTGACAGTAGCTCATGACTTGCTTCTTGCCGCAGGGACCCAGAGTTGCAGTGGGATAACATCAGTGGGAAAGCAGAGCTGTTTCCACTCACTTTCCTTGATAAATGGGCCGAGATGTGCAGGGCGGTTCGAGCAGTTCAGCCCGGGCTCTCCTTCCGTTGGTCTCCACTTTGGGAACATCGCTGCCAAGACAACCAGACAGCTTCTGCATATGTCTGATAGTTTGGGCAGGCAGTTGTCATGGTTATGAGTGCAGCATAAGAACCAAAATAGATGTATGGAAGGATGGTGATGGAAGCTGGCACATATCCTGTCTTTTCTGTACATGAGCTGACAGGATGTGGCATGGAGAAACCACCTGTGCCCTGGCTCCCTCTTGCTCCCTCAAAGTCAGGACTAGCCATGCATTTGGCCTTCACTGCTGCAGGTGGCAAAAGGAGCCGAGCTGTCTGAAAAAGGCAAAGTGAAGTTTTTCTGGGGAATAAAATTGACAAGTGAAGATGTTAATTTGTGAGGAGAATCTAATTTCTTGAGTTTTAGGTTGCAGGGTATGAAAAATCTCAATGTATGACAGTGTAAAACTTTCTCCTTTACTTATTTCTTTTTTCCCTCTTGAAGGGAAATATCAACCCATAACACTGCCTTTTGTCCTCTAAAACTGATTGTCAATGCTAATTTTTTTTAACAGTATCTTTTTTACTGCTTCTCATCATCACAAAACTCTTCCTTGGGTTTTGCTGTACAAATGCGTCGAAACTGAATAGCATGGGGAGTTCCACTGAGGAACATTGAGCTGCTCCTTCATGGATGTCTGCTTCTGGTGGCCAGCTGAGCACAGAGGGGAAGCAGAGTTCCTTGGCTCCTCCTGCAAAGGTCCATCAGGCTCCTGGAGAAACCAGCCCAGCCCCGTGCAGCTGCACCACTTTGTGAATCTCAGTCACAAGCCCCTGAGAACTGAAAGGCAGAGGGGTTTGTCTGTGCAGCAGGCAGGTAGGCAGATGAGCAGCAGAGAGGTTCCCTAAGTCCATTTGTTGCTCTGGGCTTGCAATTGGCCTGGTGGGCAAGGGAAATCAGAAGGCACAAAACAAAAGCATTGGGAGGAGGTGTGGAGAGCTTTAGTCAAAGACATTGAAGGGTTTTGGACAGAACCTTGGTCAAGCTCTGCAGCCAGGTCCTCACAGGATCCCGAGCAACAGAATTTTGATTGAATTCAGGCTGCCAGCATCAGGTCCTGCATATAAAATATACAAATACTTTGTTTTACTGCCTTTCCTCTGCCCTCTTTCTGCTACAGAACCTAAAGCTACCTGGACATCTGTTTGTAACACCATGGGATAAAGGTAAAAGCAGAGGGGTTATTCTAAATGCTTTTTAGCCCAGATCTCCCTTTTGAAAGCCTCTTATGGCAGGGTTTTAAATTGGTTTAGGGACCGAGCCTGAGTGTGATAAGATGTTAGTTAACACGATGGGATAATCAAGTCACTTTGATTTCTCCCCAGGCAAACCTCTCTGCAGTCTATTAAAATGAAATATGATGCCACTGTTGTTTCCCTCAGCTGTAGTCAAGGAGATATTTGTTTTAATGCAGTACGAGATTGCCCCACAGGCTCCAATTTCTACTATCCATATTGATGTTTGTAATTTATTGCCCTTTTACAATACACACTAAAAGGATGTTGTATTTGCCAGACTGGCTTTTGAGAACTTTATCTCCGAATCAGTCTGTATAGGATACACTGAAATTGTTCTCTGTCGTTAATGTTCTGTGTCATACAATATTAACACAGGCTCCATTCGTTTTACAGGCAGCCTTGGGTTTAAGGGACACAAATAGAATACAACATATTCACAGAATATAATTATATTCTCCTTGGTATGATGAAAACGGAGACGCCCTCTTGTCCCAGCTTACATAAATGTTCAGCATGTTTCTGATCAGCTGGCACTTCAACTGTAAATGGCCTGAGAAGGTACAAGTGACCACACCATAGATAAATGTGTTACTGTCCTGTTCCATCAAGCAGGGATGCATTTCATTAGGAGGTGCATCATTTAGGAGGCATGCTGAGACAAAAGATGCTGCAGAAGTGCAAGAGCCTATTTTAAGCTTGCAGTTTAGCAGGCCCATGAAAACTGAAACAATCTGAAGGTTACAGGCACCGGTGCCATGTGGAGCTGTGCTCAGGGCAAGCCACAGGTCAGAGCAGTGGGGCAGGCAGCTCCTCCTACAATTATCTAATACATTTTCTAGCTGGCAAATCTGAGTTTCACAGAACTAGACTTTTTCAAAGGGAGAATGACAAATTGATGAAATGTTACAATATATCAATTAGATGAAGTGAAACAAAGTTTTCATTTTGACATTGATATGTCATAACATTACGATTTGATTGAAAATGTCCTTTCTGCTATGACAGATTCCACTTTCATTTCTCCCCTTCCTGATTTTTTTTTTTTTGACTGCTTAATACATCGATATCTCACCCTGCTTTGAACTGAGAACATTCCAGACATTTCCAGAAGAAACTTTTCCTAACAAGGCTGTTGGTTCAGTCTCACTGTCTTGTGTCTTGATTCTTCAGCATCCACCACCTCTTTGGATCCAAAGAATTATTGCAACTAAATCTTGTGCAACATTTTATATATATATTATAAATATATATTTTATAAATATTTCTTAAGGCTGAAGAGAAAGGTGAAAGAACGGTTAAAGCAAAATTTTTGGATGGAAAAAAGAGCTGCTAAACTAATAAAGATCATACTCCTTTGAGACATGGCTGAGGATTTATAGTTGGATCTCGTACCTCAGTTTGTTTGAGATACTTCAGTGAAGCATTTGAAGCATAAAACTCCTTCATCTTTTCTATCCATCACCTCTTACTCTTGCTGGACTCAAAGACTTGGCTTATTAGAAAAATACAGTAAAAGACTAATTGCAAAGAATGGGAGATTTTAATTACTTAATTTACATATAGAGAATTAGTCTAAAATCAATATTAGGCTGTCAGTAATGAAAACTAGCTCACTGGGTATTTTTCTTGGTTTTTCATGTCAAGGAAATGTAAGTTTAAACAATGCAGTTTGGAATACTCTTTGGGATTATTTTCATATTCTTCCCTTAGCAACTCATCCTGGGCTATTTCAAGACTTTTTTTTTTTTTTTTTTCCCTCGTGGAAATTTGAGAATAAAGGGAACTTCCTATGTTTTCTTTGTCCTGGTGGCAAAAAGCTGATTTTATCTGTGAATCCAGTTGTCAGATGGTATTGGGAAGGGACAGTGTTGTGCACAGAGAGTCTAAAGTCAAGACTGAGATAGAAACACTGAAAAACAAAACATGTTGGCTTTTGTGGAAGAACAGTGTTGTCTTCCCTAGATATGGCCACTGCTGGTGCCTGGAGAGGCAGATAGACACATCCTGCACACTGGCATCAATAAACTGGAGCCATTAATCTTTCATCAGCCTATGAGCAGTACCTGGTATAAATTACCAAGCAGAGCATCACTAAAGTGGCACACAATTTGCAGAAGTTATTTATTATTTGAAATTACCTTTACTGCAGAAGCTGCTGCAAGAGGCTTTTCTCTCTTCATCGTGGGGCTCCCTCTCCCTCCGATGTTAAACCAAGTGGCAGAGTGGAGTGCTGTCCCAGCAGAGGAACACCGGCCATGGTGGGCTGTCCATGCCTTTGGCACACAGCAAGTGTTGGCAGGGGTCTACACCACCCCATCAGTCCTTCTTGCTGAGCCTGGAGGACAGCCAGCTCCCCTCCCTGCCTTGGATCGGGATAAACTGCGCTTTGGGTCCTGTGTCTCTTTGTACATGTATGTAATGCCATACATGTTAATGCCACTGCCCAAATAACAGGAGATTCCTGTAATTTTCATAGAGGTCTCAGGAGATGTTTTACTGCTCCTGGAAGTCCCAGGAATTCCTGCTAGTTGTTGATCCTTTGGGATGGGATGTGTGTTTGCTCCCTGCATTTCCATCTTACCAGCCCCTCTGGGTGCTCTATTCCTTCTCACTCACTACTGGCCAAGAATCCCAGCTCTCCATTAAAACTACTTTCCTATTAAAAAGAAGTCATAAAGAACCTAGAACTCCCACTTAGTGAAAATGAGAGTTATATAAAACATTCAAGTGATTGGACAAAATGGAAAAGAAAAAAGCTTTGATGGCCTCAGATGGGTAAAAGAATACTTTGAATGATCAGTGATTCAGTTCTCTTCCTGAGTCTTGATCCAGCCACTGGATTTAGAGTCTCCTTTTTTAAGGAGACGTTCAGAGCACAAGGAGTGTATCAAACTGCTACAGACTTTTGGATGACGAGGTGTGAAAAGCTTGCTTTACTTAATACGTGGGGAAAATCTTAACCCAAATGGTCTTAGTAAGGACATACCTGTCCTGGTTATGTCTCTGCTTCATGCTGGACCTAACTCTGCTTGCCCTTCACCCCAGCACGGTGGGGTGGGCCTTCTGTGGAACTGCTGTGGCTTTGGCACTGTGGTCAGGTGGAAAAAGCCCTCCTGCTTCTCCCTTTGACATGAGCTTCACTTGTACTTCTAAGAAATAGAAATTCCCATTTCAATGGGTCTCCCTTCAACAACCCCCAAAACTGGGGCAGCTGGCTTGCACACATTCATCTGTACTCAGTTCATGCTCCTGGATTTGAAATATAAGGGGGAAGTGAGCGGACGGGAGTGAAATCTGAGTCCTTGGAGAATGTAAAGGCTGTTTAAAGAGTTGCTATTCCATAGTGATAGTGATCAAGTGTAAACTGAGAGAGATGTTACGGTTCTGCAGAGATGCTGCTATACAGAATTTGCATAGTTCTCATCTGAAGTATGTGAGTGTGGACTCCCTGTGTACTGCACCCCGAGATGTCTGCAGCACTTTGACCCAGCTATGTAGCACCTGTTTTAGCAGGTCTCTCTTGTAGCCACCCGTAAAATTCTGGCAATTTGACATGCACAATGTTATTTTAGATTCATCCATGCATTGCAGGAATGTTTTCCAGTCATGATACACTCTGGCTAGTTTTACACTGTCCAAGCTTAAAGGCATAAAGGAAGCAAAAACTTCTTAAACGCAAAGATATTTATTTAGTTGTATATCAAGAGGAATATTTTTTCATCCTGCATTTTCCCCTCATACATACATAATAAAGGTCAGCAAAACAGAACAGTATTTCTTTTCATGGCTGATTCATCACTGACATGAACATTGTTCCTCTTCCTGCCCAGGGAGGAGATAGCTCAGCCTTTGATCTTCGGCATGGCTGGGGATGGAAAAGCCCTCAGAAGTCCATAATCTCTCTTATTTTTAGCCCTGTCTGAATTGTGAGAAGGGTCCTGCAGGTTTTTCTGTATCAGGCTGCCTGTTAAGCTTGTTTTAAGGTCATGATTTCTGTCCCACTTTTTCTGGAGGACTTTCTGCTCTGTGGTGGATCTACACCAGTCTGTATACACAGGTCTTGGTGTTCCCTGCCCAGGTGAAACTTGGAGTGTGTGAAGTCTTCAAGAATGATTGCCACAAATCTAAGAAAAGCCAGCTGGTTCCCCTAGTGATCTGACCTGGCCTACAACTCCTGTGGTTGATGGAGGCTGTGGATTACCCACCGACCACCACAGTGGTTTGACTGGGCAGAAATGAGTAAGAGATCTAAAGAAGGAATGTGTCTCAGAGTGGGGAATACAGACACAAGATGCTTTGATCTCACCTCTAATGAAACATCAGAGTGTCCTAGGAACAAATGGTGGGTTAGGGTACACACCATGTTCTTCATGTCTACTTTTCATGATTACAAATAACTATGTCATTGCCTTTTATTAGATACAGATTCACAGAATAATATCCACTCAGAGTCCCACAAAATGTTTCTGTAAAAGATCAGATTTAAAGGATGTAATAGGAGATGCCAAAGGCCACAATAACAGTGTTAATTTTATGACTACAGAGGATAGAAATGAGACATCACGTTCAAACTTTGCATAAAGAAACAATATTTTTATATAAATGTAAACCAAAGCTGAGAACATTTTGACTGAATGTTATTTAGTGGCTCTCGTTCTCTCCCAAACAGGATGTTCCAAACACAGACAGATCCTTTATCTAGAAAAATACATCCGCCTCTTCTGTTCATAAAATATACAATTCCTCAGTCATCATTCACATGCGTTCCGTATTACATTGATTTCCTTGTCTGTAGTTGATGAAATGGTTCCATTCAGGCTGTATTTGAGAGGAGAAACAAGGACAGGAATATGCAAGCGAACAGAGCTGAGTTCATATAGTGAGCCATAATCCACACTAATGCCCAGAATTTTGTAGAAGTACAGCTCAACTACGTCTATGTGGATCAACACAATACTGAAAGTTTTGCTCATTAAACCAATGACAGTCTCCTGTTGTTACAATATTTATTAATCCCTAAAAAAAAAAAAAAAAAAAAAAAAAAAGAAAAAAAAGCTGAATGTATCCATACACTGCAACAATTTTCTGAATTGTGAATTAATTAGTTCTCAACCTACCCTATGTTTCTGGAGGGAAATGATTGCTTCATCTGTTCTATATCACATAGGTTTTGAGTCTGGTCTTCCTCAGTGTCAGTGGGCAGGTAACCATTGCTTATTTTTGCTGGTGACAGGTTTATGAATAGAACATGAAAGCATAAGTAAAGCTGGGGAAAGCCTCTTAATAGGTACTGCTAGCAGCTGTTTGCTAAGTCAAAAAAAAAAAAAAAAAAAAAAAAAAAAAAAAAAAAAAAAAGTAACCAAAAATATCATCTCAATTAACAGTCTGTGTTGAGGAGGAACTGTGCAATACATTAGGATAATCCTTTGGGGGTGATGTCCATTTACTCTCATGGTTAGGACTGTTTTCATCTCCCATCTTTCTCTCCCCATCTTCCAGGCAATAGTTCAGCTTAGGTCGTTGCCCAGACCATCTCCACAGACCCTGTGTGGGGTTCTGCCTGTCATGGAGCAGATGTCCAGACTTCAAATAACAAAGTGATAAGGGGTGGCTGGAAAACCATTTTATTCCGTAGGAGCTCTTGGTGTCACATGAGCATGAGAGTCTGGGGACAGCTGATGAGATTGGGGTGCCCAGTCTCTGCTAGAGAACCCAAATCTGTGGAGAGCATGGAGGCCCAGACCCACATCACAGATGTCCCACTGGAACCCTGTAAATGCACAGATATTTTACTTTGTGAAGCACTTCTCAATGGCAGAAGTTTCTTTTAAGCTTTGGAATTTTTTTTTTAGGCAATGCTATGCTTTGCTTATTTTTTATTCTTTAGATTCACCAAAGCACTATTTGAGAACGTGAGGTGTGAGTGTGCTGTGGAGGTCCCCAAGTCAGACACAAACCCTCCTTTCTCAGGCAGGCAGGGCTGGCTGTGGCCATGGCAAGGATGGGGACATGACCTCCCTCCTTGCCAAGTTAATGCATCCTGGCTGCCTCCAACCTGGAGAGCACATGTGGGGACCTGCCCTTGGCCTGTCCTCACCTACTGATGGAAAGGCTGAAAAGGGACAGAGGATCTTCCTTGCAAAACCCCTGTGCAACTCATGGGAGGCCAGAGGGAGAGAGTTGAAGGCACTGTGAATAAACACAGTACCCTGATAGCATGTGTAGGTGTTTTCCAGGGAGGATTTGGGAAGATTTCCCACGGGAGACATCCAGCCAGCTGTGCAGGCTGTGATTCTGAAACCCTTCGTATCAGCCCTTAGATGGGAGAGATCATAGCCAGTTCATTTGATGTTTGAATCAAATGAGGCTACATTTAATAAAGCAGAATCAGGGAGTGTCACAGGCCCCCTTCTGCTGCTGCTGCTGCCTCTGGGTTTGTTGTCAAGGTTGTTTAACAACCTTGACAAATGTTCTTAATAAGTGACAGGCTGCCTTGGCAGGGTTTCCATGCACATCAAACATGCTGCTCGAGGTTAATCCAGCCGTCCCACTCCTGCTTGGGAGAACCTCTCAGACACAGCTTCATGTTTTGCAGGATTAGGGCTGCCTTGCAGCGGGGATATCCGCATGGAGCCGTGTCACGGTCCCGTGGTCACAAATGGCAGGGTCTGATGGAGTGGTAACATTTCTTCACTTTTTCTTTTTATTGGTTTTTGTCCTTGCAGCTGCGACATGTCAGGCAAACGTGCCAGTGTCATTTTCCATCCTTGGTCAGCATGTGACATTTTTTATGATGGCCCTTTATAGGCCACATTATCTTCCCTTCTATTACTTAAAATCTATTACTTTTTTATGCATCGGTTCAATCTCCTTTTCCGCAATGAATTGCTTTGTGGTAGGACATAGAGGTTCAAAAGTGCTATGGCTGTGGATTTGGCTTCCCCAGGAGGTGAATTGGTTCAGTGGCTTTTTATTTAATCCAATCTTTAAATTTTAAGGCTACAGAGGAAATTATCATCGAGGCAAGTTACGCCTTTAATGCCTTGGTGGGAGCACTTACAAGCCCTCTGA
This sequence comes from Hirundo rustica, assembly GCF_015227805.2. Taxonomy (NCBI): domain Eukaryota; kingdom Metazoa; phylum Chordata; class Aves; order Passeriformes; family Hirundinidae; genus Hirundo; species Hirundo rustica. The sequence goes on from NC_053459.1 coordinate 14,481,078, forward strand.
AGCAGCTCGTGTTGCTCTGAGAGGGGAGGTTTTATTGGAAACCCCCCATGTCATATCTGATGTGGCAACTCCTATGTGTAGTAAAAGAACTTGCATGCAAAAAAATAATCTGTGTCTGGACTTGTCTGTATCCAATACAGATATTAACTGGGACTCCCAGACAGCAGATAAAAATGGGGAAATACAGTCTGAAGAAGTCCTTGATGTTTGACAGTTTGTGCCCTTTTAGACATGAAAAGGATTTTCTGATCTGTCAGGATCAATACTGAGCTGAGCTCTGCACAACTGGTCGCACCATCTTTCATTAGCACAGCACCCGGTGGAAGTGATTGGAAATGATCATGTCACTAGTTTTTGAAATTATTTTTCCCTTCCTCCCCTGCCCTTGATTCAGTAATCCATATCCTCTTGGTCTCAACAGAACCTAAATATTAGTTTCAGATAATGATAAAAATCATCAAAAGCTCAAAGAGCATGCTTTTCCTTCTGTTCTGCCCAGACAGTCAGTGTGTGGCATCAGACACTGTTGGCCCAGCTGAGGACAGATCGATGGAGGATGAGAAGCAGGATCCCTGCTCTCCTCTCTGTCTGCAGGGCTCTCAGGTTGCAGCTCTGCCATCTTAGGTTCATTGGTATAATTCATATACTGCTTAAGTCTGCAAGACTTCTGTTGAACAAGGGCATTGTAATATGTGTTTTCCTATGCAAATGCATGTTTTAGTGCACTTAAAATGGAAATTTTTAGTGGCTAAAGTTGGCTTGATCAATTAATTGGATTTACAGTTCCTGTGACATGAGTGCCCATGTAGCACATGTGGGTACCTGTATGTGTTTCTCCAGCTTCCACAGAGCCTGTCCACTCATATGCCAGTGATAGTTCCTGTTTCAGTCTTAAAATGAGGATTTAGCAGCCGTGGCAGAGAAGCATTGAGGATTCCTGTTACTGGGAATTAAATTACTGTCTGGAATAAGCTGTGGTGAAATGGTCCCCAGCACCCTGTGAGGCAGTGGCATGCATAATTAAAAACCAAACTGCTCGTGTCAAGTAAATGAACAGAGCATGTCTTGTCAGCTTCCTCTTTTGTCTTTTTATTTTTTGTTACTGTTATCAATCCTTTCTTTGGAGTTCACAAAACTCAGTCATTTGTGGTGCCTCTCTCATCATTAGTATGGCAAACACAGCAAGAATCAGCTTTCTTGTGTTAGCAAAAAAACAAAGCACAGTAACTACCAGACTAAGTAACTAACTCCCGGTATTCCCATCTCATCTCATAGTTTGTCCATTCAGAGTAGACAAAAAAAACTCTCCAGCAGATAGGATTGAGGTAATCTGCCAACCCTTCCCTTGTGTGTATTGTTGGATAATTTTGCGCTCTGTGGTGTTCCCTGGCCCAATTTCTCCAGCTGTTTGCCCTGGCTTCATGGTAACTTACTCCCAGGCTATTTTCTGGAGTTAACAGTCTGATTCCCCTCAGGTTGTTGGGGTAGTGACAGCTCTCCAGGAGACAGAACAAGGGAAGGAGCAAGACAGGTGTGGTTTCTTTCAATCCTTGTGCAGTCCTCCAAAATGATCCTGGCAGATCTTGTATCCTCTTACATCCCACTGACATATAACCCAGGGCAGCAGTGCTTGATCCTGTGCTCTAAAACCATCACCACTGGGCTTCACCGTGACACTCAGGTTATTTCAAGGACCCTGACCTGAAGAAACACACAGCTAATTGTGATGGTGTGACAGAGCCACAGGATCACCTTTCACAGCCCAGGTGAGGGGCCAGGGTTCTGCAGGCTCAGCAGCCTGACTTTGCTACAGCAATTTGGACATGAGTCCATCTGCAGGCCTGGATGAACTGGGTACAGAAGCATACTCCCTGTTGCATGAGTTTGACACTCACCCAGATTCTTCTTACACCTCTCTCAAGAACGTGGTCTCTCTCTGCTGTCTCCAGTCCTTCTGCTTGCCACCTGTGCCTTCAGCCCTGGAAAAAGGTGAAACTTGAGCCAAGGAGGGAAGAAAATGCAAGCAGAGGAATCTTAGGTGATGAGTGGGGAAGAATCCAAATTTCTCATCAATCCAGCATGTCCCCTAAAATTGCTCAGAATCTCATAGAAATTTTTCTTATCCTGAAAATCAATAGAAGCTAATTAAGTAGAGGTTAGAAAGGGTCCTTGCTGATAAGCCAAATAGGCTCTTGGCTCTTTCTATTTACCTGCCAGGCTCATTAACAAAATCTGAACTGGTTCCAAGGACCTGCTTGCTGCTTCCCCTCGGGGCTTGCCCTTCCTCCCAGCTCTCATTGCCCACCTCTGTCAAACAGAACACTTTGAGCAAATCACTTAGCTAGGCAGCTTTCAAACCCTCTCTCAAAGGAGAGCTGAATTGGGAAGATTTAACTGAAGATGGGTTAAAAAAAAAAAAAGGGGGGGGGGAAAGCAAGGACACAGAGGGGCTGTTCTAAGGGGAAATAGTTATTTAGTAGCTGAAGAGCAGAGGAAAAAAGTGCTGTATAAATAATTAGCTGCATGAAAGTCCATCCAATTTTTTATATACTTACCCTGATTTTTCCACACCTCAGCTACCATTATTAACTGCCTAAACCTGTATTTCTGAACAGAAAGGAGTTATGTATCTGAAAAGCATGTAAGTTTGAAAAACCCAGGCCTTAGGCTCTTTCAGACCCACTACACTGCACTACACAGACAGTGACTGCAGGATGCAAGGTGATGAGCTCTGCTTGCTTCTTCCAGGACTGTATTCTTGCATTAGTGTAAAGCAGGGGAGGTGGTACAGCATTTCATTTCAGACCTGCCTTCTGAGCCAGAGCAGCTGTCTGAGCTAACAGGCCAGAGTGAAGGAATGGGATTGCGATGAACTGTGGCATCAGTGAACCTTGGGAGAATTCTCCAGAAAGAACTCCTGCCCCTCCTAACCCTGGACGAAGTGGGGCTGGATTAACTTAATGTAAGGTGGCAGGACACATAATTAAAGAATTCACTCTGCACAGAAGTGTGTTGCAGTTAAATGGGGGACAGACCCTGAGGAGTCTTGAGCAGTTCGTGTTGAGTTTGATTTAAGCCAACATTTTCATTAATGGTGTATGCGATAGGAGACCGTACTCCCAGAAAAATACATGGTTTGTGCCAAATTTGGATTCACTTTGAAGGATATAGCCTGAATTAAAGTATCATCTTGATACATGGGCAAAGTACTCAAAATCAATAGAGCAGAATTCATTAAAGACAAGTTTCATATGTTACACTCTAGAAAGAAGACTTAAGTGCGCAGATAAAGTATGAAAAATATGGAAGGCAGCAACACTGTGGGGAAGAAACAATGGACCACAAATTGAACATGAGTCAAGATTGCTTGGGAATCTTTTTATTAAAAAAGCAGTTTTCAGTCCGGCTTTGAATGGATGTCATTAGGAGGAAGGGTTGCTATTCTGCTCCTCAGATGAAGGACTGGAGCCAGTTCTGGGTTCTGTACTTAAGAAAATTGCAGGAAAACTTGAAAAAATAAAGAAAGCTGGGAGGAAAAAAAAAGATAGGAGGAAAAAAATATTGTTTAGAGGTGAAAAATATGAAATACTGGGAGAATGGAGTCCATTTACTTCTTTTTTTGGTAGAAGAGGGGAGGTTAAGTATGGCAGAGAGACATCAAGACCATGTCAGGCAAGTGTCTGTAAGGACTGGTTTTGGTATATTTGCTGCTACCTCAGAGCAGATCAAGAGATTTGAGATCTCTAGAGATACTCCTGGCCCTGAAGTCAGTGATTTATACGACAGCAGTATTTCCACATTAAAATAATGCTTGGCTGCTTGAGTGTCTTCTAAGCAAAGACATTTGGAATCGTATTCCGTCCTCATCTTGTTCATCTGCAGTCAGCGAATTAATTTCTATATATACAAAGCAGGCTGTAGGCGCAGGCACGTCACTGACCTGGGATGGCAGGCGGTAGGCACTCTGTGTATTTTAATTCTGTTCAATTCCTCTTCTTCCACTTTTTGAGACCTGTTTGATTACCAATGGCATTACAAGTCATTGAGCACTGTTAATAACCCCAGTTAATCACAGCAGCACATTTCCCCTTGAAAGAGTTCAAATGGTGAGAGTGAGCACAGCCAAGTTTAATGCCTCCGCTGCAGAGATGATGTGCTCCCAACTCTCACTGCAGGGCCATCAGGACCGGGCAAAAAAATGAGCTGCAAATGTTTAATGCTTCTGTGAGCTGGAGTTTCGTTGGTTTTTCAGATGAGGCCAAAGATTTTCCTATGATTTGGGCCAGGATAATAATTACAGTCCGGTTTTGCACACGGAAATTTGTTTGCTGTATGTTTTTTGTTTAATTAGAGCTCAAGCCTCATCCCACATCCTGTTATTATTAATGAGCCCTGCATATAGAACAGCATAGCCGCTTGTAAGTCTTTAATAGCACTAATATTTAGAGTACTTATAGATCTTTATTCATCTTCTACTTCGCATCTACATTACAACACAGATTTCCAATAGTATTTGGATGGGGAAAGATGCTTACAGAAGCTTTGTAGGATTTACAGACATGCTTAAATGACTTAGGTGCCTAATTCCCTTTTGATGCTCAGCTGGAGCTAAGGTGCCAGAGCTGTTGCTTATCCTGAGCAAGTGAATGAGCTGCATGTTGAAACTGCTAAATATCTACCTTGGGAGAAGGGCATCCAAGCATGTACTGTGCTCTGGTACAGTCTGGCTGTGACAGTAATTGAAATACAAAAGACTGATGATTTTAGGTTTAAAAATGCAGGTCCAAGTTTCCACTTGTGACCATCCACTGTGATAGGACACATACAAATCTGAAGCCATTAAACTTCAGGGTTATTACTGAACTGATGACAAAATTAAAAGAGCCACTCAAAGTCAATTAATTTTAATGCAAAATGCCTCTGATTCTCAAACCTGAAAGCACATCTGGCACAGAAAAGGGCGTGAACTGGTTTGAGGCCAACCTTAGAAAGGTTTAAGCTGCTCTGCAAAGCAGCTGTGAAGCAAAAAGAAACAAAAATGTTATGTAAAAAAATGAAATTATTAATATTCATGCAGGTGCTAAGGAGTGACATTTTGATTCCCTAGCACCAGTATTAGCATTTTGCTTTTTGTCAGCAAACCTGAATTGATTTTTGGCTCAGTTTTGCCCTTTGAGGTAAAGCCATGATAATAAAGTTGTACTTTCATAGTTTACTGAGTGTGCATGCGTGCATTGGAAAGGTGGCTGTTTCGATGTAAAATGAGAGTCTGTAGAAAAAGTAATGTAGCAAGAAACCTTTTAGTAATAAACATTTCTGTTAGCCACTGGTTTGTATTTTCATGGTCGCTGGATAGCCTGGGGGCAGGAACATGTGGGATAAAGAAAAGTTCATCTTCCCAAATCTGGATGAAACTCGCACAGGTAGAGATAGCTGGAAAGCAGCAGGAAGGACAAGCAGGTTACTCAGACAGGCAGTGCTGGGCTCCATCCCTCGAGAGAAACCGCTGCAAGGGCTGTGCCTGAGTGGGGCTGTCACAGCACAAAGGTCTCTGGAGTAATTACTTGAGAGCCACAGTTGTGAGAGGTTTTTTGCCCGGCAGTTGAGGTTATTTGTCTTGGTTAAAAGAGCCACACAGTGAAAATATCGTTACTGGCAGAAGATCCTGGAAGGATGAAGATCTTGCAGTGCAGCTGGGCGTTCACTGCCTGCTGAGCAGTTGCGAGACCTTTGTGCACTGATTAGGAGCCGAGTGTGACACCTTTTGTTTTCAGAAACTCTCAATTTAAATTAATCAAGCACCATAGCACATTCAGGCTGGCAGGACACTCAGGAAATCAGCTGAGAGCCAGGCTGATATCTCCAGCTCTCATCTTGCTTCACTCTTACTGCCATTGCTTGGTGACTCTCGATTTGAAGAATATTGGCATAGCAGAAATGGGCTTGTCACCTATCCAAGCAGCCAATCTCTGATCCTCTGAATGTCTAAAGGATTTTCACTAGGCGGAACTGAAGGGTTCATCAATAATATAAAAGCAGCATTTAAAATACAGAGGAAAGTTTCATCAAGGGATCTTAAAGGTCCGAGGAGATCAGAAAAGTTTTAGCCATCTGTGGATGGCGTATTTGTCTTCTTTGAAGACAGAGAAAATTGCAATTAATATTATATCTGTATTGACAGAACAGCAGGGAAATCCTGCTGCCAGGCACAGCCAGTCATCTGTCCTCTCCCTGGTAGAAGTGAAAGCCTTCCAAGAACCACCTCTGGTGTCTTCATCCAACACCAAAGAGGCTGCAACTTTGCATAGGCACCATGAGGCCAAGGTCAACATTCCAAATCCTGGGAGGTCCCTGATGGCCCTTCCAAGATGGAGACAATGCACGTCAATGTTTTTTTCCAGTCCTCGTAACATCAATAAAATATTCAGACTCTGGGAATCACTGCCTTAAATACTCCATTACATACAGGAGGGATTACTGACATCGTAAATTCCCTGGAGAGTCTGGTCCCTGGTTTCTGTGCCTCCAAGTGATGAGGAGCCACGTGCACTGCAATGAAATCCTCGCAGGCAGAACAAGCTGCAGCACCACTTTACTCCTCTCAATGAGCATATGGATTTGGACAAAATCAAACCTAGAAAGCACAAACCATGTAACACACTGACACCAAATTGCCGTCTGTGCAGGCAGCCTCTTCTAAAAACATGCCTTTCACCCTCAGCTGTCAGGACCCTTGTTTTGTCACAGAGCCACCCTGCTGTGACAGGACACAAGGCTGTTTCTCTACCAGCCAAACTCCTTCCTCTCTTGTCTTCCAGGCTCTATCCAGATTTTTTTATTATTATTATTTTTTTTTTTTTGTCACTAAATGGCTATATCTGTTTTATTAAAGAGAGGACAGATGCCAAAAAAGAATCTGAATGCATTTGCTGGATCCCAAACTGTGTACGGGTTTTCTTTCTCTTTCTTTCTCTCAACAGTGGCAATGTAGTCATTGCTGAGGCCAAGGTCTGGTCTCAGTGTGGTTGTCTTGGGAAGACTGCTGTTTGGATAAGGTGGGGATTGGTGAGCAAAAGTTACTGAAATTTTCTGGTCACCTGCTCTTAAATAGAAGAGATAAACAGAAGGGAGGAGATGCCCCTGCTGCCTAGAGTGTTTCAAGTGCATTTTGGGTATCTGTTGTTGCACTAAGCCCAATAGCTGAAGGAGTGATTATATGAGAGCAGTTTTGTGCTAAGAGAAAAGCTTTTGCTACTAGCTGTGTACAGGCTCTGTGGGGTAGTGTGTGCAATTCCACATGGCCAGACCAGAGGGATTATCTTCTAGGGAAAGGGAGGCTTGAGGTTGGTTTGTGTTTCAATTTCTGATTGTCTTCTCCTTGTGAGCATGAGACTGCCCTCAGTGCTCTCCAGCTCCAGGATTGCCATCAGTGCACACTGCAAAGGGGAGCAGCCCGGTCTGTGAGCCCTGCTCTCCTCCTCTTTCCTTTTCTCCTCATAGCAGCGACAGCTCCTTGGACTGGGGCTCTTCTGTGCAAACCCCTTTCAGTCCTGGTGACACACTCGGGGGATGAATTTCTGCCTACGGCTGCTCCCAACCATCAATCACTGCGTGCTGCCTCTGCTCCCTCCTTGGAAACAGCCTTTTCATGGAAATTAACCTGTTTGGCCAAGGTTGCTCACTGTTGCTGTTTGGATTATTTTCAAGAGGGAGTTGACAGCAACAGCAATAAACTGTCATGTGTTTGGGCAAGAGCCACATCTCTGCATCACTTCCCAGCCGCTGCAAGGGTTGCATGTAGGAAGTTCGGAAATTTGAGGGGTAGACCCAGAGGTTTTTGGCTGCAGAAGTGAGGCAGCGTTTTCAACACTAAAATTTCTTCTAGGCGGGAGGAGAGAGGTTTGGCCAATGCTGAGGTTTGATCCAGGGTAGCAGAAATCCCACACAAGCAGCAGCTGCACATGTGTAGGCAGCACAGTATATACAAATCAGCTTAGAATATTTAAAATACAGCATGTGTTCAACTCATCGAGTGTTTTTCTGCAGCACCTGTACAGTGCTGCTGCGCTGGGACATGCTGAGTACCTGTGCCTGCTGTGTGTGTTCCTGTTTCCCGTGGGGGAGTGACAGGAATGGATAAGCCTTAGCACAGTGTGACAAGCACTCCCACATCCCGCAGGGCAGCCGGGATGGCATCCCTGCAGGGCCACCCTGCTTGCCTGCAGGGGGATCAGGGCTCTGGAGGATCCCCAGGAGGATACCTGCTGGCTCTCAAGGTGGCTTGAGAAGAGCAGAGCCTTAATTTCTGTTTCTGCTGAAGCTCTCTCCCAAATTTCTGCTATTATCACAAGGGGGAGGTGATAAGGTCTGTTTATGTACCTTGAACTACGCATGTGAGAGCAAGAGAGGGATGGGAGACCTCTGTGCCATCCCATGGTGGGCAGAAGATGCTGTGTTAGCCCAGACTGGACCAGCTCACAGCTCCTAGTTCTGGTGTTGTCATGTGGGATTAGGCTGCCAGCCAAGGGACCTTTGTCTGTCATTGTAATCTGTGCCATGATTCAGGACTGCAGCACAGAGAGGGCAATCGATGTACTAAAACCAGTTGCATGGAACTGAAATTTCAGGTGTACAGTTCTTCAAGATGGCTTGCTGACTGCTGGGCTCAGGCACATGTGTTGGGTTGAGATGCTGACAGAGACCTTGGTGCTGTTACATTTTTACTCTCTCATGCCAGCTGCATTTCCCATGGGAGACCAATGCATCTCTTTCTCATTATACTTGAAAAGCCGTATTCCTATCTCATGTTTCTGTATGTTGGAAGTTGCCAAAGAGGAGTTGCTTCTTGCAGTCAATCAAAGTGGAAATGGGGGGGAAGAGTGTCTAAATGTTTATAGGGCATAGTGCCTGTGACTTGTGCCTGAAGGACCCTTCAGAATAGCTGAATTTCTAGAATATCTCAGTTATCTAAAGCTGTGTCTCAGAAACAGCGGCTTACTGTGGTAAAAGAAAACATCGGAGAATAAAGGAGGAGGAATGGGAAGAGGAAGAAAAATATTTAAAGTTATGAATTAAAGGGAAGGGAAGAAGTATGTATGATGTGGCATTGCCCATATTTTGAGACTAAAGGAGATAAGTTTTCTGGGGATTTTAGAGTAAATTGGCATCCTGAAAAGCATGGGAGAGAGCACATCCCTTTCCCAGTCCAGACTGCCCTAAGAAACACTCTGCAGGGTCCTTCCTGAAGGGGCTGTTGTCAGATATGAAGATGAAATCACTGTGCTTCCCTGCTGTCCCCAGCATTTTTCTCCCAAAAGTGCAGTCATTGCAGTTGTTCTGCATGGTCTGTGAATGCCAACACATCTCCCCAGTGCTCTGTCCCTGAGTGCACACCTTCAGCTTTCAAATGGCCTCTGGAGCTGAGGGATTGCCTGATACACTTCAGGAATCCCCAGCTTCTCCCTAGTCATCAGATTTGCATCAACTGTTTGGTTTCAGCAATTTCTGAGTATCTGGCCACAAATTTTCCTAATTCCACAGTATTCTAGTCACTGTCTGCACAGATTTGACCTTTGTCCCAGCAGTGCAAAGGGATGGGCAGCAGCTTAATACTGGAGGAATTTGCTTCATGAATGATTCATGATGGGATGGCCCTAATCCTGTTCAGTTCAAAAGGAACAGCGAGAAATTGCACAATTAGAACTCTTAACAGGAAGAGACCCTTGAAGCACTGTGGCCACCTCACCTGCTTTTTGTGGTTTCTTCACATGAAGTCAGTGCATGCCACAGCGCCCCATCTCAGGGCCTTTTGAGGGTGACAGGTTAGAGGGGTGTGCTGGTGAAGCTGTGAGATGCATCTGGCTCTGTTTTGGCTTTTGATCACCAGGAGATGGGTGTGTCAGAGTGCAGCAGCAAGAGTGACAGTGCGCTTCATTGTGTTGCCTACGGGGACAGCAGCCCACTGCTTGGGGCACACGCTGTTCAGGAGTTTGCCACATTGATAAAGGGAAAGCATATCAGGCTTTGACAAGTAACGCTGGAGGCTGAGCATTGTCAGCTGGAGAGTACATGCTAGCACATATACTGCATGCATAAGGAGCTATTTATCTTTGCAAAGGAAGGAGCTGCTGCTGACGATAGGGAATTCATTTCCACAGACCTTTCGGGGCTCTTTGATGTGCGTGTGCTCCATGTCACTGCTGAGTGACTTTCACTTTCCCAAATTTGTGCTACTCCTGCTAGGGAGAGAAAAAAGATGGAGCACAGCAACACTGCGCCTCGGTGTCAGGGATCTTGGGCTGAGGAGGTGATGTGGAATGGAGCTTTTAGGTAGTGGATCCTGCTGTGAATGGCACACCAGTGTCTTCCTGTTCTGTGCTGAGCGCATTAGAGGAAAGCTTTTACAGGAGAAGCTAGAATTCAGAAAATCCGGATCCTGACTCTGACACAGCCTTTTCAAGGATCTTATGCAACTGACCTCATTTCTCTTGGTCCATTACCTCCTCACCATGGTGGGACTTTCTTGTTGGATCCTTGTGTGAGTGAGATAAATGGAAATACTCAGTTGCTCTGGTGGTAGGCACCATTTGTTTACCTACAGGGACTGACCTCCACCCTGCTTGCAGTGTTATGGATTTGATGACTTCTGTGAGCTGCCTGTGTAAATGTGAGTGCGGCATGACAAGACAAGTATGATGGTCAGAATTGGTTTTGACAGTTACTTATCTCCATAAAATATCAGATTTTCTTTTGCATTTCCTCCCAAATACCTTTAAATCTCAACAACTGCAAATTCTCCATGGGCTAAGACCTGATGAGTACTGAGCTGGGCAGCAAAGTGCAATCCTGGAGCTGCTCCTCCAAGCTGAGCCCTACCGGGAATCCTCCATCCTGTAATGTTTCACTGAAGCCTCTCCTAGGTCAGGCCTTTCTTGTCTCTCCTTGGGGATCTTCATCAGCTTCCACACCCAGCTCTGAACACAGAGTGCCTGCCACACCTCTGCAGTCCCATGGGAGGCTGGGTGCTTTCCTAAGCACCAGGACACCTTTGCTGGACCCAGAAGGAACAAGCTCCCTGCTGCCAAGAGCAAGGAGGAGCTTTCACTGCGTTTTCCTTGTTCCTACACCTTTCCCTTGGTGCTACTGCTGGCCGCTGCCAGACTGCCAATCTGGCAGTGGCCAGCAGTGCAGCAGTTCTTTAGTCAGTTTTACTAAGTGTGTGTGAAAGATGCTGCTGGCTGGAGAGGTGTGGAGGCCCACAGGCCAGACAGCATGCCTGTCGTGAGCGTATGTCTGGCATCACGATGAAACCCATGGCTCCAGCTGTGAGGCTGCAGCATAGAGGTTTTCAGCTGCCCATTAAAAGCAGCTGATGGATCACTGTTGCCAGCAGATGTTCTCCCCTGTATCATGACCAGTATTTAGTACATGAGGCTGCGCTGTCCTTTTACAATAATCGCTTCTTTCATCGCCCACTTCAAAGGTGGCTTTGCATACAAGACCAAGAGTGAAACCATAGCTCATTACTTGATTGCATAATTACATTCTGCTACACTGTAATTTGGTTATGGATGTAATTAAATGGATCAAGGTCAAGTAGGGCTCAGGACATAAGTGGGCGTGAAAAAAGGCTGAGAACTTCCTTAGTGCCGAGCACCCTCTTGTTGGCAACTTCGGCAGCTCAGGTCAGTGTTTTTGTGGTCCTGCTGCTTGTCCCTCTGGCCTCACAAGGTGTATGTGATGCTTTTCAGATGGTTTTTCCCATGGTTGTGAGGTAGCCAGCAGTGAGGTTGTGGCTGGCTGGAGGGGTGCAGGCTCTTGGATCATTTGAAGAGCCCCCTTGCCTTCCTGGCAGAGCTTTTCCACAGGAGTCCCTTGAGACCCCTGAACCTTATTCCTGTGTTTGTAGGGACTTTGGGCTAGATTTTGGCTGGAAAATAGAAAGTGACAATGGTTGAAGCAGATATATTTCAAAACAGCTTTGTAGTATTTTTTTGGATCATGTAATTTGCGGGGAAAACAAATTGGAAGGTTATAGATGGAGCTTTGTTGAGAACTGTTGTTTTGTAGTAAGGACAGAAACAATTCAGGGAGCCTCTTCCATGCTGCACCACCTCTGTCCTGCTGCATTAGAGCATGGACTGCGCTGCATTATGGCATCTGCTTCCTGGATGTGGACATTACTTGGTGCACAGACTTTTCTCCCCATTCACAAAATCAGAGAAAGAAGGAAATAAAGGCATTAATGTGTGCCAAGACTTGTAATAATGAATGTATGTTCCTCAAAAAGGTAACTGAAAGTAAATAATGAAACAAAGTTGATGGGAGTTGAGCCCTTCAGAACAACTTGGTCTATCTACAGCCTTCCAGAGCCTGATATGAATAAATAATTTAATGGCTATTAATGTGAATGCTGCTGATTTTGAGTCTCAGTTTCTACAATATTAAACCCTGCAGCCAGTTCTGCCCTTAAGGAACGTTCTTTCTGCAAGGGCTTTGTATCGATGCAAATGTTATCTGCACCCTCTGAAGAGGCTGCAGCTAAGGAATGGCTTTTGAAAATGTGTAGTGCCAGGATTATCACGCCTCTGTTTTTTTATCAAATATACACTAACCAAAAAAACAAAGGAACAAAACCCAGGACTTTTCAATATCAAAGTTAAATTTAGAAGGCAGAGTTTTTAAAGCATCCTTGTCAGTTGAAATTTTATTTTTTAATGACCAGCTTAAAAAGCAAAATCTCACAACTCTCATTATTTTTCTTTTGTGCCTCACTTGCCTCATATTTCTTACTGCCCTCTTCTAAGTAAAATGATCCCCATGGTGCTCTTACTTTCTGTGTGCTCCTCTAAGTGCAGTTTCATGTATTTGTGAATTAGCAGTTTGCTTTGCTTAGGTCAGTGGAGATGCAGTAGTGTGGAACTAGTAAATAAAACCCTGTAAATAAAACTGATTTTCATAAGCATTCTACCACTTGTCTGATTGAATTTTTGCTTCACAGATTTTCACCTTCCAGACACTTCTGTGTTATGCAATATAGTGACAGTCATTCATGGCTACACTGTTTGTGACAGGATAGGTTGGGACACCTTGCTGTTGCTGACCCCTGTGCCATAGATTGTGGGGGCAGAAGTGGCTGTTCAGGTCCATTAGTATGAGCAGATCATCGCAGTTTTACCAGATCATTCTTCTTGCACGAAGTCCCTGCCTTTGGCTGAGTTAAATCAGATACTTTGACACAGGTTATCTTTCTGGATTTCTCCCAGCACCAGAAGTTATGTTTTCACAGGACTTCTCCTCTTTTCCTTCATCTCCGTTGTTATGGAAGTGATCATAGCAATTTTAATACAAACATTTGTGAATCACTGCTTCTTCCTAGAACAGAATGTTTAGTCCAGCTTTAGTGATTCTTAGAGGATCCAGTTGGGCTCTTGTTGCTGGACTAATTATTCAGGACTTTGTATCGATGAAAACAGATGGAAATGAAGAAATATTGCAAATGGTAAGAAAGGACTGTTATGCCCATCAGCAAATGGTTTCTCTTTTGTTGGGCTTTTATGGTTCAGTGGGGCCTCCCTCCTCCAGTTCTGTAACAGCACAGAAGAAAGCAGGAATGACATGTTTCTTCTCCAGTGATATAGTGAGGACAGCTCTGAGATTCCTTCCCCCTCAGCATGTTTGCTGGTAACATATAAATAAGATTTCTTTAAAATTTATCATGCTAAGGAAAATATTTTCAAACCTCGGAATAATCCAGCTGTGACATGTAGTAAACTCCAGGCTTTCTGCAAGCCAGGTACTGATTTCAAATGGCTGGCTTAGCAACTGTTTTGTTGTTACTGTGGCCAGCGTAGCTGTTTGTGGTTGTTGGCGGTTAAGTGCTTTTTGGAAGTCTTTGTCTTAATACATCAGTGTGGCTGAGGCATTTGAGATCATAAACGAACAATCTGAAATGCAAACTCCACATGGCAGAAGAGGACCTTGTGTACAACCCCCACCCAGGTTACAGTGGGCTGCTCACGTCCCTGCTTTCCAGAGGGCATACAGAGCCCTCGGCCCCTTTTAGGATCACTGACATTTCACATCATCACATGCCTACTCTATTATACTCCACTGCAGTAAGCCAAGTATCCCAGCTATCTCTGGGATTAGTTAGACCAGGATTGCACTTCTGGAAAAATCCCTCCAGTCACCTTCACATGCAGCTCTTCGGTTTGCACCGCAGACTGGCTCAGGCTGTGCAAACTAGCTTCAGTTCTGGGAGAAATTAAACTGAAGGGTTCTTTTTGAGAGTGCCCCTAAAATACTAGATAGTCAGACCATGGGAACAGGAGGCAGCTAGACCAAACAGAATCCATCCTGAAATGTCTACAGTGCAAGCATCCAGCCCTTGCCACCAACAGTTTCACTCTATGCATTTGGTTGTACATAGTCTATGTAAAACATAATCAAATGCCTTCAGATCTGATTGTAAAACCTGGATCTCACTGAGCCTCCATGCTGCAATAAGTAGCTACAAAGAGAAAGCAGTAATTTTTAACTCTGGATTGCTCTGTTGATTTTGGGTCATATAATTTAAAGACATTTGCACAGTCTTCTGTATACTACTCCCACAATAAAATGGTCTCCAGCTTTACTGTGCATTGTGCCAAATAGAGTTAGTGTGTTATATTACCCTCTCTAGAGTGACTATATTATCTTAGTTTGGAAGTTGAAGTCATTAGTTGGCTTCTGAACAGGATCAGATGCCAAAGCTAATCTGTGTTCTCTAGCAAAGTGTGCAACAGAGTGAAAAAATTCACTATAGCCACTGCTGCAAAATCCCTTATGATATACTTCCATCTGTCTGATTCCTGGGAGGCAGACCATCAGCTCTGATGGGTCAGTTGCCTGCATACACTGGAACAGTCAGATCTGAGCTGTGGCATATTTTGGGTCCATTCAAAATATTTGTGCATTGTCCACGGATTATTTCACATCAAAAGGAAACTAACAGAAAAAGAACAAGTCAGGTTGTCAGTACATACATACCGTGGAAATCCATTCAAGGTATTAATAAGCCCAGTATTGTCTGTGAAGTTGTTTTGGGCTGTGAGATTTGTCAGCTCCTTCCAGCTGTGTACAAATACTGTGCACAGTATATTGTGGATGGAAATTCTGTCACAGCAGAGTTGGTTGATTTTCTTAATTCTCAGAAAATCAGTGAATAAATGTCTAAAAGCTACAGAAATGTGCCTGCACACCCTCCATAGTCTTCCCTTATAGCATCTACCTACCTACCTTTACTGGGGGTTGGGATGGTGAGCAGAGGGGTGTGAAGTATCACCTGAGAGTCACCCTGGCAGATATTAATGGAGCACCGTAGACCTTTTTTGCTAGCTTTGTCAGCAGAAATATTGCTGGGGCCCAGGCTTTGAGGCACAGATCTCAGAGGGCTCCCTCTGGCTCTCCCAGTGGGCAGAGCTGGCCTCCTCCCAAGAAAATTCTGTGAACCTTTGCTTCTCACTGTGTAGGCGCAGCAGCAGTGGGTACAGGGGGGTGGGAAAAGCCACATAAATTGTCACACTTCATAACACTTCATCTTGGTTTTAAGAACCTGCTGGTCCAACACCAGCTCACCCCAGCCTCAGTTGATGCTTTAGACCACAGGACTTTCTGTTAATTGCCCATTGTAGCCAATCTGTCAGTTAGCTGTCAAAATATTAATAATCTAGCACCACCCTTTTTCAAAATGGACATTTCAACAGCAAAGAAATTGAATTTCCAGTCCTGGTCATGACAACTCTGAAATTGGTTTAATGCGGGAATCTTTCCAGCATTAAGAAAGATAGGGTGTGTTTCCAGCAAGTCTCACAGTTTGAATTTAAGAGTCAAAGCAGAGAGGCTATCTCAGCACATCAGCATCTCAGGGCTGTAATAGGCCTGGTGAGCTCCTTGGCAAGTCCTCTTATCTTCTGCCCACGTTGCAATGAATTACACAGAAAAAATGAGTTACACAGAAAATTGGGTTGAGGCCATTTTCTTCCCTCAGACCTTCACTCTGTGCAGGCTGTACCATTGGGTGAGAACAGGACAGTTTTTTTCTGTGTGTTAAAAACCATAAAACACCTGTAAGACTATTCTTTACAAGGGCTGGGCTCATTCTCAGTCCTTTCCTTGCTGACATTGTTATAATTGCATTGTTTCATTTATGTCAGAAAGAGGGGATGTTTGCCTAAGAAACTGAACTGGAACTTGGTTGAAATCTGTTTCTCCACTCACTGACACCTCCTGTTTGCAGAGCACCTAGCCAGCCATCTGGTCATTCAGTGCTCAGGATCTCAGCATAAAAATGTAGAAATGATGAGGTCTACCCTGTCCTCCTGTCATTGTGAGGACATTTTAGTAAATGGCCAAGGCATTTATACTCTGGTTTGAGCCTTTGAGGATGTTTTTCATATAAATAATGACATGATAAACCCAATATTGACTGCCTATTTTCCACTAAAAGGTTTCTTTTGACTATCAGAATAATCTCATGTTTATAAATGCATAACCATTACTTTAGTTTATACATTGTAATTATTATCAACAATAATAAAAATAGCAGGATCACAAACATAACCAAAGGCAAAAAATCCGTTTATTCTGCCCTGTGCTCAAACTCAGATTGATGCCAGGAAACAGAGATCAGAGGTTCAGAGCATCCCATCTGGCTGTGTTTCTAGGGTTCTTACATTATTGTTTTTCTTTATAGTTATTTCAGGCTTTAGCAGATGAAGCAGTACGATGCTAATTTAGGAAATCTGTTTTTCTTGTACGCAGCTAACATATCTTCATCGAGTGCCATCTTGTCTCATGATCATTATGTCTGAAAGCAAAAATGTATTTCTGGATGGTGTTTTGGAGTAAGCACAGTTGATAACATTGTTAGCAATTTCAGACACTTTGTCAGGAGAACAGAACGTAGACAATAGATGGGTTGGGATTCCCAGGTTAGAAATTGTCCTGGGGTTTCACCAGATCCCCAGGCTGCCAGGAATGCAATACGAGAGACAGTGGTGTCAGGAAAAACCCCTTTTGTGGGAAGCAGTTGCTTTACTGGAAGAGCAGTGCTGCACTGGATGGGCCAAGTGCCACATGAGTGAGCTGTGCTGTGATCACTGCTCCAGTTCATCGCAGTCCAAACTTTCAAAGGCTTTAAAATTCCAGCTCGAAATAAGATCCGAAATTAAAAACCAAATCAATCAAGTAAATTCCAAATACACTTTATATTTTAAAAATAAGGGATGAAAATTTACTCTGTGAAACCTTAAATTTGAATTTGGGGTCCATTGTTAAGAAAAAGCGAAGCAAAGAGCAAAATATGTGCTTTGCCCGGTGTGTCACATGGGTGAGCAGCTCGATGTGCTGGCTTCTGCAGGTCACACTGCCCATGGAGCTGTGCAGTCATTGGTACCCAGGCCTTACTGACTGAGCCTGTTCTCTCCTCCAGTCCCCCTGGGCTCTCCAGGGAGGTATGGAATGAGCAGCCTGGCTGGAAGAGTCATCCCCAGTTATGTTCTTGTCAGAAGTCATTAAGCTGAAAGCTGTGTTCCTGTGAGGATTGCATGAACAGCTCACCAAAGGCCAATGCCATGAATTTGGCTGCTTTGTGAAGCACTTGGTGAAAATGTGTCTGCACGGTGGGCAGGCCAAGAGCTGAAAGGAAAAGAGCACAATACTGAGCTGTGGTGGGATGGACAGGTCTGGATTAGGATCCCCAAAACTCATTTGCTGTGTAGCCAAAGGGAGACCGTGGCTTGTGTGGATCTGTGTGTGCTCACTGTGATTGAGGTAACTGGTTTATGTGGGGCACAGTGTCTTGCAGAAGCTACCAGGGCTTTTGGTCAATACTCTGCTGCGTGTTGAGCAGATGTCCTTGCTGCTGCAGGACACCTTGGGCATGTCCATGCTGCAATCACACCTTTGTCTCCAGCATTCCTCAGTGATGGTGATGTGCACAATTTAATCAGTCCTTGAACATGAAAAGGTGCTTGAGGACAACCTTTGTCCGCATATAAAGATCTGCAGCCTAATTACAGAGGCTTGTCCAGCGCTCGGGCTTTTTGCCTGTCTAGGAATATTGGGTCAGCTCACAAGACTCAGCAGATCTGCACTGCACTTCTTGCGTGGCCGTTTTAAAAGGAAGCCAGATGAACAATTATCTACCTTGAGTACAGACAGATCCCACAAAAGTGAGGGCAGATAGCCCCCTAGTTAAATTTTCAGAGGCAGTAAGTTAGGTGACTTGCTCATGCTGCTTCCCAGCTCCGAGAGCTGGAGAACAGACCTGCATGGATGATGATTTATTTGAAAATGTGTTCCTTCCAGCCCACAGATGGTCCAGGAGGAGTCAGAACGCTTTCAGATACCATATTGCTTCATCAAGTGAATCTCTACTCTGCAGCGGGGCTGTACACTCCCATGTAGCAGCTTGTTATTTTAAAATGTATCTGCTCTCTCCTACTTCTAAAAGGCCACCAAGAAGACTTGTCACCAATCTCTTACTGAGCTAGAAGGGGGAGGAAGAGTGGAGTGTGAAGAGGAGAATATCACCTGCCATCTGGACAAAGATGTGATGAGATGTAAAGTTTGGATGCACATTTGCGGTTCTTGGTCACATGCCAAAGGGAGCTCAGCTACAATTATTTTAAAGCATTTCCAGACACATGCAACCCTAGGTCAGGGGAGAAGCTACACTGAGGCAGGTGGGCACTGAACTGCATCTGTGCAAGGCATCTCTGCCTGTGGCAGTGCTGCTGGGGTCTGCACAGGGCTTATCCTGCCAGGGATTATCCTGCAGATGGAATCTCTGTGATGAAAGACCTGTCCTGGAATAAGAGTATGCCGGGATCAAGTGCTGTTGTATGAGGTTTGTGGTCACAAATTCTCTGGTATTCAAAGACAGAATCCCTGAGCTTTCAGGGGTTTAAATGGGAGTTGGACATTTGCATTTCATCTGGAAACCCAGATGTCTTAAAGAATTCGGTGTCTTGAACATCCATGTTGATTTCAATGCTGAAATTCTCAGCGCTGTGAGCATCAGAGGAGTGTTGAGGAAACCCTGCCTTAACTGAGGTCAGTGGGGAATGTAGAATGGGCTTTACTGGGTAAAGAGCACCATGAAACAGGTGCTCTTGTATAGTGCCGTCCTTTTCACTGGGATGGAACAGCACTTATATAGACAAGTGAACACAATCCAATCGTTCCAAGCGCTGCCTCCGCAACAACAGTGAAATGCCACTGATAGCCGTGCTGATATTTATGATTCCTACTTAATATGTTTTAAATGAGTCAATGAGCTCCTAACACTAACATCAGTATGTATCCTGAGCCAGATTTTCTGGGAGGGAAGCCTTGCCGTGCCGTAGACTGTGGTGCAGTTTAGTGCTTTTATCCCATCTGAAGATCTGGCTCAGTAATTGTGCAGAACGTAAAAGAGGAACCCATAAGTGCTGTAAACAAAGGAAAACTGTTACTCTGGGAATGTGCTAGTGAGATATTTCAACACTCATAATTAACATCCCTTTCCTAAACTGTGGCACAAACTACTTGCAGAATGGTTTTTTTCTTTTATTGCTGCTAGTTTCAGTGACTAAATTTATTAAGTCATTATGTTTGCTTGTGGAGATGTGTATTTGCTGTTCTCCTTTGGGTTATAATAGAAGGAGATCTTGGGAAAAAAAAAAAAAGATATCTTTATTTATCTGGCAATTTTGGGAATGTTTGCAGGGGAATGGTGAGCAATATGCACAAAGCTGCCCAGTCTGGAGGGACACTGAGTGAGCAGCTGGGTTTGAGTACAACAGCAGCCTGTGACAGTTTCCTGCTGGCTTTCCCTGAGCATTGCTCATGGAAACCTGTCACCCTTTCTGCCATGATCTGGGGACACCAGGGGCTTCAGGGGAGCAGATTGCCGGTTCTCGTGATCAGAACCCAGAAGCACCTTGCTGTTGCTTACTGAGGACTCTTTTTTGCACCTCCTGGCTGCGGATGCTCAGGGGCAGGGATGTCTAGGCTGGTATGACAGGGGCTGGTGCTGCTTTCTTGAGCAGCACCAGGGCTGTCCACTGCCCTGGCAGCACTGTGATTGCACCAGGGCTACAGCACTGTTGGATTGGCATTTTTTTGAAGGAGCTGAGATCTCGGAGGGTATCAGTGCATTGCTGAATACCCTGCAGCTTCATGCCCACAGGTTTGACAGCAGTGCCTCTGCACCCATTTTGTGGAACTTGTCCAGCTTTACAGAAATGCAAAGGAGAGTCCTGTCAAACTTACTTTATTCAAAGAGGTTGGGTTAGATCTACCTGACCAGGCTAGGTGAGAGCTGGGGTGGATTAAGAAAAAAGTGTGCCCTCTCACAAACCATCACCAGTCTGTGCTGTGGTGAGGGTTAGATGGGCCCAGACATTCCCAACATTTCCCAGAAGAACCAAACTAGCTCAAGTGATGCAGAGGTTGCGTTGTACCTGGAAGTCACATCCATATTTCCATCTACAGATGGCAGGTGTCAATACAGGGATCAAGGAAAAATTAAAAATCTTGGTTTTCTAACCCAGAAATAACTTCTGGGACAATCTGTGGCACCTTATACCCACCCTGAGCAGGTCTGACACACTGAATACGCCCCAATGGCAGATGCATCCATTTAGCTCCTTTTGGTTCTCAGTGTCATTGAATGTGATCTCTGTTTTTTTCTGTGTGATAGCTACTGTATTGGTTTTGTTTGGTTGGTTTTTGTTTGTTTTTTGTTTGTTTGTTTGTTTGTTTTGGGGTTTTTTAGGCAGTGAAAATACAGTAAAACTACAGTTAACACAAATCAGATCAGTTTGTTTTTTCAAAGCAAATCTAATTACTCATCTTAATACAATTGCCGTTTGTTCAAGGGACTAGATTGAGATGCAAAAAAAAGCTATGAGCAGATACTAATAATTTTGCATGTAATTACTAACATTTCTTTTGCAAATATTTCATGCAGGTTTTTAGTTTAACAATTAAAAAAAACGAACTGCTTTTCCAAGCCACTTTCAGTAATATCTGTAGACACTTGACAAAATACCTCAGGCTCTAAATCTTCAAATGGTAAACAAATAAATGTATTTATTTAGTTTGTATGCAAAAATAATTCAGTCAAAGACATATTTCACATTGAATTAAATTGAGAGAATCGCTTTTTTCTACAAATCACAAGCATACTCTTTAATGAGAAGAATGGTGGGATTTCTGAACGAGCTGAGTTCATGACAGTCCTGACAGGGGACTTCTGTGGACTTGATGCAGAAAATAGAGTCACTGTTTATTTCTTTGTTTAAAGACTGAAAAAAGACTGGTGATTAGAAGATAGAAGCCATCTGTCCTCTCACTGTCTTGTACCTGGTCATGCTATTTCAATCAAGAAGAGAGCTGGGAAAATAATTGATTAGGACTCTTTATGAGCCTGTTTCCAAAGGTCCCTGCAGCAAGTGGGGAAGTGAAGTGGTGCTCATGACCCCAGGGCTTTACCACAGCATTACCTCTGGGGCAGGATCTCCTTCTGCCCTGTCAGAAGCACATGGGGGGCACAGCCTGAGCATCGCATTGCTCTGTTTACCCACACTTCACCTGAGATGAAAAGAAACTATTGGACTCCAGGTCTGCCCATCTAGCACATTATCTTAGAAACAAAACCAAACAGATAAAAAAACCCTAAATTGTGCATGCCCCATAGGTCTGATCAATAGATCAGTGATTTTTAAAAAATATCTTCTGTTATCTCATATTTCTGTCTGTGCAGCAGTGGCTGCTCTGAACTGCTTTGTTATTGTGAAGCCTGTTATGCTCACCTGCATTTCTGTCTTTCTTCCCAGCTCATCTCAGCCTAAGAGAATTGAAACAGCAGTTCCCACCTGATTCAATGTAATTGTACAATTAATTTTTAGTGAAGCTTTTGGAGAGGTTCTGCCATTAATATCCCAATAGCCTTCTGTTATTGGTAGCCCCAAAGCTGATGGCAAAAGACATGTGATGAAAGTAAATGATGCAGTGTAGCGGAAGGCTGGCCATGGGACATCATTAATATACCAGTGAAGAAAAACATAAAGGTTTGCATGTTAATGAGATTTACAGAACACTAAAAGTCCTCAGGCCATGCTTGGGAGAGTGGTCTGTGTCCTGCTCCTCTGCCCTGTCTCCTCTCTGGTCATCTGGTTCTTTCTTCATCCTCTTGCACTTTGTGTCAAGTCCATGGTAATGCTCACAGAGATTTCTGCTGCTCAGACCTGTCAGGACGCTGGGACACATCAGTTTGGTGGCAGGTTGAGCAGAGTCCCATGAGTGTCTGTCTCCACGTGGCGCAGTTGTGCTGAGAGGATGTACGTAAGAAGAAGGGTAATAAACCCATTTGTATTTAACTAGAACTTAGCTGTCAAATCTGTGGGTTTTCTAAGCTGCTGAATGGACAGAGCTGGGGTGTTTCATAGTAGTATTGCCATGGTTCATATCCTGAAGTGCGGTTTCAACTGATTTATAGGAGATGGGGAATCATCCAGCCAACTCACACAACAAATGGGATGCTTTTGTTTGCTTGTGGGGGAGCGTAAACTTTTAAAGGAAATCAATAGGTTTGGTGGGTTTTTTTTGTTTTGTTGGGTTTTTTTGGTTGTTTTTTTTTTTTTTTTTTTAATCTTCATTACTTTGATGTCTTTACATGCATTTGCTTTAAAATAATATAAGAATTTTGTTGGTTTATTGGTACAAGTGGGTATCCAATACAACATCTGCTTTTATGAACTACTGCTGCATGTCATAAAATATTATACTGCAGTAATTTTAAAATAGATATTGAGCTGAAAACTTAATTTACAATAACTTTTAATTAAAATACTTTTTTTTTCCCTTTGTGCAACAACATCTTCAAAATGCATTAGCTTTTATATTTCTTCTTCATTGAAAATAATCTTAGTTCCATGTTTAGATCAAATTGGGAGCTACCTTTCACAGCCTGCCAACTTTTTAGTCCCCTTAAAGGGAATTTTTGTGACAGGCTTTGACTGATGGGGTAATGAAGGCATGGGGAGGGGGATTGAGTTGTCCAGTTTGGTTTGAAAGCTGCTGCCTGGCTGGGCCTGGTGCCAGGGAGTGCCCCCGAGCCAGCAGTTCAGAGGCAGCTCCTGCAAACCCAGCTCCCAGGTGAGCTGCGCCTTCCCAGGCAAGACAAAGCCTGGAGATAAAGGGCAGATTTAAGGAACGCTTAAACATTGTTCTTTTGGGAAGCTACTTCAAACACCATTTTATAGTGCTCTAAGTCATCTAGATCTCTCTTAACCTGTTTCACTCTCTTTTAAAAATATTTATTTCTCCGTCAAGAAGGACTCCCTTAGATAAGGCAAAAATGGTCCATTTTGCTGATGGTGTTTTTACCTGTGTGCTGATGATTGATGCAAAATCCACGTGTGCAGCACTGCTCTGTGCTTTCTGCTGTGCTCTATCTTCTGTAGCTTCAAGCCTGCCAGTCTCTGCGGGTCTATTGCACGCTGGATTTTATTGTCACGCCAGCAGCACTTTATATTTCCCCCAGATCACTTGGGAACATGTTCCTGAGCGTTGCTGAGGGTTCAGAATGTTCACTCTTGAGCAAGGTCTGCAGTAAATATGTGGCATTACTCCAGATGCTTTGCTCAGATGTTGGTCATGGGTTTTCCACTGGCAAGGTTGGAGAAGCTCCCAAAGTCTTGGGAGGGAGCATCACTTGCCTGTAGAAGAACCTACCTTCACTCACAGGCCTCAGAAATGCTTTGTCTGGGACCTGAAAAAGAGGGTTTTTTTCTGAAACAGTTTTGCTTCAGAAAATTAATTTTCATTGTGCTTGAACATTTTTTGCTAGAATAGTTTTTAGAAAATTAGTGGGAGAATCTGTTTGGCCAGGATAAGTTTTCTGCTCAATATCAAAGTCTGGGAACAAAACCCAACCCACTAACAACTACATATGACTCCCTGAAGGTTTGGGAGCCTGCAGACACAGAATCCCCTGGCCAACTGGGTATTTAGAAAGAGGTTTAATGTTTCTCTGCTGTGAAAATCTTGAATACTGGGTTGTAACGAGTACTAGTCTATAGCTGAGTGTAGTTTCATCCTGGAGACTTCATGCAAAGCCAGCACAAGTGGCAAAGGCACAGCCACTCCCACAGCCATCAGAGGCTCAGGGGATGTCCTGGACAGATCCATATGTGGTCTGCTCCGGGACAGGTGTGGAAATGCTTCTTGGTGCCTGCAGAAATACTTACGCCAGAAATCTTTAAAATTACTTCTTTATTTAAAGATTTCCAGGCTTTGTGCCAGCATTTCCTCACACCGCTTTTGAAATTAAATGGTTTACTTGCTTTTGTACTCTCATTTCTTTGAATCCTCTTATATGGTTCAATAAACTGTCCTTTGCCTCTAAGAATTTGAAGAAACCTCATTATTTTAGCCAACAAGCATTGTACATTTGCTCATCACAGGGAAGGTAAGAGCAAAGCCAGGGGAAGGCATCAGGAACAGCAAAGCTGTCTCTGCTTTTCAGCTCTCTTTTTCTTCCTTTTGTTTAGTATTTCAGTCTAAATCCTGGCAAATTTCTGACTTTTCCTGCACGTTTTTAATGCCTGTTCACTGGTTAGGCTGTTTTGCAAACCACAGCTCTGCTAGGGAAAGAGAGCCTTTGCTTCTAGCCAGGAGTTTTCTAGACGGGTGTTATTGCTGGGAGCTGGCATTGCTGATGCCTGTTGTTTTCTGTTGTTAACTGCAATGCGTGACCATTGTGTACCACTCAGTGATGCCTAATTTAGAAGGTCATTGATTAATTCTTCCATGGCTTTTTCTTCTTCTCTCTTTCTCTTACTGCAGGATGTTTTCACACCAGAGTGCAAATTTAAAGAATCTGTCTTTGAAAACTACTACGTTATCTATTCTTCCACGCTGTACCGGCAGCAAGAATCCGGACGAGCGTGGTTCCTGGGACTCAATAAAGAAGGTCAAATTATGAAGGGAAACCGAGTGAAAAAAACCAAACCCTCATCACATTTTGTACCCAAACCCATTGAAGGTATGGAATCTGCCCACTTTCTCCCTCAGTGGGGTTTGGGTGGGGGGAGTTAACTTCGGAGCTGGGGTTTTCTGGGTGGTAGTGTTGGGCTTCGAGAGCAGAAAGCAAGGAGAAGAAATGTTTGTAGCACTTCAGATAAAGGCTGGGCTGTGCTGTTAGCATTTCCTCTGCTTTCCTTCTAGTCTCAAAGGGATTTCTTAACTTTGGGGTGATAAAGGATAAATTTAAAAGCCCAGCAACACAAGAGATTACTGGTAAAGAAAAGCTGCCAGGAATTCCAAACGAATATGATCCAGGAGTGATCATAATGTTTCTTCTCAGGGGATTTTGTCAGTGTATTTCAGTAGGTTTCCAGTCTCATACAGCATCAGTAGAGACAGGATTTATCTCACCTGATTTTAGACTTTGTCACTCCGTCCATAGTAACAGAAGAAAAATGGGCCCTACCAGCACAGCCGTGGATGCTCTTCATATGTCTACCCTGAGATAACTTAAATCTGTTTTTCCTCATATGTAAAGGCATCCTAGTTAGTCACTGGGGGGTAGAGTTGTTGTCCAAAGTTAGATGGGATGCTGTCATGCCATATGTCTTCATCACAGTGTGAGGCTTCAGTGAAAAGCATGGGGTTGAAGTTCTGCCCTCCTGCTGATGCCTGTACACTCTCTGAAGTGTGTCTCAGGCTCCTGCCAGGACATTTTGCTTTTTATGCGCTGGGCCCTGATAAATGGAGAGATAGTGTGATAAGCCTAGACCTTAACAGGTAATAACTTGATTCTGGAAACAACGCTTCTTATCTCTTGCTTGGGACAAGCACTACTTTTTGTTCCCAAAACTAGTTATGCCTTTCTGACCCCATCTTAGTCCTGCCATTTGTCCCCTTCAGGGACAGAGTAGTCTGGAGCTGGCCTTGGCTGCACAGCTCTGTGCTCCCTCTCACTACCCCATGTTGGCTGTGGGAGAAGGTTTGAACTGATGCTCTCCTAACAGATACCACTCACAAGTGGGGGAGACTATAGCTCACTCCACACAGCAGTGCCCTTTTTAAAGGCTTCCCAGCTCAGGGTTGGGCAGTTGTGAGTGAGGAGAAGGCCATCTGACACAAAGCATGAGACAAATTTAATGCAGCATTCTCAGAGTATCTGTGGCCTTTGCACTAGAAATGGAAATGTTGAAAAAACCAAGAAGGGCCTGGAGCTGCTTGTCTTGTGCTTGTTTTCAGCAGTGTTTTGCTGGGGAACAGGGCCTGCTTCAGGCATGGGCTTGGTCACCAGCTTCTCTCTTGCCTTGACTGCAAGGAGAGTCTTTTACAAGCACCAACTTTCACAGCTGGGTTTCCACCTCCTTCTGATATTTCTTTGCTGCCTAGCTGGGCGTTGACACTGATCAGTGGGATCCTTTGAATCCAGGCTTCTTTATTAATCTAGCATGCATGGTGTCTTCTGAACGGCTCAATAGCTTCCTTTTGCACGCATTAAAACTAGGCCATTCCTGTGGCTCTCCTCATCGAAAGCCTTGCCTTAACAGAGCTGCCTGACCCACAGCAGAGATCTCATTTCAGCAAATGCCGCTCTGGCTTTCATTTTGAATAACCCAGCCCAGCCCGAGATCTTCCCTTTCCCGCAGTTGCCTCCTCCCACACTTGCTTCAATCACAGCTGTCACATAACCTCCCGAGCGAGTGAGCGCTTTGGAAGTTGGCAGCCAAATTAAGGGCTCCTCCACTCCTTCCCTCCTCCACATGCTTTGCAGTCAGGCTTTGTGAGCGCTGCTGCATCAAAGAGCTGGCAGTCTCCCAAGCCAAGGCACGTGTCAGCTTCCCAAAGCATTCAGCTGTCTGGGACTGTGACTCCAGACGGACGGCTCTGTTCCCAAGCCTGAGACTCATTGTAGGTAGCAGAGGCTTGCGGGGAGGGTTGGAGTAAAGCGCGCTCATCTCCACGTGACTTCTCTGCACCGCATCCATCAAAGTCCCCGCGTGCAGAGCTTGCAAGCAGAAACGTTACAGAAAAGGAGCAATTCCTACCCTGTTTTAACAGCTTCTTTCTCTATGACTCCAAGGGAATACTCAAAGCACTCTCCTGCTGTATTTGCATGTCGGTTCTGCAGAATGCTGTGGATTGCCCCAGTATGTGGGCTTTGTTGCTTATTCAGGACACAGGTTCCGTCCACAGGAACTTTGCAGCTTCCATCCACAGTCACACCCCCAGGTTTCCTGTTGCTGGGTACCACCACCAGCATTAGCCCTGCCGCGTGATGGCTGACACAGGATTGCATACAAGGAGGAATCTGCTCCCTCTGGGAAGGAGAGGTGCCACATCCATTGCTAGAAATCCCTTCACCTACCACTCAATGGCCATTATCTCTGAGATGAAATTTCCCAGTTGTTTCTGAAAATTATGCAGCAGTTTAGTGAAGAGAGCGTCCACAGGGAAGGGGAACCAAAAAAAGCCCAGATGTTCCCTAAGCTCATTTGACTCCCATTGCTTCATCCTGCTCTCTGAATTCAGGAGCCTCCTTGAAATTACAAATTGATGACAAACTAACACATAAATAAGAAATATCCTCGCAGATAATTTCTGAGTACTCATGAGAGCATATATGCATATATACACAGTGCTATCTGTATATGGGTGTGTGTTACCTATGGCTTTTAGCAGCTACGGCTTTCTGCTGTGCTAAACACTCATTTTGACTGACATAGATCGGCAGGATGCTGAAGGTATTTTGTACAAAAATCAATAGGTACCAACTGGAAAAAAATTGGGTTTTGGTTGGTAGGAGGATTTTTAGTTTAGTGGAAGTAGCATTTGTTTGTTTTTGGAAATAAGATTAAGCTTAATCAATATGAAAGCACAAAAAACTTATCAAGTAACAACAGGGGAGATGTTGAGTTCCTCTCCCATCTGTGCACAGGCAAAGCCAAGGCAAACAGCCTGGTAGGCAGCAGTTGATGTACTGTGTGGTGCCAGTTTTGCTTCAAAACACACATACGCAACACATTTCTTTTGATATTTTTATTTCTGATCACTGATTATTTGAGCTAAATGAACCCTAAAGGGAAGACATCAAGATTGAACTAGACTGCACAAGGAAATGAGCTTGAGTATAATTGTCACTTGGACAAAAAGCAATCTTTTTGAGAAATTTCAGTCTCTTATATGTCTGTAATGATTAGTGCTGGAAGAACCCTACAGTGCCTCTTTTTCTTCTAAATATCCAAATCCATCTCAAACAATGTGAGAAGTTTCCAGTCATTTAAGTAGGAATATTATCAGATGCTTACTGTGGATGTCCTCTGTTATTTATATTTCCTTCTCCTTGAAGAGATGAAGACATAATTTCCAAATGTAACTCTCCCAAACAGTTACATTTCCTCTCTCTCCTGACCCAAACTAGGAAACGTTTAGGGTGGCAAATCTGGCCACCGAAGCAGAAAACTTCCTCCATCTAAGTCAGCAGAGCAGCCCCTAACTCTGAATTTATGGTGGTTCAGCCCTCATGATGTGAACGTGTCTCAGATACAAAAGTGACTGTTAATGTCTAGTCTGGATCTCTTTATTGCCACTGATGAGTATCCAAGCAGCCAGACCTTTCCCAGTGTCATTCCTGAGGGAAATAGCATCCAAGTTTTGTGAAGGCAGAGTCCTCAGATGTTGTAAAGAAGTACAAGACACCGTTGACTAGGAAAATGCAGTCGGCCTTGTGAAAATGCTTCATAGTACCTTAGTACATAAAGCATAGAGTCATAGGAAGTCTTGGGTTGGAAGGGACCTTAAACAACATCTAGTCCCAACCCTCTGCCATGGGGAGGGATTGCCACCCTCCCCAAATCAGGCTATTCAGGACCTCATCCAGCCTTGCCTTGGACAGGGATGGGGCATCTACAGCTTCTCTAGGTAACCTGTACCAGTGCCTCAATGCCCTCACAGAGGAGAATTTCTTCCTAATGTCTAACCTAAATCTCTCATTTTTTCAGTTTTAAAACATTTTCCCTTATCCTTACTACCTGCCCATGTAAAATGTCACTTTCCCAACACCCTAAAAAGTATCCTTAAGAAATCAAACTTCAAAATCTCCACACTCTACAAGTCTTTGCTAATCTCTTGGGTCTGTCTTCTAGGTGGGCAGACTTTGGTATGTTTTCTATCCCTCAGTAATTCACTTGTTCACCTTGATATCAGACTCTTGATCACTTTATTAGATGGCAAATGTTATATATTTTAATCATGATTTTGCTTGGCTTTTTGCCATCCTGTGCTGCCTTTCTTATCTGAATAAAGTGTGATTCCACCTGGTAGCAACCTTCACATTTTACCACCAGATAGACACGAGCTCACATGCCTCTGATATGCATCAGCTGGTATTTAGAACACGGTAATTAGAAGCAGAAAACGAGGGTGCCTGATCACTCACTCCCTGGTGTCCCTGAGTGCTGCTGCTCAGGCAATTAATTCCCTGCACCAAAGCATTGGCAAATCCAGTTGCTCGGGCAGATACCGACACCCAGAGCTGTGTATTTGTCAAGGCAAGGAGCCTTCTCTGGGCTGCTACCAGAGGATGTGCTTCCAGCCCTGCCCAGTTCCAGCCAGGCAGCACTGGGCACATGGTGATCCTGCAGGGCTGCCCACCTGCTGAACTGCAGCTTAGAAAAATTTGGGTTCCTCCTGATTTGCAAGGGTCTGGGGCAAGAAAAGACATAGATTGAAGATGGACGGATGGGAAATATATAACGTGCTTATTAAGCTTTTTGCCAGATTCTGGAGAAAGGAAATGGAGTTTGTTGCATCCCCTGAATCTCCTGAACTTGTAGTGATGCCAAGTGAGAAATGGTTAGGGTCAGGACACAAAATGGTGCTTCCCAAACTCAGGCAGTCCCTGATGCCCAGGGTGATTTCAGTGTCATCGTGTGGGTGGTGTGCCAGTGCCGTGTCTGGGAAGCAGAAATGAGAGTGTGATCCTGTGTGCCAGCATGTAGGCAAGAGTTTGAGCAGTTTCTGGGTGACAGGCAGCCCCTTCCACGCCTTTCCCTTCAGGAAGTATGGTCCCTGCCACCCTCTTCCTCCTCCCTTGTACCCTCAGTCTCCTTCCTACCTGGTGAGTTTGTTTTTGTGCAAATTGTTCCCTTGTGCCTGTGAGTGGCAGGCATGGCTGGTTCGCAGGGGAGCAAGGAATCGAAAGCCACAAGAACCAGACATGGGCACAGCTCCACTGCACCCCCTTCCATTAATGACTGCAGCTCTTCAGAAGATCAAGCTAACAGCACTTTCCAATTAAAGCATGAATATGGATGTGTTGATTGGAATCTGGGGCATAGGAGCTGATTATCTGATTGAAACTCCAAAGCATTAGCTTGGTTTCCAGACATTAAGGGCTGTATTTGGCTTGGTGTGTGGGTGTGGGTGGGTGGGAGAAGCAAGGCAAAGCAGGGAGGGAACTCTTGTTCTAGCTGAATTGCTCATCCTTCCAAAGCTCCTTGTGCTGTGTGCTCCAGCAGACCTCCCAGGCATCCGGGCATGACTGTCACGCTGCTGCTGCTTTACCTCGGTGCAGGTGGCAGGGAACAGTGTCTACACACATACATACACACACAGAGGGATCCCAAAGAGACCTGCCAGTGAGTGCTGCAAGTCCTGGACCCCAAAGATGTGCTTTCAAATCTGGGAAGATCTGGGCACTCACAACAGTCCATTTGCAAACACCCCCTCCCCAGTCCGTGACTAACATCTCCCTGCGTGAGTCACGCTCAGACTTCCTCAGTACAAAGAGGAGCAAGCTGCAGTCCAAGAGCCTGTGTTGCACAAAGTGTTGGGCTGTCCTTGAAGCCCTGTGCCTGTGCATATGCAGGGGTGCACACCTGCATGCCACAGTGCAGGGGGTTTACAGCCTCTGCTGAGCCATGGCCACAGCTCAGCACATGTGTACAAGCCTCTAAAGTAGGAGAATATCCAGGCATCTCTTGTGCATGATGCCGTGTAAGTGATCCTGTAGGTGTATCTAAATACTGAAAATATGCTTGTCCTGTACTGCTACAGATTTTCTGGCATGGGCTGTTGGCACAGCCTGTCTAGTACAGAGGCTTTGACAGCTCTGTCTGAAAAGCTCAATGTGAGCAGTCTCTAGCCATGCCCCACGTTGGTATTTGTATCATGCACTAGACTGGAAGACAAACTTATAATTCCTGCCCTATTTGCTTGCCAGGTACAGGGTTTCCTTCATTTGTAGCTGCAAATGCTGTTTACTTCTTGTAGTCTGGTTTATATTCTTTACTCTCTGGGCCTTGTTAGCAGTTCTAGGTATTTGCCCAAAGGCTGTGGTGCAAGGCAGGGGGTTGAGGAAAGGCAGCATGCCATGGTGCCATGGTGCTGCTGCAGCATTCACCTGTGCTCAGTCCTTGTGGTTAAGGATCTGGCCCAGCCTGATGGGTTGCTGGGGATGGGCGTGGGTGAGATGAGCTTCGTACCTGCAGCCGTCTGGGGGAAGAACGCATGGAGGTCCAGGTCCCTCCAGCTCCAGCTTGGGACCAGAGAGGTCAGGATGAAGGCAACAGTGCACTTCAGACAAAACTTTGTGTATGGCATGATTGGGGCACTGGGACAACACTGGCATAAATATATAATTCTGCTGGGCAAACGTCACATCCGAGAATAAGGTGAGTCGCAGAGGTAAAGCACACCCTCAATGCTGTCCAAAGACTCTGCAACTCAGGGTAAGAAATCACAAGGGCATGGGTTTTCCTCAGTTGTTAACGGTTTCATGCTTTCTTTAGGATTTTATTGGGTGCTTTGCCACAACAGGGAAATTCACCATCACCATGTTGTTGAGCGACACTCTCCAAGGTGTGGGGGGCTGCTCAGGAGTGAAAGGGGATGTGAGAGCCCTCTTTCATCTATTGCTGCCATGCTACACGTTTTCCTTGCAGCATGCAGACAGCATGCATTGTCTGGACCTGATGGGCAGTCCTGGCAGGGCTCATCCTGGCCCAGACCCATTGGACAACTCCTTCATTTTCTCTTTTTTCTAATTTTCATGAAAAAAATGGCTCCAGTAACAATAACAGTTTGCAGAGCAGTACCTCCTTTCAGCCTTGTTGGGAGGCCCAGTGTGTGTCTGTGTGTCTGTGTCTGTGTGTCTGTGTGTCTGTGAGTCTGTGTGTTTCAACTGCTTTGAAAGCCTTGCATGAAAAATACTCTATGAGTAAAGTAATAGTTTTTCACTGCTCATATATTCAATTCAACATCCCTCCTATTAATACACAGTTGACTGCACTTTATCTCTGTCCTGTATTATTGCACAGCACTGTAACTGTTTATCTAGTCAGGAGTAAAAATGCAGAGCAATAATGTCATTTTCAGCCTGCCTCTAATTGCTGGGATTTGTTTTCAAATCAGGGGAGATGATAGATACAAGCACTTACATTGCATTTTCATACATGGGGTGGTTTTTTTTTTCATTTCTTCAGATAATTTTTAAAGTTTTGTTCCTGTTGATTACCCAGATCCAAACCCTGATAGACTCTATCCTGTGTTGGAGCTCTCTGCCGTTGTTTGTGATGTGACAATTTCACAAAATGAATCAGTACACGATCATTTCTTCATTTCCTAATTCTTGCAAAGATCTGCCCAGGACGTTTGCAGTCTGGACCTGCCTTATGTTCTCAACTCCACTGTGCCTGCCCTTGAGGTGCCTCACTCTTATAATCACATTTGCACCCTGCCACATTTGCAGTGAGCTCATCAGAGATGCTCTCCTTGGTGTGAGCAGCCCATTCCCCTGCTCTGGCACACCTCACATGGCACAAGGACAGCCATGAGGACTTAGTCCACGTGGTGAGTTGGATAAATACTTTGTCCTGCCCAGGACGTGGGGATGAGCCATGCCTTGGGGAGACGTTGCCTTCTCTGGCTGTCTGGGCTCCAGCAAGTACATTTTTATAGCACACACAGCATAGCCAGGGTCTGGAGAGAAGGTGTCCTCCAGCCACCCTCTTTCTGGTGCTGCCAGACGACCACGGAAAGCTGGGACAGCTCCTGACTTGCTGTCACTGAACTCATCCCATGTGTCTGCCCACAGCCCTGACCTTGGCTGGCTGGCTTGATTTACAGAGGAATAAATAGCAAGTGCCGAGAGCAGATCTCGGTTCTTGGCCGATAGAGCCAAATGGGCCTGAGGCACCACTTCAGATCCACAGCTCAGCACCCAGAACACTTGCATGGCTCAGATGCAGGTGTAGTTTTGATTCAGGTCTCTCAAGGGCTTTTGTTGCAGGTCAAGGGCTGGGAACCGGGTCATTCTTGGACCTGTCGTTAGATGATAATCAGCATCTCAAGGCAGTACGTGGTTCTGTGAGCTAAAGTGTTTATTTAATATATATGAATATAACATGAAAAAACGGTAAAGTACATAAAACCTAGAAAGATTTATCTGTGAGCAGTCAATCTGCTGCTTCTCTTTGCCTTTGAAAGAATACAGAAGCAGAAGCAAATGGCAGCAGGGGCAGGTAAACAGATCCTGCTTGGTGACACGATCTGCTGCTGGGTCAATAGAGGTTTTGTAAGTGTGGGTATGTGTGTATTTGTAATGGGGCTGAAATTCAGCATCATATAGAAGGAAAGAATTTGTTATGGTCATGACTGTCTGTGACTTCAGGACTGTTAACGGGTGTCTCTTCTGTTTGCAGTGTGCATGTACAGAGAGCCATCGCTGCATGAAATTGGAGAAAAACAAGGACGCTCAAGGAAAAGTTCAGGGACACCAACCATGAATGGAGGCAAAGTTGTTAACCAAGACTCGACATAGCTGACAAATACCCTCCCTTCTTCCAACTCCTCCCCTCCCACCCACCTACCCACCCCACCTGGCGAAACCACACTGAGACGATGACAACTGAGCAAGGCAGGACCTACCGGTAGTGAATTGGAGTGTGAACTCCAGAATTTTTCTTTGTGTAGGACAAGAAAATCGAAACCCAGATCCTGCCTGTTGCAACGTTTTAAAAAACAACAACAACAACTACAAAAAAGTGAAGACAAAATGTTTTAAATCAGGACTCCATTAACATTTTCAAAAGCAAACTGTTTGCTCTGTGATCAAAGGGGGAAAAATCTCATCTCTGCATAATAATAATAATAATAACAAATAATAAATATAATAATAATAATAATAATAATAATAAAGATGTTACCTTTAAAAATAAAACAGAGCTTTTGGAAAATTGAACTTAGCATATGATATGCAACGAACACATGGGAATTGCTTCCTGTGACTGTGCTTTCTATCTTATCCTTTCACCTCACGTTCACACCACTGTTTTTAACATCCTTGCTTCCCTGGGGATGGATGGGATTTTTCACAAAGCAGGAAAGGTAGGGGTGCATTATGACTGTGTTTGCTCTGCTATCAGTAAAATATGGCCTGCCCAAATTAGGAGCTTGACAGTTATGGGCAATGAATACTCCTTATTCAGCCTTTTCCATCTACATTCAAACCCTGCATAGTTATTTGTTGCTAATGTCACTCCATGAGTATGTTTGACCCAAGTCTGGCATTTTATGCCTTTTTATCATAATTATTTATATTTATAGGCTTGTTTTACTGTATTAGTTGCTAGGGGAATTTCAGAAATAGGTTTTCAGGTCTCACAGGATGAAGCGATCATATTTATTAGGGTAGAGTTAGGAGATAAAGGGCAGGAGGGATAGCTGTTTTCTTTAAAATATGAAACAGATCAAGAAATGCTGCTGAAATCCATGCTGTCAGATGGAAATGGTAAGGCATGTGCTGTATGAGAGGGTAACAGGATTTCAGCAATGGAAAGAGGGATGTAGGGATGGGGTGTGCCTAGGAGGGAGCAGGTGTAGGTGGTTGTGCCTGTTGGGTTGTGCCAGGGTGAGGACATTTCCTTCTTGCAGCTGAGGTCTCCTTAAATATTCTGTATCACACATGTTCAGAGCAGAGGCTGCAAAGCCCTCCAACCCCCAGCCTTACCACTGTGATGGTCTGAGGCCCCTGAGATGCTGCAGCAGCCTGGATAGGGGTGTGGGCATGAGTCTTGCCAGTGCCAGGGCTGCAGATGCTGGAGCAGCACTTCAGAAATAATGAATTCCCAAGTGGGGAAAGGCCACGGGGAGGGCAGTGGGGTGAGAGATGCCCAGTGCTGAGCCCACCTGCAGCAACCAGGGCTTTAGTGGGGACTGGCAAGGCTGTCCCTGGCCAGTTCTTTCTCTCCTGTGGGTCAGGGGCAGCAGTGAAGGCTCCCTGCCGGGTGGGACTGAAGCAGGGCGCTGTGGGCTGGTGCCCCATTACAGATCGCACACATTATTAACTTGCGTCTCTGACTGCTTTCGGCAGCCAGGGCCTGCACCAGAGCAGCAGCAGCGGTGATGGAGCTGCTGTGACAAAAACAGGCACTGCCCTGGCTGAGGGGCCTGGGAAGCCTTTGCTGCTCAGCCATGGGCACAGGTCCTGCCAGTGGTGAGAGCAAAAGAAAACAATCACCCAAGGGCCTGGAGATGGGACAGAACAGTTCTTTATACAGGGAACCAGCCAAAAGCCTTGTGGTTACAGGCTGGGTGGGCGTTTGCATGGCTCATAACAGGCACCTGTGAAATCCCAAACAGTTGTGGAGGCTCCTGTGCCATCCCAGCCTCCTCTGGCTGGCAGCCACACAGGCAGAGCTGCTGCTGGAAGTGCCAGGGAGAGGGGAGTGCCAGGGCTGTGCCAGGGCTGGCCACGATGCTCCTGCAAAGCCACTTCTGCCCCGGTGCCTCCCTCCCCACACAGGCGGTGCTGGGGCGCCTCAGGCCTCGGTGGGCGGCTCCCTACGGGAAGCAAAGACACAGCCAAATCTCAAGGTTATGGAAGACTCCCAGGACCAGCGTGAAGGAATGAATTTCAAGCATGTCCTTTTGTGTTTTGGAAAAGCTGAAACCTTGAAATGAAGAGCCTCTTGCCATGGCTCTGCTGCCCAGTGCTGCACCTACAGCAGGCACATCATGGTACACATCATGGTACACATCATGTCAGAGTGACTTACTGCTGCCCTCCTGCCCCACAACACCGGGGCAAGGTCACTAACACATTGTTCAACTTGGGAGCACACACCCAGCCCCATCTGATGTAACTCCGTGCCTACGTTTCTGCTCCCTCACTAGAGAGCACCCCTAATTAAAGGATCACTGGAGACACGTACACTTTAGGAAATCGTGTCTCCAGGCCAATATGTTGAGCTATCAGGTTCCTGAACTATCTGAGTCACCAGACACCAGGCCATGGCTTAGGCACAGAGCCACAGCTTTTTCACCTGCCCTAGTGTGGGGAAAGCCCAGAAGCTAGCACAGAAGAGCACCCCCAGCACACCTTGATACCACAAGCCTCTTTTGGACCCAGCCATGGGCAGCTTCCCAAGGGCATTGATGTCATCTAGAGCAGCTCCAGCATGAGAGACTAAAAATTGTTGTGGCCTTATGTGCAGGATACCCTTTGGCTAAGCCCCAAAAAGCTGTGGGCAACAGCAGACCCAGTGCTACCCAGTGCTAATTTTTCCATTGTGGGACTCACCACTTCTCCCAGTGGGCTTTTGCCTTGTTAATAGCCTTTGGCCAAATCATTACAACAATCCCTGGAAATGTCATATTCAGGCCTAAACGTCAAAATGATCTGCTCTTTTGTTCCATGGTGTTTCATTGTGACACTGAATTTGCCCACAGTGAGAGCCAATTGCTCCTGTTCTCCCAGTGTCTGCACTGCCTCGGAGCAGGTCTTCTGCCATGTGTTGAAATTAAGTGCTGGCTCTCCTTGCTCCTTTCTTAGCCATGAGCCACATATGATGGCATAAACCATGATAAAACCCCTAAGGAAACACTGGGTTTTTTGCAGCTCTAGGAAGCTGCAAAAGCCAGCTCGTGGTGTAACACAGGGACTCCTGACATCACGATAGCCCAAAAACCAGTGAGGCTGCACAGCCCAGCTTCACAGTGTCCACCTGCATCAGCCGCTGACTGGGAGCTGCTTGGCTCCAGGTGCCCCAACAGCCTCCACATGCCTGGG
Source organism: Hirundo rustica (assembly GCF_015227805.2). Classification (NCBI taxonomy): domain Eukaryota; kingdom Metazoa; phylum Chordata; class Aves; order Passeriformes; family Hirundinidae; genus Hirundo; species Hirundo rustica. Next base: position 14,518,201 of record NC_053459.1, read on the forward strand.
AAAATCCAGGGGATCCACAGGTTGTAGATACCATGTAGAGCTTCATAATTTTTTTTTTTTTACATAAGTGTCTTGCAAGTTCTGTCCCCAGGCCTTATCTCAAGGAGGTGATGTGGGTTTTGTTGACTATCCATCTGCTGCTTCCCAATTTTCAGGAAAAAAAGGGAATCCACAGAGAATTTTTTGCTTACTTTGAAGTTCCTACAGTCTCTTCATTATTTCTTGCTCTTCTTGCTTGGTGTTCAAATCTTGATAACTGATGTTTCTTTTTTTTTTTTTTCTTTCTTTTCCACATATACAGCAACCATTTAGGATGCTTTGTGACTCAGTTTAACATTATAGTGATCACAACCCTTGTCTGACTGCATGTGATACTAGCAGGACAAATTTCCTCGCTATGATGGCATGGCTTTGGGCAAACACCTAGCGTAGAAAAGTAAATGATAAAAAAGAGGTACGTTTTTGTCTAACCTGGCCCATAGGTACTGTTAACTCTGGTAAGGCTGCAGAAAACCTTTTATAGCAGCATCTTTTCCTCAGAGAGCAAAGATTTTGAGCATTAGCAGTCCAACAGCAGAAAATACATCACAAAAATAAGAATACATTTAAAGCATTCATTTTGTTTCATCCCATTTTTAATTGTGATGTTGGCATGGTTCTGGCTGTACTTGCTGTGCGAAACATCCCCTCTCACCTATGCACCAAGGACAAAACCTGATAAAATGGCTTCAGTTTGGACCATAAGGATTTTACCAGGAAGAAAATGCAGAAAAAGCTACAGACAAGCATGCCATACTCCGCCAGCAAGTTCTGCCACAAGTGTCAGCACTGGCATGTGACAACGTGCTATAAAGTGAAGCTGACACTCAACAAAGCAATTTATGAAAGTTGTCTGTCAACAACATTTTTGTGTTTGAGCTCAGAGAGGTTCTGGCTGATAAAGGCCCACGCAATCCCTCAAGCTGTCACGGGCTTCACTTTATCCCTTTCTGTCTTAAACTGCTCTGATTGTGCACCAGGAGAGTTACTGCCCCAGAAAGGTACCATTGCCACTCCCTGAGAAATGCTGAAGAGGAGATGGTGGAAGACCCCAAGGCTGAGCAGAACTAGCAGGAAACAAAGCATGCTATCCTTCCTGATTCCATGCCAGCAAGACTGCTGCCTGGATAGGCACAAAAAATCTTCATGAGGATCACATTTCCTAAAACAAAGAAGGCATAGAATTCTCATTAGTTAAAGTGCACACAAGCCAAACCCAACCTTTACTAATGAGCATGCACTAAAATACACTACTTTTAACATGCAGGAGGTGTTGGCCCCAAAACACGTCCAGCACTAAAATCCTATTAGGTGGGGCATAGTGTAACCCTGGTCATAGATGGCAAGGATCAGTTTGTATGTCACTGCATCAAGTAAATTAAAAATAGGCAAGAAAAGACACAAGGGAGTGTCTTCAGGGACAGATTTCCCACCCAAAACTGGAATAAAATATTTAGTTGCTGCTGTGGGATGACCCACTGCACACACCTAGGGGTAAAACCAAAAGAAACAGCACTGCACTTTAGTGAAGCAGAGATGTTTCCATGGCATTCACGTTTTCCCTCTCCCACCACCAATGCTTCAGCCTTCAAGGCAATGGAAGGCTGTTTCCATGGAGCAGAAGGCATTAAGGCTCACATCCTCCTCACCTGCATGGAGTTAAGCTTGACTGCTCTGCTTGACTGCTGCTGAGCCACAGTCATGGGCAAAAAATCCTCCCCAGAATTCCACAGCCAGGCTGATACACTTTTAGCATCATGTTTAAGAGCGTGAACATCTCAAAACTGCTGATACATCTGTGGCCACGAAGTTAAAGCTAAATAACTCCCATTTCAGGACAGAGGATTTATATTCATGATCGTTGCATAATGAGCTGCTGCATGCACAGAAAGTTGGACATCTTCCCAGCCTGCCTCCCTCTTGGCCTTCAGGCACATTCTCTATGGTAAAGGAGGTCTAGGCCAGCATGGCTCCACCTCACCATAGCATTCACCAGGAATTGTGGTGATGACACAGGGGACTCACACAGACTCCGGAGCACTCCCAGCTGCGACAACTGGAATTTCAGTGCAGAAAAATTTGACCTTCCATGGTCAAGTGTCCCTTCTGGAAAGAAAAAGGATCCCTCATCAAACAATTGCTTGAAAAGAAAAGAAGAGGGCTTGTTTTATTTAAAATACTCTGGTGCAGGCACAGGGATAATCTATCTTTGGAAAATGCTGTTAATGTTTATTGAGCAATACAAATGGAAAAAACCAAGGCATTATCAATTACTGAAAAAAAAAAAAAAAAAAGCTGGATATGGGATCTGAGGAATAGCAGAGGATAACCCTCCCAAGAGTCTATTAAGAATAGTTTATATATTGTTCATTTTCCATGCTCATTGCAATCACTGCCCCAATAATAGCTGCGTGCTGTGCCTTTCTCTATTCTAGCACAATTTTCCCCATGGGAACTAAATAACTCTGTTTAAATACTGAGCAGAGCTGGTGGAAGAAAGCAGGATGGTTCTGCTGTGCTGCCCTTGTGTGCAATCTGCGTCTTAGGGAGCTGGTTGTGACCCTTCTCTCTCATAGCTTGAAACAAAAATAAAGGGGCAATACTGGGGTGGAGGAACACACTGGTCAGTCCAACTAAATGGCATTGTGAAGGAACAATTATGTCAGACCTAAAAATCTCAGAAATTAAGGCTTCAATGAATTTTAATTCCTTGAGCTCTAAAAAAATTGCAGGGAGAAAAGCAAACAGTGGATCCATCTTATTGCCAGTCCCTAAGCAAAGACTTTAGTGACATCTAAGTCTCTTTATCTAGCTCCTGGCTTGTATCCTACACACAATGATGCTTTCCTTTCTCAGAGCTCTGCTTTTCCCTGGGGGATCCTCTTCACTGAGACCCTGGGACACCCTGGCCCAAGGAGGGCAGAGCAGTTCCTGCTCGGGCAGCAGTGGCAGCCCAAACCAAGTGCCCTGCTCAGGCTTTCAGCTGATGGCCCCAGCCAGAGGGGCTCCTCACAGAGGCCTCCCCAGGGCACCTCAGCCTCCTCCAAACACGCCAGGAAGGACAGGAAAACAACAGGACATTGTCCTGAGCAATTCCGCTTCCCAGGACCCTGATTTGTGCAGAGCTCAAAGCAAGAGCCCCAGAATCTGAGGTGCAGAGATGATCTGAGATGTGATGCCAGCTCCCCTGCTGGGCTGTTCCCAGTCTGGGCTGTGGTGCTGGGAGCAGCCCTGAGCAGGGGTTATGGGGGTCTCAAAGATTATCAAGTGATCTGATCATGTGACAACAGGACGCTGCAAAGGAGAAGAGCTTCAGATTCCACTGTGCCTCACAGGGGTCACTTACCCGCTGTGACTCTGACGCTGACACTCATTAATTTTATCTTCTGACTTACTGCACAAGCTGGCAAATCAAATAGTTTCATTCAATTCACCATTAAACAAAGAAGCAAGCCGGTGCACAGGGAACAAGCTTTACTTGACATCAACTCAATTTGAAGATCATAAAGAGGTTTGTTTAACTTTGCATTATTTTCATTTTTTAATTTTCACCGAGTTTTGTTCTTCCTGCTATCAGACAGCACAGAAAGCAGAACTAATAGGGAAAACACTGTCTTCTGCTGCAGGAGCAGAAAACGTTATCTCACAAACAGATGAGATACACTGGTGACTCCCAGCTCAGTTCCTCTGGGCTTCAGATGAGGAGTTTTCACATGAGAATGTAATGAATTTTCACAAGGTCCCAGTCAGAGCACCGTGAGACCTGTCCTTCACTGGCAAGTTCATGTGATTCTCCCAGCAAGGTCAATGGGCCGCCAGGTAGGACCTAAATCTGAATTCAAACTCTGCATTCAGGGTGTGGAACCAGAACCTCCCAGGGAAAGCTCCCTGTGGATATGTAGATTTGCCATGGAAAAGAGTCCAGTTCAAATGACCATCTTTGGATTCCACTTTCATATTTGTCCCTGTAAAACCAATCTCAAATTCTAAATTCTATGCTCACCTCTGTATTCTTGAACCTCCAAATTCAAACACTAAACTATTTCAGAATTTTATTCTGTCTGTGGGATTGAATAGGCCTTGTATAAATAGGGAGCATTTAAAGTAAGAACAACCTTTCAGTATTGACAATATTTAATGGCCAAGGAACACAATAATCTAGCTCTAGACACTCCCAAACTGTGGAGTTCCGATTCTTTTAGAAATTTAACTTCAACCACTGCAGTTTGATCCCAATTAATATTAATTCAGTAAAACTGGTTTTCTGTTCAGAAATATGTTCTTCTGGACAAGCTACTGCAAACACATCAGCAGGTGGTGGATTCAGAGAGAGACAGAATGGATGCAGTCCTGAGAGTCGAAGCTGGGAGTACTTTAAACATAAAGACGTGTTCATCAATAAAAGGAAATCTTTCCAAAGTCAACATGAGCTGGTTCCAGGTGAAGGCTTCATTTTTTCTTTGTAAAATTGTTCCCTGCTCCTTCATATTTGCAGGAATAAATTTTACATCATGTGTAGCTTGTACTAAAACAACCGACCAAAAAAAACCCCTAAAACCCAAACAAAGAAACCCCATCAGTTCCATACTGCTGCCCACCTGGATTCTCCTTTGCTTTGGAAACTTCAAGGAGTTGAGAATCAAACTCACCACCAGGGCAACTCCAGTGAAATCAACGTGCAGCCCTGGGAATTAATCTGGCCCAAGCCTCATTTTCTCTTTAACTGCAGGAATCAAGGTCATTTTCCCATCTGGATTTTGCAGAGGCTTCTGCACATACTGATGAGTTATACCTTTTGTCAAACCTTGACCATCATTTTCAGGGCTAGAAAACGATTGCACAGTGTCAGAGGATCACAGGAAATAAGACAAAGACTCTCGGTGTTAAAATCCAGATCTTGTATTTACTATGTGCCACCTCTCCTGTGTCCCCCAAAGTCATATCCAGGATCCTTCCAGAGTACAGAGCAGGAATCCGTCCTCCTTTGTCTCCAAAATCTCACACTTAATGCCAGATGACACCACTCACCCTCTATCTTAACTTCAGGGAAGTTACTCTTTTCCACATCTGTAGGTTTTATCTAACAGTGTGACCAGTATTTTTCTGCTGGTTGAAGGACTAAGAAAAACTAACTGTAAGGTTTTTGGATTTGGAAGGGAAGTGGGTCCATCTCTCTGTCCATGCCTGTAGGCCTGTACCCCCCTTCCCTGCTCACTAATCCCCTGTGTGTCAGCCCCTGTGATGTCTGCATGGACCTGGCCCAGCCGGAACCTCTGACGACAGCAGAACATTGTGCAGTCAGCCTGCCTCAGATCTTGACTTGGTCAGAACCCTAAAAACTGCTTTTGAGAATTTGAGGGCAAAGACCTCATGCGAGCAAGCAATTGGAGCAATTATTTCAAGTTCCAAAAGCAGTAGGTGGGTCAAAAAATGCGTAAAGGGTTGGCTGCAGACACCCTGTCCCTCACAGGGTGGTCTGTGTCAGGCATGCTGGCCAAGGCCCCACCTGATACATCCAGCCTCATCATGGGAACAAAACATGCCATTCAAACGTGGCAGTGACTGTAAAGCAATATATCAGAGATAAAGGGTCTGCAAAAGCAATTCCTGACTAGAAGCAGACTGCACAAGGCTATCTGGACATCCCTTTTAACCCAGACTTGATATGAGCACATCACCTCCTCACTCTACAGACTGGTGCGCCAGATGTCCGCTACAAAATAATAACACTGAGAAATTTGTGGTTTGTGATATTTTAATATCCTGAGCAGAGGATTATTTGCTGTTTAGTGTGTTTGAAATGTTGTCCTTCTGTGCAATTGATAGCTTTACTGCTCCTGGACAGAATAACAAACAGCTGTTCTGCTAAATAAAAGAGATCTTTTGGATCATCTCAGAGGAACATCTTGGCAGCCTTGGAGCCACCATGAGTTGTGGGAAGGGTGAGTGCTTGTGGGGTAGGTTTGTCAGCTGGTGCAGGCACTTGCAGCTGCTCAGAGTTCATGTATAAAAGATTTCATCGCAGATTATTAAGGGCAGAAAGGACAGTTGTAAATCAGAGAGCCTGACCTCTTGTGTAACACAGACTGCTGATTTCAGAGCAGAAGTCAGAGATTAGCCTGACCAGAGGTACCCAGCTGGGCAATAGAAATTCTGCTCTTAGTTCACTGGAATCCCATGTGCCAGTGCTGTAATTCCACAATGCAGCAGAGAGTTCATTCAGAGGCTGCAGACCAGGTAATCAGATTCTATGCAGGTTTACTTCTTGATTATTTATTCAATAAGGATCACATTAAAAGCCCACTGGAGGCAGTGAGAGACTCCTGTTGACTTTGCAGCAGCCTAAATCAGACCTGAAGCGTTCAGAGTTTTAATATTCACAGCTGGAATTTGGTAGCTTCCAGAGGTCTGTATCAAATTATGATCTCCCTTTGGAGTAATGTGTTCATCACACATCTTTACTTGCCCGAGGGTAACCTCTTATAACTTGTTCCAAACAGCTTTCCTGCCTGGATTGACGCTTCCTCAGAAGACCTCCGAACTATGATCGCCTACTGACCTCCTTCCATGCAAAAATGATTTCTTGGCCAAGATGAAGGAAAGCATGGCTGGTGAGGATGGCAGAGGCACAGAACCAAAGCTCAGGAGTCAGCAGCAGTTGAGGCAGAGCTGTCGAAAGGACTCCAAACAGCTTTGTGTGAAGCCTCAGCTAATGTTGCCTGATTCCTCTTTTATTTCCTCTTCAAGATAGGACACCACAGGCACTCCTTCCTCCCTTTCTCCTGCACCACCAGTCTCCTCCAGCAAAACCTGAATGCCGTCTTTTGTTAGAGCTTCTGGAGTTCCTGCAGAGAACAACAGACCACAGAAACTGCTCATACTGGTGGACTCCGGGGTAAAATCTTCCTGGGTGCAGGCATAAGCCAAATAAAAATGTGGTCCTTGTTATGTGTAAAAGCACCAAAAAGAGTGATCTGTCAATATCTATATGTGTCAGATGTGGAGCCAGATGTGTTATACTTCCTCTTGACCACTTTATACGCTTCTATCGCATCTGTAGATTAAAATTCGATGTAATATTTTTTTGGTGGAACAGTATTTTTCCAATGAGAAAAAACACAGCCTCTGATTTGTATTCCATGACTTGAAATCATTCATTTTAAATGACTGTTTGTTCTGCTAATTTAGAATCCGGGCAGGCATGGAAACAATTTATTTTGGTTTGCAAAAGGAGCTGAGCTTGGGTTTGTTAAGTGCATATGTACTTTGTTGCTTTGGGACGCAGTAGAGCTCCCTGCTGGAATAAGAGCTCTCCAGAGGCAGGAGCTCTATGGTGAGCTCCATGCTGACACCCTCAGAGAGGAACCTGTCCTTGACTGAACACCAGATCTGTTGCTTTTCCCTTGTCTCCTCCACAAGAGTTTTTTTCTAAAAGTCACTTAATGAGCTAAACCCTCCACGGCCACCCCAATGTGATGCAGCCCAGACAATGGATGAGTTTTCCCTCAGGAGCCCGGTCTGACACGGTTCCTCTGGCCAAACTCAGGTGGGGACAGCTCCACTCCAAAATCCAGTGTGGCTCGAGTTCCCTGCTCCCATGAAAAACTCCTTGTACTTCTTACAGCCTCGTTAGGAACTTGGAGTCTCCTACTGCTGGAAGCAGAGAGACTCATTCAAGAATCTGCCTGTGCAGACACAGGTAAAAAAGGATTTTGATACCTCTAACAATAGCACTATCCTAGTAAATAAACTATCAGCACTCATAATTACTTTTGTTATACTTGTACCTGTTTTGCAGCTTTTTCCTTTTTCTCAAGACAGAGTTCTTATGTCTGCTAATTTTATTTTCCCTAACATCTAAGCAAAACCTTTTTTTTTTTTTTGTTTTAAATGCTTCTTGATATTTGAAGCAGAAAAGTAATTGGTATTGAACCAATTCCAAAGCTGCATAATATTGTCTTTCATGATATGCTGGGCAATGAAGTGGACTGCAGCAACATTACATGAAACAAGGAATTTATTTTTTTTTTAATACTTTCCATTCTGGTTTGCCACTAAACCCGGTAACAGCACATTAAATACATGTATTTCAGTACCCCAGCACAGACATTTTGTCTGTAACTCAAAATGTTCCATCTCACTGTTCTGGGGATTCTTGCCAGTTGGTATGTTTGCACGTATGCTAAGTTGCTAAATTTTTAATTTAGCAAGAAAACCACTTACCTGGTTTGACACTGCAGACCTACGTGAGGCAGAGGGAATTGGCCCTGGAGTGTGGGCACTGCACTTTCAGGGCTGCAGACATTTACACTGGCACTCTGTAGTCAGACAGCACAGCAATGGGCCCCTTCCACAAACTGATAAACAGCAGAATATGTTAGAAGCTATGAACTGAAACCGTGGCCCTCTAAGAGCAAAGCAATTGCAGCAGAGATGGCAACATCAGGAAGAGAAGAAGCCAAACCCAGTTAATTTCCTGCAGACAGTCCATCCCTTTTAAAACCAAAGACCAAATTCATGCTGTATCCTTGCACCCAAGGGATTGAAGGTGGGCTTGCTCCACCAGCAGGGAAGAGTTTGTCTCTGTGTCTTAGACTGAGTGAGACTGCTGAGGTAATTTGGCTTCTGCCAAGCCAGGGCTGGGGCTGTCCCAGCTCATGCTTATGCTGTCTCTGCTCTGAGCTAGGCCAAAGCACTGAGAATTATTTTCTGGTTTAACCCCTGAGGCACACTCACCCCAGGAGCAGCCAAGAGGCACCAGTGGCACAAGGGACAGGGTGGGAGCATGTGCTGGTGACAGGGCTGCTTCCATCTCCTTATCCACGGTGTCAGGCGATGTCCTCAGTGCCTGCTGCCCTCACTGCAGACAGAACACTCTCTTGCTGTGGAAGATTTCTTGCCACTGTCAGATTAATGAGAGTCTCAGAGCCCCAGCTAGGGTGGCTTCTGCTCTGAACCAGAGACTTTCCTTTCTCCATTGAATGGTATGAAATTAATGAAAATTAACAACAGCCCATGAACAGAAACACATTAAAGCTATGCAGCTGCTATAAACCCACAGAGACAGGGTCATGTCTCCACAGATGGCTGCTGTGAGTGTTTCTAGCACTGTTGCTAACTAATCCTATCAGAGAGAGCCAGGACTGTCCGAGATTCCCCAGCCATGTGTCCATAGGCAATTGTGGTGGTTTCAGGCAGATTTTGGGAGAAACCCTCCCACAGGCCGCCCTCCCCTCCTCCAACTGGTTCGGGAAAAAAGATTTCCTCAGAGAGAAGTGGAAAAAACCTGTTTATTAAACAGGCAAAGCACTCCCAGCACAATACCCGATGACAAGAGCTTCGTGCCGCTTACGGAGGGATAACAAACTTAAAGAAAGTCTCCTCGAGGGTCGTCACTGTGCTCCACCGCTCCGTCTCTGCTGACGCTGGGAGAAAAGGAGATGTGCAGGGCTGGTCTTGGTGGGGTGGGTCCCCTGTGGAGGCCCCCGGTGCTTCCCCAGGTCCTTAGTCCGGAGAGGTTGGAACAGTTCCGAGGAGAGGACAAAAAAAGCAAAAAGGAAGGAAAAAAGGACAAAAAAAGAAAAAGAAAAAAAAAGCAAAAAGCTTCAGCTATTCTACAGCGTCTAACTATGCTAGCACTAAACTAACTAACTGCCGGGCAAAAAAACAACAGAGCTTCTTTTGTCTTGCCGTGTTCCAACTCCCCCGCTTCAAGGTCACTCCGATGAGCAGGGTTTTCCTGGGGAAAAACAAACCGCGCTTGCCCTCCCCCCTGCACCCAACAGACGATTGGGGATACACAGTCACCCCATGACATCTTCCACCCCTTATCCCCATATCGTTGACTTACAGACAGAACCAATATATATTCCACATAAAACTTCCATCCATTCTCCCCACAGAAAAAAAAAAAGAATACAAGCAATACCCTCTCACTTACACATTTCCTTCTATTTCATTCTGCGTGGTTTAAAGTACAGACAATGGCAATAACATTCAGCAGACAGTGATGTTTGTAAATGATTTTCACCCAACAATCAGATCTCCCTGAGGTACGCATCGTGTTGTTCCATCTTTCTGCATTATCCACCATGTGCAACCTGGTCCCTGAGCAAAGACAACCCCACGAATGGGTTTGTCTGAACTTGAGGCAGACTTGATCCACACTGTCTTCCCTAACAGACCTCTGGCATGCACCACTGGGACTTTATCTCCATCTATTGTATGCAGAGGCTCAGCCTGCGCAGGGCCTGCTCGGTTGGTGGAGCCTCGGGTGTTGACCAACCAGGTGGCCTTTGCCAAATGCTGCTCCCAATTCTTGAAAGATCCCCCACCCAATGCTTTCAATTGGGTTTTTAACAATGCATTGTGCCTCTCCACTTTGCCTGCAGCGGGTGCATGGTAGGGAATATGGTACACCCACTCAATGCCATGTTCCCTAGCCCAGGTGTTAATAAGGCTGTTCTTGAAATGAGTCCCGTTGTCTGACTCAATTCTCTCAGGGGTACCATGCCTCCACAGGACTTGCTTTTCAAGGCCCAGGATGGTGTTTCGGGCAGTAGCATGGGGCACAGGGTAGGTCTCCAGCCACCCCGTGGTGGCTTCCACCATTGTGAGCACGTAGCGCTTGCCTTGGCGGGTTTGGGGAAGGGTGATGTAGTCAACCTGCCAGGCTTCCCCATACTTATACTTGGACCATCGCCCGCCATACCATAGGGGCTTCACCCTCTTGGCCTGCTTGATGGCAGCACACGTCTCACAGTCATGGATAACCTGAGAAATACTGTCCATGGTTAGATCCACCCCTCGGTCTCGGGCCCACTTATAGGTGGCATCTCTGCCCTGATGGCCTGAGGCATCATGGGCCCATCGAGCTAGGAACAACTCTCCCTTGTGTTCCCAATCTAAATCAATCTTTGAGACCTCTATTTTTGCTGCCCGATCTACCTGCTCGTTGTTTCGATGTTCCTCATTAGCTCTACTCTTGGGGATGTGGGCATCTACGTGGCGAACTTTCACAGGTAATCTCTCTACCCTGGTAGCAATGTCTTTCCACTCCTTAGCAGCCCAAATTGGTTTCCCTCCACGCTGCCAATTAGCCTCTTTCCACCTCTTCAGCCATCCCCACAGAGCATTGGCTACCATCCATGAATCGGTATAGAGGTAGAGCCTCGGCCACCCCTCTCTTTCAGCAATATCCAAGGCCAATTGAACAGCCTTGAGTTCTGCAAGTTGACTTGATCCACCCTCTCCTTCAGTGGCCTCAGCAACCTGTCGTGTGGGGCTCCACACGGCTGCTTTCCACTTCCGGTTCATCCCTACAATACGACAGGAACCGTCAGTGAAAAGGGCATAATGCATCTCCTCTGCTGGCAATTGGTTGTATGGTGGAGCCTCTTCAGCCCGTGTCACTTGCTCTTGTTCTTCATCTGTGAGGCCAAAGTTTTCACCCTCAGGCCAATTGGTAATTATTTCCAAAATCCCAGGGCGATTCAGTTTACCCATACGGGCGCGCTGCGTAATAAGAGCAATCCACTTGCTCCATGTGGCATCAGTGGCATGATGGGTGGAGGGAACCTCCCCTTTGAACATCCACCCTAGCACAGGCAGTCGAGGTGCCAGGAGGAGTTGCGTCTCTGTACCAATCACCTCCGAAGCGGCTTGAACTCCTTCATAGGCTGCTAAGATTTCCTTCTCAGTTGGGGTGTAATTGGCTTCAGACCCTCTGTAGCTTCGGCTCCAGAATCCCAGGGGTCGGCCTCGAGTCTCCCCAGGCACCTTCTGCCAAAGGCTCCAGGACAGGCCATTGTTCCCGGCTGCTGAGTAGAGCACGTTCTTCACATCTGGTCCCGTCCTGACTGGGCCAAGGGCTACCGCATGAGCGATCTCCTGCTTGATCTGGGCAAAAGCTTGCTGCTGCTCAGGGCCCCAGTGGAAATCGTTCTTTTTGCGGGTGACCAGGTAGAGAGGGCTCACAATCTGACTATACTCGGGAATATGCATCCTCCAGAAACCTATAGCACCTAGGAAAGCTTGCGTCTCCTTCTTATTGGTTGGTGGGGACATCGCTGTAATCTTGTTGATGACCTCAGTGGGAATCTGCCGCCGTCCATCTTGCCACTTTATTCCCAGGAACTGGATCTCATGAGCTGGTCCCTTAACTTTACTCTTCTTGATAGCGAAACCAGCTTCCAGGAGGATCTGGATGATTTTCTTTCCCTTCTCAAACACTTCTGCTGCTGTGTTCCCCCACACAATGATGTCATCGATGTACTGTAGATGTTCTGGAGCCTCACTCCTTTCTAGTGCAGCCTGGATCAGTCCATGGCAGATGGTGGGGCTGTGTTTCCACCCCTGGGGCAGTCGGTTCCAGGTGTACTGCACGCCCCTCCAGGTGAAAGCAAACTGAGGCCTGCATTCTGCAGCCAGAGGAATGGAGAAAAAGGCATTAGCAATGTCAATTGTGGCGTACCACTTTGCCGCCTTGGACTCCAGCTCGTACTGGAGTTCCAGCATGTCCGGCACAGCAGCGCTCAATGGTGGAGTCACTTCGTTCAAGGCACGGTAGTCCACAGTCAATCTCCATTCTCCGTCAGGCTTGCGCACAGGCCAGATGGGGCTGTTGAAGGGTGAGTGGGTTTTGCTGACCACCCCTTGGCTCTCCAGCTCACGGATCATCTTGTGGATGGGGATCACAGCATCTCGAGTTGTTCTATACTGTCGGCGATGCACTATTGAAGTGGCAATTGGCACTTGTTGCTCTTCCACCTTCAGAAGACCTACAGCAGATGGGTTCTCTGATAGTCCAGGCAAGGTATTCAACTGCTTAACACCCTCTGTCTCCACAGCTGCTATCCCGAATGCCCACCTAAATCCCTTTGGGTCTTTGAAATACCCATTTCGGAGGAAGTCTATGCCCAAAATGCATGGAGCTTCTGGGCCAGTCACAATAGGGTGTCTCTTCCACTCATTTCCAGTCAGGCTCACATCAGCCTCCACCAAAGTAAACTCTTGTGAACCCCCTGTCACCCCAGCAATGGAAACAGATTCTTCCCCCACATGTCTTGATGGAAGTAATGTGCACTGCGCACCAGTGTCAACCAAGGCCTCGTATTTCTGTGGTTCTGATGTGCCAGGCCAACGAATCCACACAGTCCAAAATACACGGTTTTCCCTAGCCTCTACCTGGCTAGAGGCAGGGCCCCTCTAAGCCTGGTTATCCTTCTTTCCTTGAGCATATGTCTTAGAGGTTCCTTCAAGGGGGTCGGACATGTCATCGTCATCATACCTGGCAGTTCGGCTACGGGCAACTGGAGCCGCTTCCCTTTTGGTGGAACTCCCTCTTTGAGTCTTAACTTCCTTCAATTCACGCACCCGTTGTGCCAGGGCAGCCGTAGATTTTCCATCCCATCTGTTCATATTTTCTCCACAGTCCCGCAGGAAGAACCACAGCTCAGCACGTGGAGTGTATCCTCTCTCCCTAGCCGGGGAGCGTCTACGTTGGCTACCAGAACCTCTGATCTGCACTGCTGAGATTTGGAGAAGGTCCTCTCTAATCTCCTCCCTGAGTTTCTTATGGTTCTCATCTATCTTATCCTCCAGTTTCTGTAGACGTGTTTCTACAGCTGCGATCCTGGCATGTGTTGGGCCATGCACAGCATCTGCATATGCTCGGAGCTTCTTTGCCATATCAAGCACCGTCTCCTCCATGTCCTCCCGCTTCATTACTGCTAAAGCAGAAGCGTATTCTAATGGCCCGAGTCGTATAAGTTTTCGCCACATCACAGATGTACATGATACCAAGTCTGGGTTCCTAGTGTTTATATCATCTGAGAAAACCATCTCTGCCACTGCCATTTCTCTCAAGCGTTGAATCCCTTGTTCTATGGTCTTCCATGGGGTTTGCTGCATATAGAGATCATCTGCACACAAGTATCTTTCTGCCACACTTCCTAGGACCCGTATCCAGAGACTGCAAGGACTAGCCTCTCTCATCATCTCCTGGTCGATGACTGGATCATGTGACAGAGATCCCAGATGCCTCGCTTCAGTGCCATCCAGAATTGTAGCCTCGCCTGCAGCATCCCAAAGACGGACTAACCAACTAATTATAGATTCGTCAGGTTGTCGCCGGTAATCTTTTCTTAGGCCCCGAAGGTCCTTCAGGGAAAAGGAATCAATATTTGCTTCTGATCCTGCGCTAGAAGCTTTGGCTTCTGATTTTGGTGAAGGTCCTTCTCTTGGGTCATCATCGTCCACTGGTCGATCGGTTTTGACTGTATGCTTCTTTGCCGGAGCAACTGCCAGGGGCTTAGGCTTACTGTCTGCTTTAGCTGCCAACTCAGGTTCAGGTTCTAGTCTAGCTGCTGGCTTCATAACTGGGGTGTTGGCTGTAGCCTGAGTGACTGGGGTGGCTGTTGATTTGTATCCCTTCCCCCCTGCCTCTGTCTGCTGCCCTACAGTCTCTAGCAATGTGCGATAAGCATATGCCAGGGCCCAGCTTACTGCAGCCATCTTCTCCCCCTTAGAGCCATCATGGTACCTCTCTTTCAGGTATTTCCCCAACTCCACTGGATTCTGAATTTGTTCCCGTGGAAAATCCCAGACTACAGGGTCAGAGAATTCCTTGAGGAGTTGGCCCATATCCTCCCATTCTCCACACCACTCAGGATTTCCTCTGCCTGGGTCAGGAGTTTTATCAGCCCCTCTAGAAATCTCAGCCCATATTCTAGAGAAGCTGCAGACTGTATAGAGGAGGCTTACCAGATGACATACCAGAAAGATGGTCTCTTTAACACTCAGGGGAAACTCAACATTCTCCAGCAATGATTTAACCGATTCAGAGGAGAAGAAGGAAACAAAAGACTGCAACGCTTCATCCTCTGCTCCTCTTCCCACAAACAGGGTGAATAACCATAACCATGACCCATACATAGTAGGAAAAGATCTCAGCACCTTTATAAACTTCCTACAAATGATTATGATTAAACCAAGGCCAATAGCTACTCTAATCCGTGTCCCTCTGCTGTAAAAACTGCGTATTAGTGACAATATTGGGGCTATCTCTGGATATGCAAATAAACCTAAGGACCACAAAGGTATTAAGACCTCAAAGAAGCCTAAGGATCCAAAACACAGCAAGGCCCCCATCCCAAGAGACATGAGGTCAAACAGCATAATTACTGACTGCTAAATATTAATCAGTACAGGGTTTTTCCACTCTCTCGTGCCCCACGTTGGGCGCCAATAAGTTTGTGGTGGTTTCAGGCAGATTTTGGGAGAAACCCTCCCACAGGCCGCCCTCCCCTCCTCCAACTGGTTCGGGAAAAAAGATTTCCTCAGAGAGAAGTGGAAAAAACCTGTTTATTAAACAGGCAAAGCACTCCCAGCACAATACCCGATGACAAGAGCTTCGTGCCGCTTACGGAGGGATAACAAACTTAAAGAAAGTCTCCTCGAGGGTCGTCACTGTGCTCCACCGCTCCGTCTCTGCTGACGCTGGGAGAAAAGGAGATGTGCAGGGCTGGTCTTGGTGGGGTGGGTCCCCTGTGGAGGCCCCCGGTGCTTCCCCAGGTCCTTAGTCCGGAGAGGTTGGAACAGTTCCGAGGAGAGGACAAAAAAAGCAAAAAGGAAGGAAAAAAGGACAAAAAAAGAAAAAGAAAAAAAAAGCAAAAAGCTTCAGCTATTCTACAGCGTCTAACTATGCTAGCACTAAACTAACTAACTGCCGGGCAAAAAAACAACAGAGCTTCTTTTGTCTTGCCGTGTTCCAACTCCCCCGCTTCAAGGTCACTCCGATGAGCAGGGTTTTCCTGGGGAAAAACAAACCGCGCTTGCCCTCCCCCCTGCACCCAACAGACGATTGGGGATACACAGTCACCCCATGACAGCAATGTGCAGGCAGAAATGCATGGCAGACCCCAAGATCTCCTGGCCACGTGTCCACAGACAGTGTGCAGAGAGAAATGCATGGCAGCAGCTGCTGACAGCCTGCCTGGCCCTCAGCTGCCTGCATCTCAGAGCAGAGTTGTGCTGAGCTGCCAGCTGTGCCCAGCTCTGTTCTGGGTTCACCAGGGATCTTGCTCCAACCACATCTGTCCTGCCAGACTGGTGCCAGAGCAGGGAGTAAATTCTGTCCAGAGAGTGGCCCTGAGTATCCAAGGCAGGCAGCACAGACTCAGCTGCCTTCACAGAGAGGAAAACTGGCTTCTAGAGGCCCTTGCAAAAACAGACAGATAAATAAATAAATACAGGTCTTAATTCAAAAGAGAGAGGGGCTTGTGGCCAAAATCACACATTTTGCAGTATTTCAGAGGGCTCCAGTCTTTGTTCCAGGCTGAAACTCCAGCCCAGCTGGCACAAATCCCATGGGTTTCAGGCAGCTCAGATCTCATTCTCTAACACACACTGTCCAAAGCACTGGCTCACAGAAGGTGAGCAACTTCTAAGAAATGGGCTGGAGCCAGACCTGGCCTTCCTTATCACTGTCTCCTGGTGTTTTAGTGTGAATAGCAGGCAGATAGCTGGTGGTGAAATAATCCACAGTAACAGCAGGTCCCAAGGGCTGTCAGAGGCAAAAGCTCCAACCCATCTCCTGGCTGAGCTGCACAACAACACTGCAGTAAGTCTGCCCATAAGGTGTTTTATAGGGAAGGAATGGAACTACACCTCTTCTGCTGAGCTCTGTACCTTTGTGATAATCCAGAGTTTGAAAAGAACCCGTAATCCTCCCTGCGTGCAGTACACCACGGCTCTTTCTCCCTGTGGTGAACAGCAGCCTACCAAGGATGTCAAATGGCAGTTCAGCTGTTGCTCAGGCACCTGAGGGGAAATAAACCATTGCTAACAAATGCTGTTTTCTGAATGTCCCCAATCTACAGGTGTTTAAATGCTGGAATGAAAATGCCACCTGGCTCTGGGAGTCTGCTCCCACCAGGTCTGCCTTCCCTCACCCTCTGCTCCCATCCACCCTTAGGGGAGTGATTTGGGCTGGTCTTGGCTCCAGACCAAGGTCAGCTGGGCTCTCTTCCCTGCCCTCCTCCCCCTGCTCCCCATGCTGTGCAGCTCAGATCCCTCGTGTGAGCCTCAATCTCACTTTCTGTAGCAGAAGACTGAGCCAAAGGTTTGTTTTTGGAAGCTCCAGACAAGCAGTTGAACAGGAGAGAGAGAACTACTGGGAATATCCAAACTGCTCCTGTCTGTGCAATGGCCTGAGCTCCAGAGTTGATGAGAACGGGGCTCCAGCAACCTCCAGATCCGGTTTTGGAAGCAAATTTCCACATTACCAAAGAGGCACAAATCTAAATCTCCTTCCTCCTGTACTCCTGCCCATTCTCTCTGATCCCTCTGAAAGTTACAGTTTTGCCATTTGAAAACAAAACTGTTTAGCTGGCAAGAAAGACTCCATAAAGAAAGCATTGGAAGCTGTCACATCTGTACTGCCTGAACACCATCTGTCTCCCAAGTTTACTCTGAAACAAAGAAAAATCCCATCCAGTCCTCCTGCAATATATCAGTAAATTGCTTAGCAGTGGCACTTGGAGAAGGAATGAACACATTTCAATTAGACAATGGCATCATAAAACACCAGCTCAGTAAATAAAAGCCTGGAGGTTAACATTTGTAGAGATTAAGCAATCTGTTAAGTAAAGTTTACTATGGCATGTTAGGGTTTTTGTTTAACAGTTATATACATGTAGCATCCAAACTTAGCTTCCTTTTAAGATTGTTGTTTTTGCTGTAAGCATATGTGATTATCTGAGCGTTGCCTGGGGTCCAGGGACTGGTTTGGAACTGTAGATACCTGCAGAAATAGGTGTATCACTTCTGGTAGAGAAAGAAAGGACAGCAGAGTGATGGAGAGGAAAAATAAAATCACAGAATGATTTGGGTTGGAAGAGGCCTATGAAGAGCAAAAAGGCAAATTGTATTTTTGCTTCAGGGGTGATGACAAATGCTGAAAATGGGATGTAAGTGCTGCAAACAGGCTAGTTACCTTCAGGAAATCCTAATTCCAGGTTAGGTGGAAATGAAAGCTGGGATAACACTTAGCTGGAGAATACCTCTGATTTCCAAGATTTCACAACCACTATGGTTATGACATTTCAATCTGCTGCTTTCTGCCCTGTAAATCTCAGAACAGCCTCACACATTTGGTACTGGAAGGACTGCATGCACTTCAAGCTTTAGCTAAGAGGAGGATCCACTGTTTCTTGGCTGATTTTAGAAACAATTTTTGCATCCAAAGCAGAGTAAACCTGGGCAGGCTTCAACTTCTTCCAAACTCAGATAAATGTTTTTGATTAGGATAAAGCAGTACAAATCCTTAAGAAGGCTGCTCCTGCAGCGTGCTCCTGCAGGTCCCTGCGTGCACAGGGAGATACCACTGTGCTTTTCAGGAGTGGTTCCTCTGCCAGCCTCAAGGAGTGGCTGCTCACAGCTGCCGTCACTGTGACCCTCCATTAACTCTATGAAGGAGACTCGGGGCAGAATTTGTTTTCAAAGGACCTTGTGAATATCCATTGTAAAAAGTGACCAGCACATTTGCACTGCAGCGGGTTTGTGCCTCACTAGCAGCCAAAACCACAGTTGCCACGTTATCCAGGGATAAATGAGTGCCAGGTAAACACAGCCTGTGATGATGCACCTTCCACTGCACTCCCCTAAGTGCTGGACCACACCCCAAGGGCTGCTGAAACCTGCTGGCTGCTGAAATGCCCCTATACTACAGCACTCTTGCTCCTGTGCTGCCAGCTCTCCTTCAGCATCACTTCCCCCCTCTCCTTCAGCATCACTGCCCCCCACACGAGCTGGGAGAGCATCTCAATAATTCCAGCTGTTGTGCTACACCACGCTGAGCATAATCAAAGCTAACAAAGCGTGCCTCACTGGCTCTGTTGTCATCTGGCACTGAAGGCTGAGGATCCAAATGAGCTGGGCTCAGGCTGCTGCCTTACTTGAGAGAGTCTGGCAGGGGAGAGGGGGGAGAAAACAAAAAAATCTGTGTATTTTGAATGGCTGTTTTTATCATTAGAAAACTTCGGAGAAGTATTGATAAGGTGGGATGATGCTCTGATTCTGCGGTTTATCGGTCTTGATATCTTTCTGAAATGCAGACTTCTTAGAGAAATATTTCTAGGTGTACCTTGGATTATGAATGCAGATTTACCTGCAGCTGTGCTCGTACAAGGTCCTGGATAGTCTTGCAAATCCAATCACTTGTGCTGACACAGGCAAGATGCAGTCTTCCGCTTTAACACTATGATTTAACACAGTGGCATCCTCAATGTATCCACCTGAAACAAAATGGAAAGAATAAGAAAGAAGAGACTGAAGTAGAGCCCACATTATACACACTTCCAGATCATTTCCCTCAGCAGAGAACTCCAGACTCACCAGCACCAGGGTAGATGATAAATAAGGACCATGGCCTTTGGCAAAAAGAAGTCCATTTGCTCACCCAGCTCCATACAAACTTGCAGTAATTGGTGAACAAAGGTGCTCAAGTAGGAAAGAGGAAGGGAAATAAATTGTCAATAACAGTTGTGACTGACACTGGATCCTAACCCAGTGCCCAAATGGTGAGAACAAACACTGGTTAGGCAGGAGCAGCAGCTGAAGATGATCTCTTCCCTAGGCCTTGCTTAACTAGCTAGGCAGAGCTCTGAGAGCCCCTGCCAGTGGCTTACAGGGTATGGTCCTGGTCCACTTCTACATTTTGGCTGCTAAGTTTTGTTGCAAACAACTGAGAATACACCACATGCCCATAAAATGGCACTTCCCTCTCATGACCAGTTTTTCAGGTGCTGTTGGGCTCCACATCCCAGCAGCTGAGAGCAGCTCTCTGAGTGAGAAGAGCTAAGAGGGGATCCTAAGGTCAGTTCCAAGGGCTGAGAGAGCAACAATTTCCAAAACCACAAAAGCTTGAAACTCTTCACACATGGCCCCACTCTTACAGACTTCTAAGCCGCTTAGTTGTTTTTAAAAATGCATAATGACATTCACATATCCTCTCCCAACGTCACAAAGGCCAGAAACTTTGCAAGTTTTCATGTGATGCCACTTCATCAGGGTGAGAAGCATTTCTTGGCTTCTCAGCATGTGAACTGCAGCAAACCTCTCTCCATTTTCATCTTTAGTATTATACCAGGGGTGTGCATTCCGGAGGCATTCAGAGCTTCACGAAAACACAGGATAATTTCCAAAATCTAGGTTTATGTTGAATGAAAGAAGGGACTCCCTGTCCTCTGGCCCACAATCAGAGAGGCTAGCCTCCATCTCACATAGAGCAACACTGAATATCCACAGAGCAAGCTTTGTCATGCACTCAATATAGGTTCACTCTCTAAGATACTGTGCAAAAGCGATAACCACACACCGAGCTCACTCGACACCCAGCACCTAAAGTGTTAATACAGCGCAGAGGAAACCGTGTAATCCCTGAAATGAGGACAGTGCTCCAAGAATGGATCGATCCAGGGCTGCCCTTCAGCTCCCAGCTGCTGACAGACAGCAAATTGATCAGCGTGGTTTGAATCTCTCCCCTGACACTGAGGCAGGAGACGGCCAGGAGCTGTGTAAATGCATAATCTGCGCCTGGCACTCGCTGTCTACTAAACAACGATAAAACCCTCGGAGCAAGCTGCTTCCCCTGCAGTTGGTTAACATTTGTACCCAGATGAACTGCTGGGGTGATAACTGCAGCCAACCTCCTCCTCTGAGGCAGATAAATTAAACGCCCTGTAAAGAAAAGTACAGGGTATTGGCACATCTCTCCACCGGCTGTAGCAGCTGAATGCCGCATCCCAGGGAAGGCGAGGAGCGAGCGGGTGTTTTTTACCGGGGGAGGCTCTGCTCACTCTCTGCCTTTCTCCCCAGTAACTGATGCATCTTTTTGTTCCTCCTTGCCCCCGGCTGGTGCACAGAGCCGTGCCCCGGCACAGGACACAGCAGCATCTTTGGTAATTCTCCAGGTGCCACCTACAGTCTGCGCGAGTGCGTGCGTGTGAGCAAACAGCGCCCGGCAGAGATGGAGGCAACTGCAAACGAGATATGTATCCCTGAGAGCTGAGACGTGATCCAACCAGCCCGTAGCTCTCACTGAGAGGACAGAAGTAAGTCTGGAAGTGCTCCTGTTCTGGGAGCAGGTCTTCTGCCCGGGGGGAAATCAGGCACTGAGCACACGGACCCAGCAGGAGCGCAGCAAGCCCGGCAGGGAACGGAACAGGGTCGTTCTGACCGCACCTGGAATGCCCTCTGAGCGCCCCTCCATTCCTGGCTCAGAAGAATTGCCACAACACCAGAACAGGGATGTGGTTCCTGTTTTCCCCCGATGAAATACACCAGTGGATGTAGCAGCACCAGCTCCCCAGAGGTGCCACAATACCTGGAGCAGTGTGGTGGCTTCGATAGTCACAGCGGTTTGGCAATCCTCAGCACCCTGCCATCCCACCCCTGCCAAAAGGGTCCTGGACAGTGGAGAAGCTTTTTTCAGACTGTAAAGAAGGCGAACAGGGCAAAGGAATTGAATGCAACAGCTGAGAGACTTGGGGTTTAATCAGAGCTGGCTTTCCACTGCCTGCTTGCTTTCTTCACTTACTTTCAAAGGAAAATGTCCATGTCTATAGAAAATATAGAAAAAAACCCAAACAACTACTCACTGTTCCCACTGTGCATTTGAAATAGAGGGGGAAAAGGGTTGTTGTTGTTGTTGTTGTTTTTTATTAATTTTCTTTCAGAGGTAATTTTAAAGAAATAAGAGAGGCCTTCACTGGTCCTGTGTTGTCGTACAGCAGTCAGGCTGGTTGGGGAGCTCACAAAAACCATGCCTAGATCCATAGGGAAAACAATGGCCAAACACACTCTCAGCTGGAGGCTTTCCTTGGAGTTTCACCTGTTTTTGGGGGGGAGTTTCGCCTGTTCTGTGCAATAGATTTGTCTCTTCCTTGGCTTTCATCCAGCCCATAGCAGGCTGTGATGGACTGCCACCATCAGGGGATTGCACTGACCAGATTTCCACTGGTGTTATGTGCACAGCTCAAACAAACTCCCCAAGGTTTATTGGAGAGCCCAATCCTGACTGGACAAACCCCTTAGGCTCGAGCAGAGGTTTGCAGCAGAAGACTTGGAGAGGTTGGAGTGCTCTGCTCTGGAGCTCCTCATCCTTTCTGCCCCCTGCTCTGACCAACCCCAGAGAACCCAGCAACAGCCTCTGTTTGGACATGGGCACACTTGAAAATGGTTATTTACAGTGATTTCACTTGGACTGACAGGAAAACAGGATCACAGAATGGTTTTTAAATACACTCTGTGGCTAAAAGCCTGGAAGCAGCTGGCCTCTGGCCAGGCTGTGAGAATGAACAATGATATTTTGGGGCAGAGACGGAGGCGAGCCCAGATTCTTCCTGCTATAATTTGACTTTTTTGAATGTACTTGAATGGAGAGGTTGTTAACTAATCGGATGTCTTTCAGTTTGACTCTTAGTTTTGGCTCATGATATAGCAGATACACAAAGAGCACATTCCATGTACCCCCTCCAGTCATCAGTTATTCCTCTCACCCATCAGTTTCTTTCTTTCTTTCATTTTTAAATGTTTTTTTGCTGTAAGTTTAGACCTTCTGTGAGAAAAACAAAATGGAAAAAGGTTTCTTCCTCTCTGTTCTTAATAAACACTTTTATTCTGCATGTTAACTGATTCCTTGGCTTCTGAAGAAGTAAATAAATGTCAGGAAGTCAAAATCAAAGACGAAATATTGCGGTTATTCAAACTTCTTTTTTTCCTTTACAGCTCTGCCATCAACCATTTGAGATTTTAATTTCTGTTCTAAAGCAGCAAGCAAGAAAACAGTTTACAAATTCTTCAGAACTCCCACAGAAATGAGGAAAAAACAGTCTTACTTAACCATCTGGACAACTACAGTGCCTGCTCCAGCTCACGGCTGTCAGACCCCAGCCTTCTCATCAGTGGTGGCAGCAGCCACCTCCATCCACTGCTGGTGGGACCTCACTGGCTCCAGCACAGAGTGGGAGGCTGAGGTGCTGTGATCCTTGTCCTGCACCATCCTGTGCTGAGAGGACACAAAGTCACTGGGGGCTGGCCCAACACCACTGGGAAACTGGCACTGGCAGGGAAAACTCCTTCAGGGTGGGTCTGGCAGTACTTAGGGCTGTAGGAGCACTTAAATCACTGCTCCGGAGACAGGCTCTCAGCTCTTTTTAACAATACAAGAATAATTAAACGGGCCTGTGATTATCTTTAGGGGGTTTTTTTGATCAGCAGGTGGTCACTCATCTGGCAGATCTTAGGCACTTGACTCTCCTGGTCTTCTGCTAGAGAGAGTTATTTGGTGGGGGTGGAGAGAAGGAAATTGAAAATGCAAAAAGAAAACTTGACCAGACTACTCCCACGCTTTGAAAACCCAAAATACTTGCGTGCCTGCGTGAGCTGGCTGGATGGGAGATAAATCCCAGCTGTATGTGGAGTCACCCGGCAATATCCTTGTTTGTACTCTCACTTCTCCCCTCCACTGTTGGCCTGGAGCCTTGCAGAGGGTTGAGAAGAGCCCTGGAGGACAGGGGAGCCTTGGTCAGGGAACAGCCTGGGGCTGGTCCCACAGCCCCACACTTATCTGAAGGAACCTGCTGCCATCAGGAGCTAAACCAGGACTGGGAGGTGCCACAGGTGAAGACAAACACAGGGAGCTGAACCTCAATGTTTAGTTACAAGTGGGTGGGGAGCCAGCTTGTTGCCTGAGGGATAAAATGCAGAAAGACAGAAAACCAGTCTTGAGGCAAGCTTGGCTACCCTTTTCATGAGGAAAACACAATTTTGGCAATCCTACTGCAATCCTGTACCATTTTGTGGAAGCCAGTGCTGTGCTATAAACAAGTATGTTTTAGTGGTAGAGGACAGGCAGAAAAGCTTGAAAATAACCCCCTGGGTATGAGAGACCCCAAAAGTCCTTCAAGCAGGGGACACACTGCAAAGATGTCAGAAATGGGACACTGGGAGGGACAACAATCAAAATTCAGAGTTTTTCCCCTTAGAGACAACAGCCAGCCCTGGCAAACCAGTCCAGAGGAAACTGTACCACAGGAATTCCAACTGTCCTACAGGGACTCCTGATGCTTTACACTTTTCTCAAGGTCTGAAACACCCCAGCAGAGGAGCAGGTCTGGGGGGTGAGGCCAGCTGAAGCCCAAGGATAAGGTGTGGCACCACTGCAACAGCTTGATCAAAAGGAAATCAGGGGTCCAGTGAGCCCAGTGACCCGGACCCAGACCCCCGTGTGGCCACGGAGCTGGTGTGTGGGTTTGCAAAGACCCTCCTCCTCCAGGCTGCCATTTCACATCTTTAGCTCTTAACTGTCAGGGATGCACTTTGCTAACTGCTCTCACAGTGCCTTGCACAAGAGAATCCTCTTAGAAAATGCCGTCAGGACACTGCTGCAATGGAAACAGAGCAAAAGGGCAAACAAGGGGACAGGGTAATGGTTAAAGGGGCACATTTTGCATCAAGAGGCAGCAGGCTCCATGCACTGCCTGTTCAGCCCTGCTGGGCTACCAAAGCTGCCTTCTTTGGCAGGAAATAACCTGCCTCCCTCGTGGAGATGGCTCTCTGTGGGTACCTGTCCAAGGAGCTGGCAGGGTTGTGACCCTCTCCCCTGCCTCTTAAGACACCTCCTGGACAAGCCCTGGGGAGCTGTGCAGATAAACAATGCAGGAGAATGTGTGTGAGGAGGAGTGTGCAAGACAGGGGGACAGAAGAAAGGGGAATATGAGAAACCAGACATCTAACAAAGAAGGAGAAAAAATGATCAGGCAAAGCAGTGAGATGAGAGAGAGAGCTGTTATTAGAGGCAAGAAGTGAAAAGAGGCAAATTAAACACTGGTTCAAACCAGGGTAAAAAATAACACAGGAGGAAAAGGAAAAAGAAAGGACTGCAAAGGAATACAACTGATGTCTTTCAGTAGGTGCTATCACACTCACATGCCTGCTCTGCCAGCTTTGCAGTGGAGCACACCCTGAAATTACCTGCAGGGCAGCAAGATGGCCCTGGAAACAGCCCTGGCTGTAGCCCTCATGCCCTCCAGCTGGGCCAGCTGAAATAGCAAACCTGGGGACTGCTGCTGGGGCACTACTGTTAGTTATTTACATCAAGTATTGACCAGCAAAAGAACTTGGCTCTGTGGCTGCTTTTTGAGTCACCTGCATCTCCCTTCACCCACAAAAGCAGATGGGGCCTGGTCCATGGAGCTGAATCCAGCTAAAAGCCAAAGTTGCATCCAGATGCAAAATAAATTGGTGCAGAATTCTTCATGTTCCAGGGTCAAGAAGAATGTCATTAAGATATGTCAGAAAGTTAAGACAGACTCAAAGTCCATGCATTTATACCTGATTTCCATTCTGGTCACAAAATTCAAACTAGGGATGAGGTCAAGAGCAAAACTTAATCTCCTTTCTGTGCCCCCTGTCCAGCGGGATCCACGGAATGAGCTGCATTAATCTCTGGGGACAGCAAAGAAAACCAAAAGCAAAGCAAGGCAGGAATTTATGAGTTAGAAAGAAACATATAACAGGGTAGACAGCAGTGATAACCCATCACTGAAAAAATCACAACTGATTATATGCATCTTGGGGTTGTCTCCCTAGTCCCTTCCCAAAGCAGGCTTTGTCCTTATCCTGGAAGCCCAAATTTATGCCCAAGTGTCACCAATGCATATCCCAAGAATGCAGCTGTCACCACTGTTACCTGTGGCTGACACTCAGACATCTGAGGAAGTGTAGGGCACTGGAAAGGTAAAAGAGAGTCACTCCACACCTGGGTGCCTGTCCTGCTCAACCTGCACCCCACCCCCCCACAGGACTAGCCTCAGGGGCAGGAATGTCTCTGAGGTTTTAAGAAAGCTGTCCTGCTCCCTTTCCTGCCTTCAGTTTTCCAGCCTGACCTTTCCTGCCAGGTGACTGCAGTTCAGCTCCCTCCCTGCAAAAGAAGGATCACAGAACCCCCCTGCTCCAAGACAGCATTGCAAGAATAAATACATCAACAGTTGTATTAGGCACAAAAGCAACGAGAGGTTGGATGAATACAAATGATTACTGCACATTCTATTTCTAATGTTGCATCCCAGATCAGACCAAGTTGCTTGGCTTCATCTAAGTGCCACTCATGCTGACAGCCTCTGGAGAGCAGACCAAACAACCTCTTCTGAATTATCTCAAGACCTGAGTGGAAAGACCAGCCCTGACCACTCCTTGGTTCTGCTGTCACTTCTCTTACGGTGCTTCCCCACGTTTCCAGGAGTGCACACCCTCAGAGAGCTGGGGATCTGGGCAGAATGAAATACCAAGAGAAATCAAAGCCCTAGAACACATATTTACATGCAGTTGTAAAAAACCACAATTCCAGCTTGGATTGTGTATTATCCTGACCATCTCCAAGTGTAAGTACATGCTACTCCAACTAATCTGAGGAGAATCCAAATGTTAGTGCACCATTTATTTACTTTAATATGAGTATAGGTCTTCAGAGAAAAGCGAAGCTGTGTTTGTGTGATAGACAGGTGGGTTTGAAGCATTGACCAAACATTTTTGTGCCATTGTTTCACAAGTAGGATTCAGGTGTGAACTCTTTAAAGAATAGTTTTACTCCCAGCCCTTCATCCTTCCCTCCCTCCATCTCAGTGTTGCTGCTCTGCTTTGGGAGCTCTGTAACGCCAGATTTCCTGATGCAGCCAAGGAATAGCAGAAATAATAAGGAGACAGGGGAGGAAGGTCGGGCTGACCTTGTGCTGCACACGCTGTCTGGGCAGGAGCCTACTGGGGACCATCCACGTCTGGCTAATTCGGCCTCCCTGTGTGGAAAGCTGCTGCTTGCTGGAGTTAATATTCACACCCACTCTGTGCAGGGGTTGCAAGTACCCAAGGAGCAATTAACCGGCCACAAATGCTTGTTTAGTCATTTTTAATACAAGGCCTTGACAGGAAAAAAAAACGTGTTTTTTTTTTTTTTTTTTTTCCTGCTTGGTTTAGAGTATGAAGCGATGATGTCTACAGATTTACTGATGAGAAGCTCTCTAAAAGGAATTCTCAAACCATGAGCCCTCCAAGCAGCCTCTTTACCCTCTGATTTTCATGCAGCGAGGAATTTAGATTTCCTATGACTTATACCTGCTTTTATGAGGGAAATGTCCTTTTAAAACGTGCCAGTGCCTCCTTACTGGTGCAGCTGCCTTGCACTTAGAAAGAAACAGTTAAAAGAAATACATTAAATCTTATGCCAGAGCCAGACCTGCTGTCTCAATTCCTTTGAGTCAATCGGCACACTGATGCTGCTGTAAATCAAAGGCAATTCTGCAGTACAACACCATTTTGGGAGGCAGGTACTGCCCTGCAAAGGTAAATGCATATGCACATTAACAATCAGAATTTATTCCAAGTTCATAACTTGACAGTGTTTTGCTTATAGTCTAAATATTCAAACACATTATTTTAACTGACATATTTAAGTGGAGTGCCAAAGACATATGTACAGGGCATATGCTATAGATGTGTAGATACATCACACATACATATTTATTTCACTACACAAGAAGATGGAATCATTGCTATCTCTCATGTAAGGCTGGTTGCTGTTTTCTGTAGATCATGACAGCCTCCGTTGGAAAACTACAGGAAATTAGCCTCGAATACTCTGCATAAATTCTCAGCTTTTGAGGAGCTGCAAGAAATCAACTTATATTCAAGTTAAAGCTGTTCCCTAAGAAACATGCACATTCTGAAAAATGTGATTTTTCAAGCCAGTTTAACTAAAGAAGCAGAGGAAATTAATGTGCAAAAGAAAAGACTTGAGAGCAGCCTGAGAATATTTATATTGTTCATTACCAGAAACAAACAAGATATTAGTGTGTCTTATTATCACTATACGCTTCAATATCATAACAAAAATGAAACAAGGCTTAAAACTGTAGAATGCTTTTTCTACAAACTAGTAGTATACTATGCATTTTTTACCATAGTTCTTGTCCTTTAACTAGTAAAAGGGACACTCAGCAGCAGAAGCATGGCTTTTCTGGAAAGCCAGAACATGGCTGAGATACATTTTCTGATTTAGGATTTCCAATGTTTTAGAAACCAGGTCCAATCCATCTCCCACTTTTCTGCAGTACAGGCATGTGGATGCATTGCTTGAGTCTCTGTACACTGAGCACCAGCATCCACAGAAATTCTTGCAAAACCCAGCAGGGAGTATGAGATGGCTCACCCAAAATGAGAGTGGGATCAGCTGCTGCCTTCTTAATGCAACAGCACAATCCTCACTCCACATGAACAGGCAACTTTATCGATAATCTACCAAGTCCTTAATGTGTTGATGAGCAGAAATAAGCACATCTATAGAAAAGCTGTGATCAAGAGATGGCTCTCAGAGCACCTCTCCCTGGATAAAGCAGTGAAGTTCAGATGCATGAGCCAAAGGCTTATGGCACGAAGGATAAAGCAGGGGTTCTTGCCAACTTTGTCCTCAGTCAGTGCCTTGGGTGCTGCCCTGACTCCTTGTACCCATCCCAGGAGACACCTTGACTGCCAGGGGCAGCGGCAGCTGGCAGTAAAGCTCCATTACAGGGGCTGTCTGAGGACACTGGCAAGTTTGTAAGCACGGAGACTCGCGTGTATGTGGTCTGTGCACCTGCGCTGGGAGTGCACATAGCCAGTGAATTCCACTCTGGATGTTTATACAGACATGCAGCCGGTACATAAACAGACCCAAAAGATGTATTTTTCAATATAACCCATGGCCATCCCGTGTGACCTAAATAATACAAGGGCAGAAAAGCTACATAGCACAGCATCTTTGCTGATAGCAAAGCAATAATCCCCACTCTGCGAGGAAATGACAGGTTTGAAATTGCCTTGTGTTCCCAGACTTTAAACTTGGCAGCACGTCGGTTCTTGTAAATGTTTCACTCCAGAAGAGTCTGCTGATCCATTATTAGCAGCTAATTCACTGTCAAGCATGTGGGCAACAACATTTGGACAGGAGCGATGAAGCGTCAGCTGTTAGTCTGCTGCAACTCCCCACGTGTTAGAGATCGGGAGATTTTCTGACATAGGAATATGTTTCATGTGTTGTGGGTCGCTCTGCTGGTGAGAACAGCAATTCAGACAAAGTCTGGGCGTTGCAGAATCTCTTCTCCCTGTCTGAGGCAAAGTCCTGCAGTCCCCTGTTCCATGGACCGAGGGAAAGGAAGATGTTTACAGTAAAAAGGAAAACATGATGAAAATAAAAATGTCAGTGCTCAAAATTGATGTCAGCCTGAAAAATCACAGTTGGTTGAAAGAACGTGCGTCTGCTACCCCAACAATCTTCCCTGGCAGTCAGATTGAAGGGGGCATTTTGATGGATGATAATTTCCAATGTAGTTAAATTCTTTCATAATACAGTCTCCTTTTTAAAAAAACAAGTAATTATCAGTAATGAACAATTAAAAATAGCTTTACAAATATCACCATGCTCTTAAACAGGAAATTACTAAACTCATTGTACGCTTATCTGCCACAAAAAAAGATTCAGTCAGCTCTCCTATTTATAACAGCATCTCCCTCAACTAATTAGCAGCATTAACATTCACAGGCTGTTCACCAGGAGGATCCAAAGACCCTCATCTCCTGGTCTGGATATTTTGCATCGTATTCCCATTAGCTCATGGGGGCTTTCTACTACCTGCATCCTCAAGAAGTCAAGATTCTCTCATCTCTCTTCCATACTTTTGTCACAGCCAAAGTCTATTTTGCCAGGAGGTCCCAGCCCTGCGTGTGGGCACAATGGCACACAGCACAAGATTCTGGCTGCACTCAGCACTGTCACCAAGACCTCAGTCCTGGTGGCTGTGTTATCTCCAAGTCCTCTGCAGAGCCATCATGGCAGGCAAGAGCTGTTCAGCAGGAATAATATTAGATTTTTGCCTATGCCTCAGTGACAGAGAGAAAAGAAAAATCTTTCCAGAGCAGAGGGGGAA